>NC_136400.1:19827500-20402500 GCF_965140285.1 Lepidochelys kempii | reverse complement strand
AAGGGAGATTGAGTGGGAGTTCTGTTGGAGGAGAAGGTAGTTGTGTGTGTTTTGTTTTGTATTGGTAGTATCTGTATGTGTAGGGGCTTTTTGCTGGTAGAGAAGCTGAGCCCTGATTAGGGTGCGGGGCTTCACTGATCAGGGGTCCTATAAAGGTAGCAGCCAGTCAGGCAGCAGTACAGACAGCTGCAGTGGCACAGGAGCTTGCAAACTGAGCTGTAAACAGGGGAGTTTGAGTGGGAGTTCTGTTGGAGGAGAAGGTATTTGTGTTTGTTTGGTTTTGTATCGGTAGTATTTGTATGTGTAGAGGCTTGGAGGGGCTTTGTGCTGGGACAGAAGCTGAGCCCTGATTAGGGGGCGGGGCTTCACTGTCTAGGGGTCCTATAAAGGTAGCAGCCAGTCAGGCAGCGGCACAGACAGCTGCAGTGGCACAGGAGCTAGCAAAGAGAGCTGTAAACAGGGGAGTTTGAGTGGGAGTTCTGTTGGAGGAGAAGGTATTTGTGTGTGTGTTTGGTTTTGTATTGGTGGTATCTGTATGAGTAGAGGCTTTGTGCTGGGAGAGAATCTGAGCCCTGATTAGGGGGCGGGGCTTCACTGACGAGGGGTCCTATAAAGGGAGCAGCCAGTCAGGCAGCGACACAGACAGATGCAGCGGTACAGGAGCTAGCAAACAGAGCTGTAAACAGGGGAGTTTGAGTGGGAGTTCTGTTGGAGGAGAAGTATTTGTGTGTCTTTGGTTTTGTATTGGTAGTATCTGTATGTGTATGGGCTTTGTGCTGGGAGAAAAGCTGAGCCCCGATTAGGGGGCGGGGCTTTACTGACTAGGGGTCCTATAAAGGGAGCAGCCAGTCAGGCAGGGGCACAGACAGCTGCAGCGGCACAGGAGCTAGCAAACGGAGCTGTAAACAGGGGAGTTTGAGTGGGAGTTCTGTTGGAGGAGAAGGTATTTGTGTGTGTTTGGTTTTGTGTTTGTGGTATCTGTATGTGTAGGGACTTTTTGCTGGGAGAGAAGCTGAGCCCTGATTAGGGGGCGGGGCTTCACTCACCAGGGGTCCTATAAAGGTAGCAGCCAATCAGGCAGCGGCACAGACAGCTGCAGTGGCACAGGAGCTTGCAAACTGAGCTGTAAACAGGGGAGTTTGAGTGGGAGTTCTGTTGGAGGAGAAGGTATTTGTGTGTGTGTTTGGTTTTGTATTGGTGGTATCTGTATGTGTAGGGGCTTTGTGCTGGGAGAGAAGCTGAGCCCTGATTAGGGGGCGGGGCTTCACTGACTCGGGGTCCTATAAAGGGAGCAGCCAGTCAGGCTGCTGCACAGACAGCTGCAGCGGTACAGGAGCTAGCAAACAGAGCTGTAAGCCGGGGAGTTTGAGTGGGAGTTCTGTTGGAGGAGAAGGTATTTGTGTGTGTTTAGTTTTGTATTGTTAGTATCTGTATGTGTAGGGGCTTTGTGTTGGGAGAGAAGCTGAGCCCTGATTAGGGGGCGGGGCTTCCCTGACTAGGGGTCCTATAAAGGTAGCAGCCAGTCAGGCAGCGGCACAGGAGCTAGTAAACAGAGCTGTAAACAGGGGAGTTTGAGTGGGAGTTCTGTTGGAGGAGAAGGTATTTGTGTGTATTTGGTTTTGTATTGTTAGTATCTGTATGTGCAGGGGCTTTGTGCTGTGAGAGAAGCTGAGCCCTGACTAGGGGGCGGGGCTTCCCTGACTAGGGGTCCTATAAAGGTAGCAGCCAGTCAGGCAGCGGCACGGGAGCTAGCAAACAGAGCTGTAAACAGGGGAGTTTGAGTGGGAGTTCTGTTGGAGGAGAAGGTATTTTTGTGTGTGTGTGTGTTTGGTTTTGTTTTGGTAGTATCTGTATGTGTAGGGGCTTTTTGCTGGGAGAGGAGCTGAGCCCTGTTTTGGGGGCGGGGCTTCACTGACTAGGGGTCCTATAAAGGTATCAGCCAGTCAGGCAGCGGCACAGACAGCTGCAGCGGCACAGGAGCTAGCAAACAGAGCTGTAAGCCGGGGAGTTTGAGTGGGAGTTCTGTTGGAGAAGAAGGTATTTGTGTGTGTGTGTGTGTGTTTGGTTTTGTATTGGTAGTATCTGTGTGTGTGTAGGGGCTTTGTGCTGGGAGAGAAGCTGAGCCGTGATTAGGGGGCGGGGCTTCACTGACTAGGGGTCCAAAAAAGGTATCAGCCAGTCAGGCAGCGGCACAGACAGTTGCAGCGGCACAGGAGCTAGCCAACAGAGCTGTAAAGAGGGCAGTTTGAGTGGGAGTTCTGTTGGAGGAGAAGGTATTTGTGGGTGTTTGGTTTTGTACTGGTAGTATCTGTATGTGCAGGGGCTTTGTGCTGGGAGAGAAGCTGAGCCCTGATTACGGGGCGGGGCTTCCCTGACTAGGGGTCCTATAAAGGTAGCAGCCAGTCAGGCAGCGGTACAGGAGCTAGCAAACAGAGCTGTAAACAGGTGAGTTTGAGTGGGAGTTCTGTTGGAGGAGAAGGTACTTGTGTGTGTTTGGCTTTGTATTGGTGGTATCTGTATGTGCAGGGGCTTTGTGCTGGGAGAGAAGCTGAGCCCTGATTAGGGGGCGGGGCTTCCCTGACTAGGGGTCCTATAAAGGTTGCAGCCAGTCTGGCAGCGGCACAGGAGCTATCAAACAGAGCTGTAAACAGGGGAGTTTGAGTGGGAGTTCTGTTGGTGGAGAAGGTATTTGTGTGTGTGTTTGGTTTTGTATTGGTAGTATCTGTATGTGTAGGGGCTTTGTGCTGGGACAGAAGATGAGCCCTGATTATGGGGCGGGGCCTCACTGACTAGGGGTCCTATAAACGTAGCAGCCAGTCAAGTAGCGGCACATACAGCTGCAGCGGCACAGGAGCTAGCAAACAGAGCTGTAAACAGGGGAGTTTGAGTGGGAGTTCTGTTGGAGTAGAAGGTATTTGTGTGTGTTTGGTTTTGTATTGGTAGTATCTGTATGTGTAGGGGCTTTGTGCTGGGACAGAAGATGAGCCCTGATTAGGGGGCGGGGCCTCACTGACTAGGGGTCCTATAAAGGTAGCAGCCAGTCAGGTAGCGGCACAGACAGCTGCAGCAGCACAGGAGCTAGCAAACAGAGCTGTAAACAGGGCAGTTTGAGTGGGAGTTCTGTTGGAGGAGAAGGTATTTGTGTGTGTTTGGTTTTGTATTTGTAGTATCTGTATGTGTAGGGGCTTTGTGCTGGGAGAGAAGCTGAGCCGTGATTAGGGGGCGGGGCTTCACTGACTAGGGGTCCTATAAAGGTAGCAGCCAGTCAGGCAGGGGCACAGAGAGCTGCAGCGGCACAGGAGCTAGCAAACTTAGCTGTAAACAGGGGAGTTTGAGTGGGAGTTCTGTTGGAGGAGAAGGTATTTGTGTGTGTGTTTGGATTTGTATTGGTGGTATCTGTATTAGTAGGGGCTTTGTGCTGGGAGAGAAGCTGAGCCCTGATTAGGGGGCGGGGCTTCACTGACTAGGGGTCCTATAAAGGCAGCAGCCAGTCAGGCAGCGGCACAGACAGCTGCAGTGGCACAGGAGCTAGCCAAGAGAGCTGTAAACAGGGGCGTTTGAGTGGGAGTTCTGTTGGAGGAGAAGGTATTTGTGTGTGTGTTTGGTTTTGCATTGGTAGTATCTGTGTGTGTAGGGGCTTTGTGCTGGGACAGAAGCTGAGCCCTGATTAGGGGGCGGGGCTTCCCTGACTAGGGGTCCTATAAAGGTATCAGCCAGTCAGGCAGCGGCAGAGACAGCTGCAGCGGCACAGGAGCTAGCAAACAGAGCTGTAAACAGGGGAGTTTGAGTGGGAGTTCTGTTGGAGGAGAAGGTATTTGTGTGTGTTTTTTTTTGTATTGGTAGTATCTGTATGTGTAGGGGCTTTGTGCTGGGAGAGAAGCTGAGCCCTGATTAGGGGGCGGGGCTTCCCTGACTAGGGGTCCTATAAAGGAAGCAGCCAGTCAGGCAGCGGCACAGGAGCTAGCAAACAGAGCTGTAAACAGGGCAATTTGAGTGGGAGTTCTGTTGGAGGAGAAGGTACTTGTGTGTGTTTGGTTTTGTATTGGTGGTATATGTATGTGTAGGGGCTTTGTCCTGGGAGAGAAGCTGAGCCCTGAATAGGGGGCGGGGCTTCCCTGGCTAGGGGTCCTATAAAGGTAGCAGCCAGTCAGGCAGCGGCACAGGAGCTAGCAAACAGAGCTGTAAACAGGGGAGTTTGAGTGGGAGTTCTGTTGGAGTAGAAGGTATTTGTGTGTGTTTGGTTTTGTATTGGTTGTATCTGTGTGTGTAGGGGCTTTGTGCTGGGACAGAAGCTGAGCCCTGATTAGGGGGCGGGGCTTCACTGCCTACGGGTCCTATAAAGGTAGCAGCCAGTCAGGCAGCGGCACAGGAGCTAGCAAACAGAGCTGTAAACAGGGGTTTGAGTGGGAGTTGTGTTGGAGGAAAAGGTATTTGTGTGTGTGTTTGGTTTTGTATTGGTGGTATCTGTATGTGTAGAGGCTTGGAGGGGCTTTGTGCTGGGAGAGAAGCTGAGCCCTGATTAGTGGGCGGGGCTTCCCTGACTAGGGGTCCTAGAAAGGTATCAGCCAGTCAGGCAGCGGCACAGAGAGCTGCAGCGGCACAGGAGCTAGCAAACAGAGCTGTAAACAGGGCAGTTGGAGTGGGAGTTCTGTTGGAGGAGAAGGTACTTGTGTGTGTTTGGTTTTGTATTGGTGGTATCTGTATGTGTAGGGGCTTTGTGCTGGGAGAGAAGCTGAGCCGTGATTAGGGGGCGGGGCTTCACTGACTAGGGGTCCTAGAAAGGTATCAGCCAGTCAGGCAGCGGCACAGACAGCTGCAGCGGCACAGGAGCTAGCAAACAGAGCTGTAAACAGGGGAGTTGGAGTGGGAGTTCTGTTGGAGGAGAAGGTATTTGTGTGTGTTTGGTTTTGTATTGGTAGTATCTGTGTGTGTAGGGGCTTTGTGCTGGGAGAGAAGCTGAGCCCTGATTAGGGGGCGGGGCTTCCCTGACTAGGGGTCCTATAAAGGTAGCAGCCAGTCAGGCAGCGGCACAGGAGCTAGCAAACAGAGCTGTAAACAGGGGAGTTTGAGTGGGAGTTCTGTTGCAGGAGAAGGTATTTGTGTGTGTTTGGTTTTGTATTGGTAGTACCTGTATGTGTAGGGGCTTTGTGCTGGGGGAGAAGCTGAGCCGTGATTAGGGGGCGGGGCTTTCCTGACTAGGGGTCCTATAAAGGTTGCAGCCAGTCAGGCACCGGCACAGGAGCTAGCAAACAGAGCTGTAAACAGGGGAATTTGAGTGGGAGTTCTGTTGGAGTACAAGGTATTTGTGTGTGTGTTTGGTTTTGTATTGGTAGTATCTGTATGTGTAGGGGCTTTGAGCTGGGAGAGAAGCTGAGCCGTGATTAGGGGGCGGGGCTTCACTGACTAGGGGTCCTAGAAAGGTAGCAGCCAGTCAGGCAGCGGCACGGGAGCTAGCAAACAGAGCTGTAAACAGGGGAGTTTGAGTGGGAGTTCTGTTGGAGGAGAAGGTATTTGTGTGTGTGTGTGTGTTTGGTTTTTTATTGTTAGTATCTGTATGTGCAGGGGCTTTGTGCTGGGGGAGAAGCTGAGCCCTGATTAGGGTGCGGGGCTTCACTGACCAGGGGTCCTATAAAGGTAGCAGCCAGTCAGGCAGCGGCACAGATGCTGCAGTGGCAGAGGAGCTAGCCAACAGAGCTGTAAACAGGGGAGTATGAGTGGGAGTTCTGTTGGAGGAGAAGGTACTTGTGTGTGTTTGGTTTTGTATTGGTGGTGTCTGTATGTGCAGGGGCTTTGTGCTGGGAGAGAAGCTGAGCCCTGATTAGGGGGCGGGGCTTCACTGACTAGGGGTCCTATAAAGGTAGCAGCCGGTCAGGCAGCGGCACAGGAGCTAGCAAACAGAGCTGTAAACAGGGCAATTTGAGTGGGAGTTCTGTTGGAGTAGAAGGTATTTGTGTGTGTTTGGTTTTGTATTGGTTGTATCTGTGTGTGTAGGGGCTTTGTGCTGGGACAGAAGCTGAGCCCTGATTAGGGGGCGGGGCTTCACTGCCTACGGGTCCTATAAAGGTAGCAGCCAGTCAGGCAGCGGCACAGGAGCTAGCAAACAGAGCTGTAAACACGGGTTTGAGTGGGAGTTGTGTTGGAGGAAAAGGTATTTGTGTGTGTGTTTGGTTTTGTATTGGTGGTATCTGTATGTGTAGAGGCTTGGAGGGGCTTTGTGCTGGGAGAGAAGCTGAGCCCTGATTAGTGGGCGGGGCTTCCCTGACTAGGGGTCCTATAAAGGTTGCAGCCAGTCAGGCAGCGGCACAGGAGCTAGCAAACAGAGCTGCAAACAGGGGAGTTTGAGTGGGAGTTCCGTTGGAAGAGAAGGTATTGGTGTGTGTCTTTGGTTTTGTATTGGTAGTATCTGTATGTGTAGGGGCTTTGTGCTGGGACAGATGATGAGCCCTGATTAGGGGGCGGGGCTTCCCTGACTAGGGGTCCTATAAAGGTAGCAGCCAGTCAGGCAGCGGCACAGGAGCTAGCAAACAGAGCTGTAAACAGGGGAGTTTGAGTGGGAGTTCTGTTGGAGGAGAAGGTACTTGTGTGTGTTTGGTTTTGTATTGGTGGTATCTGTATGTGTAGGGGCTTTGTGCTGGGAGAGAAGCTGAGCCGTGATTAGGGGGCGGGGCTTCACTGACTAGGGGTCCTAGAAAGGTATCAGCCAGTCAGGTAGCGGCACAGACAGCTGCAGCGGCACAGGAGCTAGCAAACAGAGCTGTAAACAGGGGAGTTGGAGTGGGAGTTCTGTTGGAGGAGAAGGTATTGGTGTGTGTTTGGTTTTGTATTGGTGGTATCTGTATGTGTAGGGTCTTTGTCCTGGGAGAGAAGCTGAGCCCTGATTAGGGGGCGGGGCTTCCCTGGGTAGGGGTCCGATAAAGGTAGCAGCCAGTCAGGCAGCGGCACAGGAGCTATCAAACAGAGCTGTAAACAGGGGAGTTTAAGTGGGAGTTCTGTTGGAGTAGAAGGTACTTGTGTGTGTTTGGTTTTGTATTGGTGGTATCTGTATGTGTAGAGGCTTGGAGGGGCTTTTTGCTGGGAGAGAAGCTGAGCCCTCATTAGTGGGCGGGGCTTCCCTGACTAGGGGTCCTATAAAGGTTGCAGCCAGTCAGGCAGCGGCACAGGAGCTATCAAACAGAGCTGTAAACAGGGGAGTTTGAGTGGGAGTTCTGTTGGAGTAGAAGGTATTTGTGTGTGTTTGGTTTTGTATTGGTAGTATCTGTGTGTGTAGGGGCTTTGTGCTGGGAGAGAAGCTGAGCCCTGATTAGGGGGCGGGGCTTCCCTGACTAGGGGTCCTATAAAGGTAGCAGCCAGTCAGGCAGCGGCACAGGAGCTAGCAAACAGAGCTGTAAACAGGGGAGTTTGAGTGGGAGTTCTGTTGCAGGAGAAGGTACTTGTGTGTGTTTGGTTTTGTATTGGTAGTATCTGTATGTGTAGGGGCTTTGTGCTGGGGGAGAAGCTGAGCCGTGATTAGGGGGCGGGGCTTCACTGACTAGGGGTCCTATACAGGTATCAGCCAGTCAGGCAGCGGCACAGACAGCTGCAGCGGCACAGGAGCTAGCAAACAGAGCTGTAAACAGGGGAGTTGGAGTGGGAGTTCTGTTGGAGGAGAAGGTATTGGTGTGTGTTTGGTTTTGTATTGGTGGTATCTGTATGTGTAGGGTCTTTGTCCTGGGAGAGAAGCTGAGCCCTGATTAGGGGGCGGGGCTTCCCTGGGTAGGGGTCCTATAAAGGTAGCAGCCAGTCAGGCAGCTGCACAGGAGCTATCAAACAGAGCTGTGAACA
Organism: Lepidochelys kempii; assembly: GCF_965140285.1. Lineage (NCBI taxonomy): Eukaryota > Metazoa > Chordata > Testudines > Cheloniidae > Lepidochelys > Lepidochelys kempii. The sequence continues at coordinate 20,394,679 of NC_136400.1, read as the reverse complement.
GGGGAGTTTAAGTGGGAGTTCTGTTGGAGTAGAAGGTACTTGTGTGTGTTTGGTTTTGTATTGGTGGTATCTGTATGTGTAGAGGCTTGGAGGGGCTTTTTGCTGGGAGAGAAGCTGAGCCCTGATTAGTGGGCGGGGCTTCCCTGACTAGGGGTCCTATAAAGGTTGCAGCCAGTCAGGCAGCTGCACAGGAGCTATCAAACAGAGCTGTAAACAGGGGAGTTTGAGTGGGAGTTCTGTTGGAGTAGAAGGTATTTGTGTGTGTTTGGTTTTGTATTGGTAGTATCTGTGTGTGTAGGGGCTTTGTGCTGGGAGAGAAGCTGAGCCCCGATTAGGGGGCGGGGCTTCCCTGACTAGGGGTCCTATAAAGGTAGCAGCCAGTCAGGCAGCGGCACAGGAGCTAGCAAACAGAGCTGTAAACAGGGGAGTTTGAGTGGGAGTTCTGTTGCAGGAGAAGGTATTTGTGTGTGTTTGGTTTTGTATTGGTAGTACCTGTATGTGTAGGGGCTTTGTGCTGGGGGAGAAGCTGAGCCGTGATTAGGGGGCGGGGCTTCACTGACTAGGGGTCCTATAAAGGTATCAGCCAGTCAGGCAGCGGCACAGAGAGCTGCAGCGGCACAGGAGCTAGCAAACAGAGCTGTAAACAGGGGAGTTTGAGTGGGAGCTCTGTTGGAGGAGAAGGTATTTGTGTGTGTTTGGTTTTGTATTGGTAGTATCTGTGTGTGTAGGGGCTTTGTGCTGGGACAGAAGATGAGCCCTGATTAGGGGGCGGGGCTTCCCTGACTAGGGGTCCTATAAAGGTAGCAGCCAGTCAGGCAGCGGCACAGGAGCTAGCAAACAGAGCTGTAAACAGGGGAGTTTGAGTGGGAGTTCTGTTGGAGGAGAAGGTATTTGTGTGTGTTTGGTTTTGTATTGTTAGTATCTGTATGTGTAGGGGCTTTGTGCTGGGAGAGAAGCTGAGCCGTGATTAGGGGGCGGGGCTTCACTGACTAGGGGTCCTATAAAGGTATCAGCCAGTCAGGCACCGGCAAAGACAGCTGCAGCGGCACAGGAGCCAGCAAACAGAGCTGTAAACAGGGGAGTTTGAGTGGGAGTTCTGTTGGAGGAGAAGGTATTTGTGTGTGTGTTTGGTTTTGTATTGGTAGTATCTGTATGTGTAGGGGCTTTGAGCTGGGAGAGAAGCTGAGCCGTGATTAGGGGGCGGGGCTTCCCTGACTAGGGGTCCTAGAAAGGTAGCAGCCAGTCAGGCAGCGGCACAGGAGCTAGCAAACAGAGCTGTAAACAGGGGAGTTTGAGTGGGAGTTCTGTTGGAGGAGAAGGTATTTTTGTGTGTGTGTGTGTTTGGTTTTTTATTGTTAGTATCTGTATGTGCAGGGGCTTTGTGCTGGGGGAGAAGCTGAGCCCTGATTAGGGTGCGGGGCTTCACTGACCAGGGGTCCTATAAAGGTAGCAGCCAGTCAGGCAGCGGCACAGATGCTGCAGTGGCAGAGGAGCTAGCCAACAGAGCTGTAAACAGGGGAGTATGAGTGGGAGTTCTGTTGGAGGAGAAGGTACTTGTGTGTGTTTGGTTTTGTATTGGTGGTGTCTGTATGTGCAGGGGCTTTGTGCTGGGAGAGAAGCTGAGCCCTGATTAGGGGGCGGGGCTTCACTGACTAGGGGTCCTATAAAGGTAGCAGCCGGTCAGGCAGCGGCACAGGAGCTAGCAAACAGAGCTGTAAACAGGGCAATTTGAGTGGGAGTTCTGTTGGAGGAGAAGGTATTTGTGTGTGTTTGGTTTTGTATTGGTGGTATCTGTATGTGCAGGGGCTTTGTGCTGGGAGAGAAGCTGAGCCCTGATTAGGGGGCGGGGCTTCCCTGACTAGGGGTCCTATAAAGGTATCAGCCAGTCAGGCAGCGGCACAGACAGCTGCAGCGGCACAGGAGCTAGCAAACAGAGCTGTAAACAGGGGAGTTTGAGTGGGAGTTCTGTTGGAGTAGAAGGTATTTGTGTGTGTTTGGTTTTGTATTGGTGGTATCTGTATGTGTAGGGGCTTTGTGCTGGGACAGAAGATGAGCCCTGATTAGGGGGCGGGGCTTCCCTGACTAGGGGTCCTATAAAGGTAGCAGCCAGTCAGGCAGCGGCACAGGAGCTATCAAACAGAGCTGTAAACAGGGGAGTTTGAGTGGGAGTTCTGTTGGAGGAGAAGGTATTTGTGTGTGTTTGGTTTTGTATTGGTAGTATCTGTATGTGTAGGGGCTTTGTGCTGGGAGAGAAGCTGAGCCGTGATTAGGGGGCGGGGCTTCACTGACTAGGGGTCCTATAAAGGTATCAGCCAGTCAGGCACCGGCAAAGACAGCTGCAGCGGCACAGGAGCTAGCAAACAGAGCTGTAAACAGGGGAGTTTGAGTGGGAGTTCTGTTGGAGGAGAAGGTATTTGTGTGTGTCTTTGGTTTTGTATTGGTTTTATCTGTATGTGTAGGGGATTGGTGCTGGGAGAGAAGCTGAGCCCTGATTAGGGGGCGGGGCTTCACTGACTAGGGGTCCTATAAAGGTAGCAGCCAATCAGGGAGCGGCACAAACAGCTGCAGCGGCACAGGAGCTAGCAAACAGAGCTGTAAACAGGGGAGTTTGACTGGGAGTTCTGTTGGAGTAGAAGTTATTTGTGTGTGTTTGGTTTTGTATTGGTAGTATCTGTGTGTGTAGGGGCTTTGTGCTGGGACAGAAGCTGAGCCCTGATTAGGGGGCGGGGCTTCCCTGACTAGGGGTCCTATAAAGGTAGCAGCCAGTCAGGCAGCGGCACAGGAGCTAGCAAACAGAGCTGTAAACAGGGGAGTTTGAGTGGGAGTTCTGTTGGAGGAGAAGGTATTTGTGTGTGTGTTTGGTTTTGTACTGGTGGTATCTGTATGTGTAGAGGGTTTGTGCTGGGAGAGAAGCTGAGCCGTGATTAGGGGGCGGGGCTTCACTGACTAGTGGTCCTAGAAAGGTATCAGCCAGTCAGGCAGCGGCACAGACAGCTGCAGCGGCACAGGAGCTAGCAAACAGAGCTGTAAACAGGGGTTTGAGTGGGAGTTCTGTTGGAGGAAAGGGTATTTGTGTGTGTGTTTGGTTTTGTATTGGTGGTATCTGTAGGTGCAGGGGCTTTGTGCTGGGAGAGAAGCTGAGCCCTGATGAGGGGGCGGGGCTTCCCTGACTAGGGGTCCTATAAAGGTAGCAGCCAGTCAGGCAGCGGCACGGGAGCTAGCAAACAGAGCTGTAAACAGGGGAGTTTGAGTGGGAGTTCTGTTGGAGGAGAAGGTATTTGTGTGTGTGTGTGTGTTTGGTTTTTTATTGTTAGTATCTGTATGTGCAGGGGCTTTGTGCTGGGGGAGAAGCTGAGCCCTGATTAGGGTGCGGGGCTTCACTGACCAGGGGTCCTATAAAGGTAGCAGCCAGTCAGGCAGCGGCACAGATGCTGCAGTGGCAGAGGAGCTAGCCAACAGAGCTGTAAACAGGGGAGTATGAGTGGGAGTTCTGTTGGAGGAGAAGGTACTTGTGTGTGTTTGGTTTTGTATTGGTGCTGTCTGTATGTGCAGGGGCTTTGTGCTGGGAGAGAAGCTGAGCCCTGATTAGGGGGCGGGGCTTCACTGACTAGGGGTCCTATAAAGGTAGCAGCCGGTCAGGCAGCAGCACAGGAGCTAGCAAACAGAGCTGTAAACAGGGCAATTTGAGTGGGAGTTCTGTTGGAGGAGAAGGTATTTGTGTGTGTTTGGTTTTGTATTGGTGGTATCTGTATGTGCAGGGGCTTTGTGCTGGGAGAGAAGCTGAGCCCTGATTAGGGGGCGGGGCTTCACTGACTAGGGGTCCTATAAAGGTAGCAGCCAATCAGGCAGCGGCACAGACAGCTGCAGCGGCACAGGAGCTAGCAAACAGAGCTGTAAACGAGAGTTTGAGTGGGAGTTCTGTTGGAGGAAAAGGTATTTGTGTGTGTTTGGTTTTGTATTGGTGGTATCTGTACGTGTAGAGGCTTGGAGGGGCTTTGTGCTGGGAGAGAAGCTGAGCCCTGATTAGGGGGCGGGGCTTCACTGACTAGGGGTCCTATAAAGGTAGCAGCCAGTCAGGCAGCGGCACAGGACCTAGCAAACAGAGCTGTAAACAGGGGAGTTTGAGTGGGAGTTCTGTTGGAGGAGAAGGTATTTGTGTGTGTTTGGTTTTGTATTGTTAGTATCTGTATGTGTAGGGGCTTTGTGCTGGGGGAGAAGCTGAGCCGTGATTAGGGGGCGGGGCTTCCCTGACTAGGGGTCCTATAAAGGTATCAGCCAGTCAGGCAGCGGCACAGACAGGTGCAGCGGCACAGGAGCTATCAAACAGAGCTGTAAACGGGAGTTTGAGTGGGAGTTCTGTTGGAGGAGAAGGTATTTGTGGGTGTTTGGTTTTGTATTGGTAGTATCTGTATGTGCAGGGGCTTTGTGCTGGGAGAGAAGATGAGCCCTGATTAGGGGGCGGGGCTTCCCTGACTAGGGGTCCTATAAAGGTAGCAGCCAGTCAGGCAACGGCACAGGAGCTAGCAAACAGAGCTGTAAACAGGGGAGTTTGAGTGGGAGTTCTGTTGGAGTAGAAGGTATTTGTGCGTGTTTGGTTTTGTATTGGTAGTATCTGTGTGTGTAGGGGCTTTGTGCTGGGACAGAAGCTGAGCCCTGATTAGGGGGCGGGGCTTCACTGCCTACGGGTCCTACAAAGGTAGCAGCCAGTCAGGCAGCGGCACAGGAGCTAGCAAACAGAGCTGTAAACAGGGGTTTGAGTGGGAGTTCTGTTGGAAGAGAAGGTATTTGTGTGTGTGTTTGGTTTTGTATTGGTGGTATCTGTATGTGTAGAGGCTTGGAGGGGCTTTGTGCTGGGAGAGAAGCTGAGCCCTGATTAGTGGGAGGGGCTTCCCTGACTAGGGGTCCTATAAAGGTTGCAGCCAGTCAGCCAGCGGCACAGGAGCTTACAAACAGAGCTGTAAACAGGGGAGTTTGAGTGGGAGTTCCGTTGGAAGAGAAGGTATTTGTGTGTGTCTTTGGTTTTGTATTGGTAGTATCTGTATGTGTAGGGGCTTTGTGCTGGGAGAGAAGCTGAGCCGTGATTAGGGGGCGGGGCTTCACTGACTAGGGGTCCTATAAAGGTATCAGCCAGTCAGGCACCGGCAAAGACAGCTGCAGCGGCACAGGAGCTAGCAAACAGAGCTGTAAACAGGGGAGTTTGAGTGGGAGTTCTGTTGGAGGAGAAGGTATTTGTGTGTGTCTTTGGTTTTGTATTGGTAGTATCTGTATGTGTAGGGGCTTTGTGCTGGGAGAGAAGCTGAGCCCTGATTAGGGGGCGGGGCTTCACTGACTAGGGGTCCTATAAAGGTAGCAGCCAATCAGGGAGCGGCACAAACAGCTGCAGTGGCACAGGAGCTAGCAAACAGAGCTGTAAACAGGGGAGTTTGAGTGGGAGTTCTGTTGGAGGACAAGGTATTTGTGTGTGTGTTTGGTTTTGTATTGGTGGTATCTGTATGTGCAGGGGCTTTGTGCTGGGAGAGAAGCTGAGCCCTGATTAGTGGGCGGGGCTTCACTGACTGGGGTCCTATAAAGGTAGCAGCTACTCAGGCAGCGGCACAGACAGCTGCAGCGGCACAGGAGCTAGCAAACAGAGCTGTAAACAGGGTAGTTTGAGTGGGAGTTCTGTTGGAGGAGAAGGTATTTGTGTGTGTCTTTGGTTTTGTATTGGTAGTATCTGTATGTGTAGGGGCTTTGTGCTGGGAGAGAAGCTGAGCCCTGATTAGGGGGCGGGGCTTCACTGACTAGGGGTCCTATAAAGGTAGCAGCCAATCAGGGAGCGGCACAAACAGCTGCAGTGGCACAGGAGCTAGCAAACAGAGCTGTAAACAGGGGCGTTTGACTGGGAGTTCTGTTGGAGTAGACGGTATTTGTGTGTGTTTGGTTTTGTATTGGTGGTATCTGTATGTGTAGGGGCTTTGTGCTGGGAGAGAAGCTGAGCCGTGATTAGGGGGCGGGGCTTCACTGACTAGGGGTCCTAGAAAGGTATCAGCCAGTCAGGCAGTGGCACAGACAGCTGCAGCGGCACAGGAGCTAGCAAACAGAGCTGTAAACAGGGGTTTGAGTGGGAGTTCTGTTGGAGGAGAAGGTATTTGTGTGTGTTTGGTTTTGTATTGGTAGTATCTGTGTGTGTAGGGGCTTTGTGCTGGGACAGAAGCTGAGCCCTGATTAGGGGGCGGGGCTTCACTGCCTACGGGTCCTATAAAGGTAGCAGCCAGTCAGGCAGCGGCACAGGAGCTAGCAAACAGAGCTGTAAACAGGGGTTTGAGTGGGAGTTCTGTTGGAGGAAAAGGTATTTGTGTGTGTGTTTGGTTTTGTATTGGTGGTTTCTGTATGTGCAGGGGCTTTGTGCTGGGAGAGAAGCTGAGCCCTGATTAGTGGGCGGGGCTTCCCTGACTAGGGGTCCTATAAAGGTAGCAGCCAGTCAGGCAGCGGCACAGGAGCTAGCAAACAGAGCTGTAAACAGAGGAGTTGGAGTCGGAGTTCTGTTGGAGGAGAAGGTACTTGTGTGTGTTTGGTTTTGTATTGGTGGTATCTGTATGTGTAGGGGCTTTGTGCTGGGAGAGAAGCTGAGCCGTGATTAGTGGGCGGGGCTTCACTGACTAGCGGTCCTAGAAAGGTATCAGCCAGTCAGGCAGCGGCACAGACAGCTGCAGCGGCACAGGAGCTAGCAAACAGAGCTGTAAACAGGGGAGTTTGAGTGGGAGTTCTGTTGGAGGAAAAGGTATTTGTGTGTGTGTTTGGTTTTGTATTGGTGGTATCTGTATGTGTAGGGGCTTTGTGCTGGGACAGAAGATGAGCCCTGATTAGGGGGCGGGGCTTCCCTGACTAGGGGTCCTATAAAGGTAGCAGCCAGTCAGGCAGTGGCACAGGAGCTAGCAAACAGAGCTGTAAACAGGGGAGTTTGAGTGGGAGTTCTGTTGGAGTAGAAGGTATTTGTGTGTGTTTGGATTTGTATTGGTAGTATCTGTGTGTGTAGGGGCTTTGTGCTGGAAGAGAAGCTGAGCCCTGATTAGGGGGCGGGGCTTGACTGACTAGGGGTCCTATAAAGGTTGCAGCCAGTCAGGCAGCGGCACAGACAGCTGCAGCGGCACAGGAGCTATCGAACAGAGCTGTAAACAGGGGATTTTGAGTGGGAGTTCTGTTGGAGTAGAAGGTATTTGTGTGTGTTTGGTTTTGTATTGGTAGTATCTGTATGTGTAGGGGCTTTGTGCTGGGAGAGAAGCTGAGCCGTGATTAGGGGGCGGGGCTTCACTGACTAGGGGTCCTATAAAGGTATCAGCCAGTCAGGCACCGGCAAAGACAGCTGCAGCGGCACAGGAGCTAGCAAACAGAGCTGTAAACAGGGGAGTTTGAGTGGGAGTTCTGTTGGAGGAAACGGTATTTGTGTGTGTGTTTGGATTTGTATTGGTGCTATCTGTATGTGCAGGGGCTTTGTGCTGGGAGAGAAGCTGAGCCCTGATTAGTGGGCGGGGCTTTCCTGACTAGGGGTCCTATAAAGGTTGCAGCCAGTCAGGCAGCGGCACAGGAGCTAGCAAACAGAGCTGTCAACAGGGGAGTTTGAGTGGGAGTTCTGTTGGAGGAGAAGGTACTTGTGTGTGTTTGGTTTTGTATTGGTGGTATCTGTACGTGTAGAGGCTTGGAGGGGCTTTGTGCTGGGAGAGAAGCTGAGCCCTGATTAGTGGGCGGGGCTTCCCTGACTAGGGGTCCTATAAAGGTTGCAGCCAGTCAGGCAGCGGCACAGGAGCTATCAAACAGAGCTGTAAACAGGGGAGTTTGAGTGGGAGTTCTGTTGGAGTAGAAGGTATTTGTGTGTGTTTGGTTTTGTATTGGTAGTATCTGTATGTGTAGGGGCTTTGTGCTGGGAGAGAAGCTGAGCCGTGATTAGGGGGCGGGGCTTCACTGACTAGGGGTCCTATAAAGGTATCAGCCAGTCAGGCACCGGCAAAGACAGCTGCAGCGGCACAGGAGCTAGCAAACAGAGCTGTAAACAGGGGAGTTTGAGTGGGAGTTCTGTTGGAGGAAAAGGTATTTGTGTGTGTGTTTGGATTTGTATTGGTGGTATCTGTATGTGTAGGGGCTTTGTGCTGGGAGAGAAGCTGAGCCCTGATTAGTGGGCGGGGCTTTCCTGACTAGGGGTCCTATAAAGGTTGCAGCCAGTCAGGCAGCGGCACAGGAGCTAGCAAACAGAGCTGTAAACAGGGGAGTTTGAGTGGGAGTTCTGTTGGAGTAGAAGGTATTTGTGTGTGTTTGGATTTGTATTGGTAGTATCTGTGTGTGTAGGGGCTTTGTGCTGGAAGAGAAGCTGAGCCCTGATTAGGGGGCGGGGCTTGACTGACTAGGGGTCCTATAAAGGTTGCAGCCAGTCAGGCAGCGGCACAGACAGCTGCAGCGGCACAGGAGCTATCGAACAGAGCTGTAAACAGGGGATTTTGAGTGGGAGTTCTGTTGGAGTAGAAGGTATTTGTGTGTGTTTGGATTTGTATTGTTAGTATCTGTATGTGTAAGGGCTTTGTGCTGGGAGAGAAGCTGAGCCCTGATTAGGGGGCGGGGCTTCCCTGACTAGGGGTCCTATAAAGGTAGCAGTCAATCAGGCAGCGGCACAGACAGCTGCAGCGCACAGGAGCTAGCAAACAGTGCTGTAAACAGGGGAGTTTGAGTGGGAGTTCTGTTGGAGGAGAAGGTATTTGTGTGTGTTTGGTTTTGTATTGTTAGTATCTGTATGTGTAGGGGCTTTGTGTTGGGACAGAAGCTGAGCCCTGATTAGGGGGCGGGGCTTCCCTGACTAGGGGTCCTATAAAGGTAGCAGCCAGTCAGGCAGCGGCACAGGAGCTAGCAAACAGAGCTGTAAACAGGGGAGTTTGAGTGGGAGTTCTGTTGGAGGAGAAGGTATTTGTGTGTGTTTGGTTTTGTATCGGTAGTATCTGTATGTGTAGAGGCTTTGTGCTGGGAGAGAAGCTGAGCCCTGATTAGGAAGCGGGGCTTCACTGACTAGGGGTCCTATAAAGGTAGCAGCCAATCAGGCAGCGGCACAGACAGCTGCAGCGGCACAGGAGCTAGCCAACAGAGCTGTAAACAGGGGAGTTTGAGTGGGAGTTCTGTTGGAGGAGAAGGTACTTGTGTGTGTTTGGTTTTGTATTGTTAGTATCTGTATGTGTAGGGGCTTTGTGTTGGGACAGAAGCTGAGCCCTGATTAGGGGGCGGGGCTTCCCTGACTAGGGGTCCTAGAAAGGTAGCAGTCAATCAGGCAGCGGCACAGACAGCTGCAGCGCACAGGAGCTAGCAAACAGAGCTGTAAAGAGGAAAGTTGGAGTGGGAGTTCGGTTGGAGGAGAAGGTATTTGTGTGTGTTTGGTTTTGTATTGGCCGTATCTGTATGTGTAGGGGCTTTGTGCTGGGACAGAAGCTGAGCCCTGATTAGGGGGCGGGGCTTCACTGACTAGCGGTCCTATAAAGGTAGCAACCAGTCAGGCAGCGGCACAGACAGCTGCAGCGCACAGGAGCTAGCAAACAGAGCTGTAAACAGGGGAGTTTGATTGGGAGTTCTGTTGGAGGAGAAGGTATTTGTGTGTGTTTGGTTTTGCATTGTTAATATCTGTATGTGTAGGGGCTTTGTGTTGGGAGAGAAGCTGAGCCCTGATTAGGGGGCGGTGCTTCCCTGACTCGGGGTCCTATAAACGTAGCAGCCAGTCAGGCAGCGGCACAGATACTGCAGTGGCACAGGAGCTAGCCAACAGAGCTGTAAACAGGGGAGTATGAGTGGGAGTTCTGTTGGAGGAGAAGGTACTTGTGTGTGTTTGGTTTTGTATTGGTGGTATCTGTATGTGCAGGGGCTTTGTGCTGGGAGAGAAGCTGAGCCCTGATTAGGGGGCGGGGCTGCACTGACTAGGGGTCCTATAAGGGTAGCAGCCAGTCAGGCAGCGGCACAGGAGCTAGCAAACAGAGCTGTAAACAGGGGAGTTTGAGTGGGAGTTCTGTTGGAGGAGAAGGTATTTGTGGGTGTTTGGTTTTGTATTCGTAGTATCTGTATGTTTAGGGGCTTTGCGCTGGGAGAGAAGCTGAGCCCTGATTAGGGGGCGGGGCTTCACTGACTAGGGGTCCTATAAAGGTATCAGCCAGTCAGGCAGCGGCACAGACAGCTGCAGCGGCACAGGAGCTAGCAAACATAGCTGTAAACAGGGGAGTTTGAGTGGGAGTTCTGTTGGAGGAGAAGGTATTTGTGTGTGTTTGGTTTTGTATTTGTAGTATCTGTATGTGTAGGGGCTTTGTGCTGGGAGAGAAGCTGAGCCGTGATTAGGGGGCAGGGCTTCACTGACTAGGGGTCCTATAAAGGTATCAGCCAGTCAGGCAGCGGCACAGACAGCTGAAGCGGCACAGGAGCTAGCAAACAGAGCTGTAAACGGGGGAGTTTGAGTGGGAGTTCTGTTGGAGGAGAAGTTATTTGTGTGTGTTTGGTTTTGTATTGGCCGTATCTGTATGTGTAGGGGCTTTGTGCTGGGACAGAAGCTGAGCCCTGATTAGGGGGCGGGGCTTCCCTGGCTAGGGGTCCTATAAAGGTAGCAGCCAGTCAGGCAGCGGCACAGGAGCTAGCAAACAGAGCTGTAAACAGGGGAGTTTGAGTGGGAGTTCTGTTGGAGGAGAAGGTATTCGTGTGTGTTTGGTTTTGTATTGGTGGTATCTGTATGTGTAGAGGCTTGGAGGGGCTTTGTGCTGGGAGAGAAGCTGAGCCCTGATTAGTGGGCGGGGCTTCCCTGATTAGGGGTCCTATAAAGGTTGCAGCCAGTCAGGCAGCGGCACAGGAGCTATCGAACAGAGCTGTAAACAGGGGATTTTGAGTGGGAGTTCTGTTGGGGTAGAAGGTATTTGTGTGTGTTTGGTTTTGTATTGGTAGTATCTGTGTGTGTAGGGGCTTTGTGCTGGGACAGAAGCTGAGCCCTGATTAGGGGCCGGTGCTTCACTGACTAGGGGTCCTATAAAGGTAGCAGCCAGTCAGGCAGCGGCACAGACAGCTGCAGCGGCACAGGAGCTAACAAACAGAGCTGTAAACAGGGGAGTTTGAGTGGGAGTTCTGTTGGAGTAGAAGGTATTTGTGTGTGTTTGGATTTGTATTGGTAGTATCTGTGTGTGTAGGGGCTTTGTGCTGGAACAGAAGCTGAGCCCTGATTAGGGGGCGGGGCTTGACTGACTAGGGGTCCTATAAAGGTTGCAGCCAGTCAGGCAGCGGCACAGACAGCTGCAGCGGCACAGGAGCTAGCAAACAGAGCTGTAAACTGGGGAGTTTGAGTGGGAGTTCTGTTGGAGGAGAAGGTATTTGTGTGTGTTTGGATTTGTATTGTTAGTATCTGTATGTGTAAGGGCTTTGTGCTGGGAGAGAAGCTGAGCCCTGATTAGGGGGCGGGGCTTCCCTGACTAGGGGTCCTATAAAGGTAGCAGCCAGTCAGGCAGCGGCACAGGAGCTAGCAAACAGAGCTGTAAACAGGGGAGTTTGAGTGGGAGTTCTGTTGGAGGAGAAGGTATTTCTGGGTGTTTGGTTTTTTATTCGTAGTATCTGTATGTTTAGGGGCTTTGCGCTGGGAGAGAAGCTGAGCCCTGATTAGGGGGCGGGGCTTCACTGACTAGGGGTCCTATAAAGGTATCAGCCAGTCAGGCAGCGGCACAGACAGCTGCAGCGGCACAGGAGCTAGCAAACATAGCTGTAAACAGGGGAGTTTGAGTGGGAGTTCTGTTGGAGGAGAAGGTATTTGTGTGTGTTTGGTTTTGTATTTGTAGTATCTGTATGTGTAGGGGCTTTGTGCTGGGAGAGAAGCTGAGCCGTGATTAGGGGGCAGGGCTTCACTGACTAGGGGTCCTATAAAGGTATCAGCCAGTCAGGCAGCGGCACAGACAGCTGAAGCGGCACAGGAGCTAGCAAACAGAGCTGTAAACGGGGGAGTTTGAGTGGGAGTTCTGTTGGAGGAGAAGTTATTTGTGTGTGTTTGGTTTTGTATTGGCCGTATCTGTATGTGTAGGGGCTTTGTGCTGGGACAGAAGCTGAGCCCTGATTAGGGGGCGGGGCTTCCCTGGCTAGGGGTCCTATAAAGGTAGCAGCCAGTCAGGCAGCGGCACAGGAGCTAGCAAACAGAGCTGTAAACAGGGGAGTTTGAGTGGGAGTTCTGTTGGAGGAGAAGGTATTCGTGTGTGTTTGGTTTTGTATTGGTGGTATCTGTATGTGTAGAGGCTTGGAGGGGCTTTGTGCTGGGAGAGAAGCTGAGCCCTGATTAGTGGGCGGGGCTTCCCTGATTAGGGGTCCTATAAAGGTTGCAGCCAGTCAGGCAGCGGCACAGGAGCTATCGAACAGAGCTGTAAACAGGGGATTTTGAGTGGGAGTTCTGTTGGGGTAGAAGGTATTTGTGTGTGTTTGGTTTTGTATTGGTAGTATCTGTGTGTGTAGGGGCTTTGTGCTGGGACAGAAGCTGAGCCCTGATTAGGGGCCGGTGCTTCACTGACTAGGGGTCCTATAAAGGTAGCAGCCAGTCAGGCAGCGGCACAGACAGCTGCAGCGGCACAGGAGCTAACAAACAGAGCTGTAAACAGGGGAGTTTGAGTGGGAGTTCTCTTGGAGTAGAAGGTATTTGTGTGTGTTTGGATTTGTATTGGTAGTATCTGTGTGTGTAGGGGCTTTGTGCTGGAACAGAAGCTGAGCCCTGATTAGGGGGCGGGGCTTGACTGACTAGGGGTCCTATAAAGGTTGCAGCCAGTCAGGCAGCGGCACAGACAGCTGCAGCGGCACAGGAGCTAGCAAACAGAGCTGTAAACTGGGGAGTTTGAGTGGGAGTTCTGTTGGAGGAGAAGGTATTTGTGTGTGTTTGGATTTGTATTGTTAGTATCTGTATGTGTAAGGGCTTTGTGCTGGGAGAGAAGCTGAGCCCTGATTAGGGGGCGGGGCTTCCCTGACTAGGGGTCCTATAAAGGTAGCAGCCAGTCAGGCAGCGGCACAGGAGCTAGCAAACAGAGCTGTAAACAGGGGAGTTTGAGTGGGAGTTCTGTTGGAGGAGAAGGTATTTGTGTGTGTTTGGATTTGTATTGGTAGTATTTGTATGTGTAGAGGCTTTGTGCTGGGAGAGAAGCTGAGCCCTGATTAGGGGGCGGGGCTTCCTTGACTAGGGGTCCTATAAAGGTAGCAGTCAATCAGGCAGCGGCACAGACAGCTGCAGCGCACAGGAGCTAGCAAACAGTGCTGTAAACAGGGGAGTTTGAGTGGGAGTTCTGTTGGAGGAGAAGGTATTTGTGTGTGTTTGGTTTTGTATTGTTAGTATCTGTATGTGTAGGGGCTTTGTGTTGGGACAGAAGCTGAGCCCTGATTAGGGGGCGGGACTTCCCTGACTAGGGGTCCTATAAAGGTAGCAGCCAGTCAGGCAGCGGCACAGGAGCTAGCAAACAGAGCTGTAAACAGGGGAGTTTGAGTGGGAGTTCTGTTGGAGGAGAAGGTATTTGTGTGTGTTTGGATTTGTATTGGTAGTATTTGTATGTGTAGAGGCTTTGTGCTGGGAGAGAAGCTGAGCCCTGATTAGGGGGCGGGGCTTCCCTGACTAGGGGTCCTATAAAGGTAGCAGTCAATCAGGCAGCGGCACAGACAGCTGCAGCGCACAGGAGCTAGCAAACAGAGCTGTAAACAGGGGAGTTTGAGTGGGAGTTCTGTTGGAGGAGAAGGTATTTGTGTTTGTTTGGTTTTGTATTGTTAGTATCTGTATGTGTAGGGGCTTTGTGTTGGGACAGAAGCTGAGCCCTGATTAGGGGGCGGGGCTTCCCTGACTAGGGGTCCTATAAAGGTAGCAGCCAGTCAGGCAGTGGCACAGGAGCTAGCAAACAGAGCTGTAAACAGGGGAGTTTGAGTGGGAGTTCTGTTGGAGGAGAAGTTACTTGTGTGTGTTTGGTTTTGTATTGGTGGTATCTGTATGTGCAGGAGCTTTGTGCTGGGAGAGAAGCTGAGCCCTGATTAGGGGGCGGGGCTTCACTGACTAGGGGTCCTATAAAGGTAGCAGCCAGTCAGGCAGCGGCACAGACAGCTGCAGCGGCACAGGAGCTAACAAACAGAGCTGTAAACAGGGGAGTTTGAGTGGGAGTTCTGTTGGAGGAGAAGGTATTTGTGTGTGTTTGGTTTTGTATTGGTAGTATCTGTATGTGTAGGGGCTTTGTGCTGGGACAGAAGCTGAGCCCTGATTAGGGGGCGGGGCTTCCCTGACTAGGGGTCCTATCAAGGTAGCAGTCAATCAGGCAGCGGCACAGACAGCTGCAGCGCACAGGAGCTAGCAAACAGAGCTGTAAAGAGGAAAGTTGGAGTGGGAGTTCTGTTGAGGAGAAGGTATTTGTGTGTGTTTGGTTTTGTATTGTTAGTATCTGTATGTGTAGGGGCTTTGTGCTGGGAGAGAAGCTGAGCCCTGATTAGGGGGCGGGGCTTCCCTGACTAGGGGTTCTATTAAGGTAGCAGCCAGTCAGGCAGCGGCACAGGAGCTAGCAAACAGAGATGTGAACAGGGGAGTTTGAGTGGGAGTTCTGTTGGAGGAGAAGGTATTTGTGTGTGTTTGGATTTGTATTGGTAGTATTTGTATGTGTAGAGGCTTTGTGCTGGGAGAGAAGCTGAGCCCTGATTAGGGGGCGGGGCTTCCCTGACTAGGGGTCCTATAAAGATAGCAGCAAGTCAGGCAGCGGCACAGGAGCTAGCAAACAGAGCTGTAAACAGGGGAGTTTGAGTGGGAGTTCTGTTGGAGGAGAAGGTATTTGTGTCTGTTTGATTTTGTATTGGTGGTATCTGTATGTGTAGGGGCTTTGTGCTGGGAGAGAAGCTGAGCCGTGATTAGGGGGCGGGGCTTCACTGTCTTGGGGTCCTAGAAAGGTATCAGCCAGTCAGGCAGCGGCACAGGAGCTAGCAAACAGAGCTGTAAAGAGGAAAGTTGGAGTGGGAGTTCGGTTGGAGGAGAAGGTATTTGTGTATGTTTGATTTTGTATTGTTAGTATCTGTATGTGCAGGGGCTTTGTGCTGGGAGAGAAGCTGAGCCCTGATTAGGGGGCGGGGCTTCACTGACTAGGGGTCCTATAAAGGTAGCAGCCAGTCAGGCAGCGGCACAGACAGCTGCAGCGGCACAGGAGCTAACAAACAGAGCTGTAAACAGGGGAGTTTGAGTGGGAGTTCTGTTGGAGGAGAAGGTATTTGTGTGTGTGTTTGGTTTTGTATTGGTAGTATCTGTATGTGTAGGGGCTTTGAGCTGGGAGAGAAGCTGAGCCGTGATTAGGGGGCGGGGCTTCACTGACTAGGGGTCCTAGAAAGGTATCAGCCAGTCAGGCAGCGGCACAGACAGCTGCAGCGGCACAGGAGCTAGCAAACAGAGCTGTAAACAGGGGAGTTTGAGTGGGAGTTCTGTTGGAGGAGAAGGTACTTGTGTGTGTTTGGTTTTGTATTGGTGGTATCTGTATGTGTAGAGGCTTGGAGGGGCTTTGTGCTGGGAGAGAAGCTGAGCCCTGATTAGTGGGCGGGGCTTCTCTGACTAGGGGTCCTATAAAGGTTGCAGCCAGTCAGGCAGCGGCACAGGAGCTAGCAAACAGAGCTGTAAACAGGGGAGTTTGAGTGTGAGTTCTGTTGGAGGAGAAGGTACTTGTGTGTGTTTGGTTTTGTATTGGTGGTATCTGTATGTGTAGGGGCTTTGTGCTGGGAGAGAAGCTGAGCCCTGATTAGGGGGCGGGGCTTCCCTGACTAGGGGTCCTATAAAGGTTGCAGCCAGTCAGGCAGCGGCACAGGAGCTAGCAAACAGAGCTGTAAACAGGGGAGTTTGAGTGGGAGTTCTGTTGGAGGAGAAGGTATTTGTGTGTGTTTGGATTTGTATTGGTAGTATTTGTATGTGTAGAGGCTTTGTGCTGGGAGAGAAGCTGAGCCCTGATTAGGGGGCGGGGCTTCCCTGACTAGGGGTCCTATAAAGGTAGCAGTCAATCAGGCAGCGGCACAGACAGCTGCAGCGCACAGGAGCTAGCAAACAGAGCTGTAAACAGGGGAGTTTGAGTGGGAGTTCTGTTGGAGGAGAAGGTATTTGTGCGTGTTTGGTTTTGTATTTGTAGTATCTGTATGTGTAGAGGCTTTGTGCTGGGAGAGAAGCTGAGCCGTGATTAGGGGGCGGGGCTTCACTGACTAGGGGTCCTATAAAGGTAGCAGCCAGTCAGGCAGCGGCAAAGACAGCTGCAGCGGCACAGGAGCTAGCAAACGGAGCTGTAAACAGGGGAGTTTGAGTGGGAGTTCTGTTGGAGGAGAAGGTATTTGTGTGTGTCTTTGGTTTTGTATTGGTAGTATCTGTATGTGTAGGGGCTTTGTGCTGGGAGAGAAGCTGAGCCCTGATTAGGGGGCGGGGCTTCACTGACTAGGGGTCCTATAAAGGTAGCAGCCAGTCAGGCAGCGGCACAGGAGCTAGCAAACAGAGCTGTAAACAGGGGTTTGAGTTGGAGTTCTGTTGGAGGAAAAGGTATTTGTGTGTGTGTTTGGTTTTGTATTGGTGGTATCTGTATGTGCAGGGGCTTTGTGCTGGGAGAGAAGCTGAGCCCTGATTAGTGGGCGGGGCTTTCCTGACTAGGGGTCCTATAAAGGTTGCAGCCAGTCAGGCAGCGGCACAGGAGCTAGCAAACAGAGCTGTAAACAGGGGAGTTTGAGTGGGAGTTCTGTTGGTGGAGAAGGTACTTGTGTGTGTGTTTGGTTTTGTATTGGTGGTATCTGTATGTGTAGGGGCTTTGTGCTGCGAGAGAAGATGAGCCCTGATTAGTGGGCGGGGCTTCCCTGACTAGGGGTCCTATAAAGGTAGCAGCCAGTCAGGCAGCGGCACAGAGAGCTGCAGCGGCAGAGGAGCTAGCAAACAGAGCTGTAAACGGAGTTTGAGTGGGAGTTCTGTTGGAGGAGAAGGTACTTGTGTGTGTTTGGTTTTGTATTGGTGGTATCTGTATGTGTAGAGGCTTGGAGGGGCTTTGTGCTGGGAGAGAAGCTGAGCCCTGATTAGTGGGCGGGGCTTCCCTGACTAGGGCTCCTATAAAGGTTGCAGCCAGTCAGGCAGCGGCACAGGAGCTATCAAACAGAGCTGTAAACAGGGGAGTTTGAGTGGGAGTTTTGTTGGAGTAGAAGGAATTTGTGTGTGTTTGGTTTTGTATTGGCCGTATCTGTATGTGTAGGGGCTTTGTGCTGGGACAGAAGCTGAGCCCTGATTAGGGGGCGGGGCTTCACTGACTAGGGGTCCTATAAAGGTAGCAACCAGTCAGGCAGCGGCACAGACAGCTGCAGCGCACAGGAGCTAGCAAACAGAGCTGTAAACAGGGGAGTTTGAGTGGGAGTTCTGTTGGAGGAGAATGTATTTGTGTGTGTTTGGTTTTGCATTGTTAATATCTGTATGTGTAGGGGCTTTGTGTTGGGAGAGAAGCTGAGCCCTGATTAGGGGGCGGTGCTTCCCTGACTCGGGGTCCTATAAACGTAGCAGCCAGTCAGGCAGCGGCACAGATACTGCAGTGGCACAGGAGCTAGCCAACAGAGCTGTAAACAGGGGAGTATGAGTGGGAGTTTTGTTGGAGGAGAAGGTACTTGTGTGTGTTTGGTTTTGTATTGGTGGTATCTGTATGTGCAGGGGCTTTGTGCTGGGAGAGAAGCTGAGCCCTGATTAGGGGGCGGGGCTTCCCTGACTAGGGGTCCTATAAGGGTAGCAGCCAGTCAGGCAGCGGCACAGGAGCTAGCAAACAGAGCTGTAAACAGGGGAGTTTGAGTGGGAGTTCTGTTGGAGGAGAAGGTATTTGTGGGTGTTTGGTTTTGTATTCGTAGTATCTGTATGTTTAGGGGCTTTGTGCTGGGAGAGAAGCTGAGCCCTGATTAGGGGGCGGGGCTTCACTGACTAGGGGTCCTATAAAGGTAGCAGCCAGTCAGGCAGCGGCACAGGAGCTAGCAAACAGAGCTGTAAACAGGGGAGTTTGAGTGGGAGTTCTGTTGGAGGAGAAGGTATTTGTGTGTGTTTGGTTTTGTATTGGTGGTATCTGTATGTGTAGAGGCTTGGAGGGGCTTTGTGCTGAGAGAGAAGCCCCTCCTATAAAGGTATCAGCCAGTCAGGCAGCGGCACAGACAGCTGCAGCGGCACAGTAGCCAGCAAACAGAGATGTAAACAGGGGAGTTTGAGTGGGAGTTCTGTTGGAGGAGAAGGTATTTGTGTGTGTTTGGTTTTGTATTGGTGGTATCTGTATGTGTAGGGGCTTTGTCCTGGGAGAGAAGCTGAGCCCTGATTAGGGGGCGGGGCTTCCCTGGCTAGGGGTCCTATAAAGGTACCAGCCAGTCAGGCAGCTGCACAGGAGCTAGCAAACAGAGCTGTAAACTGGGGAGTTTGAGTGGGAGTTCTGTTGGAGGAAAAGGTATTTTTGTGTGTGTTTGGTTTTGTATTGGTGGTATCTGTATGTGTAGAGGCTTGGAGGGCCTTTGTGCTGGGAAAGAAGCTGAGCCCTGATTAGTGGGCGGGGCTTCCCTGGCTAGGGGTCCTATAAAGGTTGCAGCCAGTCAGGCAGCGGCACAGGAGCTAGCAAACAGAGCTGTAAACAGGGGAGTTTGAGTAGGAGTTCTGTTGGAGGAAAAGGTATTTGTGTGTGTCTTTGGTTTTGTATTGGTAGTATCTGTATGTGTAGGGGCTTTGTGCTGGGACAGAAGATGAGCCCTGATTAGGGGGCGGGGCTTCCCTGACTAGGGGTCCTATAAAGGTAGCAGCCAGTCAGGCAGCGGCACAGGAGCTAGCAAACAGAGCTGTAAACAGGGGAGTTTGAGTGGGAGTTCTGTTGGAGGAGAAGGTATTTGTGTGTATGTGTGTGTGTTTGGTTTTGTTTTGGTAGTATCTGTATGTGTAGGGGCTTTTTGCTGGGGAGAAGCTGAGCCCTGATTAGGGGGCGGGGCTTCACTGCCTACGGGTCCTATAAAGGTTGCAGCCAGTCAGGCAGCGGCACAGGAGCTAGCAAACAGAGTTGTAAACAGGGAGTTTGAGTGGGAGTTCTGTTGGTGGAGAAGGTATTTGTGTGCGTGTTTGGTTTTGTATTGGTAGTATCTGTATGTGTAAGGGCTTTGTGCTGGGAGAGAAGCTGAGCCCTGATTAGGGGGCGGGGCTTCCCTGACTAGGGGTCCTATAAAGGTTGCAGCTAGTCAGGCAGCGGCACAGGAGCTATCAAACAGAGCTGTAAACAGGGGAGTTTGAGTGGGGGTTCTGTTGGAGGAGAAGGTATTTGTGTGTGTTTGGATTTGTATTGTTAGTATCTGTATGTGTAGGGGCTTTGTGCTGGGAGAGAAGCTGAGCCCTGATTAGGGGGCGGGGCTTCCCTGACTAGGGCTCCTATAAAGGTTGCAGCCAGTCAGGCAGCGGCACAGGAGCTATCAAACAGAGCTGTAAACAGGGGAGTTTGAGTGGGACTTTTGTTGGAGTAGAAGGTATTTGTGTGTGTTTGGTTTTGTATTGGCCGTATCTGTATGTGTAGGGGCTTTGTGCTGGGACAGAAGCTGAGCCCTGATTAGGGGGCGGGGCTTCACTGACTAGGGGTCCTATAAAGGTAGCAACCAGTCAGGCAGCGGCACAGACAGCTGCAGCGCACAGGAGCTAGCAAACAGAGCTGTAAACAGGGGAGTTTGAGTGGGAGTTCTGTTGGAGGAGAATGTATTTGTGTGTGTTTGGTTTTGCATTGTTAATATCTGTATGTGTAGGGGCTTTGTGTTGGGAGAGAAGCTGAGCCCTGATTAGGGGGCGGTGCTTCCCTGACTCGGGGTCCTATAAACGTAGCAGCCAGTCAGGCAGCGGCACAGATACTGCAGTGGCACAGGAGCTAGCCAACAGAGCTGTAAACAGGGGAGTATGAATGGGAGTTCTGTTGGAGGAGAAGGTACTTGTGTGTGTTTGGTTTTGTATTGGTGGTATCTGTATGTGCAGGGGCTTTGTGCTGGGAGAGAAGCTGAGCCCTGATTAGGGGGCGGGGCTTCACTGACTAGGGGTCCTATAAGGGTAGCAGCCAGTCAGGCAGCGGCACAGGAGCTAGCAAACAGAGCTGTAAACAGGGGAGTTTGAGTGGGAGTTCTGTT
Source organism: Lepidochelys kempii (assembly GCF_965140285.1). NCBI lineage: Eukaryota > Metazoa > Chordata > Testudines > Cheloniidae > Lepidochelys > Lepidochelys kempii. Next base: position 20,374,555 of record NC_136400.1, on the reverse strand, counting down.
GGAGGAGAAGGTATTTGTGGGTGTTTGGTTTTGTATTCGTAGTATCTGTATGTTTAGGGGCTTTGTGCTGGGAGAGAAGCTGAGCCCTGATTAGGGGGCGGGGCTTCACTGACTAGGGGTCCTATAAAGGTATCAGCCAGTCAGGCAGCGGCACAGACAGCTGCAGCGGCACAGGAGCTAGCAAACAGAGCTGTAAACAGGGGAGTTTGAGTGGGAGTTCTGTTGGAGGAGAAGGTATTTGTGTGTGTTTGGTTTTGTATTTGTAGTATCTGTATGTGTAGGGGCTTTGTGCTGGGACAGAAGATGAGCCCTGATTAGGAGGCGGGGCTTCACTGACTAGGGGTCCTATAAAGGTATCAGCCAGTCAGGCAGCGGCACAGACAGCTGCAGCGGCACAGGAGCTAGCAAACAGAGCTGTAAACAGGGGAGTTTGAGTGGGAGTTCTGTTGGTGGAGAAGGTATTTGTGTGTGTTTGGATTTGTATTGTTAGTATCTGTATGTGTAGGGGCTTTGTGCTGGGAGAGAAGCTGAGCCCTGATTAGGGGGCGGGGCTTCCCTGACTAGGGGTCCTATAAAGGTAGCAGCCAGTCAGACAGCGGCACAGAGATCTGCAGCGGCACAGGAGCTAGCAAACAGAGCTGTAAAGAGGAAAGTTGGAGTGGGAGTTCTGTTGGAGGAGAAGGTATTTGTGTGTGTTTGGTTTTGTATTGTTAGTATCTGTATGTGTAGGGGCTTTGTGCTGGGAGAGAAGCTGAGCCCTGATTAGGGGGCGGGGCTTCACTGTCTTGGGGTCCTAGAAAGGTATCAGCCAGTCAGGCAGCGGCACAGACAGCTGCAGCGGCACAGGAGCTAGCAAACAGAGCTGTAAACAGGGGAGTTTGAGTGGGAGTTCTGTTGGAGGAGAAGGTATTTGTGTGTGTTTGGTTTTGTATTGGTAGTATCTGTGTGTGTAGGGGCTTTGTGCTGGGACAGAAGCTGAGCCCTGATTAGGGGGCGGGGCTTCACTGCCTACGGGTCCTATAAAGGTTGCAGCCAGTCAGGCAGCGGCACAGGAGCTAGCAAACAGAGCTGTAAACAGGGGAGTTTGAGTGGGAGTTCTGTTGGTGGAGAAGGTATTTGTGTGTGTGTTTGGTTTTGTATTGGTGGTATCTGTGTGTGTAGGGGCTTTGTGCTGGAAGAGAAGCTGAGCCCTGATTAGGGGGCGGGGCTTGACTGACTAGGGGTCCTATAAAGGTTGCAGCCAGTCAGGCAGCGGCACAGACAGCTGCAGCGGCACAGGAGCTAGCAAACAGAGCTGTAAACTGGGGAGTTTGAGTGGGAGTTCTGTTGGAGGAGAATATATTTGTGTGTGTTTGGATTTGTATTGTTAGTATCTGTATGTGTAAGGGCTTTGTGCTGGGAGAGAAGCTGAGCCCTGATTAGGGGGCGGGGCTTCCCTGACTAGGGGTCCTATAAAGGTAGCAGCCAGTCAGGCAGCGGCACAGGAGCTAGCAAACAGAGCTGTAAACAGGGGAGTTTGAGTGGGAGTTCTGTTGGAGGAGAAGGTATTTGTGTGTGTTTGGTTTTGTATTTGTAGTATCTGTATGTGTAGAGGCTTTGTGCTGGGAGAGAAGCTGAGCCGTGATTAGGGGGCGGGGCTTCACTGACTAGGGGTCCTATAAAGGTAGCAGCCAGTCAGGCAGCGGCACAGACAGCTGCAGCGCACAGGAGCTAGCAAACAGAGCTGTAAACAGGGGAGTTTGAGTGGGAGTTCTGTTGGAGGAGAAGGTACTTGTGTGTGTTTGGTTTTGTATTGGTGGTATCTGTATGTGTAGGGGCTTTGTGTTGGGACAGAAGCTGAGCCCTGATTAGGGGGCGGGGCTTCCCTGACTAGGGGTCCTATAAAGGTAGCAGCCAGTCAGGCAGCGGCACAGGAGCTAGCAAACAGAGCTGTAAACAGGGTAGTTTGTGTGGGAGTTCTGTTGGAGGAGAAGGTATTTGTGTGTTTGGATTTGTATTGGTAGTATTTGTATGTGCAGGAGCTTTGTGCTGGGAGAGAAGCTGAGCCCTAATTAGGGGGCGGGGCTTCCCTGACTAGGGGTCCTATAAAGGTAGCAGTCAATCAGGCAGCGGCACAGACAGCTGCAGCGCACAGGAGCTAGCAAACAGAGCTGTAAACAGGGGAGTTTGAGTGGGAGTTCTGTTGGAGGAGAAGGTATATGGGTGTGTTTGGTTTTGTATCGGTAGTATCTGTATGTGTAGGGGCTTTGTGCTGGGAGAGAAGATGAGCCCTGATTAGGGGGCGGGGCTTCCCTGACTAGGGGTCCTATAAAGGTAGCAGCCAGTCAGGCAGCGGCACAGGAGCTAGCAAACAGAGATGTAAACAGGGGAGTTTGAGTGGGAGTTCTGTTGGAGGAGAAGGTATTTGTGGGTGTTTGGATTTGTATTGGTAGTATTTGTATGTGTAGAGGCTTTGTGCTGGGAGAGAAGCTGAGCCCTGATTAGGGGGCGGGGCTTCCCTGACTAGGGGTCCTATAAAGGTAGCAGTCAATCAGGCAGCGGCACAGACAGCTGCAGCGCACAGGAGCTAGCAAACAGAGCTGTAAACAGGGGAGTTTGAGTGGGAGTTCTGTTGGAGGAGAAGGTACTTGTGTGTGTTTGGTTTTGTATTGGTGGTATCTGTATGTGCAGGAGATTTGCGCTGGGAGAGAAGCTGAGCCCTGATTAGGGGGCGGGGCTTCACTGACTAGGGGTCCTATAAAGGTAGCAGCCAGTCAGGCAGCAGCACAGACAGCTGCAGCGGCACAGGAGCTAACAAACAGAGCTGTAAACAGGGGAGTTTGAGTGGGAGTTCTGTTGGAGGAGAAGGTATTTGTGTGTTTGGTTTTGTATTGTTAGTATCTGTATGTGTAGGGGCTTTGTGTTGGGACAGAAGCTGAGCCCTGATTAGGGGGCGGGGCTTCCCTGACTAGGGGTCCTATAAAGGTAGCAGCCAGTCAGGCAGCGGCACAGGAGCTAGCAAACAGAGCTGTAAACAGGGTAGTTTGTGTGGGAATTCTGTTGGAGGAGAAGGTATTTGTGTGTGTTTGGATTTGTATTGGTGGTATCTGTATGTGCAGGAGCTTTGTGCTGGGAGAGAAGCTGAGCCCTAATTAGGGGGCGGGGCTTCACTGACTAGGGGTCCTATAAAGGTAGCAGTCAATCAGGCAGCGGCACAGACAGCTCCAGCGGCACAGGAGCTAACAAACAGAGCTGTAAACAGGGGAGTTTGAGTGGGAGATCTGTTGGAGGAGAAGGTATTTGTGTGTTTGGTTTTGTATTGTTAGTATCTGTATGTGTAGGGGCTTTGTGCTGGGACAGAAGCTGAGCCCTGATTAGGGGGCGGGGCTTGACTGACTAGGGGTCCTATAAAGGTATCAGCCAGTCAGGCAGCGGCACGGACAGCTGCAGCGGCACAGGAGCTAGCAAACAGAGCTGTAAACAGGGGAGTTTGAGTGGGAGTTCTGTTGGAGGAGAAGGTATTTGTGTGTGTTTGGTTTTGTATTGGTGGTATCTGTATGTGTAGGGGCTTTGTGCTAGGAGACAAGCTGAGCCCTGATTAGGGGGCGGGGCTTCCCTGACTAGGGGTCCTATTAAGGTAGCAGCCAGTCAGGCAGCGGCACAGGAGCTAGCAAACAGAGATGTAAACAGGGGAGTTTGAGTGGGAGTTCTGTTGGAGGAGAAGGTATTTGTGTGTGTTTGGTTTTGTATTGGTAGTATTTGTATGTGTAGGGGCTTTGTGCTGGGACAGAAGCTGAGCCCTGATTAGGGGGCGGGGCTTGACTGACTAGGGGTCCTATAAAGGTATCAGCCAGTCAGGCAGCGGCACGGACAGCTGCAGCGGCACAGGAGCTAGCAAACAGAGCTGTAAACAGGGGAGTTTGAGTGGGAGTTCTGTTGGAGGAGAAGGTATTTGTGTGTGTTTGGTTTTGTATTGGTGGTATCTGTATGTGTAGGGGCCTTGTGCTGGGAGACAAGCTGAGCCCTGATTAGGGGGCGGGGCTTCCCTGACTAGGGGTCCTATTAAGGTAGCAGCCAGTCAGGCAGCGGCACAGGAGCTAGCAAACAGAGATGTAAACAGGGGAGTTTGAGTGGGAGTTCTGTTGGAGGAGAAGGTATTTGTGTGTGTTTGGATTTGTATTGGTAGTATTTGTATGTGTAGAGGCTTTGTGCTGGGAGAGAAGCTGAGCCCTGATTAGGGGGCGGGGCTTCCCTGACTAGGGGTCCTATAAAGGTAGCAGTCAATCAGGCAGCGGCACAGAGAGCTGCAGCGCAAAGGAGCTAGCAAACAGAGCTATAAACAGGGGAGTTTGAGTGGGAGTTCTGTTTGAGGAGAAGGTATTTGTGTGTGTTTGGTTTTGCATTGTTAGTATCTGTATGTGTAGGGGCTTTGTGTTGGGAGAGAAGCTGAGCCCTGATTAGGGGGCGGTGCTTCCCTGACTCGGGGTCCTATAAAGGTAGCAGCCAGTCAGGCAGCGGTACAGGAGCTAGCAAACAGAGCTGTAAACAGGGGAGTTTGAGTGGGAGTTCTGTTGGAGGAGAAGGTATATGTGTGTGTTTGGTTTTGTATCGGTAGTATCTGTATGTGTAGAGGCTTTGTGCTGGGAGAGAAGCTGAGCCCTGATTAGGGGGCGGGGCTTCCCTGACTAGGGGTCCTATAAAGGTAGCAGCCAGTCAGGCAGCGGCACAGACAGCTGCAGCGCACAGGAGCTAGCAAACAGAGCTGTAAACAGGGGAGTTTGAGTGGGAGTTCTGTTGGAGGAGAAGGTATTTGTGTTTGTTTGGTTTTGTATTGTTAGTATCTGTATGTGTAGGGGCTTTGTGTTGGGACAGAAGCTGAGCCGTGATTAGGGGGCGGGGCTTCCCTGACTAGGGGTCCTATAAAGGTAGCAGCCAGTCAGGCAGCGGCACAGGAGCTAGCAAACAGAGCTGTAAACAGGGGAGTTTGAGTGGGAGTTCTGTTGGAGGAGAAGGTACTTGTGTGTGTTTGGTTTTGTATTGGTGGTATCTGTATGTGCAGGAGCTTTGTGCTGGGAGAGAAGCTGAGCCCTGATTAGGGGGCGGGGCTTCACTGACTAGGGGTCCTATAAAGGTAGCAGCCAGTCAGGCAGCGGCACAGACAGCTGCAGCGGCACAGGAGCTAACAAACAGAGCTGTAAACAGGGGAGTTTGAGTGGGAGCTCTCTTGGAGGAGAAGGTATTTGTGTGTTTGGTTTTGTATTGTTAATATCTGTATGTGTAGGGGCTTTGTGCTGGGAGAGAAGCTGAGCCCTGATTAGGGGGCGGGGCTTCCCTGACTAGGGGTCCTATAAAGGTAGCAGCCAGTCAGGCAGCGGCACAGGAGCTAGCAAACAGAGATGTAAACAGGGGAGTTTGAGTGGGAGTTCTGTTGGAGGAGAAGGTATTTGTGTGTGTTTGGATTTGTATTGGTAGTATTTGTATGTGTAGAGGCTTTGTGCTGGGAGAGAAGCTGAGCCCTGATTAGGGGGCGGGGCTTCCCTGACTAGGGGTCCTATAAAGGTAGCAGTCAATCAGGCAGCGGCACAGACAGCTGCAGCGCACAGGAGCTAGCAAACAGGGCTGTAAACAGGGGAGTTTGAGTGGGAGTTCTGTTGGAGGAGAAGGTATTTGTGTGTGTTTGGTTTTGTATTGGTGGTATCTGTATGTGTAGAGGCTTGGAGGGGCTTTGTGCTGAGAGAGAAGCCCCTCCTATAAAGGTATCAGCCAGTCAGGCAGCGGCACAGACAGCTGCAGCGGCACAGGAGCCAGCAAACAGAGATGTAAACAGGGGAGTTTGAGTGGGAGTTCTGTTGGAGGAAAAGGTATTTGTGTGTGTCTTTGGTTTTGTATTGGTAGTATCTGTATGTGTAGGGGCTTTGTGCTGGGACAGAAGATGAGCCCTGATTAGGGGGCGGGGCTTCCCTGACTAGGGGTCCTATAAAGGTAGCAGCCAGTCAGGCAGCGGCACAGGAGCTAGCAAACAGAGCTGTAAACAGGGGAGTTTGAGTGGGAGTTCTGTTGGAGGAGAAGGTATTTGTGTGTATGTGTGTGTGTTTGGTTTTGTTTTGGTAGTATCTGTATGTGTAGGGGCTTTTTGCTGGGGAGAAGCTGAGCCCTGATTAGGGGGCGGGGCTTCACTGCCTACGGGTCCTATAAAGGTTGCAGCCAGTCAGGCAGCTGCACAGGAGCTAGCAAACAGAGCTGTAAACTGGGGAGTTTGAGTGGGAGTTCTGTTGGAGGAAAAGGTATTTTTGTGTGTGTTTGGTTTTGTATTGGTGGTATCTGTATGTGTAGAGGCTTGGAGGGCCTTTGTGCTGGGAAAGAAGCTGAGCCCTGATTAGTGGGCGGGGCTTCCCTGGCTAGGGGTCCTATAAAGGTTGCAGCCAGTCAGGCAGCGGCACAGGAGCTAGCAAACAGAGCTGTAAACAGGGGAGTTTGAGTAGGAGTTCTGTTGGAGGAAAAGGTATTTGTGTGTGTCTTTGGTTTTGTATTGGTAGTATCTGTATGTGTAGGGGCTTTGTGCTGGGACAGAAGATGAGCCCTGATTAGGGGGCGGGGCTTCCCTGACTAGGGGTCCTATAAAGGTAGCAGCCAGTCAGGCACCGGCACAGGAGCTAGCAAACAGAGCTGTAAACAGGGGAGTTTGAGTGGGAGTTCTGTTGGAGGAGAAGGTATTTGTGTGTATGTGTGTGTGTGTTTGGTTTTGTTTTGGTAGTATCTGTATGTGTAGGGGCTTTTTGCTGGGGAGAATCTGAGCCCTGATTAGGGGGCGGGGCTTCACTGCCTACGGGTCCTATAAAGGTTGCAGCCAGTCAGGCAGCTGCACAGGAGCTAGCAAACAGAGCTGTAAACTGGGGAGTTTGAGTGGGAGTTCTGTTGGAGGAAAAGGTATTTTTGTGTGTGTTTGGTTTTGTATTGGTGGTATCTGTATGTGTAGAGGCTTGGAGGGCCTTTGTGCTGGGAAAGAAGCTGAGCCCTGATTAGTGGGCGGGGCTTCCCTGGCTAGGGGTCCTATAAAGGTTGCAGCCAGTCAGGCAGCGGCACAGGAGCTAGCAAACAGAGCTGTAAACAGGGGAGTTTGAGTAGGAGTTCTGTTGGAGGAAAAGGTATTTGTGTGTGTCTTTGGTTTTGTATTGGTAGTATCTGTATGTGTAGGGGCTTTGTGCTGGGACAGAAGATGAGCCCTGATTAGGGGGCGGGGCTTCCCTGACTAGGGGTCCTATAAAGGTAGCAGCCAGTCAGGCAGCGGCACAGGAGCTAGCAAACAGAGCTGTAAACAGGGGAGTTTGATTGGGGGTTCTGTTGGAGGAGAAGGTATTTGTGTGTGTTTGGATTTCTATTGTTAGTATCTGTATGTTTAAGGGCTTTGTGCTGGGAGAGAAGCTGAGCCCTGATTAGGGGGCGGGGCTTCCCTTGCTAGGGGTCCTATAAAGGTTGCAGCTAGTCAGGCAGCGGCACAGGAGCTATCAAACAGAGCTGTAAACAGGGGAGTTTGAGTGGGAGTTCTGTTGGAGGAGAAGGTATTTGTGTGTGTTTGGATTTGTATTGTTAGTATCTGTATGTGTAGGGGCTTTGTGCTGGGAGAGAAGCTGAGCCCTGATTAGGGGGCGGGGCTTCCCTGACTAGGGCTCCTATAAAGGTTGCAGCCAGTCAGGCAGCGGCACAGGAGCTATCAAACAGAGCTGTAAACGGGGGAGTTTGAGTGGGAGTTTTGTTGGAGTAGAAGGTATTTGTGTGTGTTTGGTTTTGTATTGGCCGTATCTGTATGTGTAGGGGCTTTGTGCTGGGACAGAAGCTGAGCCCTGATTAGGGGGCGGGGCTTCACTGACTAGGGGTCCTATAAAGGTAGCAACCAGTCAGGCAGCGGCACAGACAGCTGCAGCGCACAGGAGCTAGCAAACAGAGCTGTAAACAGGGGAGTTTGAGTGGGAGTTCTGTTGGAGGAGAATGTATTTGTGTGTGTTTGGTTTTGCATTGTTAATATCTGTATGTGTAGGGGCTTTGTGTTGGGAGAGAAGCTGAGCCCTGATTAGGGGGCGGTGCTTCCCTGACTCGGGGTCCTATAAACGTAGCAGCCAGTCAGGCAGCGGCACAGATACTGCAGTGGCACAGGAGCTAGCCAACAGAGCTGTAAACAGGGGAGTATGAGTGGGAGTTCTGTTGGAGGAGAAGGTACTTGTGTGTGTTTGGTTTTGTATTGGTGGTATCTGTATGTGCAGGGGCTTTGTGCTGGGAGAGAAGCTGAGCCCTGATTAGGGGGCGGGGCTTCACTGACTAGGGGTCCTATAAGGGTAGCAGCCAGTCAGGCAGCGGCACAGGAGCTAGCAAACAGAGCTGTAAACAGGGGAGTTTGAGTGGGAGTTCTGTTGGAGGAGAAGGTATTTGTGGGTGTTTGGTTTTGTATTCGTAGTATCTGTATGTTTAGGGGCTTTGTGCTGGGAGAGAAGCTGAGCCCTGATTAGGGGGCGGGGCTTCACTGACTAGGGGTCCTATAAAGGTATCAGCCAGTCAGGCAGCGGCACAGACAGCTGCAGCGGCACAGGAGCTAGCAAACAGAGCTGTAAACAGGGGAGTTTGAGTGGGAGTTCTGTTGGAGGAGAAGGTATTTGTGTGTGTTTGGTTTTGTATTTGTAGTATCTGTATGTGTAGGGGCTTTGTGCTGGGACAGAAGATGAGCCCTGATTAGGAGGCGGGGCTTCACTGACTAGGGGTCCTATAAAGGTATCAGCCAGTCAGGCAGCGGCACAGACAGCTGAAGCGGCACAGGAGCTAGCAAACAGAGCTGTAAACGGGGGAGTTTGAGTGGGAGTTCTGTTGGAGGAGAAGTTATTTGTGTGTGTTTGGTTTTGTATTGGTGGTATCTGTATGTGTAGGGGCTTTGTCCTGGGAGAGAAGCTGAGCCCTGATAAGGGGGCGGGGCTTCCCTGGCTAGGGGTCCTATAAAGGTAGCAGCCAGTCAGGCAGCGGCACAGGAGCTAGCAAACAGAGCTGTAAACAGGGGAGTTTGAGTGGGAGTTCTGTTGGAGGAGAAGGTATTTGTGTGTGTTTGGTTTTGTATTGGTGGTATCTGTATGTGTAGAGGCTTGGAGGGGCTTTGTGCTGAGAGAGAAGCCCCTCCTATAAAGGTATCAGCCAGTCAGGCAGCGGCACAGACAGCTGCAGCGGCACAGGAGCTAGCAAACAGATGTAAACAGGGGAGTTTGAGTGGGAGTTCTGTTGGAGGAGAAGGTATTTGTGTGTGTTTGGTTTTGTATTGGTGGTATCTGTATGTGTAGGGGCTTTGTCCTGGGAGAGAAGCTGAGCCCTGATTAGGGGGCGGGGCTTCCCTGGCTAGGGGTCCTATAAAGGTAGCAGCCAGTCAGGCAGCTGCACAGGAGCTAGCAAACAGAGCTGTAAACTGGGGAGTTTGAGTGGGAGTTCTGTTGGAGGAAAAGGTATTTTTGTGTGTGTTTGGTTTTGTATTGGTGGTATCTGTATGTGTAGAGGCTTGGAGGGCCTTTGTGCTGGGAAAGAAGCTGAGCCCTGATTAGTGGGCGGGGCTTCCCTGGCTAGGGGTCCTATAAAGGTTGCAGCCAGTCAGACAGCGGCACAGGAGCTAGCAAACAGAGCTGTAAACAGGGGAGTTTGAGTGGGAGTTCTGTTGGAGTAGGAGGTATTTGTGTGTGTTTGGCTTTGTATTGGTAGTAGCTGTATGTGTAGGGGCTTTGTGCTGGGAGAGAAGCTGAGCCGTGATTAGGGGGCGGGGCTTCACTGTCTTGGGGTCCTAGAAAGGTATCAGCCAGTCAGGCAGCGGCACAGACAGCTGCAGCGGCACAGGAGCTAACAAACAGAGCTGTAAACAGGGGAGTTTGAGTGGGAGTTCTCTTGGAGGAGAAGGTATTTGTGTGTTTGGTTTTGTATTGTTAGTATCTGTATGTGTAGGGGCTTTGTGCTGGGAGAGAAGCTGAGCCCTGATTAGGGGGCGGGGCTTCCCTGACTAGGGGTCCTATAAAGGTAGCAGCCAGTCAGGCAGCGGCACAGGAGCTAGCAAACAGAGATGTAAACAGGGGAGTTTCAGTGGGAGTTCTGTTGGAGGAGAAGGTATATGTGTGTGTTTGGTTTTGTATCGGTAGTATCTGTATGTGTAGAGGCTTTGTGCTGGGAGAGAAGCTGAGCTCTGATTAGGGGGCGGGGCTTCCCTGACTAGGGGTCCTATAAAGGTAGCAGCCAGTCAGGCAGCGGCACAGACAGCTGCAGCGCACAGGAGCTAGCAAACAGAGCTGTAAACAGGGGAGTTTGAGTGGGAGTTCTGTTGGAGGAGAAGGTATTTGTGTTTGTTTGGTTTTGTATTGTTAGTATCTGTATGTGTAGGGGCTTTGTGTTGGGACAGAAGCTGAGCCCTGATTAGGGGGCGGGGCTTCCCTGACTAGGGGTCCTATAAAGGTAGCAGCCAGTCAGGCAGCGGCACAGGAGCTAGCAAACAGAGCTGTAAACAGGGGAGTTTGAGTGGGAGTTCTGTTGGAGGAGAAGGTACTTGTGTGTGTTTGGTTTTGTATTGGTGGTATCTGTATGTGCAGGAGCTTTGTGCTGGGAGAGAAGCTGAGCCCTGATTAGGGGGCGGGGCTTCACTGACTAGGGGTCCTATAAAGATAGCAGCCAGTCAGGCAGCGGCACAGGAGCTAGCAAACAGAGCTGTAAACAGGGTAGTTTGTGTGGGAGTTCTGTTGGAGGAGAAGGTATTTGTGTGTGTTTGGATTTGTATTGGTAGTATTTGTATGTGCAGGAGCTTTGTGCTGGGAGAGAAGCTGAGCCCTAATTAGGGGGCGGGGCTTCCCTGACTAGGGGTCCTATAAAGGTAGCAGTCAATCAGGCAGCGGCACAGACAGCTGCAGCGCACAGGAGCTAGCAAACAGAGCTGTAAACGGGAGTTTGAGTGGGAGTTCTGTTGGAGGAGAAGGTACTTGTGTGTGTTTGGTTTTGTATTGGTGGTATCTGTATGTGCAGGAGCTTTGTGCTGGGAGAGAAGCTGAGCCCTGATTAGGGGCGGGGCTTCACTGACTAGGGGTCCTATAAAGGTAGCAGCCAGTCAGGCAGCGGCACAGACAGCTCCAGCGGCACAGGAGCTAACAAACAGAGCTGTAAACAGGGGAGTTTGAGTGGGAGTTCTGTTGGAGGAGAAGGTATTTGTGTGTTTGGTTTTGTATTGTTAGTATCTGTATGTGTAGGGGCTTTGTGCTGGGACAGAAGCTGAGCCCTGATTAGGGGGCGGGGCTTGACTGACGAGGGGTCCTATAAAGGTATCAGCCAGTCAGGCAGCGGCACGGACAGCTGCAGCGGCACAGGAGCTAGCAAACAGAGCTGTAAACAGGGGAGTTTGAGTGGGAGTTCTGTTGGAGGAGAAGGTATTTGTGTGTGTTTGGTTTTGTATTGGTGGTATCTGTATGTGTAGGGGCTTTGTGCTGGGAGACAAGCTGAGCCCTGATTAGGGGGCGGGGCTTCCCTGACTAGGGGTCCTATTAAGGTAGCAGCCAGTCAGGCAGCGGCACAGGAGCTAGCAAACAGAGATGTAAACAGGCGAGTTTGAGTGGGAGTTCTGTTGGAGGAGAAGGTATTTGTGTGTGTTTGGATTTGTATTGGTAGTATTTGTATGTGTAGAGGCTTTGTGCTGGGAGAGAAGCTGAGCCCTGATTAGGGGGCGGGGCTTCCCTGACTAGGGGTCCTATAAAGGTAGCAGAAAGTCAGGCAGCGGCACAGACAGCTGCAGCGCACAGGAGCTAGCAAACAGAGCTGTAAACAGGGGAGTTTGAGTGGGAGTTCTGTTGGAGGAGAAGGTATTTGTGTTTGTTTGGTTTTGTATTGTTAGTATCTGTATGTGTAGGGGCTTTGTGTTGGGACAGAAGCTGAGCCCTGATTAGGGGGCGGGGCTTCCCTGACTAGGGGTCCTATAAAGGTAGCAGCCAGTCAGGCAGCGGCACAGGAGCTAGCAAACAGAGCTGTAAACAGGGGAGTTTGAGTGGGAGTTCTGTTGGAGAAGGTATTTGTGTGTGTTTGGTTTTGTATTGTTAGTGTCTGTATGTGCAGGGGCTTTTTGCTGGGAGAGAAGCTGAGCCCTGATTAGGGGGCGGGGCTTCACTGACTAGGGGTCCTATAAAGGTAGCAGCCAATCAGGCAGCGGTACAGATACTGCAGTGGCACAGGAGCTAGCCAACAGAGCTGTAAACAGGGGAGTATGAGTGGGAGTTCTGTTGGAGGAGAAGGTACTTGTGTGTGTTTGGTTTTGTATTGGTGGTATCTGTATGTGCAGGGGCTTTGTGCTGGGAGAGAAGCTGAGCCCTGATTAGGGGGCGGGGCTTCACTGACTAGGGGTCCTATAAAGGTAGCAGCCAGTCAGGCAGCGGCACAGGAGCTAGCAAACAGAGATGTAAACAGGGGAGTTTGAGTGGGAGTTCTGTTGGAGGAGAAGGTATTTGTGGGTGTTTGGTTTTGTATTCGTAGTATCTGTATGTGTAGGGGCTTTGTGCTGGGAGAGAAGATGAGCCCTGATTAGGGGGCGGGGCTTCACTGACTAGGGGTCCTATAAAGGTATCAGCCAGTCAGGCAGCGGCACAGACAGCTGCAGCGGCACAGGAGCTAGCAAACAGAGATGTAAACAGGGGAGTTTGAGTGCGAGTTCTGTTGGAGGAGAAGGTATTTGTGTGTGTTTGGTTTTGTATTGGTGGTACCTGTATGTGCAGGAGCTTTGTGCTGGGAGAGAAGCTGAGCCCTGATTTGTGGGCGGGGCTTCACTGACTAGGGGTCCTATAAAGGTAGCAGCCAGTCAGGCAGCGGCACAGACAGCTGCAGCGGCACAGGAGCTAACAAACAGAGCTGTAAACAGGGGAGTTTGAGTGGGAGTTCTCTTGGAGGAGAAGGTATTTGTGTGTTTGGTTTTGTATTGTTAGTATCTGTATGTGTAGGGGCTTTGTGCTGGGAGAGAAGCTGAGCCCTGATTAGGGGGCGGGGCTTCCCTGACTAGGGGTCCTATAAAGGTAGCAGCCAGTCAGGCAGCGGCACAGGAGCTAGCAAACAGAGATGTAAACAGGGGAGTTTGAGTGGGAGTTCTGTTGGAGGAGAAGGTATTTGTGTGTGTTTGGATTTGTATTGGTAGTATTTGTATGTGTAGAGGCTTTGTGCTGGGAGAGAAGCTGAGCCCTGATTAGGGGGCGGGGCTTCCCTGACTAGGGGTCCTATAAAGGTAGCAGTCAATCAGGCAGCGGCACAGACAGCTGCAGCCGCACAGGAGCTAGCAAACAGTGCTGTAAACAGGGGAGTTTGAGTGGGAGTTCTGTTGGAGGAGAAGGTATTTGTGTGTGTGTGTTTGGTTTTGTATTGTTAGTATCTGTATGTGCAGGGGCTTTTTGCTGGGAGAGAAGCTGAGCCCTGATTAGGGGGCGGGGCTTAACTGACTAGGGGTCCTATAAAGGTAGCAGCCAATCAGGCAGCGGCACAGATACTGCAGTGGCACAGGAGCTAGCCAACAGAGCTGTAAACAGGGGAGTATGAGTGGGAGTTCTGTTGGAGGAGAAGGTACTTGTGTGTGTTTGGTTTTGTATTGGTGGTATCTGTATGTGCAGGGGCTTTGTGCTGGGAGAGAAGATGAGCCCTGATTAGGGGGCGGGGCTTCCCTGACTAGGGGTCCTATAAAGGTAGCAGCCAGTCAGGCAGCGGCACAGGAGCTAGCAAACAGAGCTGTAAACAGGGGAGTTTGAGTGGGAGTTGTGTTGGTGGAGAAGGTATTTGTGTGTGTGTTTGGTTTTGTATTGGTAGTATCTGTATGTGTAGGGGCTTTGTGCTGCGAGAGAAGATGAGCCCTGATTAGGGGGCGGGGCTTCCCTGACTAGGGGTCCTATAAAGGTAGCAGCCAGTCAGGCAGCGGCACAGGAGCTAGCAAACAGAGCTGTAAACAGGGGAGTTTGAGTGGGAGTTCTGTTGGAGGAGAAGGTACTTGTGTGTGTTTGGTTTTGTATTGGTGGTATCTGTATGTGTAGAGGCTTGGAGGGGCTTTGTGCTGGGAGAGAAGCTGAGCCCTGATTAGTGGGCGGGGCTTCCCTGACTAGGGCTCCTATAAAGGTTGCAGCCAGTCAGGCAGCGGCACAGGAGCTATCAAACAGAGCTGTAAACAGGGGAGTTTGAGTTGGAGTTCTGTTGGAGGAGAAGGTATTTGTGTGTATGTGTGTGTGTTTGGTTTTGTTTTGGTAGTATCTGTATGTGTAGGGGCTTTTTGCTGGGAGCGAAGCTGAGCCCTGATTAGGGGGCGGGGCTTCACTGACTAGGGGTCCTATAAAGGTAGCAGCCAATCAGGCAGCGGCACAGATACTGCAGTGGCACAGGAGCTAGCCAACAGAGCTGTAAACAGGGGAGTATGAGTGGGAGTTCTGTTGGAGGAGAAGGTACTTGTGTGTGTTTGGTTTTGTATTGGTGGTATCTGTATGTGCAGGGGCTTTGTGCTGGGAGAGAAGCTGAGCCCTGATTAGGGGGCGGGGCTTCACTGACTAGGGGTCCTATAAAGGTAGCAGCCAGTCAGGCAGCGGCACAGGAGCTAGCAAACAGAGCTGTAAACAGGGGAGTTTGAGTGGGAGTTCTGTTGGAGGAGAAGGTATTTGTGGGTGTTTGGTTTTGTATTTGTAGTATCTGTATGTGTAGGGGCTTTGTGCTGGGAGAGAAGCTGAGCCGTGATTAGGGGCGGGGCTTCACTGACTAGGGGTCCTATAAAGGTAGCAGCCAGTCAGGCAGCGGCACAGACAGCTGCAGCGGCACAGGAGCTAGCAGACAGAGCTGTAAACAGGGGAGTTTGAGTGGGAGTTCTGTTGGAGGAGAAGTTATTTGTGTGTGTTTGGTTTTGTATTGGTGGTATCTGTATGTGTAGGGGCTTTGTCCTGGGAGAGAAGCTGAGCCCTGATTAGGGGGCGGGGCTTCACTGCCTACGGGTCCTATAAAGGTAGCAGCCAGTCAGGCAGCGGCACAGGAGCTAGCAAACAGAGCTGTAAACAGGGGAGTTTGAGTGGGAGTTCTGTTGGAGGAGAAGGTATTTGTGTGTGTTTGGTTTTGTATTGGTGGTATCTGTATGTGTAGAGGCTTGGAGGGGCTTTGTGCTGGGAGAGAAGCTGAGCCCTGATTAGTGGGCGGGGCTTCCCTGATTAGGGGTCCTATAAAGGTAGCAGCCAATCAGGCAGCGGCACAGATACTGCAGTGGCACAGGAGCTAGCCAACAGAGCTGTAAACAGGGGAGTATGAGTGGGAGTTCTGTTGGAGGAGAAGGTACTTGTGTGTGTTTGGTTTTGTATTTGTAGTATCTGTATGTGTAGAGGCTTTGTGCTGGGAGAGAAGCTGAGCCGTGATTAGGGGGCGGGGCTTCACTGACTAGGGGTCCTATAAAGGTAGCAGCCAGTCAGGCAGCGGCACAGACAGCTGCAGCGGCACAGGAGCTAGCAAACAGAGCTGTAAACAGGGGAGTTTGAGTGGGAGATCTGTTGGAGGAGAAGGTATTTGTGTGTGTTTGGTTTTTTATTGGTAGTATCTGTGTGTGTAGGGGCTTTGTGCTGGGACAGAAGCTGAGCCCTGATTAGGGGGCGGGGCTTCACTGACTAGGGGTCCTATAAAGGTATCAGCCAGTCAGGCACCGGCAAAGACAGCTGCAGCGGCACAGGAGCTAGCAAACAGAGCTGTAAACAGGGGAGTTTGAGTGGGAGTTCTGTTGGAGGAGAAGGTATTTGTGTGTGTCTTTGGTTTTGTATTGGTAGTATCTGTATGTATAGGGGCTTTGTGCTGGGAGAGAAGCTGAGCCCTGATTAGGGGGCGGGGCTTCACTGACTAGGGGTCCTATAAAGGTAGCAGCCAGTCAGGCAGCGGCACAGGAGCTAGCAAACAGAGCTCTAAACAGGGGTTTGAGTTGGAGTTCTGTTGGAGGAGAAGGTATTTGTGTGTATGTGTGTGTGTGTTTGGTTTTGTTTTGGTAGTATCTGTTTGTGTAGGGGCTTTTTGCTGGGAGCGAAGCTGAGCCCTGATTAGGGGGCGGGGCTTCACTGACTAGGGGTCCTATAAAGGTAGCAGCCAATCAGGCAGCGGCACAGATACTGCAGTGGCACAGGAGCTAGCCAACAGAGCTGTAAACAGGGGAGTATGAGTGGGAGTTCTGTTGGAGGAGAAGGTAATTGTGTGTGTTTGGTTTTGTATTGGTGGTATCTGTATGTGCAGGGGCTTTGTGCTGGGAGAGAAGCTGAGCCCTGATTAGTGTGCGGGGCTTCCCTGATTAGGAGTCCTATAAAGGTTGCAGCCAGTCAGGCAGCGGCACAGGAGCTATCGAACAGAGCTGTAAACAGGGGATTTTGAGTGGGAGTTCTGTTGGAGTAGAAGGTACTTGTGTGTGTTTGGTTTTGTATTGGTAGTATCTGTGTGTGTAGGGGCTTTGTGCTGGGACAGAAGCTGAGCCCTGATTAGGGGCCGGTGCTTCACTGACTAGGGGTCCTATAAAGGTAGCAGCCAGTCAGGCAGCGGCACAGACAGCTGCAGCGGCACAGGAGCTAACAAACAGAGCTGTAAACAGGGGAGTTTGAGTGGGAGTTCTGTTGGAGTAGAAGGTATTGGTGTGTGTTTGGATTTGTATTGGTAGTATCTGTATGTGTAGGGGCTTTGTGCTGGGAGAGAAGCTGAGGCCTGATTAGGGGGCGGGGCTTGACTGACTAGGGGTCCTATAAAGGGAGCAGCCTGTCAGGCAGCGGCACAGACAGCTGCAGCGGCACAGGAGCTAGCAAACAGAGCTGTAAACAGCGAAGTTGGAGTGGGATTTCTGTTGGAGGAAAAGGTATTTGTGTGTGTGTTTGGTTTTGTATTGGTGGTATCTGTATGTGCAGGGGCTTTGTGCTGGGAGAGAAGCTGAGCCCTGATTAGTGGGCGGGGCTTTCCTGACTAGGGGTCCTATAAAGGTTGCAGCCAGTCAGGCAGCGGCACAGGAGCTAGCAAACAGAGCTGTAAACAGGGGAGTTTGAGTGGGAGTTCTGTTGGTGGAGAAGGTATTTGTGTGTGTGTTTGGTTTTGTATTGGTAGTATCTGTATGTGTAGGGTCTTTGTGCTGCGAGAGAAGATGAGCCCTGATTAGGGGGCGGGGCTTCCCTGACTAGGGGTCCTATAAAGGTAGCAGCCAGTCAGGCAGCGACACAGGAGCTAGCAAACAGAGCTGTAAACAGGGGAGTTTGAGTGGGAGTTGTGTTGGAGTAGAAGGTATTTGTGTGTGTTTGGTTTTGTATTGGAAGTATCTGTATGTGTAGGGGCTTTGAGCTGGGAGAGAAGCTGAGCCCTGATTAGGGGGCGGGGCTTCACTGACTAGGGGTCCTAGAAAGGTACCAGCCAGTCAGGCAGCGGCACAGACAGCTGCAGCGGCACAGGAGCTAGCAAACAGAGCTGTAAACAGGGGAGTTTGAGTGGGAGTTCTGTTGGAGGAGAAGGTATTTGTGTGTATGTGTGTGTGTTTGGTTTTGTTTTGGTAGTATCTGTATGTGTAGGGGCTTTTTGCTGGGAGCGAAGCTGAGCCCTGATTAGGGGGCGGGGCTTCACTGACTAGGGGTCCTATAAAGGTATCAGCCAGTAAGGCAGCGGCACAGACAGCTGCAGCGGCACAGGAGAAAGCAAACAGAGCTGTAAACAGGGGAGTTTGAATGGGAGTTTTGTTGGAGTAGAAGGTATTTGTGTGTGTTTGGTTTTGTATTGTCCGTATCTGTATGTGTAGGGGCTTTGTGCTGGGACAGAAGCTGAGCCCTGATTAGGGGGCGGGGCTTCCCTGACTAGGGGTCCTATAAAGGTTGCAGCCAGTCAGGCAGCGGCACAGGAGCTAGCAAACAGAGCTGTAAACAGGGGAGTTTGAGTGGGAGTTCTGTTGGAGGAGAAGGTATTTGTGGGTGTTTGGTTTTGTATTCGTAGTATCTGTATGTGTAGGGGCTTTGTGCTGGGAGAGAAGCTGAGCCCTGATTAGGGGGCGGGGCTTCACTGACTAGGGGTCCTATAAAGGTATCAGCCAGTCAGGCAGCGGCACAGACAGCTGCAGCGGCACAGGAGCTAGCAAACAGAGCTGTAAACAGGGGAGTTTGAGTGGGAGTTCTGTTGGAGGAGAAGGTATTTGTGTGTGTTTGGTTTTGTATTGGTGGTATCTGTATGTGTAGGGGCTTTGTCCTGGGAGAGAAGCTGAGCCCTGATTAGGGGGCGGGGCTTCCCTGGCTTGGGGTCCTATAAAGGTAGCAGTCAGTCAGGCAGCGGCACAGGAGCTAGCAAACAGAGCTGTAAACTGGGGAGTTGGGTGGGAGTTCTGTTGGAGGAAAAGGTATTTGTGTGTGTGTTTGGTTTTGTATTGGTGGTATCTGTATGTGTAGGGGCTTTGTGTTTGGACAGAAGCTGAGCCCTGATTAGGGGGCGGGGCTTCCCTGGCTAGGGGTCCTATAAAGGTAGCAGCCAGTCAGACAGCGGCACAGGAGCTAGCCAACAGAGCTGTAAACAGGGCAGTTTGAGTGGGAGTTCTGTTGGAGGAGAAGGTACTTGTGTGTGTTTGGTTTTGTATTGGTGGTATCTGTATGTGCAGGGGCTTTGTGCTGGGAGAGAAGCTGAGCCCTGATTAGGGGGCGGGGCTTCACTGACTAGGGGTTCTATAAAGGTAGCAGCCAGTCAGGCAGCGGCACAGACAGCTGCAGCGGTACAGGAGCTAACAAACAGAGCTGTAAACAGGGGAGTTTGAGTGGGAGTTCTGTTGGAGGAGAAGGTATTTGTGTGTTTGGTTTTGTATTGTTAGTATCTGTATGTGTAGGGGCTTTGTGCTGGGAGAGAAGCTGAGCCCTGATTAGGGGGCGGGGCTTCCCTGACTGGGGGTCCTATAAAGGTATCAGCCAGTCAGGCAGCGGTACAGACAGCTGCAGCGGCACAGGAGCTAGCAAACAGAGCTGTAAACGGGAGTTTGAGTGGGAGTTCTGTTGGAGGAGAAGGTATTTGTGTGTGTTTGGTTTTGCATTGTTAATATCTGTATGTGTAGGGGCTTTGTGTTGGGAGAGAAGCTGAGCCCTGATTAGGGGGCGGTGCTTCCCTGACTCGGGGTCCTATAAACGTAGCAGCCAGTCAGGCAGCGGCACAGGAGCTAGCAAACAGAGCTGTAAACAGGGGAGTTTGAGTGGGAGTTCTGTTGGAGGAGAAGGTATTTGTGTGTGTTTGGTTTTGTATCGGTAGTATCTGTATGTGTAGAGGCTTTGTGCTGGGAGAGAAGATGAGCACTGATTAGGGGGCGGGGCTTCACTGACTGGGGTCCTATAAAGGTAGCAGCTAGTCAGGCAGCGGCACAGACAGCTGCAGCCGCACAGGAGCTAGCAAACAGAGCTGTAAACAGGGGAGTTTGAGTGGGAGTTCTGTTGGAGGAGAAGGTATTTGTGTGTATGTGTGTGTGTTTTTGGTTTTGTTTTGGTAGTATCTGTATGTGTAGGGGCTTTTTGCTGGGAGCGAAGCTGAGCCCTGATTAGGGGGCGGGGCTTCACTGACTAGGGGTCCTATAAAGGTAGCAGCCAATCAGGCAGCGGCACAGATACTGCAGTGGCACAGGAGCTAGCCAACTGAGCTGTAAACAGGGGAGTATGAGTGGGAGTTCTGTTGGAGGAGAAGGTACTTGTGTGTGTTTGGTTTTGTATTGGTGGTATCTGTATGTGCAGGGGCTTTGTGCTGGGAGAGAAGCTGAGCCCTGATTAGGGGGCGGGGCTTCCCTGACTAGGGGTCCTATAAAGGTAGCAGCCAGTCAGGCAGCGGCACAGACAGCTGCAGCGGCACAGGAGAAAGCAAACAGAGCTGTAAACAGGGGAGTTTGAATGGGAGTTCTGTTGGAGGAGAAGGTACTTGTGTGTGTTTGGTTTTGTATTGGTGGTATCTGTATGTGTAGAGGCTTGGAGGGGCTTTGTGCTGGGAGAGAAGCTGAGACCTGATTAGTGGGCGGGGCTTCCCTGACTAGGGGTCCTATAAAGGTTGCAGCCAGTCAGGCAGCGGCACAGGAGCTAGCAAACAGAGCTGTAAACAGGGGAGTTTGAGTGGGAGTTCTGTTGGAGGAGAAGGTATTTGTGTGTGTGTTTGGTTTTGTATTGGTGGTATCTGTATGTGTAGAGGCTTGGAGGGCCTTTGTGCTGGGAAAGAAGCTGAGCCCTGATTAGTGGGCGGCGCTTCCCTGGCTAGGGGTCCTATAAAGGTTGCAGCCAGTGAGGCAGCGGCACAGGAGCTAGCAAACAGAGCTGTAAACAGGGGAGTTTGAGTGGGAGTTCTGTTGGAGGAAAAGGTATTTGTGTGTGTCTTTGGTTTTGTATTGGTAGTATCTGTATGTGTAGGGGCTTTGTGCTGGGAGAGAAGCTGAGGCCTGATTAGGGGGCGGGGCTTCACTGACTAGGGGTCCTATAAAGGTATCAGCCAGTCAGGCAGCGGCACAGACAGCTGCAGCGGCACAGGAGCTAGCAAACAGAGCTGTAAACAGGGGAGTTTGAGTGGGAGTTCTGTTGGAGTAGAAGGTATTGGTGTGTGTTTGGATTTGTATTGGTAGTATCTGTATGTGTAGGGGCTTTGTGCTGGGAGAGAAGCTGAGGCCTGATTAGGGGGCGGGGCTTGACTGACTAGGGGTCCTATAAAGGGAGCAGCCTGTCAGGCAGCGGCACAGACAGCTGCAGCGGCACAGGAGCTAGCAAACAGAGCTGTAAAGAGGAAAGTTGGAGTGGGAGTTCTGTTGGAGGAGAAGGTATTTGTGTGTGTTTGGTTTTGTATTGTTAGTATCTGTATGTGTAGGGGCTTTGTGCTGGGAGAGAAGCTGAGCCCTGATTAGGGGGCGGGGCTTCACTGACTAGGGGTCCTATAAAGGTAGCAGCCAGTCAGGCAGCGGCACAGGAGCTAGCAAACAGAGCTGTAAACAGGGGAGTTTGAGTGGGAGTTCTGTTGGAGGAGAAGGTATTTGTGTGTGTTTGGTTTTGTATTTGTGGTATCTGTATGTGTAGGGGCTTTGTGTTTGGACAGAAGCTGAGCCGTGATTAGGGGGCGGGGCTTCCCTGGCTAGGGGTCCTATAAAGGTAGCAGCCAGTCAGACAGCGGCACAGGAGCTAGCAAACAGAGCTGTAAACTGGGGAGTTTGAGTGGGAGTTCTGTTGGAGGAGAAGGTATTTGTGTGTGTTTGGTCTTGTTTTGGTAGTATCTGTATGTGTAGGGGCTTTTTGCTGGGAGAGTATCTGAGCCCTGATTAGGGGGCGGGTCTTCACTGACTAGGGGTCCTATAAAGGTAGCAGCCAATCAGGCAGCGGCACAGACAGCTGCAGCGGCACAGGAGCTAGCCAACAGAGCTGTAAACAGGGGAGTTTGAGTGGGAGTTCTGTTGGAGGAGAAGGTACTTGTGTGTGTTTGGTTTTGTATTGGTGGTATCTGTATGTGCAGGGGCTTTGTGCTGGGAGAGAAGCTGAGCCCTGATTAGGGGGCGGGGCTTCACTGACTAGGGGTTCTATAAAGGTAGCAGCCAATCAGGCAGCGGCACAGACAGCTGCAGCGGCACAGGAGCTAGCAAACAGAGCTGTAAACAGGGGATTTTGAGTGGGAGTTCTGTTGGAGTAGAAGGTATTTGTGTGTGTTTGGTTTTCTATTGGTAGTATCTGTGTGTGTAGGGGCTTTGTGCTGGGACAGAAGCTGAGCCCTGATTAGGGGGCGGGGCTTCACTGACTAGGGGTCCTATAAAGGTAGCAGCCAGTCAGGCAGCGGCACAGACAGCTGCAGCGGTACAGGAGCTAACAAACAGAGCTGTAAACAGGGGAGTTTGAGTGGGAGTTCTGTTGGAGGAGAAGGTATTTGTGTGTTTGGTTTTGTATTGTTAGTATCTGTATGTGTAGGGGCTTTGTGCTGGGAGAGAAGCTGAGCCCTGATTAGGGGGCGGGGCTTCCCTGACTAGGGGTCCTATAAAGGTAGCAGCCAGTCAGGCAGCGGCACAGGAGCTAGCAAACAGAGCTGTAAACAGGGGAGTTTGAGTGGGAGTTCTGTTGGAGGAGAAGGTATTTGTGGGTGTTTGGTTTTGTATTCGTAGTATCTGTATGTGTAGGGGCTTTGTGCTGGGAGAGAAGCTGAGCCCTGATTAGGGGGCGGGGCTTCACTGACTGGGGGTCCTATAAAGGTATCAGCCAGTCAGGCAGCGGTACAGACAGCTGCAGCGGCACAGGAGCTAGCAAACAGAGCTGTAAACAGGGGAGTTTGAGTGGGAGTTCTGTTGGAGGAGAAGGTATTTGTGTTTGTTTGGTTTTGTATTGGTGGTATCTGTATGTGTAGGGGCTTTGTCCTGGGAGAGAAGCTGAGCCCTGATTAGGGGGCGGGGCTTCCCTGGCTAGGGGTCCTATAAAGGTAGCAGCCAGTCAGGCAGCGGCACAGGAGCTAGCAAACAGAGCTGTAAACTGGGGAGTTTGAGTGGGAGTTCTGTTGGAGGAAAAGGTATTTGTGTGTGTGTTTGGCTTTGTATTGGTGGTATCTGTATGTGTAGAGGCTTGGAGGGCCTTTGTGCTGGGAAAGAAGCTGAGCCCTGATTAGTGGGCGGGGCTTCCCTGGCTAGGGGTCCTATAAAGGTTGCAGCCAGTCAGGCAGCGGCACAGGAGCTAGCAAACAGAGCTGTAAACAGGGGAGTTTGAATGGGAGTTCTGTTGGAGGAAAAGGTATTTGTGTGTGTCTTTGGTTTTGTATTGGTAGTATCTGTATGTGTAGGGGCTTTGTGCTGGGAGAGAAGCTGAGCCCTGATTAGGGGGCGGGGCTTCACTGACTAGGGGTCCTATAAAGGTATCAGCCAGTCAGGCAGCGGCACAGACAGCTGCAGCGGCACAGGAGCTAGCAAACAGAGCTGTAAACAGTGGAGTTTGAGTGGGAGTTCTGTTGGAGTAGAAGGTATTTGTGTGTGTTTGGATTTGTATTGGTAGTATCTGTATGTGTAGGGGCTTTGTGCTGGGAGAGAAGCTGAGCCCTGATTAGGGGGCGGGGCTTCCCTGACTAGGGGTCCTATAAAGGTAGCAGCCAGTCAGGCAGCGGCACAGGAGCTAGCAAACAGAGCTGTAAACAGGGGAGTTTGAGTGGGAGTTGTGTTGGAGTAGAAGGTATTTGTGTGTGTTTGGTTTTGTATTGGTAGTATCTGTATGTGTAGGGGCTTTGAGCTGGGAGAGAAGCTGAGCCCTGATTAGGGGGCGGGGCTTCACTGACTAGGGGTCCTAGAAAGGTATCAGCCAGTCAGGCAGCGGCACAGACAGCTGCAGCGGCACAGGAGCTAGCAAACAGAGCTGTAAACAGGGGAGTTTGAGTGGGAGTTCTGTTGGAGGAGAAGGTACTTGTGTGTGTTTGGTTTTGTATTGGTGGTATCTGTATGTGTAGAGGCTTGGAGGGGCTTTGTGCTGGGAGAGAAGCTGAGCCCTGATTAGTGGGCGGGGCTTCCCTGACTAGGGCTCCTATAAAGGTTGCAGCCAGTCAGGCAGCGGCACAGGAGCTATCAAACAGAGCTGTAAACAGGGGAGTTTGAGTGGGAGTTCTGTTGGAGGAGAAGGTATTTGTGTGTATGTGTGTGTGTTTGGTTTTGTTTTGGTAGTATCTGTATGTGTAGGGGCTTTTTGCTGGGAGCGAAGCTGAGCCCTGATTAGGGGGCGGGGCTTCACTGACTAGGGGTCCTATAAAGGTAGCAGCCAATCAGGCAGCGGCACAGATACTGCAGTGGCACAGGAGCTAGCCAACAGAGCTGTAAACAGGGGAGTATGAGTGGGAGTTCTGTTGGAGGAGAAGGTACTTGTGTGTGTTTGGTTTTGTATTGGTGGTATCTGTATGTGCAGGGGCTTTGTGCTGGGAGAGAAGCTGAGCCCTGATTAGGGGGCGGGGCTTCACTGACTAGGGGTCCTATAAAGGTAGCAGCCAGTCAGGCAGCGGCACAGGAGCTAGCAAACAGAGCTGTAAACAGGGGAGTTTGAGTGGGAGTTCTGTTGGAGGAGAAGGTATTTGTGGGTGTTTGGTTTTGTATTTGTAGTATCTGTATGTGTAGGGGCTTTGTGCTGGGAGAGAAGCTGAGCCGTGATTAGGGGCGGGGCTTCACTGACTAGGGGTCCTATAAAGGTAGCAGCCAGTCAGGCAGCGGCACAGACAGCTGCAGCGGCACAGGAGCTAGCAGACAGAGCTGTAAACAGGGGAGTTTGAGTGGGAGTTCTGTTGGAGGAGAAGTTATTTGTGTGTGTTTGGTTTTGTATTGGTGGTATCTGTATGTGTAGGGGCTTTGTCCTGGGAGAGAAGCTGAGCCCTGATTAGGGGGCGGGGCTTCACTGCCTACGGGTCCTATAAAGGTAGCAGCCAGTCAGGCAGCGGCACAGGAGCTAGCAAACAGAGCTGTAAACAGGGGAGTTTGAGTGGGAGTTCTGTTGGAGGAGAAGGTATTTGTGTGTGTTTGGTTTTGTATTGGTGGTATCTGTATGTGTAGAGGCTTGGAGGGGCTTTGTGCTGGGAGAGAAGCTGAGCCCTGATTAGTGGGCGGGGCTTCCCTGATTAGGGGTCCTATAAAGGTAGCAGCCAATCAGGCAGCGGCACAGATACTGCAGTGGCACAGGAGCTAGCCAACAGAGCTGTAAACAGGGGAGTATGAGTGGGAGTTCTGTTGGAGGAGAAGGTATTTGTGTGTGTTTGGTTTTTTATTGGTAGTATCTGTATGTATAGGGGCTTTGTGCTGGGAGAGATGCTGAGCCCTGATTAGGGGGCGGGGCTTCACTGACTAGGGGTCCTATAAAGGTAGCAGCCAGTCAGGCAGCGGCACAGGAGCTAGAAAACAGAGCTCTAAACAGGGGTTTGAGTTGGAGTTCTGTTGGAGGAGAAGGTATTTGTGTGTGTGTGTGTGTGTGTTTGGTTTTGTTTTGGTAGTATCTGTATGTGTAGGGGCTTTTTGCTGGGAGCGAAGCTGAGCCCTGATTAGGGGGCGGGGCTTCCCTGACTAGGGGTCCTATAAAGGTAGCAGCCAGTCAGGCAGCGGCACAGGAGCTAGCAAACAGAGCTGTAAACAGGGGAGTTTGAGTGGGAGTTGTGTTGGAGTAGAAGGTATTTGTGTGTGTTTGGTTTTGTATTGGTAGTATCTGTATGTGTAGGGGCTTTGAGCTGGGAGAGAAGCTGAGCCCTGATTAGGGGGCGGGGCTTCACTGACTAGGGGTCCTAGAAAGGTATCAGCCAGTCAGGCAGCGGCACAGACAGCTGCAGCGGCACAGGAGCTAGCAAACAGAGCTGTAAACAGGGGAGTTTGAGTGGGAGTTCTGTTGGAGGAGAAGGTACTTGTGTGTGTTTGGTTTTGTATTGGTGGTATCTGTATGTGTAGAGGCTTGGAGGGGCTTTGTGCTGGGAGAGAAGCTGAGCCCTGATTAGTGGGCGGGGCTTCCCTGACTAGGGCTCCTATAAAGGTTGCAGCCAGTCAGGCAGCGGCACAGGAGCTAGCAAACAGAGCTGTAAACAGGGGAGTTTGAGTTGGAGTTTTGTTGGAGTAGAAGGTATTTGTGTGTGTTTGGTTTTGTATTGGCCGTATCTGTATGTGTAGGGGCTTTGTGCTGGGACAGAAGCTGAGCCCTGATTAGGGGGCGGGGCTTCACTGACTAGGGGTCCTATAAAGGTAGCAACCAGTCAGGCAGCGGCACAGACAGCTGCAGCGCACAGGAGCTAGCAAACAGAGCTGTAAACAGGGGAGTTTGAGTGGGAGTTCTGTTGGAGGAGAAGGTATTTGTGTGTATGTGTGTGTGTTTGGTTTTGTTTTGGTAGTATCTGTATGTGTAGGGGCTTTTTGCTGGGAGCGAAGCTGAGCCCTGATTAGGGGGCGGGGCTTCACTGACTAGGGGTCCTATAAAGGTAGCAGCCAATCAGGCAGCGGCACAGATACTGCAGTGGCACAGGAGCTAGCCAACAGAGCTGTAAACAGGGGAGTATGAGTGGGAGTTCTGTTGGAGGAGAAGGTACTTGTGTGTGTTTGGTTTTGTATTGGTGGTATCTGTATGTGCAGGGGCTTTGTGCTGGGAGAGAAGCTGAGCCCTGATTAGGGGGCGGGGCTTCACTGACTAGGGGTCCTATAAAGGTAGCAGCCAGTCAGGCAGCGGCACAGGAGCTAGCAAACAGAGCTGTAAACAGGGGAGTTTGAGTGGGAGTTCTGTTGGAGGAGAAGGTATTTGTGGGTGTTTGGTTTTGTATTTGTAGTATCTGTATGTGTAGGGGCTTTGTGCTGGGAGAGAAGCTGAGCCGTGATTAGGGGCGGGGCTTCACTGACTAGGGGTCCTATAAAGGTAGCAGCCAGTCAGGCAGCGGCACAGACAGCTGCAGCGGCACAGGAGCTAGCAGACAGAGCTGTAAACAGGGGAGTTTGAGTGGGAGTTCTGTTGGAGGAGAAGTTATTTGTGTGTGTTTGGTTTTGTATTGGTGGTATCTGTATGTGTAGGGGCTTTGTCCTGGGAGAGAAGCTGAGCCCTGATTAGGGGGCGGGGCTTCACTGCCTACGGGTCCTATAAAGGTAGCAGCCAGTCAGGCAGCGGCACAGGAGCTAGCAAACAGAGCTGTAAACAGGGGAGTTTGAGTGGGAGTTCTGTTGGAGGAGAAGGTATTTGTGTGTGTTTGGTTTTGTATTGGTGGTATCTGTATGTGTAGAGGCTTGGAGGGGCTTTGTGCTGGGAGAGAAGCTGAGCCCTGATTAGTGGGCGGGGCTTCCCTGATTAGGGGTCCTATAAAGGTAGCAGCCAATCAGGCAGCGGCACAGATACTGCAGTGGCACAGGAGCTAGCCAACAGAGCTGTAAACAGGGGAGTATGAGTGGGAGTTCTGTTGGAGGAGAAGGTATTTGTGTGTGTTTGGTTTTTTATTGGTAGTATCTGTATGTATAGGGGCTTTGTGCTGGGAGAGAAGCTGAGCCCTGATTAGGGGGCGGGGCTTCACTGACTAGGGGTCCTATAAAGGTAGCAGCCAGTCAGGCAGCGGCACAGGAGCTAGAAAACAGAGCTCTAAACAGGGGTTTGAGTTGGAGTTCTGTTGGAGGAGAAGGTATTTGTGTGTATGTGTGTGTGTGTTTGGTTTTGTTTTGGTAGTATCTGTATGTGTAGGGGCTTTTTGCTGGGAGCGAAGCTGAGCCCTGATTAGGGGGCGGGGCTTCACTGACTTGGGGTCCTATAAAGCTAGCAGCCAATCAGGCAGCGGCACAGGAGCTATCGAACAGAGCTGTAAACAGGGGATTTTGAGTGGGAGTTCTGTTGGAGTAGAAGGTACTTGTGTGTGTTTGGTTTTGTATTGGTAGTATCTGTGTGTGTAGGGGCTTTGTGCTGGGACAGAAGCTGAGCCCTGATTAGGGGCCGGTGCTTCACTGACTAGGGGTCCTATAAAGGTAGCAGCCAGTCAGGCAGCGGCACAGACAGCTGCAGCGGCACAGGAGCTAACAAACAGAGCTGTAAACAGGGGAGTTTGAGTGGGAGTTCTGTTGGAGTAGAAGGTATTGGTGTGTGTTTGGATTTGTATTGGTAGTATCTGTATGTGTAGGGGCTTTGTGCTGGGAGAGAAGCTGAGGCCTGATTAGGGGGCGGGGCTTCCCTGACTAGGGGTCCTATAAAGGTAGCAGCCAGTCAGGCAGCGGCACAGGAGCTAGCAAACAGAGCTGAAAACAGGGGAGTTTGAGTGGGAGTTGTGTTGGAGTAGAAGGTATTTGTGTGTGTTTGGTTTTGTATTGGTAGTATCTGTATGTGTAGGGGCTTTGAGCTGGGAGAGAAGCTGAGCCCTGATTAGGGGGCGGGGCTTCACTGACTAGGGGTCCTAGAAAGGTATCAGCCAGTCAGGCAGCGGCACAGACAGCTGCAGCGGCACAGGAGCTAGCAAACAGAGCTGTAAACAGGGGAGTTTGAGTGGGAGTTCTGTTGGAGGAGAAGGTACTTGTGTGTGTTTGGTTTTGTATTGGTGGTATCTGTATGTGTAGAGGCTTGGAGGGGCTTTGTGCTGGGAGAGAAGCTGAGCCCTGATTAGTGGGCGGGGCTTCCCTGACTAGGGCTCCTATAAAGGTTGCAGCCAGTCAGGCAGCGGCACAGGAGCTATCAAACAGAGCTGTAAACAGGGGAGTTTGAGTTGGAGTTCTGTTGGAGGAGAAGGTATTTGTGTGTATGTGTGTGTGTTTGGTTTTGTATTGGTGGTATCTGTATGTGTAGGGGCTTTGTGCTGGGACAGAAGCTGAGCCCTGATTAGGGGGCGGGGCTTCCCTGGCTTGGGGTCCTATAAAGGTAGCAGTCAGTCAGGCAGCGGCACAGGAGCTAGCAAACAGAGCTGTAAACTGGGGAGTTGGGTGGGAGTTCTGTTGGAGGAAAAGGTATTTGTGTGTGTGTTTGGTTTTGTATTGGTGGTATCTGTATGTGTAGAGGCTTGGAGGGCCTTTGTGCTGGGAAAGAAGCTGAGCCCTGATTAGTGGGCGGGGCTTCTCTGGCTAGGGGTCCTATAAAGGTTGCAGCCAGTGAGGCAGCGGCACAGGAGCTAGCAAACAGAGCTGTAAACAGGGGAGTTTGAGTGGGAGTTCTGTTGGAGGAGAAGGTATTTGTGTGTGTTTGGTTTTGTATTGGTGGTATCTGTATGTGTAGGGGCTTTGTGTTTGGACAGAAGCTGAGCCCTGATTAGGGGGCGGGGCTTCCCTGGCTAGGGGTCCTATAAAGGTAGCAGCCAGTCAGACAGCGGCACAGGAGCTAGCCAACAGAGCTGTAAACAGGGGAGTTTGAGTGGGAGTTCTGTTGGAGGAGAAGGTATTTGTGTGTGTTTGGTTTTGTATTGGTGGTATCTGTATGTGCAGGGGCTTTGTGCTGGGAGAGAAGCTGAGCCCTGATTAGGGGGCGGGGCTTCACTGACTAGGGGTTCTATAAAGGTAGCAGCCAGTCAGGCAGCGGCACAGACAGCTGCAGCGGTACAGGAGCTAACAAACAGAGCTGTAAACAGGGGAGTTTGAGTGGGAGTTCTGTTGGAGGAGAAGGTATTTGTGTGTTTGGTTTTGTATTGTTAGTATCTGTATGTGTAGGGGCTTTGTGCTGGGAGAGAAGCTGAGCCCTGATTAGGGGGCGGGGCTTCCCTGACTGGGGGTCCTATAAAGGTATCAGCCAGTCAGGCAGCGGTACAGACAGCTGCAGCGGCACAGGAGCTAGCAAACAGAGCTGTAAACGGGAGTTTGAGTGGGAGTTCTGTTGGAGGAGAAGGTATTTGTGTGTGTTTGGTTTTGCATTGTTAATATCTGTATGTGTAGGGGCTTTGTGTTGGGAGAGAAGCTGAGCCCTGATTAGGGGGCGGTGCTTCCCTGACTCGGGGTCCTATAAACGTAGCAGCCAGTCAGGCAGCGGCACAGGAGCTAGCAAACAGAGCTGTAAACAGGGGAGTTTGAGTGGGAGTTCTGTTGGAGGAGAAGGTATTTGTGTGTGTTTGGTTTTGTATCGGTAGTATCTGTATGTGTAGAGGCTTTGTGCTGGGAGAGAAGATGAGCACTGATTAGGGGGCGGGGCTTCACTGACTGGGGTCCTATAAAGGTAGCAGCTAGTCAGGCAGCGGCACAGACAGCTGCAGCCGCACAGGAGCTAGCAAACAGAGCTGTAAACAGGGGAGTTTGAGTGGGAGTTCTGTTGGAGGAGAAGGTATTTGTGTGTATGTGTGTGTGTTTGGTTTTGTTTTGGTAGTATCTGTATGTGTAGGGGCTTTTTGCTGGGAGCGAAGCTGAGCCCTGATTAGGGGGCGGGGCTTCACCGACTAGGGGTCCTATAAAGGTAGCAGCCAATCAGGCAGCGGCACAGATACTGCAGTGGCACAGGAGCTAGCCAACTGAGCTGTAAACAGGGGAGTATGAGTGGGAGTTCTGTTGGAGGAGAAGGTACTTGTGTGTGTTTCGTTTTGTATTGGTGGTATCTGTATGTGCAGGGGCTTTGTGCTGGGAGAGAAGCTGAGCCCTGATTAGGGGGCGGGGCTTCACTGACTAGGGGTCCTATAAAGGTAGCAGCCAGTCAGGCAGCGGCACAGGAGCTAGCAAACAGAGCTGTAAACTGGGGAGTTTGAGTGGGAGTTCTGTTGGAGGACAAGGTATTTGTGTGTGTTTGGTTTTGTATTGGTGGTATCTGTATGTGTAGAGGCTTGGAGGGGCTTTGTGCTGGGAGAGAAGCTGAGCCCTGATTAGTGGGCGGGGCTTCCCTGATTAGGGGTTCTATAAAGGTTGCAGCCAGTCAGGCAGCGGCACAGGAGCTAGCAAACAGAGCTGTAAACTCGGGAGTTTGAGTGGGAGTTCTGTTGGAGTAGAAGGTATTTGTGTGTTTCTTTGGTTTTGTATTGGTAGTATCTGTGTGTGTAGGGGCTTTGTGCTGGGACAGAAGCTGAGCCCTGATTAGGGGGCGGGGCTTCCCTGACTAGGGGTCCTATAAAGGTAGCAGCCAGTCAGGCAGCGGCACAGGAGCTAGCAAACAGAGCTGTAAACAGGGGTTTGAGTTGGAGTTCTGTTGGAGGAAAAGGTATTTGTGTGTGTGTTTGGTTTTGTATTGGTGGTATCTGTATGTGCAGGGGCTTTGTGCTGGGAGAGAAGCTGAGCCCTGATTAGGGGGCGGGGCTTCCCTGACTAGGGGTCCTATAAAGGTAGCAGCCAGTCAGGCAGCGGCACAGACAGCTGCAGCGGCACAGGAGAAAGCAAACAGAGCTGTAAACAGGGGAGTTTGAATGGGAGTTCTGTTGGAGGAGAAGGTACTTGTGTGTGTTTGGTTTTGTATTGGTGGTATCTGTATGTGTAGAGGCTTGGAGGGGCTTTGTGCTGGGAGAGAAGCTGAGACCTGATTAGTGGGCGGGGCTTCCCTGACTAGGGGTCCTATAAAGGTTGCAGCCAGTCAGGCAGCGGCACAGGAGCTAGCAAACAGAGCTGTAAACAGGGGAGTTTGAGTGGGAGTTCTGTTGGAGGAGAAGGTATTTGTGTGTGTGTTTGGTTTTGTATTGGTGGTATCTGTATGTGTAGAGGCTTGGAGGGCCTTTGTGCTGGGAAAGAAGCTGAGCCCTGATTAGTGGGCGGCGCTTCCCTGGCTAGGGGTCCTATAAAGGTTGCAGCCAGTGAGGCAGCGGCACAGGAGCTAGCAA
Organism: Lepidochelys kempii; assembly: GCF_965140285.1. NCBI lineage: Eukaryota > Metazoa > Chordata > Testudines > Cheloniidae > Lepidochelys > Lepidochelys kempii. The sequence continues at coordinate 20,343,415 of NC_136400.1, read as the reverse complement.
ACAGAGCTGTAAACAGGGGAGTTTGAGTGGGAGTTCTGTTGGAGGAAAAGGTATTTGTGTGTGTCTTTGGTTTTGTATTGGTAGTATCTGTATGTGTAGGGGCTTTGTGCTGGGAGAGAAGCTGAGGCCTGATTAGGGGGCGGGGCTTCACTGACTAGGGGTCCTATAAAGGTATCAGCCAGTCAGGCAGCGGCACAGACAGCTGCAGCGGCACAGGAGCTAGCAAACAGAGCTGTAAACAGGGGAGTTTGAGTGGGAGTTCTGTTGGAGTAGAAGGTATTTGTGTGTGTTTGGTTTTGTATTGGTAGTATCTGTATGTGTAGGGGCTTTGTGCTGGGAGAGAAGCTGAGGCCTGATTAGGGGGCGGGGCTTGACTGACTAGGGGTCCTATAAAGGGAGCAGCCTGTCAGGCAGCGGCACAGACAGCTGCAGCGGCACAGGAGCTAGCAAACAGAGCTGTAAAGAGGAAAGTTGGAGTGGGAGTTCTGTTGGAGGAGAAGGTATTTGTGTGTGTTTGGTTTTGTATTTGTGGTATCTGTATGTGTAGGGGCTTTGTGTTTGGACAGAAGCTGAGCCCTGATTAGGGGGCGGGGCTTCCCTGGCTAGGGGTCCTATAAAGGTAGCAGCCAGTCAGGCAGCGGCACAGGAGCTAGCAAACAGAGCTGTAAACTGGGGAGTTTGAGTGGGAGTTCTGTTGGAGGAAAAGGTATTTGTGTGTGTGTTTGGCTTTGTATTGGTGGTATCTGTATGTGTAGAGGCTTGGAGGGCCTTTGTGCTGGGAAAGAAGCTGAGCCCTGATTAGTGGGCGGGGCTTCCCTGGCTAGGGGTCCTATAAAGGTTGCAGCCAGTCAGGCAGCGGCACAGGAGCTAGCAAACAGAGCTGTAAACAGGGGAGTTTGAATGGGAGTTCTGTTGGAGGAAAAGGTATTTGTGTGTGTCTTTGGTTTTGTATTGGTAGTATCTGTATGTGTAGGGGCTTTGTGCTGGGAGAGAAGCTGAGCCCTGATTAGGGGGCGGGGCTTCACTGACTAGGGGTCCTATAAAGGTATCAGCCAGTCAGGCAGCGGCACAGACAGCTGCAGCGGCACAGGAGCTAGCAAACAGAGCTGTAAAGAGGGGAGTTTGAGTGGGAGTTCTGTTGGAGTAGAAGGTATTTGTGTGTGTTTGGCTTTGTATTGGTAGGATCTGTGTGTGTAGGGGCTTTGTGCTGGGACAGAAGCTGAGCCCTGATTAGGGGGCGGGGCTTCACTGACTAGGGGTCCTATAAAGGTATCAGCCAGTCAGGCACCGGCAAAGACAGCTGCAGCGGCACAGGAGCTAGCAAACAGAGCTGTAAACAGGGGAGTTTGACTGGGAGTTCTGTTGGAGTAGAAGGTATTTGTGTGTGTTTGGTTTTGTATTGGTAGTATCTGTGTGTGTAGGGGCTTTGTGCTGGGACAGAAGCTGAGCCCTGATTAGGGGGCGGGGCTTCCCTGACTAGGGGTCCTATAAAGGTAGCAGCCAGTCAGGCAGCGGCACAGGAGCTAGCAAACAGAGCTGTAAACAGGGGTTTGACTTGGAGTTCTGTTGGAGGAAAAGGTATTTGTGTGTGTGTTTGGTTTTGTATCGGTGGTATCTGTATGTGCAGGGGCTTTGTGCTGGGAGAGAAGCTGAGCCCTGATTAGGGGGCGGGGCTTCCCTGATGGGGTCCTATAAAGGTAGCAGCCAGTCAGGCAGCGGCACAGGAGCTAGCAAACAGAGCTGTAAACAGGGGAGTTTGAGTGGGAGTTCTGTTGGAGGAGAAGGTACTTGTGTGTGTTTGGTTTTGTATTGGTGGTATCTGTATGTGTAGAGGCTTGGAGGGGCTTTGTGCTGGGAGAGAAGCTGAGCCCTGATTAGGGGGCGGGGCTTCCCTGACTAGGGATCCTATAAAGGTAGCAGCCAGTCAGGCAGCGGCACGGGAGCTAGCAAACAGAGCTGTAAACAGGGGAGTTTGAGAGGGAGTTCTGTTGGAGGAGAAGGTATTTGTGTGTATGTGTGTGTGTTTGGTTTTGTTTTGGTAGTATCTGTATGTGTAGGGGCTTTTTGCTGGGAGAGAAGCTGAGCCCTGATTAGGGGGCGGGGCTTCCCTGACTAGGGGTCCTATAAAGGTAGCAGCCAGTCAGGCAGCGGCACAGGCGCTAGCAAACAGAGCTGTAAACAGGGGAGTTTGAGTGGGAGTTCTGTTGGAGGAGAAGGTATTTGTGTGTGTTTGGTTTTGCATTCGTAGTATCTGTATGTGTAGGGGCTTTGTGCTTGGAGAGAAGCTGAGCCCTGATTAGGGGGCGGGGCTTGACTGACTAGGGGTCCTATAAAGGTATCAGCCAGTCAGGCAGCGGCACAGACAGCTGCAGCGGCACAGGAGCTAGCAAACAGACCTGTAAACAGGGGAGTTTGAGTGGGAGTCCTGTTGGAGGAGAAGTTATTTGTGTGTGTTTGGTTTTGTATTGGTGGTATCTGTATGTGTAGAGGCTTGGAGGGGCTTTGTGCTGGGAGAGAAGCTGAGCCCTGATTAGTGGGCGGGGCTTCCCTGATTAGGGGTCCTATAAAGGTTGCAGCCAGTCAGGCAGCGGCACAGGAGCTATCGAACAGAGCTGTAAACAGGGGAGTTTGAGTGGGAGTTCTGTTGGAGGAGAAGGTATTTGTGTGTGTTTGGTTTTGTATCGGTAGTATCTGTATGTGTAGAGGCTTTGTGCTGGGAGAGAAGATGAGCCCTGATTAGGGGGCGGGGCTTCACTGACTGGGGTCCTATAAAGGTAGCAGCCAGTCAGGCAGCGGCACAGGAGCTATCAAACAGAGCTGTAAACAGGGGAATTTGAGTGGGAGTTCTGTTGGAGTAGAAGGTATTTGTGTGTGTTTGGATTTGTATTGTTAGTGTCTGTATGTGTAAGGGCTTTGTGCTGGGAGAGAAGCTGAGCCCTGATTAGGGGGCGGGGCTTCCCTGACTAGGGGTCCTATAAAGGTAGCAGCCAGTCAGGCAGCGGCACACGGCTAGCAAACAGAGCTGTAAACAGGGGAGTTTGAGTGGGAGTTCTGTTGGAGGAGAAGGTATTTGTGTGTGTGTGTGTGTGTTTGGTTTTGTTTTGGTAGTATATGTGTGTGTAGGGGCTTTGTGCTGGGACAGAAGCTGAGCCCTGATTAGGGGGCGGGGCTTCACTGACTAGGGGTCCTATAAAGGTAGCAGCCAGTCAGGCAGCGGCACAGACAGCTGCAGCGGCACAGGAGCTAACAAACAGAGCTGTAAACAGGGGAGTTGGAGTGGGAGTTCTGTTGGAGGAGAAGGTATTTGTGTGTTTGGTTTTGTATTCTTAGTATCTGTATGTGTAGGGGCTTTGTGTTGGGACAGAAGCTGAGCCCTGATTAGGGGGCGGGGCTTCCCTGACTAGGGGTCCTATAAAGGTAGCAGCCAGTCAGGCAGCGGCACAGGAGCTAGCAAACAGAGCTGTAAACAGGGGAGTTTGAGTGGGAGTTCTGTTGGAGGAGAAGGTATTTCTGTGTGTTTGGTTTTGTATTGGTAGTATCTGTATGTGTAGGGGCTTTGTGCTGGGAGAGAAGCTGAGCCCTGATTAGGGGGCGGGGCTTGACTGACTAGGGGTCCTATAAAGGTAGCAGCCAGGCAGGCAGCGGCACAGACAGCTGCAGCGGCACAGGAGCTAGCAAACAGAGTTGTAAACAGGGGAGTTGGAGTGGGAGTTCTGTTGGAGGAGAAGGTATTTGTGTGTGTTTGGTTTTTTATTGTTAGTATCTGAATGTGTATGGGCTTTGTGCTGGGACAGAAGCTGAGCCCTGACTAGGGGGCGGGGCTTGACTGACTAGGGGTCCTATAAAGGTATCAGCCAGTCAGGCAGCGGCACAGACAGCTGCAGCGGCACAGAAGCTAGCAAACAGATATGTAAACAGGGGAGTTTGAGTGGGAGTTCTGTTGGAGGAGAAGGTATTTGTGTGTGTTTGGTTTTGTATTGGTGGTATCTGTATGTGTAGGGGCTTTGTCCTGGGAGAGAAGCTGAGCCCTGATTAGGGGGCGGGGCTTCCCTTTCTAGGGGTCCTATAAAGGTTGCAGCTAGTCAGGCAGCGGCACAGGAGCTATCAAACAGAGCTGTAAACAGGGGAGTTTGAGTGGGAGTTCTGTTGGAGGAGAAGGTATTTGTGTGTGTTTGGATTTGTATTGTTAGTATCTGTATGTGTAAGGGCTTTGTGCTGGGAGAGAAGCTGAGCCCTGATTAGGGGGCGGGGCTTCCCTGACTAGGGGTCCTATAAAGCTAGCAGCCAGTCAGACAGCGGCACAGACAGCTGCAGCGGCACAGGAGCTAGCAAACAGAGCTGTAAAGAGGAAAGTTGGAGTGGGAGTTCTGTTGGAGGAGAAGGTATTTGTGTGTGTTTGGTTTTGTATTGTTAGTATCTGTATGTGTAGGGGCTTTGTGCTGGGAGAGAAGCTGAGCCCTGATTAGGGGGCGGGGCTTCCCTGACTAGGGGTCCTATAAAGGTAGCAGCCAGTCAGGCAGGGGCACAGGAGCTAGCAAACAGAGCTGTAAACAGGGGTTTGAGTTGGAGTTCTGTTGGAGGAAAAGGTATTTGTGTGTGTGTTTGGTTTTGTATTGGTGGTATCTGTATGTGCAGGGGCTTTGTGCTGGGAGAGAAGCTGAGCCCTGATTTGTGGGCGGGGCTTTCCTGACTAGGGGTCCTATAAAGGTTGCAGCCAGTCAGGCAGCGGCACAGGAGCTAGCAAACAGAGCTGTAAACAGGGGAGTTTGAGTGGGAGTTCTGTTGGTGGAGAAGGTATTTGTGTGTGTGTTTGGTTTTGTATTGGTAGTATCTGTATGTGTAGGGGCTTTGTGCTGCGAGAGAAGATGAGCCCTGATTAGGGGGCGGGGCTTCCCTGACTAGGGGTCCTATAAAGGTAGCAGCCAGTCAGGCAGCGGCACAGAAGCTATCAAACAGAGCTGTAAACAGGGGAGTTTGAGTGGGAGTTCTGTTGGAGTAGAAGGTATTTGTGTGTGTTTGGATTTGTATTGTTAGTATCTGTGTGTGTATGGGCTTTGTGCTGGGACAGAAGCTGAGCCCTGATTAGGGGGCGGGGCTTGACTGACTAGGGGTCCTATAAAGGTATCAGCCAGTCAGGCAGCGGCACAGACAGCTGCAGCGGCACAGGAGCTAGCAAACAGAGCTGTAAACAGGGGAGTTTGAGTGGGAGTTCTGTTGGAGTAGAAGGTATTTGTGTGTGTTTGGATTTGTATTGTTAGTATCTGTATGTGTAAGGGCTTTGTGCTGGGAGAGAAGCTGAGCCCTGATTAGGGGGCGGGGCTTCCCTGACTAGGGGTCCTATAAAGGTAGCAGCCAGTCAGGCAGCGGCACACGGCTAGCAAACAGAGCTGTAAACAGGGGAGTTGGAGTGGGAGTTCTGTTGGAGGAGAAGGTATTTGTGTGTTTGGTTTTGTATTGTTAGTATCTGTATGTGTAGGGGCTTTGTGCTGGGAGAGAAGCTGAGCCCTGATTAGGGGGCGGGGCTTCCCTGACTAGGGGTCCTATAAAGGTAGCAGCCAGTCAGGCAGCGGCACAGGAGCTAGCAAACAGAGCTGTAAACAGGGGAGTTTGAGTGGGAGTTCTGTTGGAGGAGAAGGTATTTCTGTGTGTTTGGTTTTGTATTGGTAGTATCTGTATGTGTAGGGGCTTTGTGCTGGGAGAGAAGCTGAGCCCTGATTAGGGGGCGGGGCTTGACTGACTAGGGGTCCTATAAAGGTAGCAGCCAGGCAGGCAGCGGCACAGACAGCTGCAGCGGCACAGGAGCTAGCAAACAGAGTTGTAAAGAGGAAAGTTGGAGTGGGAGTTCTGTTGGAGGAGAAGGTATTTGTGTGTTTTTGGTTTTGTATTGGTAGTATCTGAATGTGTATGGGCTTTGTCCTGGGAGAGAAGCTGAGCCCTGATTAGGGGGCGGGGCTTCCCTTGCTAGGGGTCCTATAAAGGTTGCAGCTAGTCAGGCAGCGGCACAGGAGCTATCAAACAGAGCTGTAAACAGGGGAGTTTGAGTGGGAGTTCTGTTGGAGGAGAAGGTATTTGTGTGTGTTTGGATTTGTATTGTTAGTATCTGTATGTGTAGGGGCTTTGTGCTGCGAGAGAAGATGAGCCCTGATTAGGGGGCGGGGCTTCCCTGACTAGGGGTCCTATAAAGGTAGCAGCCAGTCAGGCAGCGGCACAGGAGCTAGCAAACAGAGCTGTAAACAGGGGAGTTTGAGTGGGAGTTCTGTTGGAGGAGAAGGTACTTGTGTGTGTTTGGTTTTGTATTGGTGGTATCTGTATGTGTAAGGGCTTTGTGCTGGGAGAGAAGCTGAGCCCTGATTAGGGGGCGGGGCTTCCCTGACTAGGGGTCCTATAAAGGTAGCAGCCAGTCAGGCAGCGGCACACGGCTAGCAAACAGAGCTGTAAACAGGGGAGTTTGAGTGGGAGTTCTGTTGGAGGAGAAGGTATTTGTGTGTGTTTGGTTTTGTATCGGTAGTACCTGTATGTGTAGAGGCTTTGTGCTGGGAGAGAAGATGAGCCCTGATTAGGGGGCGGGGCTTCACTGACTGGGGTCCTATAAAGGTAGCAGCTAGTCAGGCAGCGGCAGAGACAGCTGCAGCCGCACAGGAGCTAGCAAACAGAGCTGTAAACAGGGGAGTTTGAGTGGGAGTTCTGTTGGAGGAGAAGGTATTTGTGTGTGTGTGTGTTTCGTTTTGTATTGTTAGTATCTGTATGTGCAGGGGCTTTGTGCTGGGAGAGAAGCTGAGCCCTGATTAGGGGGCGGGGCTTCCCTGACTAGGGATCCTATAAAGGTAGCAGCCAGTCAGGCAGCGGCACGGGAGCTAGCAAACAGAGCTGTAAACAGGGGAGTTTGAGAGGGAGTTCTGTTGGAGGAGAAGGTATTTGTGTGTATGTGTGTGTGTTTGGTTTTGTTTTGGTAGTATCTGTATGTGTAGGGGCTTTTTGCTGGGAGAGAAGCTGAGCCCTGATTAGGGGGCGGGGCTTCCCTGACTAGGGGTCCTATAAAGGTAGCAGCCAGTCAGGCAGCGGCACAGGAGCTAGCAAACAGAGCTGTAAACAGGGGAGTTTGAGTGGGAGTTCTGTTGGAGGAGAAGGTATTTGTGTGTGTTTGGTTTTGCATTCGTAGTATCTGTATGTGTAGGGGCTTTGTGCTTGGAGAGAAGCTGAGCCCTGATTAGGGGGCGGGGCTTGACTGACTAGGGGTCCTATAAAGGTATCAGCCAGTCAGGCAGCGGCACAGACAGCTGCAGCGGCACAGGAGCTAGCAAACAGACCTGTAAACAGGGGAGTTTGAGTGGGAGTCCTGTTGGAGGAGAAGTTATTTGTGTGTGTTTGGTTTTCTATTGGTGGTATCTGTATGTGTAGAGGCTTGGAGGGGCTTTGTGCTGGGAGAGAAGCTGAGCCCTGATTAGTGGGCGGGGCTTCCCTGATTAGGGGTCCTATAAAGGTTGCAGCCAGTCAGGCAGCGGCACAGGAGCTATCGAACAGAGCTGTAAACAGGGGAGTTTGAGTGGGAGTTCTGTTGGAGGAGAAGGTATTTGTGTGTGTTTGGTTTTGTATCGGTAGTATCTGTATGTGTAGAGGCTTTGTGCTGGGAGAGAAGATGAGCCCTGATTAGGGGGCGGGGCTTCACTGACTGGGGTCCTATAAAGGTAGCAGCCAGTCAGGCAGCGGCACAGGAGCTATCAAACAGAGCTGTAAACAGGGGAATTTGAGTGGGAGTTCTGTTGGAGTAGAAGGTATTTGTGTGTGTTTGGATTTGTATTGTTAGTGTCTGTATGTGTAAGGGCTTTGTGCTGGGAGAGAAGCTGAGCCCTGATTAGGGGGCGGGGCTTCCCTGACTAGGGGTCCTATAAAGGTAGCAGCCAGTCAGGCAGCGGCACACGGCTAGCAAACAGAGCTGTAAACAGGGGAGTTTGAGTGGGAGTTCTGTTGGAGGAGAAGGTATTTGTGTGTGTGTGTGTGTGTTTGGTTTTGTTTTGGTAGTATATGTGTGTGTAGGGGCTTTGTGCTGGGACAGAAGCTGAGCCCTGATTAGGGGGCGGGGCTTCACTGACTAGGGGTCCTATAAAGGTAGCAGCCAGTCAGGCAGCGGCACAGACAGCTGCAGCGGCACAGGAGCTAACAAACAGAGCTGTAAACAGGGGAGTTGGAGTGGGAGTTCTGTTGGAGGAGAAGGTATTTGTGTGTTTGGTTTTGTATTCTTAGTATCTGTATGTGTAGGGGCTTTGTGTTGGGACAGAAGCTGAGCCCTGATTAGGGGGCGGGGCTTCCCTGACTAGGGGTCCTATAAAGGTAGCAGCCAGTCAGGCAGCGGCACAGGAGCTAGCAAACAGAGCTGTAAACAGGGGAGTTTGAGTGGGAGTTCTGTTGGAGGAGAAGGTATTTCTGTGTGTTTGGTTTTGTATTGGTAGTATCTGTATGTGTAGGGGCTTTGTGCTGGGAGAGAAGCTGAGCCCTGATTAGGGGGCGGGGCTTGACTGACTAGGGGTCCTATAAAGGTAGCAGCCAGGCAGGCAGCGGCACAGACAGCTGCAGCGGCACAGGAGCTAGCAAACAGAGTTGTAAACAGGGGAGTTGGAGTGGGAGTTCTGTTGGAGGAGAAGGTATTTGTGTGTGTTTGGTTTTTTATTGTTAGTATCTGAATGTGTATGGGCTTTGTGCTGGGACAGAAGCTGAGCCCTGACTAGGGGGCGGGGCTTGACTGACTAGGGGTCCTATAAAGGTATCAGCCAGTCAGGCAGCGGCACAGACAGCTGCAGCGGCACAGAAGCTAGCAAACAGATATGTAAACAGGGGAGTTTGAGTGGGAGTTCTGTTGGAGGAGAAGGTATTTGTGTGTGTTTGGTTTTGTATTGGTGGTATCTGTATGTGTAGGGGCTTTGTCCTGGGAGAGAAGCTGAGCCCTGATTAGGGGGCGGGGCTTCCCTTTCTAGGGGTCCTATAAAGGTTGCAGCTAGTCAGGCAGCGGCACAGGAGCTATCAAACAGAGCTGTAAACAGGGGAGTTTGAGTGGGAGTTCTGTTGGAGGAGAAGGTATTTGTGTGTGTTTGGATTTGTATTGTTAGTATCTGTATGTGTAAGGGCTTTGTGCTGGGAGAGAAGCTGAGCCCTGATTAGGGGGCGGGGCTTCCCTGACTAGGGGTCCTATAAAGCTAGCAGCCAGTCAGACAGCGGCACAGACAGCTGCAGCGGCACAGGAGCTAGCAAACAGAGCTGTAAAGAGGAAAGTTGGAGTGGGAGTTCTGTTGGAGGAGAAGGTATTTGTGTGTGTTTGGTTTTGTATTGTTAGTATCTGTATGTGTAGGGGCTTTGTGCTGGGAGAGAAGCTGAGCCCTGATTAGGGGGCGGGGCTTCCCTGACTAGGGGTCCTATAAAGGTAGCAGCCAGTCAGGCAGGGGCACAGGAGCTAGCAAACAGAGCTGTAAACAGGGGTTTGAGTTGGAGTTCTGTTGGAGGAAAAGGTATTTGTGTGTGTGTTTGGTTTTGTATTGGTGGTATCTGTATGTGCAGGGGCTTTGTGCTGGGAGAGAAGCTGAGCCCTGATTTGTGGGCGGGGCTTTCCTGACTAGGGGTCCTATAAAGGTTGCAGCCAGTCAGGCAGCGGCACAGGAGCTAGCAAACAGAGCTGTAAACAGGGGAGTTTGAGTGGGAGTTCTGTTGGTGGAGAAGGTATTTGTGTGTGTGTTTGGTTTTGTATTGGTAGTATCTGTATGTGTAGGGGCTTTGTGCTGCGAGAGAAGATGAGCCCTGATTAGGGGGCGGGGCTTCCCTGACTAGGGGTCCTATAAAGGTAGCAGCCAGTCAGGCAGCGGCACAGAAGCTATCAAACAGAGCTGTAAACAGGGGAGTTTGAGTGGGAGTTCTGTTGGAGTAGAAGGTATTTGTGTGTGTTTGGATTTGTATTGTTAGTATCTGTGTGTGTATGGGCTTTGTGCTGGGACAGAAGCTGAGCCCTGATTAGGGGGCGGGGCTTGACTGACTAGGGGTCCTATAAAGGTATCAGCCAGTCAGGCAGCGGCACAGACAGCTGCAGCGGCACAGGAGCTAGCAAACAGAGCTGTAAACAGGGGAGTTTGAGTGGGAGTTCTGTTGGAGTAGAAGGTATTTGTGTGTGTTTGGATTTGTATTGTTAGTATCTGTATGTGTAAGGGCTTTGTGCTGGGAGAGAAGCTGAGCCCTGATTAGGGGGCGGGGCTTCCCTGACTAGGGGTCCTATAAAGGTAGCAGCCAGTCAGGCAGCGGCACACGGCTAGCAAACAGAGCTGTAAACAGGGGAGTTGGAGTGGGAGTTCTGTTGGAGGAGAAGGTATTTGTGTGTTTGGTTTTGTATTGTTAGTATCTGTATGTGTAGGGGCTTTGTGCTGGGAGAGAAGCTGAGCCCTGATTAGGGGGCGGGGCTTCCCTGACTAGGGGTCCTATAAAGGTAGCAGCCAGTCAGGCAGCGGCACAGGAGCTAGCAAACAGAGCTGTAAACAGGGGAGTTTGAGTGGGAGTTCTGTTGGAGGAGAAGGTATTTCTGTGTGTTTGGTTTTGTATTGGTAGTATCTGTATGTGTAGGGGCTTTGTGCTGGGAGAGAAGCTGAGCCCTGATTAGGGGGCGGGGCTTGACTGACTAGGGGTCCTATAAAGGTAGCAGCCAGGCAGGCAGCGGCACAGACAGCTGCAGCGGCACAGGAGCTAGCAAACAGAGTTGTAAAGAGGAAAGTTGGAGTGGGAGTTCTGTTGGAGGAGAAGGTATTTGTGTGTTTTTGGTTTTGTATTGGTAGTATCTGAATGTGTATGGGCTTTGTCCTGGGAGAGAAGCTGAGCCCTGATTAGGGGGCGGGGCTTCCCTTGCTAGGGGTCCTATAAAGGTTGCAGCTAGTCAGGCAGCGGCACAGGAGCTATCAAACAGAGCTGTAAACAGGGGAGTTTGAGTGGGAGTTCTGTTGGAGGAGAAGGTATTTGTGTGTGTTTGGATTTGTATTGTTAGTATCTGTATGTGTAGGGGCTTTGTGCTGCGAGAGAAGATGAGCCCTGATTAGGGGGCGGGGCTTCCCTGACTAGGGGTCCTATAAAGGTAGCAGCCAGTCAGGCAGCGGCACAGGAGCTAGCAAACAGAGCTGTAAACAGGGGAGTTTGAGTGGGAGTTCTGTTGGAGGAGAAGGTACTTGTGTGTGTTTGGTTTTGTATTGGTGGTATCTGTATGTGTAAGGGCTTTGTGCTGGGAGAGAAGCTGAGCCCTGATTAGGGGGCGGGGCTTCCCTGACTAGGGGTCCTATAAAGGTAGCAGCCAGTCAGGCAGCGGCACACGGCTAGCAAACAGAGCTGTAAACAGGGGAGTTTGAGTGGGAGTTCTGTTGGAGGAGAAGGTATTTGTGTGTGTTTGGTTTTGTATTGTTAGTATCTGTATGTGTAGGGGCTTTGTGCTGGGACAGAAGCTGAGCCCTGATTAGGGGGCGGGGCTTCCCTGACTAGGGGTCCGATAAAGGTAGCAGCCAGTCAGGCAGCGGCACAGGAGCTAGCCAACAGAGCTGTAAACAGGGGAGTTTGAGTGGGAGTTCTGTTGGAGGAGAAGGTACTTGTGTGTGTTTGGTTTTGTATTGGTGGTATCTGTATGTGCAGGGGCTTTGTGCTGGGACAGAAGCTGAGCCCTGATTAGGGGGCGGGGCTTCACTGACTAGGGGTCCTATAAAGGTATCAGCCAGTCAGGCACCGGCAAAGACAGCTGCAGCGGCACAGGAGCTAGCAAACAGAGCTGTAAACAGGGGAGTTTGAGTGGGAGTTCTGTTGGAGGAGAAGGTATTTGTGTGTCTTTGGTTTTGTATTGGTAGTATCTGTATGTGTAGGGGCTTTGTGCTGGGAGAGAAGCTGAGCCCTGATTAGGGGGCGGGGCTTCACTGACTAGGGGTCCTATAAAGGTAGCAGCCAGTCAGGCAGCGGCACAGGAGCTAGCAAACAGAGCTGTAAACAGGGGTTTGAGTTGGAGTTCTGTTGGAGGAAAAGGTATTTGTGTGTGTGTTTGGTTTTGTATTGGTGGTATCTGTATGTGCAGGGGCTTTGTGCTGGGAGAGAAGCTGAGCCCTGATTAGTGGGCGGGGCTTTCCTGACTAGGGGTCCTATAAAGGTTGCAGCCAGTCAGGCAGCGGCACAGGAGCTAGCAAACAGAGCTGTAAACAGGGGAGTTTGAGTGGGAGTTCTGTTGGTGGAGAAGGTATTTGTGTGTGTGTTTGGTTTTGTATTGGTAGTATCTGTATGTGTAGGGGCTTTGTGCTGCGAGAGAAGATGAGCCCTGATTAGGGGGCGGGGCTTCCCTGACTAGGGGTCCTATAAAGGTAGCAGCCAGTCAGGCAGCGGCACAGGAGCTATCAAACAGAGCTGTAAACAGGGGAGTTTGAGTGGGAGTTCTGTTGGAGGAGAAGGTACTTGTGTGTGTTTGGTTTTGTATTGGTGGTATCTGTATGTGCAGGGGCTTTGTGCTGGGACAGAAGCTGAGCCCTGATTAGGGGGCGGGGCTTCACTGACTAGGGGTCCTATAAAGGTGTCAGCCAGTCAGGCACCGGCAAAGACAGCTGCAGCGGCACAGGAGCTAGCAAACAGAGCTGTAAACATGGGAGTTTGAGTGGGAGTTCTGTTGGAGGAGAAGGTATTTGTGTGTGTCTTTGGTTTTGTATTGGTAGTATCTGTATGTGTAGGGGCTTTGTGCTGGGAGAGAAGCTGAGCCGTGATAAGGGGGCGGGGCTTCACTGACTAGGGGTCCTATAAAGGTATCAGCCAGTGAGGCAGCGGCACAGACAGCTGCAGCGGCACAGGAGCTCGCAAACAGAGCTGTAAACAGGGGAGTTTGAGTGGGAGTTCTGTTGGAGGAGAAGGTATTTGTGTGTGTTTGGTTTTGTATTGGTGGTATCTGTGTGTGTAGGGGCTTTGTGTTGGGACAGAAGCTGAGCCCTGATTAGGGGGCGGGGCTTCCCTGGCTAGGGGTCCTATAAAGGTAGCAGCCAGTCAGGCAGCGGCACAGGAGCTAGCAAACAGAGATGTAAACAGGGGAGTTTGAGTGGGAGTTCTGTTGGAGGAGAAGGTATTTGTGTGTGTTTGGATTTGTATTGGTAGTATTTGTATGTGTAGGGGCTTTGTGCTGGGAGAGAAGCTGAGCCCTGATTAGGGGGCGGGGCTTGACTGACTAGGGGTCCTATAAAGGTAGCAGCCAGGCAGGCAGCGGCACAGACAGCTGCAGCGGCACAGGAGCTAGCAAACAGAGTTGTAAAGAGGAAAGTTGGAGTGGGAGTTCTGTTGGAGGAGAAGGTATTTGTGTGTTTTTGGTTTTGTATTGGTAGTATCTGAATGTGTATGGGCTTTGTCCTGGGAGAGAAGCTGAGCCCTGATTAGGGGGCGGGGCTTCCCTTGCTAGGGGTCCTATAAAGGTTGCAGCTAGTCAGGCAGCGGCACAGGAGCTATCAAACAGAGCTGTAAACAGGGGAGTTTGAGTGGGAGTTCTGTTGGAGGAGAAGGTATTTGTGTGTGTTTGGATTTGTATTGTTAGTATCTGTATGTGTAAGGGCTTTGTGCTGGGAGAGAAGCTGAGCCCTGATTAGGGGGCGGGGCTTCCCTGACTAGGGGTCCTATAAAGCTAGCAGCCAGTAAGACAGCGGCACAGACAGCTGCAGCGGCACAGGAGCTAGCAAACAGAGCTGTAAACAGGGGAGTTTGAGTGGGAGTTCTGTTGGTGGAGAAGGTATTTGTGTGTGTGTGTGGTTTTGTATTGGTAGTATCTGTATGTGTAGGGGCTTTGTGCTGCGAGAGAAGATGAGCCCTGATTAGGGGGCGGGGCTTCCCTGACTAGGGGTCCTATAAAGGTAGCAGCCAGTCAGGCAGCGGCACAGGAGCTAGCAAACAGAGCTGTAAACAGGGGAGTTTGAGTGGGAGTTCTGTTGGAGGAGAAGGTACTTGTGTGTGTTTGGTTTTGTATTGGTGGTATCTGTATGTGTAAGGGCTTTGTGCTGGGAGAGAAGCTGAGCCCTGATTAGGGGGCGGGGCTTCCCTGACTAGGGGTCCTATAAAGGTAGCAGCCAGTCAGGCAGCGGCACACGGCTAGCAAACAGAGCTGTAAACAGGGGAGTTTGAGTGGGAGTTCTGTTGGAGGAGAAGGTATTTGTGTGTGTTTGGTTTTGTATCGGTAGTACCTGTATGTGTAGAGGCTTTGTGCTGGGAGAGAAGATGAGCCCTGATTAGGGGGCGGGGCTTCACTGACTGGGGTCCTATAAAGGTAGCAGCTAGTCAGGCAGCGGCACAGACAGCTGCAGCAGCACAGGAGGTAGCAAACAGAGCTGTAAACAGGGGAGTTGGAGTGGGAGTTCTGTTGGAGGAGAAGGTATTTGTGTGTGTTTGGTTTTGTATTGTTAGTATCTGTATGTGTAGGGGCTTTGTGCTGGGACAGAAGCTGAGCCCTGATTAGGGGGCGGGGCTTCCCTGACTAGGGGTCCGATAAAGGTAGCAGCCAGTCAGGCAGCGGCACAGGAGCTAGCCAACAGAGCTGTAAACAGGGGAGTTTGAGTGGGAGTTCTGTTGGAGGAGAAGGTACTTGTGTGTGTTTGGTTTTGTATTGGTGGTATCTGTATGTGCAGGGGCTTTGTGCTGGGACAGAAGCTGAGCCCTGATTAGGGGGCGGGGCTTCACTGACTAGGGGTCCTATAAAGGTATCAGCCAGTCAGGCACCGGCAAAGACAGCTGCAGCGGCACAGTAGCTAGCAAACAGAGCTGTAAACAGGGGAGTTTGAGTGGGAGTTCTGTTGGAGGAGAAGGTATTTGTGTGTCTTTGGTTTTGTATTGGTAGTATCTGTATGTGTAGGGGCTTTGTGCTGGGAGAGAAGCTGAGCCCTGATTAGGGGGCGGGGCTTCACTGACTAGGGGTCCTATAAAGGTAGCAGCCAGTCAGGCAGCGGCACAGGAGCTAGCAAACAGAGCTGTAAACAGGGGTTTGAGTTGGAGTTCTGTTGGAGGAAAAGGTATTTGTGTGTGTGTTTGGTTTTGTATTGGTGGTATCTGTATGTGCAGGGGCTTTGTGCTGGGAGAGAAGCTGAGCCCTGAATAGTGGGCGGGGCTTTCCTGACTAGGGGTCCTATAAAGGTTGCAGCCAGTCAGGCAGCGGCACAGGAGCTAGCAAACAGAGCTGTAAACAGGGGAGTTTGAGTGGGAGTTCTGTTGGTGGAGAAGGTATTTGTGTGTGTGTTTGGTTTTGTATTGGTAGTATCTGTATGTGTAGGGGCTTTGTGCTGCGAGAGAAGATGAGCCCTGATTAGGGGGCGGGGCTTCCCTGACTAGGGGTCCTATAAAGGTAGCAGCCAGTCAGGCAGCGGCACAGGAGCTATCAAACAGAGCTGTAAACAGGGGAGTTTGAGTGGGAGTTCTGTTGGAGGAGAAGGTACTTGTGTGTGTTTGGTTTTGTATTGGTGGTATCTGTATGTGCAGGGGCTTTGTGCTGGGACAGAAGCTGAGCCCTGATTAGGGGGCGGGGCTTCACTGACTAGGGGTCCTATAAAGGTGTCAGCCAGTCAGGCACCGGCAAAGACAGCTGCAGCGGCACAGGAGCTAGCAAACAGAGCTGTAAACATGGGAGTTTGAGTGGGAGTTCTGTTGGAGGAGAAGGTATTTGTGTGTGTCTTTGGTTTTGTATTGGTAGTATCTGTATGTGTAGGGGCTTTGTGCTGGGAGAGAAGCTGAGCCGTGATAAGGGGGCGGGGCTTCACTGACTAGGGGTCCTATAAAGGTATCAGCCAGTGAGGCAGCGGCACAGACAGCTGCAGCGGCACAGGAGCTAGCAAACAGAGCTGTAAACAGGGGAGTTTGAGTGGGAGTTCTGTTGGAGGAGAAGGTATTTGTGTGTGTTTGGTTTTGTATTGGTGGTATCTGTGTGTGTAGGGGCTTTGTGTTGGGACAGAAGCTGAGCCCTGATTAGGGGGCGGGGCTTCCCTGGCTAGGGGTCCTATAAAGGTAGCAGCCAGTCAGGCAGCGGCACAGGAGCTAGCAAACAGAGATGTAAACAGGGGAGTTTGAGTGGGAGTTCTGTTGGAGGAGAAGGTATTTGTGTGTGTTTGGATTTGTATTGGTAGTATTTGTATGTGTAGGGGCTTTGTCCTGGGAGAGAAGCTGAGCCCTGATTAGGGGGCGGGGCTTCCCTGACTAGGGGTCCTATAAAGGTAGCAGTCAATCAGGCAGCGGCACAGACAGCTGCAGCGCACAGGAGCTAGCAAACAGAGCTGTAAACAGGGGAGTTTGAGTGGGAGTTCTGTTGGAGGAGAAGGTATTTGTGTGTTTGGTTTTGTATTGTTAGTATCTGTATGTGTAGGGGCTTTGTGCTGGGGGAGAAGCTGAGCCCTGATTAGGGGGCGGGGCTTCCCTGACTAGGGGTCCTATAAAGGTAGCAGCCAGTCAGGCAGCGGCACAGGAGCTAGCAAACAGAGCTGTAAACAGGGGAGTTTGAGTGGGAGTTCTGTTGGAGGAGAAGGTATTTGTGTGTGTGTGTGTGTGTTTGGTTTTGTTTTGGTAGTATATGTGTGTGTAGGGGCTTTGTGCTGGGACAGAAGCTGAGCCCTGATTAGGGGGGCGGGGCTTCAACTGACTAGGGGTCCCTATAAAGGTAGCAGCCAGTCAGGCAGCGGCACAGGACAGCTGCAGTGGCACAGGAGCTAACAAACAGAGCTGTAAACAGGGGAGTTGGAGTGGGAGTTCTGTTGGAGGAGAAGGTATTTCTGTGTGTTTGGTTTTGTATTGGTAGTATCTGTATGTGTAGGGGCTTTGTGCTGGGAGAGAAGCTGAGCCCTGATTAGGGGGCGGGGCTTGACTGACTAGGGGTCCTATAAAGGTAGCAGCCAGGCAGGCAGCGGCACAGACAGCTGCAGCGGCACAGGAGCTAGCAAACAGAGTTGTAAACAGGGGAGTTGGAGTGGGAGTTTCTGTTGGAGGAGAAGGTATTTGTGTGTGTTTGGTTTTGTATTGGTGGTATCTGTATGTGTAGGGGCTTTGTCCTGGGAGAGAAGCTGAGCCCTGATTAGGGGGCGGGGCTTCCCTTTCTAGGGGTCCTATAAAGGTTGCAGCTAGTCAGGCAGCGGCACAGGAGCTATCAAACAGAGCTGTAAACAGGGGAGTTTGAGTGGGAGTTCTGTTGGAGGAGAAGGTATTTGTGTGTGTTTGGATTTGTATTGTTAGTATCTGTATGTGTAAGGGCTTTGTGCTGGGAGAGAAGCTGAGCCCTGATTAGGGGGCGGGGCTTCCCTGACTAGGGGTCCTATAAAGCTAGCAGCCAGTCAGACAGCGGCACAGACAGCTGCAGCGGCACAGGAGCTAGCAAACAGAGCTGTAAACAGGGGAGTTTGAGTGGGAGTTCTGTTGGAGTAGAAGGTATTTGTGTGTGTTTGGATTTGTATTGGTAGTATCTGTATGTGTAGGGGCTTTGTGCTGGGAGAGAAGCTGAGGCCTGATTAGGGGGCGGGGATTGACTGACTAGGGGTCCTATAAAGGGAGCAGCCTGTCAGGCAGCGGCACAGACAGCTGCAGCGGCACAGGAGCTAGGAAACAGAGCTGTAAAGAGGGGATTTTGAGTGGGAGTTCTGTTGGAGTAGAAGGTATTTGTGTGTGTTTGGTTTTGTATTGTTAGTATCTGTATGTGTAGGGGCTTTGTGTTGGGACAGAAGCTGAGCCCTGATTAGGGGGCGGGGCTTCCCTGACTAGGGGTCCTATAAAGGTAGCAGCCAGTCAGGCAGCGGCACAGGAGCTAGCCAACAGAGCTGTAAACAGGGGAGTTTGGGTGGGAGATCTGTTGGAGGAGAAGGTACTTGTGTGTGTTTGGTTTTGTATTGGTGGTATATGTATGTGCAGGGGCTTTGTGCTGGGAGAGAAGCTGAGCCCTGATTAGGGGGCGGGGCTTCACTGACTAGGGGTCCTATAAAGGTAGCAGCCAGTCAGGCAGCGGCACAGGAGCTAGCCAACAGAGCTGTAAACAGGGGAGTTTGGGTGGGAGATCTGTTGGAGGAGAAGGTACTTGTGTGTGTTTGGTTTTGTATTGGTGGTATATGTATGTGCAGGGGCTTTGTGCTGGGAGAGAAGCTGAGCCCTGATTAGGGGGCGGGGCTTCACTGACTAGGGGTCCTATAAAGGTAGCAGCCAGTCAGGCAGGGGCACAGGAGCTAGCAAACAGAGCTGTAAACAGGGGTTTGAGTTGGAGTTCTGTTGGAGGAAAAGGTATTTGTGTGTGTGTTTGGTTTTGTATTGGTGGTATCTGTATGTGCAGGGGCTTTGTGCTGGGAGAGAAGCTGAGCCCTGATTTGTGGGCGGGGCTTTCCTGACTAGGGGTCCTATAAAGGTTGCAGCCAGTCAGGCAGCGGCACAGGAGCTAGCAAACAGAGCTGTAAACAGGGGAGTTTGAGTGGGAGTTCTGTTGGTGGAGAAGGTATTTGTGTGTGTGTTTGGTTTTGTATTGGTAGTATCTGTATGTGTAGGGGCTTTGTGCTGCGAGAGAAGATGAGCCCTGATTAGGGGGCGGGGCTTCCCTGACTAGGGGTCCTATAAAGGTAGCAGCCAGTCAGGCAGCGGCACAGGAGCTATCAAACAGAGCTGTAAACAGGGGAGTTTGAGTGGGAGTTCTGTTGGAGTAGAAGGTATTTGTGTGTGTTTGGATTTGTATTGTTAGTATCTGTGTGTGTAGGGGCTTTGTGCTGGGAGAGAAGCTGAGCCCTGATTAGGGGGCGGGGCTTGACTGACCAGGGGTCCTATAAAGGTATCAGCCAGTCAGGCAGCGGCACAGACAGCTGCAGCGGCACAGGAGCTAGCAAACAGAGCTGTAAACAGGGGAGTTTGAGTGGGAGTTCTGTTGGAGGAGAAGGTATTTGTGTGTGTTTGGATTTGTATTGTTAGTATCTGTATGTGCAGGGGCTTTGTGCTGGGAGAGAAGCTGAGCCCTGATTAGGGGGCGGGGCTTCACTGAATGGGGGTCCGATAAAGGTAGCAGCCAGTCAGGCAGCGGCACAGGAACTAGCAAACAGAGCTGTAAACAGGGGAGTTTGAGTGGGATTTCTGTTGGAGGAGAAGGTATTTGTGTGTGTTTGGTTTTGTATTGGTAGTATCTGTATGTGTAGGGGCTTTGTGCTGGGAGAGAAGCTGAGCTGTGATTAGGGGGCGGGGCTTCCCTGACTAGGGGTCCTATAAAGGTAGCAGTCAATCAGGCAGCGGCACAGACAGCTGCAGCGCACAGGAGCTAGCAAACAGAGCTGTAAACAGGGGAGTTTGAGTGGGAGTTCTGTTGGAGGAGAAGGTATTTGTGTGTGTTTGGTTTTGTATTGGTGGTATCTGTATGTGCAGGGGCTTTGTGCTGGGAGAGAAGCTAAGCCCTGATTAGGGGGCGGGGCTTCACTGACTAGGGGTCCTATAAAGGTAGCAGTCAATCAGGCAGCGGCACAGACAGCTGCAGCGCACAGGAGCTATCAAACAGAGCTGTAAACAGGGGAGTTTGAGTGGGAGTTCTGTTGGAGTAGAAGGTATTTGTGTGTATTTGGATTTGTATTGGTAGTATCTGTGTGTGTAGGGGCTTTGTGCTGGGACAGAAGCTGAGCCCTGATTAGGGGGCGGGGCTTCACTGACTAGGGGTGCTATAAAGGTAGCAGCCAGTCAGGCAGCGGCACAGGAGCTAGCAAACAGAGCTGTAAACAGGGGAGTTTGAGTGGGAGTTCTGTTGGAGGAGAAGGTATTTGTGTGTGTTTGGTTTTGTATTGGTGGTATCTGTATGTGTAGGGGCTTTGTGCTGGGACAGAAGATGAGCCCTGATTAGGGGGCGGGGCTTCCCTGACTAGGGGTCCTATAAAGGTAGCAGCCAGTCAGGCAGCGGCACAGGAGCTAGCAAACAGAGCTGTAAACAGGGGAGTTTGAGTGGGAGTTCTGTTGGAGGGGAAGGTATTTGTGTGTGTTTGGTTTTGTATTGGTGGTATCTGTATGTGTAGGGGCTTTGTGCTGGGACAGAAGATGAGCCCTGATTAGGGGGCGGGGCTTCCCTGACTAGGGGTCCTATAAAGGTAGCAGCCAGTCAGGCAGCGGCACAGGAGCTAGCAAACAGAGCTGTAAACAGGGGAGTTTGAGTGGGAGTTCTGTTGGAGGAGAAGGTATTTGTGTGTGTTTGGTTTTGTATTGGTGGTATCTGTATGTGTAGGGGCTTTGTGCTGGGAGAGAAGCTAAGCCCTGATTAGGGGGCGGGGCTTCACTGAATAGGGGTCCGATAAAGGTAGGAGCCAGTCAGGCAGCGGCACAGACAGCTGCAGTGGCACAGGAGCTAGCCAACAGAGCTGTAAACAGGGGAGTTTGAGTGGGAGTTCTTTTGGAGGAGAAAGTACTTGTGTTGGGTTTTGTATTGTTAGTATCTGTATGTGTAGGGGCTTTGTGCGGGGAGAGAAGCTGAGCCCTGATTAGGGGGCGGGGCTCCCCTGGCTAGGGGTCCTATAAAGGTAGCAGCCAGTCAGGCAGCGGCACAGGAGCTAGCAAACAGAGCTGTAAACAGGGGAGTTTGAGTGGGAGTTCTGTTGGAGGAGAAGGTATTTGTGTATGTGTTTGGTTTTGTATTGGTGGTATCTGTATGTGTAGAGGCTTGGAGGGGCTTTGTGCTGGGAAAGAAGCTGAGCCCTGATTAGTGGGCGGGGCTTCCCTGACTTGGGGTCCTATAAGGTTGCAGCCAGTCAGGCAGCGGCACAGGAGCTAGCAAACAGAGCTGTAAACAGAGGAGTTGGAGTGGGAGTTCTGTTGGAGGAGAAGGTATTTGTGTGTGTTTGGTTTTGTATTGGTAGTATATGTATGTGTAGCGGCTTTGTGCTGGGAGAGAAGCTGAGCTGTGATTAGGGGGCGGGGCTTCCCTGACTAGGGGTCCTATAAAGGTAGCAGTCAATCAGGCAGCGGCACAGACAGCTGCAGCGCACAGGAGCTAGCAAACAGAGCTGTAAACAGGGGAGTTTGAGTGGGAGTTCTGTTGGAGGAGAAGGTATTTGTGTGTGTTTGGTTTTGTATTGGTAGTATCTGTATGTGTAGGGGCTTTGTGCTGGGAGAGAAGCTGAGCCCTGATTAGGGGGCGGGGCTTACCTTGCTAGGGGTCCTATAAAGGTTGCAGCCAGTCAGGCAGCGGCACAGGAGCTATCAAACAGAGCTGTAAACAGGGGAGTTTGAGTTGGAGTTCTGTTGGAGTAGAAGGTATTTGTGTGTGTTTGGATTTGTATTGGTAGTATCTGTATGTGCAGGGGCTTTGTGCTGGGAGAGAAGCTGAGCCCTGATTAGGGGGCGGGGCTTCCCTGACTAGGGGTCCTATAAAGGTAGCAGCCAGTCAAGTAGCGGCACAGACAGCTGCAGCGGCACAGGAGCTAGCAAACAGAGCTGTAAACAGCGGAGTTTGAGTGGGAGTTCTGTTGGAGGAGAAGGTATTTGTGTGTGTTTGGTTTTGTATTGGCAGTATCTGTATGTGTAGGGGCTTTGTGCTGGGAGAGAAGCTGAGCCCTGATTAGGGGGCGGGGCTTCACTGAATAGGGGTCCGATAAAGGTAGCAGCCAGTCAGGCAGCGGCACAGGAACTAGCAAACAGAGCTGTAAACAGGGGAGTTTGAGTGGGAGTTCTGTTGAAGGAGAAGGTATTTTTGTGTGTTTGGTTTTGTATTGGTGGTATCTGTATGTGCAGGGGCTTTGTGCTGGGAGAGAAGCTAAGCCCTGATTAGGGGGCGGGGCTTCACTGAATAGGGGTCCGATAAAGGTAGCAGCCAGTCAGGCAGCGGCACAGGAACTAGCAAACAGAGCTGTAAACAGGGGAGTTTGAGTGGGATTTCTGTTGGAGGAGAAGGTATTTGTGTGTGTTTGGTTTTGTATTGGTAGTATCTGTATGTGTAGGGGCTTTGTGCTGGGAGAGAAGCTGAGCCGTGATTAGGGGGCGGGGCTTCACTGACTGGGGTCCTATAAAGGTAGCAGCCAATCAGGCAGCGGTACAGACAGCTGCAGTGGCACAGGAGCTAGCCAACAGAGCTGTAAACAGGGGAGTTTGAGTGGGAGTTCTTTTGGAGGAGAAGGTACTTGTGTTCGGTTTTGTATTGTTCGTATCTGTATGTGTAGGGGCTTTGTGCGGGGAGAGAAGCTGAGCCCTGATTAGGGGGCGGGGCTTCCCTGACTAGGGGTCCTATAAAGGTAGCAGCCAGTCAGGCAGCGGCACAGACAGCTGCAGCGGCACAGGAGCTAGCAAACAGAGCTCTAAACAGGGGAATTTGAGTGGGAGTTCTGTGGGTGGAGAAGGTATTTGTGTGTGTGTTTGGTTTTGTATTGGTAGTATCTGTATGTGTAGAGGCTTGGAGGGGCTTTGTGCTGGGAGAGAAGCTGAGCCCTGATTAGTGGGCGGGGCTTCCCTGACTAGGGGTCCTATAAAGGTTGCAGCCAGTCAGGCAGCGGCACAGGAGCTATCAATCAGAGCTGTAAACAGGGGAGTTTGAGTGGGAGTTCTGTTGGAGTAGAAGGTATTTGTGTGTGTTTGGTTTTCTATTGTTAGTATCTGTATGTGTAGGGGCTTTGTGCTGGGAGAGAAGCTGAGCCCTGATTAGGGGGTGGGGCTTCCCTGACTAGGGGTTCTATAAAGGTAGCAGCCAGTCAGGCAGCGGCACAGGAGCTAGCAAACAGAGCTGTAAACAGGGGAGTTTGAGTGGGAGTTCTGTTGGAGGAGAAGGTATTTGTGTGTGTTTGGTTTTGTATTGGCAGTATCTGTATGTGTAGGGGCTTTGTGCTGGGAGAGAAGCTGAGCCCTGATTAGGGGCCGGGGCTTGACTGAGCAGGGGTCTTATAAAGGTAGCAGCCAGTCAGGCAGCGGCACAGACAGCTGCAGCGGCACAGGAGCTAGCAAACAGAGCTGTAAACAGGGGAGTTTGAGTGGGAGTTCTGTTGGAGGAGAAGGTATTTTTGTGTGTTTGGTTTTGTATTGGTGGTATCTGTGTGTGCAGGGGCTTTGTGCTGGGAGAGAAGCTGAGCCGTGATTAGGGGGCGGGGCTTCACTGACTGGGGTCCTATAAAGGTAGCAGCCAATCAGGCAGCGGTACAGACAGCTGCAGTGGCACAGGAGCTAGCCAACAGAGCTGTAAACAGGGGAGTTGGAGTGGGAGTTATTTTGGAGGAGAAGGTACTTGTGTTCGGTTTTGTATTGTTAGTATCTGTATGTGTAGGGGCTTTGTGCTGGGAGAGAAGCTGAGCTGTGATTAGGGGGCGGGGCTTCCCTGACTAGGGGTCCTATAAAGGTAGCAGTCAATCAGGCAGCGGCACAGACAGCTGCAGCGCACAGGAGCTAGCAAACAGAGCTGTAAACAGGGGAGTTTGAGTGGGAGTTCTGTTGGAGGAGAAGGTATTTGTGTGTGTTTGGTTTTGTATTGGTAGTATCTGTATGTGTAGGGGCTTTGTGCTGGGAGAGAAGGTGAGCCCTGATTAGGGGGCGGGGCTTACCTTGCTAGGGGTCCTATAAAGGTTGCAGCCAGTCAGGCAGCGGCACAGGAGCTATCAAACAGAGCTGTAAACAGCGGAGTTTGAGTGGGAGTTCTGTTGGAGGAGAAGGTATTTGTGTGTGTGTTTGGTTTTGTATTGGTAGTATCTGTATGTGTAGGGGCTTTGTGCTGGGAGAGAAGCTGAGCCGTGATTAGGGGGCGGGGCTTCACTGACTAGGGGTCCAAAAAAGGTATCAGCCAGTCAGGCAGCGGCACAGACAGCTGCAGCGGCACAGGAGCTAGCAAACAGAGCTGTATACAGAGGAGTTTGAGTGGTAGTTCTGTTGGAGGAGAAGGTATTTGTGTGTGTTTGGTTTTGTATTGGTGGTATCTGTATGTGTAGGGGCTTTGTGCTGGGACAGAAGATGAGCCCTGATTAGGGGGCGGGGCTTCCCGGACTCGGGGTCCTATAAAGGTAGCAGCCAGTCAGGCAGCGGCACAGGAGTGAGCAAACAGAGCTCTAAACAGGGGAGTTTGAGTGGGAGTTCTGTGGGTGGAAAAGGTATTTGTGTGTGTGTTTGGTTTTGTATTGGTAGTATCTGTATGTGTAGAGGCTTGGAGGGGCTTTGTGCTGGGAGAGAAGCTGAGCCCTGATTAGTGGGCGGGGCTTCCCTGACTAGGGGTCCTATAAAGGTTGCAGCCAGTCAGGCAGCGGCACAGGAGCTATCAATCAGAGCTGTAAACAGGGGAGTTTGAGTGGGAGTTCTGTTGGAGTAGAAGGTATTTGTGTGTGTTTGGTTTTGTATTCGTAGTATCTGTATGTGTAGGGGCTTTGTCCTGGGACAGAAGATGAGCCCTGATTAGGGGGCGGGGCCTCACTGACTAGGGGTCCTATAAAGGTAGCAGCCAGTCAGGTAGCGGCACAGACAGCTGCAGCGGCACAGGAGCTAGCAAACAGACCTGTAAACAGGGCAGTTTGAGTGGGAGTTCTGTTGGAGGAGAAGGTATTTGTGTGTGTTTGGTTTTGTATTGGCAGTATCTGTATGTGTAGGGGCTTTGTGCTGGGAGAGAAGCTGAGCCCTGATTAGGGGGCGGGGCTTGACTGACCAGGGGTCCTATAAAGGTATCAGCCAGTCAGGCAGCGGCACAGACAGCTGCAGCGGCACAGGAGCTAGCAAACAGAGCTGTAAACAGGGGAGTTTGAGTGGGAGTTCTGTTGGAGGAGAAGGTATTTGTGTGTGTTTGGTTTTGTATTGGTGGTATCTGTATGTGCAGGGGCTTTGTGCTGGGAGAGAAGCTAGGCCCTGATTAGGGGGCGGGGCTTCACTGAATAGGGGTCCGATAAAGGTAGCAGCCAGTCAGGCAGCGGCACAGGAACTAGCAAACAGAGCTGTAAACAGGGGAGTTTGAGTGGGATTTCTGTTGGAGGAGAAGGTACTTGTGTTCGGTTTTGTATTGGTAGTATCTGTGTGTGTAGGGGCTTTGTGCTGGGACAGAAGCTGAGCCCTGATTATGGGGCGGGGCTTCACTGACTAGGGGTCCTATAAAGGTAGCAACCAGTCAGGCAGCCGCACAGACAGCTGCAGCGGCACAGGAGCTAGCAAACAGAGCTGTAAACAGGGGAGTTTGAGTGGGAGTTCTGTTGGAGGAGAAGGTATTTGTGTGTGTTTGGTTTTGTATTGGTGGTATCTGTATGTGTAGGGGCTTTGTGCTGGGACAGAAGATGAGCCCTGATTAGGGGGCGGGGCTTCCCTGACTAGGGGTCCTATAAAGGTAGCAGCCAGTCAGGCAGCGGCACAGGAGCTAGCAAACAGAGCTGTAAACAGGGGAGTTTGAGTGGGAGTACTGTTGAAGGAGAAGGTATTTGTCGGTGTTTGGTTTTGTATTGGTAGTATCTGTATGTGCAGGGGCTTTGTGCTGGGAGAGAAGCTGAGCCCTGATTAGGGGGCGGGGCTTACCTTGCTAGGGGTCCTATAAAGGTTGCAGCCAGTCAGGCAGCGGCACAGGAGCTATCAAACAGAGCTGTAAACAGGGGAGTTTGAGTGGGAGTTCTGTTGGAGTAGAAGGTATTTGTGTGTGTTTGGATTTGTATTGGTAGTATCTGTATGTGCAGGGGCTTTGTGCTGGGAGAGAAGCTGAGCCCTGATTAGGGGGCGGGGCTTCCCTGACTAGGGGTCCTATAAAGGTAGCAGCCAGTCAAGTAGCGGCACAGACAGCTGCAGCGGCACAGGAGCTAGCAAACAGAGCTGTAAACAGCGGAGTTTGAGTGGGAGTTCTGTTGGAGGAAAAGGTATTTGTGTGTGTGTTTGGTTTTGTATTGGTGGTATCTGTATGTGTACAGGCTTGGAGCGGCTTTGTGCTGGGAGAGAAGCTGAGCCCTGATTAGTGGGCGGGGCTTCCCTGACTAGGGGTCCTATAAAGGTTGCAGCCAGTCAGGCAGCGGCACAGGAGCTATCAATCAGAGCTGTAAACAGGGGAGTTTGAGTGGGAGTTCTGTTGGAGTAGAAGGTATTTGTGTGTGTTTGGTTTTGTATTGGTAGAATCTGTATGTGTAGGGGCTTTGTCCTGGGACAGAAGATGAGCCCTGATTAGGGGGCGGGGCCTCACTGACTAGGGGTCCTATAAAGGTAGCAGTCAGTCAGGCAGCGGCACAGACAGCTGCAGCGGCACAGGAGATAGCAAACAGACCTGTAAACAGGGGAGTTTGAGTGGGAGTTCTGTTGGAGGAGAAGGTATTTGTGTGTGTTTGGTTTTGTATTGGTGGTATCTGTATGTGCAGGGGCTTTGTGCTGGGAGAGAAGCAAAGCCCTGATTAGGGTTTCGGGGCTTCACTGAATAGGGGTCCGATAAAGGTAGCAGCCAGTCAGGCAGCGGCACAGGAACTAGCAAACAGAGCTGTAAACAGGGGAGTTTGAGTGGGATTTCTGTTGGAGGAGAAGGTATTTGTCGGTGTTTGGTTTTGTATTGGTAGTATCTGTATGTGCAGGGGCTTTGTGCTGGGAGAGAAGCTGAGCCCTGATTAGTGGGCGGGGCTTCCCTGACTAGGGGTCCTATAAAGGTAGCAGCCAGTCAGGCAGTGGCACAGGAGCTAGCAAACAGAGCTGTAAACAGGGGAGTTTGAGTGGGAGTTATGTTGGTGGAGAAGGTATTTGTGTGTGTTTGGTTTTGTATTGGTGGTATCTGTATGTGTAGGGGCTTTGTCCTGGGAGAGAAGCTGAGCCCTGATTAGGGGGCGGGGCTTCCCTGGCTAGGGGCTTATAAAGGTTGCAGCCAGTCAGGCAGCGGCACAGGAGCTATCAGACAGAGCTGTAAATAGGGGAGTTTGAGTGGGAGTTCTGTTGGAGTAGAAGGTATTTGTGTGTGTTTGGTTTTGTATTGGTAGTATCTGTGTGTGTGTAGGGGCTTTGTGCTGGGACAGAAGCTGAGCCCTGATTAGGGGGCGGAGCTTGACTGACTAGGGGTCCTATAAAGGTAGCAGCCAGTCAGGCAGCCGCACAGACAGCTGCAGCGGCACAGGAGCTAGCAAACAGAGCTGTAAACAGGGGAGTTTGAGTGGGAGTTCTGTTGGAGGAGAAGGTATTTGTGTGTGTTTGGTTTTGTATTGTTAGTATCTGTATGTGTAGGGGCTTTGTGCTGGGAGAGAAGCTGAGCCCTGATTAGGGGGCGGGGCTTCCCTGACTAGGGGTCCTATAAAGGTAGCAGCCAGTCAGGAAGCGGCACAGGAGCTAGCAAACAGAGCTGTAAACATGGGAGTTTGAGTGGGAGTTCTGTTGGAGGAAAAGGTATTTGTGTGTGTGTTTGGTTTTGTATTGGTGGTATCTGTATGTGTAGAGGCTTGGAGGGGCTTTGTGCTGGGAAAGAAGCTGAGCCCTGATTAGGGGGCGG
Source organism: Lepidochelys kempii (assembly GCF_965140285.1). NCBI lineage: Eukaryota > Metazoa > Chordata > Testudines > Cheloniidae > Lepidochelys > Lepidochelys kempii. Next base: position 20,316,054 of record NC_136400.1, on the reverse strand, counting down.
GGCTTCCCTGACTAGGGGTCCTATAAGGTTGCAGCCAGTCAGGCAGCGGCACAGGAGCTATCAAACAGAGCTGTAAACAGGGGAGTTTGAGTGGGAGGAGAAGGTATTTGTGTGTGTTTGGTTTTGTATTGGTAGTATCTGTATGTGTAGGGGCTTTGTGCTGGGAGAGAAGCTGACCCCTGATTAGGGGGCGGGGTTTGACTGACTAGGGGTCCTATGAAGGTAGCAGCCAGTCAGGCAGCGGCACAGACAGCTGCAGCGGCACAGGAGCTAGCAAACAGAGCTGTAAACAGGGGGGTTTGAGTGGGAGTTCTGTTGGAGGAGAAGGTATTTGTGTGTGTTTGGTTTTGTATTGGTGGTATCTATGTGTAGGGGCTTTGTGCTGGGAGAGAAGATGAGCCCTGATTAGGGGGCGGGGCTTCCCTGACTAGGGGTCCTATAAAGGTAGCAGCCAGTCAGGCAGCGGCACAGGAGCTAGCAAACAGAGCTGTAAACAGGGGAGTTTGAGTGGGAGTTCTGTTGGAGGAAAAGGTATTTGTGTGTGTGTTTGGTTTTGTATTGGTGGTATCTGTATGTCTGGAGGCTTGGAGGGGCTTCGTGCTGGGAGAGAAGCTGAGCCCTGATTAGTGGGCGGGGCTTCCCTGACGAGGGGTCCTATAAAGGTTGCAGCCAGTCAGGCAGCGGCACAGGAGCTAGCAAACAGAGCTGTAAACAGGGGAGTTTGAGTGGGAGTTCTGTTGGAGGAAAAGGTATTTGTGTGTGTGTTTGGTTTTGTATTGGTGGTATCTGTATGTGTAGAGGCTTGGAGGGGCTTTGTGCTGGGAAAGAAGCTGAGCCCTGATTAGTGGGCGGGGCTTCCCTGACTAGGGGTCCTATAAGGTTGCAGCCAGTCAGGCAGCGGCACAGGAGCTAGCAAACAGAGCTGTAAACAGGGGAGTTGGAGTGGGAGTTCTGTTGGAGGAGAAGGTATTTGTGTGTGTTTGGTTTTGTATTGGTAGTATCTGTGTGTGTAGGGGCTTTGTGCTGGGACAGAAGCTGAGCCCTGATTAGGGGGCGGGGCTTCACTGACTAGGGGTCCTATAAAGGTAGCAGCCAGTCAGGCAGCCGCACAGACAGCTGCAGCGGCACAGGAGCTAGCAAACAGAGCTGTAAACAGGGGAGTTTGAGTGGGAGTTCTGTTGGAGGAGAAGGTATTTGTGTGTGTTTGGTTTTGTATTGTTAGTATCTGTATGTGTAGGGGCTTTGTGCTGGGAGAGAAGCTGAGCCCTGATTAGGGGGCGGGGCTTCACTGACTAGGGGTCCTTTTAAGGCAGCAGCCAGTTAGGCAGCGACACAGACAGCTGCAGCGGCACAGGAGCTAGGAAACAGAGCTGTAAACAGGGGAGTTTGAGTGGGAGTTCTGTTGGAGGAGAAGGTATTTGTGTGTTTGGTTTTGTGTTGTTAGTATCTGTATGTGTAGGGGCTTTGTGCTGGGAGAGAAGCTGAGCCCTGATTAGGGGGCGGGGCTTCACTCACGAGGGGTCCTATAAAGGTATGAGCCAGTCAGGCAGCGGCACAGACAGCTGCAGCGGTACAGGAGCTAGCAAACAGAGCTGTAAACAGGGGAGTTTGAGTGGGAGTTCTGTTGGAGGAGAAGGTATTTGTGTTTGTGTTTGGTTTTCTACTGGTAGTATCTGTATGTGTAGAGGCTTTGTGGTCGGAGAGAAAATGAGCCCTGATTAGGGGGCGGGGCTTAACTGACTAGGGGTCCTATAAAGGTAGCAGTCAGTCAGGCAGCGGCACCGGAGCTAGCAAACAGAGCTGTAAACAGGGGAGTTTGAGTGGGAGTTCTGTTGGAGGAGACGGTATTTGTGTGTGTTTGGTTTTGTATTGGTAGTATCTGTATGCGTAGGGGCTTTGTGCTGGGAGAAAAGCTGAGCCCTGATTAGGGGGCGGGGCTTCACTGACTAGGGGTCCTATAAAGGGAGCAGCCTGTCAGGCAGGGGCACAGACAGCTGCAGCGGAAAAGGAGCTAGCAAACTTAGCTGTAAACAGGGGAGTTTGAGTGGGAGTTCTGTTGGAGTAGAAGGTATTTGTGTGTGTTTGGTTTTGTATTCATAGTATCTGTGTTTGTAGGGGCTTTGTGCTGGGACAGAAGCTGAGCCCTGATTAGGGGGCGGGGCTTCACTGCCTACGGGTCCTATAAAGGTACCAGCCAGTCAGGCAGCGGCACAGGAGCTAGCAAACAGAGCTGTAAACAGGGGAGTTTGAGTGGGAGTTCTGTTGGAGTAGAAGGTATTTGTGTGTGTTTGGTTTTGTATTGGTAGTATCTGTGTGTGCAGGGGGTTTGTGCTGGGAGAGAATCTGAGCCCTGATTCGGGGGCGGGGCTTCCCTGACTAGGGGTCCTATAAAGGTAGCAGCCAGTCAGGCAGCGGCACAGGAGCTATCAAACAGAGCTGTAAACGGGAGTTTGAGTGGGAGTTCTGTTGGAGGAGAAGGTATTTGTGGGTGTTTGGTTTTGTATTGGTAGTATCTGTATGTGCAGGGGCTTTGTGCTGGGAGAGAAGCTGAGCCCTGATTAGGGGGCGGGGCTTCCCTGACTAGGGGTCCTATAAAGGTAGCAGCCAGTCAGGCAGCGGCACAGGAGCTAGCAAACAGAGCTGTAAACAGGGGAGTTTGAGTGGGAGTTCTTTTGGAGGAGAAGGTACTTGTGTTCGGTTTTGTATTGTTAGTATCTGTATGTGGAGGGGCTTTGTGCGGGGAGAGAAGCTGAGCCCTGATTAGGGGGCGGGGCCTTCCTGGCTAGGGGTCCTATAAAGGTAGCAGCCAGTCAGGCAGCGGCACAGGAGCTAGCAAACAGAGCTGTAAACAGGGGAGTTTGAGTGGGAGTTCTGTTGGAGGAGAAGGTATTTGTGTGTGTGTTTGGTTTTGTATTGGTGGTATCTGTATGTGTAGAGGCTTGGAGGGGCTTTGTGCTGGGAGAGAAGCTGAGCCCTGATTAGTGGGCGGGGCTTCACTGACAGGGGTCCTATAAAGGTAGCAGCCAGTCAGGCAGCGGCACAGACAGCTGCAGCGGCACAGGAGCTTGCAAACAGAGCTGTAAACAGGGGAGTTGGAGTGGGAGTTCTGTTGGAGGAGAAGGTATTTGTCGGTGTTTGGTTTTGTATTGGTAGTATCTGTATGTGTAGGGGCTTTGTGCTGGGACAGAAGATGAGCGCTGATTAGGGGGCGGGGCTTCCCTGACTAGGGGTCCTATAAAGGTAGCAGCCAGTCAGGCAGTGGCACAGGAGCTAGCAAACAGAGCTGTAAACAGGGGAGTTTGAGTGGGAGTTCTGTTGGAGGAGAAGGTATTTGTCGGTGTTTGGTTTTGTATTGGTAGTATCTGTATGTGCAGGGGCTTTGTGCTGGGAGAGAAGCTGAGCCCTGATTAGTGGGCGGGGCTTCCCTGACTGGGGGTCCTATAAAGGTAGCAGCCAGTCAGGCAGCGGCACAGGAGCTAGCAAACAGAGCTGTAAACAGGGGAGTTTGAGTGGGAGTTCTGTTGGAGGAGAAGGTATTTGTGTGTGTTTGGTTTTGTATTGGTGGTATCTGTATGTGTAGGGGCTTTGTGCTGGGACAGAAGATGAGCCCTGATTAGGGGGCGGGGCTTCCCTGACTAGGGGTCCTATAAAGGTAGCAGCCAGTCAGGCAGCGGCACAGGAGCTAGCAAACAGAGCTGTAAACAGGGGAGTTTGAGTGGGAGTACTGTTGGAGGAGAAGGTATTTGTCGGTGTTTGGTTTTGTATTGGTAGTATCTGTATGTGCAGGGGCTTTGTGCTGGGAGAGAAGCTGAGCCCTGATTAGTGGGCGGGGCTTCCCTGACTAGGGGTCCTATAAAGGTAGCAGCCAGTCAGGCAGTGGCACAGGAGCTAGCAAACAGAGCTGTAAACAGGGGAGTTTGAGTGGGAGTTATGTTGGTGGAGAAGGTATTTTTGTGTGTTTGGTTTTGTATTGGTGGTATCTGTATGTGTAGGGGCTTTGTCCTGGGAGAGAAGCTGAGCCCTGATTAGGGGGCGGGGCTTCCCTGGCTAGGGGCCTATAAAGGTTGCAGCCAGTCAGGCAGCGGCACAGGAGCTATCAGACAGAGCTGTAAATAGGGGAGTTTGAGTGGGAGTTCTGTTGGAGTAGAAGGTATTTGTGTGTGTTTGGTTTTGTATTGGTAGTATCTGTGTGTGTGTAGGGGCTTTGTGCTGGGACAGAAGCTGAGCCCTGATTAGGGGGCGGAGCTTGACTGACTAGGGGTCCTATAAAGGTAGCAGCCAGTCAGGCAGCCGCACAGACAGCTGCAGCGGCACAGGAGCTAGCAAACAGAGCTGTAAACAGGGGAGTTTGAGTGGGAGTTCTGTTGGAGGAGAAGGTATTTGTGTGTGTTTGGTTTTGTATTGGTAGTATCTGTATGTGTAGGGGCTTTGTGCTGGGAGAGAAGCTGAGCCGTGATTAGGGGGCGGGGCTTCACTGACTGGGGTCCTATAAAGGTAGCAGCCAATCAGGCAGCGGTACAGACAGCTGCAGTGGCACAGGAGCTAGCCAACAGAGCTGTAAACAGGGGAGTTTGAGTGGGAGTTCTTTTGGAGGAGAAGGTACTTGTGTTCGGTTTTGTATTGTTAGTATCTGTATGTGTAGGGGTTTTGTGCTGGGAGAGAAGCTGAGCTGTGATTAGGGGGCGGGGCTTCCCTGACTAGGGGTCCTATAAAGGTAGCAGTCAATCAGGCAGCGGCACAGACAGCTGCAGCGCACAGGAGCTAGCAAACAGAGCTGTAAACAGGGGAGTTTGAGTGGGAGTTCTGTTGGAGGAGAAGGTATTTGTGTGTGTTTGGTTTTGTATTGGTAATATCTGTATGTGTAGGGGCTTTGTGCTGGGAGAGAAGCTGAGCCGTGATTAGGGGGCGGGGCTTCACTGACTAGGGGTCCAAAAAAGGTATCAGCCAGTCAGGCAGCGGCACAGACAGCTGCAGCGGCACAGGAGCTAGGAAACAGAGCTGTATACAGAGGAGTTTGAGTGGTAGTTCTGTTGGAGGAGAAGGTATTTGTGTGTGTTTGGTTTTGTATTGGTGGTATCTGTATGTGTAGGGGCTTTGTGCTGGGAGAGAAGCTGAGCCCTGATTAGGGGGCGGGGCTTCCCTGACTAGGGGTCCTATAAAGGTTGCAGCCAGTCAGGCAGCGGCACAGGAGCTATCAAACAGAGCTGTAAACAGGGGAGTTTGAGTGGGAGTTCTGTTGGAGGAGAAGGTATTTGTGTGTGTTTGGTTTTGTATTGGTACTATCTGTATGTGTAGGGGCTTTGTTCTGGGAGAGAAGCTGAGCCCTGATTAGGGGGCGGGGCTTGACTGACTAGGGGTCCTATAAAGGTAGCAGTCAGTCAGGCAGCGGCACAGACAGCTGCAGCGGCACAGGAGCTAGCAAAGAGAGCTGTAAACAGGGGAGTTGGAGTGGGAGTTCTGTTGGAGGAGAAGGTATTTGTGTGTGTTCGGTTTTGTATTGGTGGTATCTGTATGTGTAGGGGCTTTGTGCTGGGACAGAAGATGAGCCCTGATTAGGGGGCGGGGCTTCCCGGACTCGGGGTCCTATAAAGGTAGCAGCCAGTCAGGCAGCGGCACAGGAGTGAGCAAACAGAGCTGTAAACAGGGGAGTTTGAGTGGGAGTTCTGTTGGAGTAGAAGGTATTTGTGTGTGTTTGGTTTTGTATTGGTAGTATCTGTATGTGTAGGGGCTTTGTCCTGGGACAGAAGCTGAGCCCTGATTAGGGGGCGGGGCCTCACTGACTAGGGGTCCTATAAAGGTAGCAGCCAGTCAGGTAGCGGCACAGACAGCTGCAGCGGCACAGGAGCTAGCAAACAGACCTGTAAACAGGGCAGTTTGAGTGGGAGTTCTGTTGGAGGAGAAGGTATTTGTGTGTGTTTGGTTTTGTATTGGTGGTATCTGTATGTGCAGGGGCTTTGTGCTGGGAGAGAAGCTAAGCCCTGATTAGGGTTTCGGGGCTTCACTGAATAGGGGTCCAATAAAGGTAGCAGCCAGTCAGGCAGCGGCACAGGAACTAGCAAACAGAGCTGTAAACAGGGGAGTTTGAGTGGGATTTCTGTTGGAGGAGAAGGTACTTGTGTTCGGTTTTGTATTGGTAGTATCTGTGTGTGTAGGGGCTTTGTGCTGGGACAGAAGCTGAGCCCTGATTATGGGGCGGGGCTTCACTGACTAGGGGTCCTATAAAGGTAGCAACCAGTCAGGCAGCCGCACAGACAGCTGCAGCGGCACAGGAGCTAGCAAACAGAGCTGTAAACGGGAGTTTGAGTGGGAGTTCTGTTGGAGGAGAAGGTATTTGTGTGTGTTTGGTTTTGTATTGGTGGTATCTGTATGTGTAGGGGCTTTGTGCTGGGACAGAAGATGAGCCCTGATTAGGGGGCGGGGCTTCCCTGACTAGGGGTCCTATAAAGGTAGCAGCCAGTCAGGCAGTGGCACAGGAGCTAGCAAACAGAGCTGTAAACAGGGGAGTTTGAGTGGGAGTTATGTTGGAGTAGAAGGTATTTGTGTGTGTTTGGTTTTGTATTGGTAGTATCTGTGTGTGTGTAGGGGCTTTGTGCTGGGACAGAAGCTGAGCCCTGATTAGGGGGCGGAGCTTGACTGACTAGGGGTCCTATAAAGGTAGCAGCCAGTCAGGCAGCCGCACAGACAGCTGCAGCGGCACAGGAGCTAGCAACAGAGCTGTAAACAGGGGAGTTTGAGTGGGAGTTCTGTTGGAGGAAAAGGTATTTGTGTGTGTGTTTGGTTTTGTATTGGTGGTATCTGTATGTGTAGAGGCTTGGAGGGGCTTTGTGCTTGGAAAGAAGCTGAGCCCTGATTAGGGGGCGGGGCTTCCCTGACTAGGGGTCCTATAAGGTTGCAGCCAGTCAGGCAGCGGCACAGGAGCTATCAAACAGAGCTGTAAACAGGGGAGTTTGAGTGGGAGGAGAAGGTATTTGTGTGTGTTTGGTTTTGTATTGGTAGTATCTGTATGTGTAGGGGCTTTGTGCTGGGAGAGAAGCTGACCCCTGATTAGGGGGCGGGGTTTGACTGACTAGGGGTCCTATGAAGGTAGCAGCCACTCAGGCAGCGGCACAGACAGCTGCAGCGGCACAGGAGCTAGCAAACAGAGCTGTAAACAGGGGGGTTTGAGTGGGAGTTCTGTTGGAGGAGAAGGTATTTGTGTGTGTTTGGTTTTGTATTGGTGGTATCTATGTGTAGGGGCTTTGTGCTGGGAGAGAAGATGAGCCCTGATTAGGGGGCGGGGCTTCCCTGACTAGGGTTCCTATAAAGGTAGCAGCCAGTCAGGCAGTGGCACAGGAGCTAGCAAACAGAGCTGTAAACGGCGGAGTTTGAGTGGGAGTTCTGTTGGAGGAAAAGGTATTTGTGTGTGTGTTTGGTTTTGTATTGGTGGTATCTGTATGTCTGGAGGCTTGGAGGGGCTTTGTGCTGGGAGAGAAGCTGAGCCCTGATTAGTGGGCGGGGCTTCCCTGACTAGGGGTCCTATAAAGGTTGCAGCCAGTCAGGCAGCGGCACAGGAGCTATCAAACAGAGCTGTAAATAGGGGAGTTTGAGTGGGAGTTCTGTTGGAGTAGAAGGTATTTGTGTGTGTTTGGTTTTGTATTGGTAGTATCTGTGTGTGTAGGGGCTTTGTGCTGGGACAGAAGCTGAGCCCTGATTATGGGGCGGGGCTTCACTGACTAGGGGTCCTATAAAGGTAGCAACCAGTCAGGCAGCCGCACAGACAGCTGCAGCGGCACAGGAGCTAGCAAACAGAGCTGTAAACAGGGGAGTTTGAGTGGGAGTTCTGTTGGAGGAGAAGGTATTTGTCGGTGTTTGGTTTTGTATTGTTAGTATCTGTATGTGTAGGGGCTTTGTGCTGGGAGAGAAGCTGAGCCCTGATTGGGGGGCGGGGCTTCCCTGACTAGGGGTCCTATAAAGGTAGCAGCCAGTCAGGCAGCGGCACAGGAGCTAGCAAACAGAGCTGTAAACAGGGGAGTTTGAGTGGGAGTTCTGTTGGAGGAAAAGGTATTTGTGTGTGTTTGGTTTTGTATTGGTGGTATCTGTATGTGTAGAGGCTTGGAGGGGCTTTAGGCTGGGAGAGAATATGAGCCCTGATTAGTGGGCGGGGCTTCCCTGACTAGGGGTCCTATAAAGGTTGCAGCCAGTCAGGCAGCGGCACAGGAGCTATCAAAAAGAGCTGTAAATAGGGGAGTTTGAGTGGGAGTTCTGTTGGAGTAGAAGGTATTTGTGTGTGTTTGGTTTTGTATTGGTAGTATCTGTGTGTGTAGGGGCTTTGTGCTGGGACAGAAGCTGAGCCCTGATTAGGGGGCGGGGCTTCACTGACTAGGGGTCCTATAAAGGTAGCAGCCAGTCAGGCAGCCGCACAGACAGCTGCAGCGGCACAGGAGCTAGCAAACAGAGCTGTAAACAGGGGAGTTTGAGTGGGAGTTCTGTTGGAGTAGAAGGTATTTGTGTGTGTTTGGTTTTGTATTGTTAGTATCTGTATGTGTAGAGGCTTTGTGCTGGGACAGAAGCTGAACCCTGATTGGGGGCGGGGCTTCACTGACTAGGGGTCCTATAAAGGTAGCAGCCAGTCAGGCAGCGGCACAGACAGCTGCAGCGACACAGGAGCTAGCAAACAGAGCTGTAAACAGGGGAGTTTGAGTGGGAGGAGAAGGTATTTGTGTGTGTTTGGTTTTGTGTGTTAGTATCTGTATGTGTAGGGGCTTTGTGCTGGGAGAGAAGCTGAGCCCTGATTAGGGGGCGGGGCTTCACTGACTAGGGGTCCTTTTAAGGCAGCAGCCAGTTAGGCAGCGACACAGACAGCTGCAGCGGTACAGGAGCTAGCAAACAGAGCTGTAAACAGGGGAGTTTGAGTGGGAGTTCTGTTGGAGGAGAAGGTATTTGTGTGTGTGTTTGGTTTTGTATTGGTGGTATCTGTATGTGTAGGGGCTTTGTCCTGGGAGAGAAGCTGAGCCCTGATTAGGGGGCGGGGCTTCACTGATGGGGGTCCTATAAAGGTAGCAGCTAGTCAGGCAGCGGCACAGACAGCTGCAGCGGCACAGACAGCTGCAGCGGCACAGACAGCTGCAGCGGCACAGGAGCTAGGAAACAGAGCTGTAAACAGGGTAGTTTGAGTGGGAGTTCTGTTGGAGGAGAAGGTATTTGTGTGTTTGGTTTTGTGTTGTTAGTATCTGTATGTGTAGGGGCTTTGTGCTGGGAGAGAAGCTGAGCCCTGATTAGGGGGCGGGGCTTCACTGACGAGGGGTCCTATAAAGGTATGAGCCAGTCAGGCAGCGGCACAGACAGCTGCAGCGGTACAGGAGCTAGCAAACAGAGCTGTAAACAGGGGAGTTTGAGTGGGAGTTCTGTTGGAGGAGAAGGTATTTGTGTTTGTGTTTGGTTTTCTACTGGTAGTATCTGTATGTGTAGAGGCTTTGTGGTCGGAGAGAAAATGAGCCCTGATTAGGGGGCGGGGCTTAACTGACTAGGGGTCCTATAAAGGTAGCAGTCAGTCAGGCAGCGGCACCGGAGCTAGCAAACAGAGCTGTAAACAGGGGAGTTTGAGTGGGAGTTCTGTTGGAGGAGACGGTATTTGTGTGTGTTTGGTTTTGTATTGGTAGTATCTGTATGCGTAGGGGCTTTGTGCTGGGAGAAAAGCTGAGCCCTGATTAGGGGGCGGGGCTTCACTGACTAGGGGTCCTATAAAGGGAGCAGCCTGTCAGGCAGGGGCACAGACAGCTGCAGCGGAAAAGGAGCTAGCAAACTTAGCTGTAAACAGGGGAGTTTGAGTGGGAGTTCTGTTGGAGAAGGTATTTGTGTGTGTTTGGTTTTGTATTGGTGGTATCTGTATGTGTAGGGGCTTTGTCCTGGGAGAGAAGCTGAGCCCTGATTAGGGGGCGGGGCTTCCCTGACTAGGGGTTCTATAAAGGTAGCAGCCAGTCAGGCAGCGGCACAGGAGCTAGCAAACAGAGCTGTAAACAGGGGAGTTTGTGTGGGAGTTCTGCTGGAGGAGAAGGTACTTGTGTGTGTTTGGTTTTGTATTGGTGGTATCTGTATGTGCAGGGGCTTTGTGCTGGGAGAGAAGCTGAGCCCTGATTAGGGGGCGGGGCTTCACTGACTAGGGGTCCTATAAAGGTAGCAGCCTATCAGGGAGCGGCACAGACAGCTGCAGCGGCACAGGAGCTAGCAAACAGAGCTGTAAACAGGGGAGTTTGAGTGGGAGTTCTGTTGGAGTAGAAGGTATTTGTGTGTGTTTGGTTTTGTATTCATAGTATCTGTGTATGTAGGGGCTTTGTGCTGGGACAGAAGCTGAGCCCTGATTAGGGGGCGGGGCTTCCCTGACTAGGGGTCCTATAAAGGTATCAGCCAGTCAGGCAGCGGCAGAGGAGCTATCAAACAGAGCTGTAAACAGGGGAGTTTGAGTGGGAGTTCTGTTGGAGTAGAAGGTATTTGTGTGTGTTTGGTTTTGTATTGGTAGTATCTGTGTGTGCAGGGGGTTTGTGCTGGGAGAGAATCTGAGCCCTGATTCGGGGGCGGGGCTTCCCTGACTAGGGGTCCTATAAAGGTAGCAGCCAGTCAGGCAGCGGCACAGGAGCTATCAAACAGAGCTGTAAACGGGAGTTTGAGTGGGAGTTCTGTTGGAGGAGAAGGTATTTGTGGGTGTTTGGTTTTGTATTGGTAGTATCTGTATGTGCAGGGGCTTTGTGCTGGGAGAGAAGCTGAGCCCTGATTAGGGGGCGGGGCTTCCCTGACTAGGGGTCCTATAAAGGTAGCAGCCAGTCAGGCAGCGGCACAGGAGCTAGCAAACAGAGCTGTAAACAGGGGAGTTTGAGTGGGAGTTCTTTTGGAGGAGAAGGTACTTGTGTTCGGTTTTGTATTGTTAGTATCTGTATGTGGAGGGGCTTTGTGCGGGGAGAGAAGCTGAGCCCTGATTAGGGGGCGGGGCCTCCCTGGCTAGGGGTCCTATAAAGGTAGCAGCCAGTCAGGCAGCGGCACAGGAGCTAGCAAACAGAGCTGTAAACAGGGGAGTTGGAGTGGGAGTTCTGTTGGAGGAGAAGGTATTTGTCGGTGTTTGGTTTTGTATTGGTAGTATCTGTATGTGCAGGGGCTTTGTCCTGGGAGAGAAGCTGAGCCCTGATTAGGGGGCGGGGCTTCCCTGGCTAGGGGTCCTATAAAGGTAGCAGCCTGTCAGGCAGTGGCACAGGAGCTAGCAAACAGAGCTGTAAACAGGGGAGTTTGTGTGGGAGTTCTGTTGGAGGAGAAGGTATTTGTGTGTGTTTGGTTTTGTATTGGTCGTATCTGTATGTGTAGGGGCTTTGTGCTGGGAGAGAAGATGAGCCCTGATTAGGGGGCGGGGCTTCCCTGACTAGGGGTCCTATAAAGGTAGCAGCCAGTCAGGCAGCGGCACAGGAGCTAGCAAACAGAGCTGTAAACAGGGGAGTTTGAGTGGGAGTTATGTTTGTGGAGAAGGTATTTGTGTGTGTGTTTGGTTTGTATTGGTAGTATCTGTATGTGTAGGGGCTTTGTGCTGGGAGAGAAGCTGAGCCGTGATTAGGGGGCGGGGCTTCACTGACTAGGGGTCCTATAAAGGTATCAGCGAGTCAGGCAGCGGCAAAGACAGCTGCAGCGGCACAGGAGCTAGCAAACAGAGCTGTAAACAGGGGAGTTTGAGTGGGAGTTCTGTTGGAGGAAAAGGTATTTGTGTATGTGTTTGGTTTTGTATTGGTGGTATCTGTATGTGTAGAGGCTTGGAGGGGCCTTGTGCTGGGAGAGAAGCTGAGCCCTGATTAGTGGGCGGGGCTTCCCTGACTAGGGGTCCTATAAAGGTTGCAGCCAGTCAGGCAGCGGCACAGGAGCTATCAAACAGAGCTGTAAATAGGGGAGTTTGAGTGGGAGTTCTGTTGGAGTAGAAGGTATTTGTGTGTGTTTGGTTTTGTATTGGTAGTATCTGTGTGTGTAGGGGCTTTGTGCTGGGACAGAAGCTGAGCCCTGATTATGGGGCGGGACTCCACTGACTAGGGGTCCTATAAAGGTAGCAACCAGTCAGGCAGCCGCACAGACAGCTGCAGCGGCACAGGAGCTAGCAAACAGAGCTGTAAACAGGGGAGTTTGAGTGGGAGTTCGGTTGGAGGAGAAGGTATTTGTGTGTGTTCGGTTTTGTATTGTTAGTATCTGTATGTGTAGGGGCTTTGTGCTGGGAGAGAAGCTGAGCCCTGATAAGGGGGCGGGGCTTCCCTGACTAGGGGTCCTATAAAGGTAGCAGCCAGTCAGGCAGCGGCACAGGAGCTAGCAAACAGAGCTGTAAACAGGGGAGTTTGAGTGGGAGTTCTGTTGGAGGAGAAGGTATTTGTGTGTGTGTTTGGTTTTGTATTGGTGGTATCTGTATGTGTAGAGGCTTGGAGGGGCTTTGTGCTGGGAAAGAAGCTGAGCCCTGATTAGTGGGCGGGGCTTCCCTGACTAGGGGTCCTATAAGGTTGCAGCCAGTCAGGCAGAGGCACAGGAACTAGCAAACAGAGCTGTAAACAGGGGAGTTGGAGTGGGATTTCTGTTGGAGGAGAAGGTACTTGTGTGTGTTTGGTTTTGTATTGGTGGTATCTGTATATGCAGGGCCTTTGTGCTGGGAGAGAAGCTGAGCCGTGATTAGGGGGCGGGGCTTCACTGACTAGGGGTCCTATAAAGGTAGCAGCCAATCAGGGAGCGGCACAGACAGCTGCAGGGTCACAGGAGCTAGCCAACAGAGCTGTAAACAGGGGAGTTTGAGTGGGAGTTCTGTTGGAGGAGAAGGGATTTGTGTTCTGTTTTGTATTGTTATTATCTGTATGTGTAGGGGCTTTGTGCGGGGAGAGAAGCTGAGCCCTGATTCGGGGGCGGGGCTTCCCTGACTAGGGGTCCTATAAAGGTAGCAGCCAGTCAGGCAGCGGCACAGGAGCTAGCAAACAGAGCTGTAAACAGGGGAGTTTGGGTGGGAGTTCTGTTGGAGGAGAAGGTACTTGTGTGTGTTTGGTTTTGCATTGGTGGTATCTGTATATGCAGGGCCTTTGTGCTGGGAGAGAAGCTGAGCCGTGATTAGGGGGCGGGGCTTCACTGACTAGGGGTCCTATAAAGGTATCAGCCAGTCAGGCAGCGGCACAGACAGCTGCAGCGGCACAGGAGCTTGCAAACAGAGCTGTAAACAGGGGAGTTTGAGTGGGAGTTCTGTTGGAGGAGAAGGTATTTGTGTGTGTTTGGTTTTGTATTGGTGGTATCTGTATGTGTAGGGGCTTTGTGCTGGGACAGAAGCTGAGCCCTGATTAGGGGGCGGGGCTTCCCTGACTAGGGGTCCTATAAAGGTATCAGCCAGTCAGGCAGCGGCACAGGAGCTAGCAAACAGAGCTGTAAACAGGGGAGTTTGAGTGGGAGTTCTGTTGGAGGAAAAGGTATTTGTGTGTGTGTTTGGTTTTGTATTGGTGGTATCTGTATGTGTAGAGGCTTGGAGGGGCTTTGTGCTGGGAAAGAAGCTGAGCCCTGATTAGTGGGCGGGGCTTCCCTGACTAGGGGTCCTATAAGGTTGCAGCCAGTCAGGCAGCGGCACAGACAGCTGCAGCAGCACAGGAGCTAGCAAACAGAGCTGTAAACAGGGGAGTTTGAGTGGGAGTTCTGTTGGAGTAGAAGGTATTTGTGTGTGTGTGTTTTTGTATTGGTAGTATCTGTATGTGTAGAGGCTTTGTGCTGGGAGAGAAGCTGAGCCCTGATTAGGGGGCGGGGCTTCACTGACTGGGGTCCTATAAAGGTAGCAGCTAGTCAGGCAGCGGCACAGACAGCTGCAGCGGCACAGGACCTAGCAATCAGAGCTGTAAACAGGGGAGTTTGAGTGTGAGTTCTGTTGGTGGAGAAGGTATTTGTGTGTGTGTTTGGTTTTGTATTGGTAGTATCTGTATGTGTAGGGGCTTTGTGCTGGGAGAGAAGCTGAGCCCTGATTAGGGGGCGGGGCTTCCCTGACTAGGGGTCCTATAAAGGTAGCAGCCAGTCAGGCAGCGGCACAGGAGCTCGCAAACAGAGCTGTAAACAGGGGAGTTTGTGTGGGAGTTCTGTTGGTGGAGAAGGTATTTGTGTGTGTGTTTGGTTTGTATTGGTAGTATCTGTATGTGTAGGGGCTTTGTGCTGGGAGAGAAGATGAGCCCTGATTAGGGGGCGGGGCTTCCCTGACTAGGGGTCCTATAAAGGTAGCAGCCAGTCAGGCAGCGGCACAGGAGCTAGCAAACAGAGCTGTAAACAGGGGAGTTTGAGTGGAAGTTCTTTTGGAGGAGAAGGGACTTGTGTTCTGTTTTGTATTGTTAGTATCTGTATGTGTAGGGGCTTTGTGCGGGGAGAGAAGCTGAGCCCTGATTAGTGGGCGGGGCTTCCCTGACTAGGGGTCCTATAAAGGTATCAGCCAGTCAGGCAGCGGCACAGGAGCTAGCAAACAGAGCTGTAAACAGGGGAGTTTGAGTGGGAGTTCTGTTGGAGGAGAAGGTATTTGTGTGTGTTTGGTTTTGTATTGTAAGTATCTGTATGTGTAGGGGCTTTGTGCTGGGAGAGAAGCTGAGCCGTGATTAGGGGGCGGGGCTTCACTGACTAGGGGTCCTATAAAGGTATCAGCCAGTCAGGCAGCGGCACAGACAGCTGCAGCGGCACAGGAGCTTGCAAACGGAGCTGTAAACAGGGGAGTTGGAGTGGGAGTTCTGTTGGAGGAGAAGGTATTTGTGTGTGTTTGGTTTTGTATTGGTGGTATCTGTATGTGTAGGGGCTTTGTGCTGGGACAGAAGCTGAGCCCTGATTAGGGGGCGGGGCTTCCCTGACTAGGGGTCCTATAAAGGTAGCAGCCAGTCAGGCAGCGGCACAGGAGCTAGCAAACAGAGCTGTAAACAGGGGAGTTTGAGTGGGAGTTCTGTTGGAGGAGACGGTATTTGTGTGTGTTTGGTTTTGTATTGGTAGTATCTGTATGCGTAGGGGCTTTGTGCTGGGAGAAAAGCTGAGCCCTGATTAGGGGGCGGGGCTTCACTGACTAGGGGTCCTATAAAGGGAGCAGCCTGTCAGGCAGGGGCACAGACAGCTGCAGCGGAAAAGGAGCTAGCAAACTGAGCTGTAAACAGGGGAGTTTGAGTGGGAGTTCTGTTGGAGAAGGTATTTGTGTGTGTTTGGTTTTGCATTGGTGGTATCTGTATGTGTAGGGGCTTTGTCCTGGGAGAGAAGCTGAGCCCTGATTAGGGGGCGGGGCTTCCCTGACTAGGGGTTCTATAAAGGTAGCAGCCAGTCAGGAAGCGGCACAGGAGCTAGCAAACAGAGCTGTAAACAGGGGAGTTTGTGTGGGAGTTCTGTTGGAGGAGAAGGTACTTGTGTGTTTGGTTTTGTATTGGTGGTATCTGTATGTGCAGGGGCTTTGTGCTGGGAGAGAAGCTGAGCCCTGATTAGGGGGCGGGGCTTCACTGACTAGGGGTCCTATAAAGGTAGCAGCCTATCAGGGAGCGGCACAGACAGCTGCAGCGGCACAGGAGCTAGCAAACAGAGCTGTAAACAGGGGAGTTTGAGTGGGAGTTCTGTTGGAGTGGAAGGTATTTGTGTGTGTTTGGTTTTGTATTCATAGTATCTGTATGTGTAGGGGCTTTGTGCTGGGACAGAAGCTGAGCCCTGATTAGGGGGCGGGGCTTCACTGCCTACGGGTCCTATAAAGGTAGCAGCCAGTCAGGCAGCGGCACAGGAGCTATCAAACAGAGCTGTAAACGGGAGTTTGAGTGGGAGTTCTGTTGGAGGAAAAGGTATTTGTGTATGTGTTTGGTTTTGTATTGGTGGTATCTGTATGTGTAGAGGCTTGGAGGGGCCTTCTGCTGGGAGAGAAGCTGAGCCCTGATTAGTGGGCGGGGCTTCCCTGACTAGGGGTCCTATAAAGGTTGCAGCCAGTCAGGCAGCGGCACAGGAGCTATCAAACAGAGCTGTAAATAGGGGAGTTTGAGTGGGAGTTCTGTTGGAGTAGAAGGTATTTGTGTGTGTTTGGTTTTGTATTGGTAGTATCTGTGTGTGTAGGGGCTTTGTGCTGGGACAGAAGCTGAGCCCTGATTATGGGGCGGGACTCCACTGACTAGGGGTCCTATAAAGGTAGCAACCAGTCAGGCAGCCGCACAGACAGCTGCAGCGGCACAGGAGCTAGCAAACAGAGCTGTAAACAGGGGAGTTTGAGTGGGAGTTCGGTTGGAGGAGAAGGTATTTGTGTGTGTTCGGTTTTGCATTGTTAGTATCTGTATGTGTAGGGGCTTTGTGCTGGGAGAGAAGCTGAGCCCTGATAAGGGGGCGGGGCTTCCCTGACTAGGGGTCCTATAAAGGTAGCAGCCAGTCAGGCAGCGGCACAGGAGCTAGCAAACAGAGCTGTAAACAGGGGAGTTTGAGTGGGAGTTCTGTTGGAGGAGAAGGTATTTGTGTGTGTGTTTGGTTTTGTATTGGTGGTATCTGTATGTGTAGAGGCTTGGAGGGGCTTTGTGCTGGGAAAGAAGCTGAGCCCTGATTAGTGGGCGGGGCTTCCCTGACTAGGGGTCCTATAAGGTTGCAGCCAGTCAGGCAGAGGCACAGGAACTAGCAAACAGAGCTGTAAACAGGGGAGTTGGAGTGGGATTTCTGTTGGAGGAGAAGGTACTTGTGTGTGTTTGGTTTTGTATTGGTGGTATCTGTATATGCAGGGCCTTTGTGCTGGGAGAGAAGCTGAGCCGTGATTAGGGGGCGGGGCTTCACTGACTAGGGGTCCTATAAAGGTAGCAGCCAATCAGGGAGCGGCACAGACAGCTGCAGGGTCACAGGAGCTAGCCAACAGAGCTGTAAACAGGGGAGTTTGAGTGGGAGTTCTGTTGGAGGAGAAGGGATTTGTGTTCTGTTTTGTATTGTTATTATCTGTATGTGTAGGGGCTTTGTGCGGGGAGAGAAGCTGAGCCCTGATTCGGGGGCGGGGCTTCCCTGACTAGGGGTCCTATAAAGGTAGCAGCCAGTCAGGCAGCGGCACAGGAGCTAGCAAACAGAGCTGTAAACAGGGGAGTTTGGGTGGGAGTTCTGTTGGAGGAGAAGGTACTTGTGTGTGTTTGGTTTTGCATTGGTGGTATCTGTATATGCAGGGCCTTTGTGCTGGGAGAGAAGCTGAGCCGTGATTAGGGGGCGGGGCTTCACTGACTAGGGGTCCTATAAAGGTATCAGCCAGTCAGGCAGCGGCACAGACAGCTGCAGCGGCACAGGAGCTTGCAAACAGAGCTGTAAACAGGGGAGTTTGAGTGGGAGTTCTGTTGGAGGAGAAGGTATTTGTGTGTGTTTGGTTTTGTATTGGTGGTATCTGTATGTGTAGGGGCTTTGTGCTGGGACAGAAGCTGAGCCCTGATTAGGGGGCGGGGCTTCCCTGACTAGGGGTCCTATAAAGGTATCAGCCAGTCAGGCAGCGGCACAGGAGCTAGCAAACAGAGCTGTAAACAGGGGAGTTTGAGTGGGAGTTCTGTTGGAGGAAAAGGTATTTGTGTGTGTGTTTGGTTTTGTATTGGTGGTATCTGTATGTGTAGAGGCTTGGAGGGGCTTTGTGCTGGGAAAGAAGCTGAGCCCTGATTAGTGGGCGGGGCTTCCCTGACTAGGGGTCCTATAAGGTTGCAGCCAGTCAGGCAGCGGCACAGACAGCTGCAGCAGCACAGGAGCTAGCAAACAGAGCTGTAAACAGGGGAGTTTGAGTGGGAGTTCTGTTGGAGTAGAAGGTATTTGTGTGTGTGTGTTTTTGTATTGGTAGTATCTGTATGTGTAGAGGCTTTGTGCTGGGAGAGAAGCTGAGCCCTGATTAGGGGGCGGGGCTTCACTGACTGGGGTCCTATAAAGGTAGCAGCTAGTCAGGCAGCGGCACAGACAGCTGCAGCGGCACAGGAGCTAGCAATCAGAGCTGTAAACAGGGGAGTTTGAGTGTGAGTTCTGTTGGTGGAGAAGGTATTTGTGTGTGTGTTTGGTTTTGTATTGGTAGTATCTGTATGTGTAGGGGCTTTGTGCTGGGAGAGAAGCTGAGCCCTGATTAGGGGGCGGGGCTTCCCTGACTAGGGGTCCTATAAAGGTAGCAGCCAGTCAGGCAGCGGCACAGGAGCTCGCAAACAGAGCTGTAAACAGGGGAGTTTGTGTGGGAGTTCTGTTGGAGGAGAAGGTACTTGTGTGTGTTTGGTTTTGTATTGGTAGTATCTGTATGTGTAGGGGCTTTGTGCTGGGAGAGAAGATGAGCCCTGATTAGGGGGCGGGGCTTCCCTGACTAGGGGTCCTATAAAGGTAGCAGCCAGTCAGGCAGCGGCACAGGAGCTAGCAAACAGAGCTGTAAACAGGGGAGTTTGAGTGGGAGTTATGTTGGTGGAGAAGGTATTTGTGTGTGTGTTTGGTTTGTATTGGTAGTATCTGTATGTGTAGGGGCTTTGTGCGGGGAGAGAAGCTGAGCCGTGATTAGGGGGCGGGGCTTCCCTGACTAGGGGTCCTATAAAGGTATCAGCCAGTCAGGCAGCGGCACAGGAGCTAGCAAACAGAGCTGTAAACAGGGGAGTTTGAGTGGGAGTTCTGTTGGAGGAGAAGGTATTTGTGTGTGTTTGGTTTTGTATTGTAAGTATCTGTATGTGTAGGGGCTTCGTGCTGGGAGAGAAGCTGAGCCGTGATTAGGGGGCGGGGCTTCACTGACTAGGGGTCCTATAAAGGTATCAGCCAGTCAGGCAGCGGCACAGACAGCTGCAGCGGCACAGGAGCTTGCAAACGGAGCTGTAAACAGGGGAGTTGGAGTGGGAGTTCTGTTGGAGGAGAAGGTATTTGTGTGTGTTTGGTTTTGTATTGGTGGTATCTGTATGTGTAGGGGCTTTGTGCTGGGACAGAAGCTGAGCCCTGATTAGGGGGCGGGGCTTCCCTGACTAGGGGTCCTATAAAGGTAGCAGCCAGTCAGGCAGCGGCACAGGAGCTAGCAAACAGAGCTGTAAACAGGGGAGTTTGAGTGGGAGTTCTGTTGGAGGAGACGGTATTTGTGTGTGTTTGGTTTTGTATTGGTAGTATCTGTATGCGTAGGGGCTTTGTGCTGGGAGAAAAGCTGAGCCCTGATTAGGGGGCGGGGCTTCACTGACTAGGGGTCCTATAAAGGGAGCAGCCTGTCAGGCAGGGGCACAGACAGCTGCAGCGGAAAAGGAGCTAGCAAACTGAGCTGTAAACAGGGGAGTTTGAGTGGGAGTTCTGTTGGAGAAGGTATTTGTGTGTGTTTGGTTTTGCATTGGTGGTATCTGTATGTGTAGGGGCTTTGTCCTGGGAGAGAAGCTGAGCCCTGATTAGGGGGCGGGGCTTCCCTGACTAGGGGTTCTATAAAGGTAGCAGCCAGTCAGGAAGCGGCACAGGAGCTAGCAAACAGAGCTGTAAACAGGGGAGTTTGTGTGGGAGTTCTGTTGGAGGAGAAGGTACTTGTGTGTTTGGTTTTGTATTGGTGGTATCTGTATGTGCAGGGGCTTTGTGCTGGGAGAGAAGCTGAGCCCTGATTAGGGGGCGGGGCTTCACTGACTAGGGGTCCTATAAAGGTAGCAGCCTATCAGGGAGCGGCACAGACAGCTGCAGCGGCACAGGAGCTAGCAAACAGAGCTGTAAACAGGGGAGTTTGAGTGGGAGTTCTGTTGGAGTGGAAGGTATTTGTGTGTGTTTGGTTTTGTATTCATAGTATCTGTGTGTGTAGGGGCTTTGTGCTGGGACAGAAGCTGAGCCCTGATTAGGGGGCGGGGCTTCACTGCCTACGGGTCCTATAAAGGTAGCAGCCAGTCAGGCAGCGGCACAGGAGCTAGCAAACAGAGCTGTAAACAGGGGTTTGAGTGGGAGTTCTGTTGGAGGAGACGGTATTTGTGTGTGTTTGGTTTTGTATTGGTGGTATCTGTATGTGTAGGGGCTTTGTGCTGGGACAGAAGATGAGCCCTGATTAGGGGGCGGGGCTTCCCTGACTAGGGGTCCTATAAAGGTAGCAGCCAGTCAGGCAGCGGCACAGACAGCTGCAGCGGCACAGGAGCTAGCAAACAGAGCTGTAAACAGGGGAGTTTGAGTGGGAGTTCTGTTGGAGTAGAAGGTATTTGTGTGTGTTTGGTTTTGTATTGGTAGTATCTGTGTGTGCAGGGGGTTTGTGCTGGGAGAGAATCTGAGCCCTGATTCGGGGGCGGGGCTTCCCTGACTAGGGGTCCTATAAAGGTAGCAGCCAGTCAGGCAGCGGCACAGGAGCTATCAAACAGAGCTGTAAACGGGAGTTTGAGTGGGAGTTCTGTTGGAGGAGAAGGTATTTGTGGGTGTTTGGTTTTGTATTGTTAGTATCTGTATGTGGAGGGGCTTTGTGCGGGGAGAGAAGCTGAGCCCTGATTAGGGGGCGGGGCCTCCCTGGCTAGGGGTCCTATAAAGGTAGCAGCCAGTCAGGCAGCCGCACAGGAGCTAGCAAACAGAGATGTAAACAGGGGAGTTGGAGTGGGAGTTCTGTTGGAGGAGAAGGTATTTGTGTGTGTGTTTGGTTTTGTATTGGTGGTATCTGTATGTGTAGGGGCTTTGTGCTGGGACAGAAGATGAGCCCTGATTAGGGGGCGGGGCTTCCCTGACTAGGGGTCCTATAAAGGTAGCAGCCAGTCAGGCAGCGGCACAGGAGCTAGCAAACAGAGCTGTAAACAGGGGAGTTTGAGTGGGAGTTCTGTTGGAGGAGAAGGTATTTGTCGGTGTTTGGTTTTGTATTGGTAGTATCTGTATGTGCAGGGGCTTTGTGCTGGGAGAGAAGCTGAGCCCTGATTAGTGGGCGGGGCTTCCCTGACTAGGGGTCCTATAAAGGTAGCAGCCAGTCAGGCAGCGGCACAGGAGCTAGCAAACAGAGCTGTAAACAGGGGAGTTTGAGTGGGAGTTATGTTGGTGGAGAAGGTATTTGTGTGTGTTTGGTTTTGTATTGGTCGTATCTGTATGTGTAGGGGCTTTGTCCTGGGAGAGAAGCTGAGCCCTGATTAGGGGGCGGGGCTTCCCTGGCTAGGGGTCCTATAAAGGTAGCAGCCTGTCAGGCAGTGGCACAGGAGCTAGCAAACAGAGCTGTAAACAGGGGAGTTTGTGTGGGAGTTCTGTTGGAGGAGAAGGTACTTGTGTGTGCTTGGTTTTGTATTGGTAGTATCTGTATGTGTAGGGGCTTTGTGCTGGGAGAGAAGATGAGCCCTGATTAGGGGGCGGGGCTTCCCTGACAAGGGGTCCTATAAAGGTAGCAGCCAGTCAGGCAGCGGCACAGGAGCTAGCAAACAGAGCTGTAAACAGGGGAGTTTGAGTGGGAGTTATGTTTGTGGAGAAGGTATTTGTGTGTGTGTTTGGTTTGTATTGGTAGTATCTGTATGTGTAGGGGCTTTGTGCTGGGAGAGAAGCTGAGCCGTGATTAGAGGGCGGGGCTTCACTGACTAGGGGTCCTATAAAGGTATCAGCGAGTCAGGCAGGGGCACAGACAGCTGCAGCGGCACAGGAGCTAGCAAACAGAGCTGTAAACAGGGGAGTTTGAGTGGGAGTTCGGTTGGAGGAGAAGGTATTTGTGTGTGTTCGGTTTTGTATTGTTAGTATCTGTATGTGTAGGGGCTTTGTGCTGGGAGAGAAGCTGAGCCCTGATTAGGGGGCGGGGCTTCCCTGACTAGGGGTCCTATAAAGGTAGCAGCCAGTCAGGCAGCGGCACAGGAGCTAGCAAACAGAGCTGTAAACAGGGGAGTTTGAGTGGGAGTTCTGTTGGAGGAGAAGGTATTTGTGTGTGTGTTTGGTTTTGTATTGGTGGTATCTGTATGTGTAGAGGCTTGGAGGGGCTTTGTGCTGGGAAAGAAGCTGAGCCCTGATTAGTGGGCGGGGCTTCCCTGACTAGGGGTCCTATAAGGTTGCAGCCAGTCAGGCAGAGGCACAGGAACTAGCAAACAGTGCTGTAAACAGGGGAGTTGGAGTGGGATTTCTGTTGGAGGAGAAGGTACTTGTGTGTGTTTGGTTTTGTATTGGTGGTATCTGTATATGCAGGGCCTTTGTGCTGGGAGAGAAGCTGAGCCGTGATTAGGGGGCGGGGCTTCACTGACTAGGGGTCCTATAAAGGTAGCAGCCAATCAGGGAGCGGCACAGACAGCTGCAGGGTCACAGGAGCTAGCCAACAGAGCTGTAAACAGGGGAGTTTGAGTGGGAGTTCTGTTGGAGGAGAAGGGATTTGTGTTCTGTTTTGTATTGTTATTATCTGTATGTGTAGGGGCTTTGTGCGGGGAGAGAAGCTGAGCCCTGATTCGGGGGCGGGGCTTCCCTGACTAGGGGTCCTATAAAGGTAGCAGCCAGTCAGGCAGCGGCACAGGAGCTAGCAAACAGAGCTGTAAACAGGGGAGTTTGAGTGGGAGTTCTGTTGGAGGAGAAGGTACTTGTGTGTGTTTGGTTTTGCATTGGTGGTATCTGTATATGCAGGGCCTTTGTGCTGGGAGAGAAGCTGAGCCGTGATTAGGGGGCGGGGCTTCACTGACTAGGGGTCCTATAAAGGTATCAGCCAGTCAGGCAGCGGCACAGACAGCTGCAGCGGCACAGGAGCTTGCAAACAGAGCTGTAAACAGGGGAGTCTGAGTGGGAGTTCTGTTGGAGGAGAAGGTATTTGTGTGTGTTTGGTTTTGTATTGGTGGTATCTGTATGTGTAGGGGCTTTGTGCTGGGACAGAAACTGAGCCCTGATTAGGGGGCGGGGCTTCCCTGACTAGGGGTCCTATAAAGGTATCAGCCAGTCAGGCAGCGGCACAGGAGCTAGCAAACAGAGCTGTAAACAGGGGAGTTTGAGTGGGAGTTCTGTTGGAGGAAAAGGTATTTGTGTGTGTGTTTGGTTTTGTATTGGTGGTATCTGTATGTGTAGAGGCTTGGAGGGGCTTTGTGCTGGGAAAGAAGCTGAGCCCTGATTAGTGGGCGGGGCTTCCCTGACTAGGGGTCCTATAAGGTTGCAGCCAGTCAGGCAGCGGCACAGACAGCTGCAGCAGCACAGGAGCTAGCAAACAGAGCTGTAAACAGGGGAGTTTGAGGGGGAGTTCTGTTGGAGTAGAAGGTATTTGTGTGTGTGTGTTTTTGTATTGGTAGTATCTGTATGTGTAGAGGCTTTGTGCTGGGAGAGAAGCTGAGCCCTGATTAGGGGGCGGGGCTTCACTGACTGGGGTCCTATAAAGGTAGCAGCTAGTCAGGCAGCGGCACAGACAGCTGCAGCGGCACAGGAGCTAGCAATCAGAGCTGTAAACAGGGGAGTTTGTGTCGGAGTTCTGTTGGAGGAGAAGGTACTTGTGTGTGTTTGGTTTTGTATTGGTAGTATCTGTATGTGTAGGGGCTTTGTGCTGGGAGAGATGAGCCCTGATTAGGGGGCGGGGCTTCCCTGACTAGGGGTCCTATAAAGGTAGCAGCCAGTCAGGCAGCGGCACAGGAGCTAGCAAACAGAGCTGTAAACAGGGGAGTTTGAGTGGGAGTTATGTTGGTGGAGAAGGTATTTGTGTGTGTGTTTGGTTTGTATTGGTAGTATCTGTATGTGTAGGGGCTTTGTGCTGGGAGAGAAGCTGAGCCGTGATTAGGGGGCGGGGCTTCCCTGACTAGGGGTCCTATAAAGGTATCAGCCAGTCAGGCAGCGGCACAGGAGCTAGCAAACAGAGCTGTAAACAGGGGAGTTTGAGTGGAAGTTCTTTTGGAGGAGAAGGGACTTGTGTTCTGTTTTGTATTGTTAGTATCTGTATGTGTAGGGGCTTTGTGCGGGGAGAGAAGCTGAGCCCTGATTAGTGGGCGGGGCTTCCCTGACTAGGGGTCCTATAAAGGTATCAGCCAGTCAGGCAGCGGCACAGGAGCTAGCAAACAGAGCTGTAAACAGGGGAGTTTGAGTGGGAGTTCTGTTGGAGGAGAAGGTATTTGTGTGTGTTTGGTTTTGTATTGTAAGTATCTGTATGTGTAGGGGCTTTGTGCTGGGAGAGAAGCTGAGCCGTGATTAGGGGGCGGGGCTTCACTGACTAGGGGTCCTATAAAGGTATCAGCCAGTCAGGCAGCGGCACAGACAGCTGCAGCGGCACAGGAGCTTGCAAACGGAGCTGTAAACAGGGGAGTTGGAGTGGGAGTTCTGTTGGAGGAGAAGGTATTTGTGTGTGTTTGGTTTTGTATTGGTGGTATCTGTATGTGTAGGGGCTTTGTGCTGGGACAGAAGCTGAGCCCTGATTAGGGGGCGGGGCTTCCCTGACTAGGGGTCCTATAAAGGTAGCAGCCAGTCAGGCAGCGGCACAGGAGCTAGCAAACAGAGCTGTAAACAGGGGAGTTTGAGTGGGAGTTCTGTTGGAGGAGACGGTATTTGTGTGTGTTTGGTTTTGTATTGGTAGTATCTGTATGCGTAGGGGCTTTGTGCTGGGAGAAAAGCTGAGCCCTGATTAGGGGGCGGGGCTTCACTGACTAGGGGTCCTATAAAGGGAGCAGCCTGTCAGTCAGGGGCACAGACAGCTGCAGCGGAAAAGGAGCTAGCAAACTGAGCTGTAAACAGGGGAGTTTGAGTGGGAGTTCTGTTGGAGAAGGTATTTGTGTGTGTTTGGTTTTGCATTGGTGGTATCTGTATGTGTAGGGGCTTTGTCCTGGGAGAGAAGCTGAGCCCTGATTAGGGGGCGGGGCTTCCCTGACTAGGGGTTCTATAAAGGTAGCAGCCAGTCAGGCAGCGGCACAGGAGCTAGCAAACAGAGCTGTAAACAGGGGAGTTTGTGTGGGAGTTCTGTTGGAGGAGAAGGTACTTGTGTGTGTTTGGTTTTGTATTGGTGGTATCTGTATGTGCAGGGGCTTTGTGCTGGGAGAGAAGCTGAGCCCTGATTAGGGGGCGGGGC
The DNA here is from genome assembly GCF_965140285.1 of Lepidochelys kempii. Classification (NCBI taxonomy): domain Eukaryota; kingdom Metazoa; phylum Chordata; order Testudines; family Cheloniidae; genus Lepidochelys; species Lepidochelys kempii. The sequence goes on along the minus strand of NC_136400.1, from coordinate 20,291,195 downwards.
TTCACTGACTAGGGGTCCTATAAAGGTAGCAGCCTATCAGGGAGCGGCACAGACAGCTGCAGCGGCACAGGAGCTAGCAAACAGAGCTGTAAACAGGGGAGTTTGAGTGGGAGTTCTGTTGGAGTGGAAGGTATTTGTGTGTGTTTGGTTTTGTATTCATAGTATCTGTGTGTGTAGGGGCTTTGTGCTGGGACAGAAGCTGAGCCCTGATTAGGGGGCGGGGCTTCACTGCCTACGGGTCCTATAAAGGTAGCAGCCAGTCAGGCAGCGGCACAGGAGCTAGCAAACAGAGCTGTAAACAGGGGTTTGAGTGGGAGTTCTGTTGGAGGAGACGGTATTTGTGTGTGTTTGGTTTTGTATTGGTGGTATCTGTATGTGTAGGGGCTTTGTGCTGGGACAGAAGCTGAGCCCTGATTAGGGGGCGGGGCTTCACTGCCTACGGGTCCTATAAAGGTAGCAGCCAGTCAGGCAGCGGCACAGGAGCTAGCAAACAGAGCTGTAAACAGGGGAGTTTGAGTGGGAGTTCGGTTGGAGAAGGTATTCGTGTGTGTTTGGTTTTGTATTGGTGGTATCTGTATGTGTAGGGGCTTTGTGCTGGGAGAGAAGCTGAGCCGTGAATAGGGGGCGGGGCTTCCCTGGCTAGGGGTCCTATAAAGGTAGCAGCCAGTCAGGCAGCGGCACAGGAGCTAGCAAACAGAGCTGTAAACAGGGGAGTTTGTGTGGGAGTTCTGTTGGAGGAGAAGGTAATTGTGTGTGTGTTTGGTTTGTATTGGTAGTATCTGTATGTGTAGGGGCTTTGTGCTGGGAGAGAAGCTGAGCCGTGATTAGGGGGCGGGGCTTCACTGACTAGGGGTCCTATAAAGGTATCAGCGAGTCAGGCAGCGGCAAAGACAGCTGCAGCGGCACAGGAGCTAGCAAACAGAGCTGTAAACAGGGGAGTTTGAGTGGGAGTTCTTTTGGAGGAGAAGGGACTTGTGTTCTGTTTGGTTTTGTATTGGTGGTATCTGTATGTGTAGGGGCTTTGTGCTGGGACAGAAGCTGAGCCCTGATTAGGGGGCGGGGCTTCCCTGACTAGGGGTCCTATAAAGGTAGCAGCCAGTCAGGCAGCGGCACAGGAGCTAGCAAACAGAGCTGTAAACAGGGGAGTTTGTGTGGGAGTTCTGTTGCAGCAGAAGGTACTTGTGTGTGTTTGGTTTTGTATTGGTAGTATCTGTATGTGTAGGGGCTTTGTGCTGGGAGAGAAGCTGAGCCCTGATTAGGGGGCGGGGCTTCCCTGACTAGGGGTCCTATAAAGGTAGCAGCCAGTCAGGCAGCGGCACAGGAGCTAGCAAACAGAGTTGTAAACAGGGGAGTTTGAGTGGGAGTTCTTTTGGAGGAGAAGGTATTTGTGTGTGTTTGGTTTTGTATTGTTAGTATCTGTATGTGTAGGGGCTTTGTGCTGGGAGAGAAGCTGAGCCCTGGTTAGGGGGCGGGGCTTCCTTGACTAGGGGTCCTATAAAGGTAGCAGCCAGTCAGGCAGCGGCACAGGAGCTAGCAAACAGAGTTGTAAACAGGGGAGTTTGAGTGGGAGTTCTGTTGGAGGAGAAGGTATTTGTGTGTGTTTTTGTATTGGTAGTATCTGTATGTGTAGAGGCTTTGTGCTGGGAGAGAAGCTGAGCCCTGATTAGGGGGCGGGGCTTCACTGACTGGGGTCCTATAAAGGTAGCAGCTAGTCAAGCAGCGGCACAGACAGCTGCAGCGGCACAGGAGCTATCAAACAGAGCTGTAAACAGGGGAGTTTGAGTGGGAGTACTGTCGGAGTAGAAGGTATTTGTGTGTGTTTGGTTTTTTATTGGTAGTATCTGTGTGTGCAGGGGCTTTGTGCTGAGACAGAAGCTGAGCCCTGATTAGGGGGCGGGGCTTCACTGACTAGTGGTCCTATAAAGGTAGCAGCCAGTCAGGTAGCGGCACAGACAGCTGCAGCAGCACAGGAGCTAGCAAAGAGAGCTGTAAACAGGGGAGTTTGAGTGGGAGTTCTGTTGGAGGAGAAGGTATTTGTGTGTGTTTTTGTATTGGTATTATCTGTATGTGTAGGGGCTTTGTGCTGGGAGAGAAGCTGAGCCGTGATTAGGGGGCGGGGCTTCACTGACTAGGGGTCCTATAAAGGTAGCAGCCAGTCAGGCAGCGGCACAGACAGCTGCAGCGGCACAGGAGCTAGCAAACAGAGCTGTAAACAGGGGAGTTGGGGTGGGAGTTCTGTTGGTGGAGAAGGTATTTGTGTGTGTGTTTGGTTTTGTATTGGTAGTATCTGTATGTGTAGGGGCTTTGTGCTGGGAGAGAAGCTGAGCCCTGATTAGGGGGCGGGGCTTCACTGACTAGTGGTCCTATAAAGGTAGCAGCCAGTCAGGTAGCGGCACAGACAGCTGCAGCAGCACAGGAGCTAGCAAACAGAGCTGTAAACAGGGGAGTTTGAGTGGGAGTTCTTTTGGAGGAGAAGGTATTTGTGTGTGTTTGGTTTTGTATTGTTAGTATCTGTATGTGTAGGGGCTTTGTGCTGGGAGAGAAGCTGAGCCCTGATTAGGGGGCGGGGCTTCCCTGACTAGGGGTCCTATAAAGGTAGCAGCCAGTCAGGCAGCGGCACAGGAGCTAGCAAACAGAGCTGTAAACAGGGGAGTTTGAGTGGGAGTTCTGTTGGAGGAGAAGGTATTTGTGCGTGTTTTTGTATTGGTATTATCTCTATGTGTAGGGGCTTTGTGCTGGGAGAGAAGCTGAGCCGTGATTAGCGGGCGGGGCTTCATTGACTAGGGGTCCTATAAAGGTAGCGGCACAGACAGCTGCAGCGGCACAGACAGCTGCAGCGGCACAGACAGCTGCAGCGGCACAGGAGCGAGCAAACAGAGCAGTAAACAGGGGAGTTTGAGTGGGAGTTCTGTTGGTGGAGAAGGTATTTGTGTGTGTTTTTTTATTGGTAGTATCTGTATGTTTTGGGGCTTTGTGCTGGGAGAGAATATGAGCCCTGATTAGTGGGCGGGGCTTCCCTCACTAGGGGTCCTATAAATGTTGCAGCCAGTCAGGCAGCGGCACAGGAGCTATCAAACAGAGCTGTAAATAGGGGAGTTTGAGTGGGAGTTCTGTTGGAGTAGAAGGTATTTGTGTGTGTTTGGTTTGTATTGGTAGTATCTGTATGTGTAGGGGCTTTGTGCTATGAGAGAAGCTGAGCCGTGATTAGGGGGCGGGGCTTCACTGCCTATGGGTCCTATAAAGGTAGCAGCCAGTCAGGCAGCAGCACAGAGCTAGCAAACAGAGCTCTAAACAGGGGTTTGAGTGGGAGTTCTGTTGGTGGAGAAGGTATTTGTGTGTGTTTGGTTTTGTATTGGTAGTATCTGTGTGTGTAGGGGCTTTGTGCTGGGACAGAAGCTGAGCCCAGATTAGGGGGCGGGGCTTCACTGACTAGGGGTCCTATAAAGGTAGCAGCTAGTCAGGCAGCGGCACAGACAGCTGCAGCGGCACAGGAACTAGCAAACAGAGCTGTAAACAGGGGAGTTTGAGTGGGAGTTCTGTTGGAGGAGAAGGTATTTGTGTGTGTTTGGTTTTGTATTGGTAGTATCTGTATGTGTCGGGGCTTTGTGCTGGGTGAGAAGCTGAACCCTGATTAGGGGGCGGGGCTTCCCTGACTAGGGGTCCTATAAAGGTAGCAGCCAATCAGGCAGCGGCACAGACAGCTGCAGCGGCACAGACAGCTGCAGCGGCACAGGAGCTAGCAAACAGAGCTGTAAACAGGGGAGTTTTAGTGCGAGTTCTGTTGGAGGAGAAGGTATTTGTGTGTGTTTGGTTTTGTATTGGTGGTATCTGTATGTGTAGGGGCTTTGTGCTGGGAGAGAAGCTGAGCCCTGATTAGGGGGCGGGGCTTCACTGACTAGTGGTCCTATAAAGGTAGCAGCCAGTCAGGTAGCGGCACAGACAGCTGCAGCAGCACAGGAGCTAGCAAACAGAGCTGTAAACAGGGGAGTTTGAGTGGGAGTTCTTTTGGAGGAGAAGGTATTTGTGTGTGTTTGGTTTTGTATTGTTAGTATCTGTATGTGTAGGGGCTTTGTGCTGGGAGAGAAGCTGAGCCCTGATTAGGGGGCGGGGCTTCCCTGACTAGGGGTCCTATAAAGGTAGCAGCCAGTCAGGCAGCGGCACAGGAGTTAGCAAACAGAGCTGTAAACAGGGGAGTTTGAGTGGGAGTTCTGTTGGAGGAGAAGGTATTTGTGCGTGTTTTTGTATTGGTATTATCTGTATGTGTAGGGGCTTTGTGCTGGGAGAGAAGCTGAGCCGTGATTAGGGGGCGGGGCCTCACTGACTAGGGGTCCTATAAAGGTATCAGCCAGTCAGGCAGCGGCAAAGACAGCTGCAGCGGCACAGGAGCTAGCAAACAGAGCTGTAAACAGGGGAGTTTGAGTGGGAGTTCTGTTGGAGTAGAGGGTATTTGTGTGTGTTTGGTTTTGTATTGGTAGTATCTGTGTGTGTAGGGGCTTTGTGCTGGGACAGAAGCTGAACCCTGATTAGGGGGCGGGACTTCACTGCCTACGGGTCCTATAAAGGTAGCAGCCAGTCAGGCAGCGGCACAGGAGCTAGCAAACAGAGCTGTAAATAGGGGAGTTTGAGTGGGAGTTCTGTTGGAGTAGAAGGTATTTGTGTGTGTTTGGTTTTGTATTGGTAGTATCTGTGTGTGTAGGGGCTTTGTGCTGGGACAAAAGCTGAGCCCTGATTATGGGGCGGGGCTTCACTGACTAGGGGTCCTACAAAGGTAGCAACCAGTCAGGCAGCCGCACAGACAGCTGAAGCGGCACAGGAGCTAGCAAACAGAGCTGTAAACAGGGGAGTTTGAGTGGGAGTTCTGTTGGAGGAGAAGGTATTTGTGTGTGTTTGGTTTTGTATTGTTCGTATCTGTATGTGTAGGGGCTTTGTGCTGGGAGAGAAGCTGAGCCCTGATTGGGGGCGGGGCTTCCTTGACTAGGGGTCCTATAAAGGTATCAGCCAGTCAGGCAGCGGCACAGGAGCTAGCAAACAGAGCTGTAAACAGGGGAGTTTGAGTGGGAGTTCTGTTGGAGGAGAAGGTATTTGTGTGTGTTTTTGTATTGGTAGTATCTGTATGTGTAGAGCCTTTGTGCTGGGAGAGAAGCTGAGCCGTGATTAGGGAGCGGAGCTTCCCTGACTAGGGGTCCTATAAAGGTAGCAGCCAATCAGGCAGCGGCACAGACAGCTGCAGCGGCACAGGAGCTATCAAACGGAGCTGTAAACAGGGGAGTTTGAGTGGGAGTTCTGTTGGAGGAGAAGGTATTTGTGTGTGTTTTTGTATTGGTATTATCTGTATGTGTAGGGGCTTTGTGCTGGGAGAGAAGCTGAGCCGTGATTAGGGGGCGGGGCTTCACTGACTAGGGGTCCTATAAAGGTAGCAGCCAGTCAGGCAGCGGCACAGACAGCTGCAGCGGCACAGGAGCTAGCAAACAGAGCTGTAAACAGGGGAGTTGGGGTGGGAGTTCTGTTGGTGGAGAAGGTATTTGTGTGTGTGTTTGGTTTTGTATTGGTAGTATCTGTATGTTTTGGGGCTTTGTGCTGGGAGAGAAGATGAGCCCTGATTAGGGGGCGGGGCTTCCCTGACTAGGGGTCCTATAAAGGTAGCAGCCAGTCAGGCAGCGGCACAGGAGCTAGCAAACAGAGCTGTAAACAGGGGAGTTTGAGTGGGAGTTCTGTTGGAGGAAAAGGTATTTGTGTGTGTGTTTGGTTTTGTATTGGTGGTATCTGTATGTGTAGAGGCTTGGAGGGGCTTTGTGCTGGGAGAGAATATGAGCCCTGATTAGTGGGCGGGGCTTCCCTGACTAGGGGTCCTATAAAGGTTGCAGCCAGTCAGGCAGCGGCACAGAAGCTATCAAACAGAGCTGTAAATAGGGGAGTTTGAGTGGGAGTTCTGTTGGAGTAGAAGGTATTTGTGTGTGTTTGGTTTTGTATTGGTAGTATCTGTGTGTGTAGGGGCTTTGTGCTGGGACAGAAGCTGAGCCCAGATTAGGGGGCGGGGCTTCACTGACTAGGAGTCCTATAAAGGTAGCAGCTAGTCAGGCAGCGGCACAGACAGCTGCAGCGGCACAGGAGCTAGCAAACAGAGCTGTAAACAGGGGAGTTTGAGTGGGAGTTGTGTTGGAGGAGAAGGTATTTGTGTGTGTGTTTGGTTTTGTATTGGTAGTATATGTATGTGTCGGGGCTTTGTGCTGGGAGAGAAGCTGAGCCGTGATTAGGGGGCGGAGCTTCCCTGACTAGGGGTCCTATAAAGGTAGCAGCCAATCAGGCAGCGGCACAGACAGCTGCAGCGGCACAGGAGCTATCAAACAGAGCTGTAAACAGGGGAGTTTGAGTGGCAGTACTGTTGGAGGAGAAGGTATTTGTGTGTGTTTGGTTTTGTATTGGTGGTATCTGTATGTGTAGGGGCTTTGTGCTGGGAGAGAAGCGGAGCCCTGATTAGGGGGCGGGGCTTCACTGACTAGTGGTCCTATAAAGGTAGCAGCCAGTCAGGTAGCGGCACAGACAGCTGCAGCAGCACAGGAGCTAGCAAACAGAGCTGTAAACAGGGGAGTTTGAGTGGGAGTTCTTTTGGAGGACAAGGTATTTGTGTGTGTGTGTGTGTTTGGTTTTGTATTGTTAGTATCTGTATGTGTAGGGCCTTTGTGCTGGGACAGAAGCTGAGCCCTGATTAGGGGGCGGGTCTTCACTGACTAGGGGTCCTATAAAGGTAGCAGCCAATCAGGCAGCGGCACAGGAGCTATCAAACAGAGCTGTAAATAGGAGAGTTTGAGTGGGAGTTCTGTTGGAGGAGAAGTTATTTGTGTGTGTTTGGTTTTGTATTGTTAGTATCTGTATGTGTAGGGGCTTTGTGCTGGGAGAGAAGCTGAGCCCTGATTAGGGGGCGGGGCTTCCCTGACTAGGGGTCCAAAAAAGGTATCAGCCAGTCAGGCAGCGGCACAGACAGCTGCAGCGGCACAGGAGCTAGCAAACAGAGCTGTAAACAGGGGAGTTTGAGTGGGAGTTCTGTTGGAGGAGAAGGTATTTGTGTGTTTGGTTTTGTATTGGTAGTATCTGTATGTGTAGGGGCTTTGTGCTGGGAGAGAAGCTGAGCCGTGATTAGGGGGCGGGGCTTCACTGACTAGGGGTCCTATAAAGGTATCAGCCAGTCAGGCAGCGGCACAGACAGCTGCAGCGGCACAGGAGCTAGCAAACAGAGCTGTAAACAGGGGAGTTTGAGTAGCAGTTCTGTTGGAGGAGAAGGTATTTGTGTGTGTTTGGTTTTGTGTCGGTGGTATCTGTATGTGTAGAGGCTTTGTGCTGGGAGCGAAGATGAGCCCTGATTAGGGGGCGGGGCTTCACTGACTGGGGTCCTATAAAGGTAGCAGCTAGTCAGGCAGCGGCACAGGAGCTAGCAAACAGAGCTGTAAACAGGGGAGTTTGAGTGGGAGTTCTGTTGGAGGAGAAGGTATTTGTGTGTGTGTGTGTGTTTGGTTTTGTTTTGGTAGTATCTGTATGTGTAGGGGCTTTTTGCTGGGAGAGAAGCTGAGCCCTGATTAGGGGGCGGGTCTTCACTGACTAGGGGTCCTATAAAGGTAGCAGCCAATCAGGCAGCGGCACAGGAGCTAGCAAACAGAGCTGTAAACAGGGGAGTTTGAGTGGGAGTTCTGTTGGAGGAGAAGGTATTTGTGTGTGTGTGGTTTTGTATTGGTAGTATCTGTATGTGTAGAGGCTTGGAGGGGCTTTGTGCTGGGACAGAAGATGAGCCCTGATTAGGGGGCGGGGCTTCCCTGACTAGGGGTCCTATAAAGGTAGCAGCCAGTCAGGCAGCGGCACAGGAGCTAGCAAACAGAGATGTAAACAGGGGAGTTTGAGTGGGAGTTCTGTTGGAGGAGAAGGTATTTGTGTGTGTTTGGGTTTGTATTGGTAGTATTTGTATGTGTAGAGGCTTTGTGCTGGGAGAGAAGCTGAGCCCTGATTAGGGGGCGGGGCTTCCCTGACTAGGGGTCCTATAGAGGTAGCAGCCAATCAGGCAGCGGCACAGACAGCTGCAGCGGCACAGGAGCTAGCAAACAGAGCTCTAAACGGGGGAGTTTGAGTGGGAGTTCTGTTGGAGGAGAAGGTATTTGTGTGTGTGTGGTTTTGTATTGGTAGTATCTGTATGTGTAGAGGCTTTGTCCTGGGAGAGAAGCTGAGCCCTGATTAGGGGGCGGGGCTTCCCTGACTAGGGGTCCTATAAAGGTAGCAGCCAGTCAGGCAGCGGCACAGGAGCTAGCAAACAGCTGTAAACAGGGGAGTTTGAGTGGGAGTTCTGTTGGAGGAGAAGGTATTTTTGTGTGTTTGGGTTTGTATTGGTAGTATTTGTATGTGTAGAGGCTTTGTGCTGGGAGAGAAGCTGAGCCCTGATTAGGGGGCGGGGCTTGACTGACTAGGGGTCCTATAAAGGTAGCTGTCAGTCAGGCAGCGGCACAGACAGCTGCAGCGGCACAGGAGATAGCAAACAGAGCTGTAAACAGGGGAGTTGGAGTGGGAGTTCTGTTGGAGGAGAAGGTATTTGTGTGTGTTTGGTTTTGTATTGTTAGTATCTGTATGTGTAGGGGCTTTGTGCTCGGAGAGAAGCTGTGCACTGATTAGAGGGCGGGGCTTCCCTGACTAGGGGTCCTATAAAGGTAGGAGCCAGTCAGACAGCGGCACGGACAGCTGCAGCGGCACAGGAGCTAGCAAACAGAGCTGTAAACAGGGGAGTTTGAGTGGGAGTTCTGTTGGAGGAAAAGGTATTAGTGTGTGTGTTTGGTTTTGTATTGGTGGTATTTGTATATGTAGAGGCTTGGAGGGGCTTTGTGCTGGGAAAGAAGCTGAGCCCTGATTAGTGGGCGGGGCTTCCCTGACTGGGGTCCTATAAGGTTGCAGCCAGTCAGGCAGCGGCACAGGAGCTATCAAACAGAGCTGTAAACAGGGGAGTTTGAGTGGGAGTTCTGTTGGAGTAGAAGGTATTTGTGTGTGTTTGGTTTTGTATTGGTAGTATCTGTGTGTGTAGGGGCTTCGTGCTGGGACAGAAGTTGAACCCTGATTAGGGGGCGGGGCTTCACTGACTAGGGGTCCTATAAAGGTAGCAGCCAGTCAATCAGCGGCACAGACAGCTGCAGCGGCACAGGAGCTAGCAAACAGAGCTGTAAACAGGGGAGTTTGAGTGGGAGGAGAAGGTATTTGTGTGTGTTTGGTTTTGTATTGTTAGTATCTGTATGTGTAGGGGCTTTCTGCTGGGAGAGAAGCTGAGCCCTGATTAGGGGGCGGGGCTTCACTGACTAGGGCTCCTATAAAGGTATCAGCCAGTCAGGCAGCGGCACAGACAGCTGCAGCGGCACAGGAGCTAGCAAACAGAGCTGTAAACAGGGGAGTTTGAGTGGGAGTTCTGTTGGAGGAGAAGGTATTTGTGTGTGTTTGGTTTTGTATTGGTATTATATGTATGTGTCGGGGCTTTGTGCTGGGAGAGAAGCTGAGCCCTGATTAGGGGGCAGGGCTTCCCTGACTAGGGGTTCTATAAAGGTTGCAGCCAGTCAGGCAGCGGCACAGGAGCTATCAAACAGAGCTGTAAACAGGGGAGTTTGAGTGGGAGTTCTGTTGGAGGAGAAGGTACTTGTGTGTGTGTTTGGTTTTGTATTGGTAGTTTCTGTATGTGTAGAGGCTTGGAGAGGCTTTGTGCTGGGAGAGAAGCTGAGCCCTGATTAGGGGGCGGGGCTTCACTGACTAGGGCTCCTATAAAGGTAGCAGCACAGACAGCTGCAGTGGCACAGGAGCTAGCAAACAGAGCTGTAAACAGGGGAGTTTGAGTGGTAGTTCTGTTGGAGGAGAAGGTATTTGTGGGTGTTTGGTTTTGTATTGGTAGTATCTGTATGTGCAGGGGCTTTGTGCTGGGAGAGAAGCTGAGCCCTGATTAGGGGGCGGGGCTTCCCTGACTAGGGGTCCTATAAAGGTAGCAGCCAGTCAGGCAGCGGCACAGGAGCAAGCAAACAGAGCTGTAAACAGGGGAGTTTGAGTGGGAGTTCTGTTGGAGGAGAAGGTATTTGTGTGTGTTTGGTTTTGTATTGGCAGTATCTGTATGTGTAGGGGCTTTGTGCTGGGAGAGAAGCTGAGTCCTGATTAGGGGGCGGGGCTTCACTGACTAGGGGTCCTATAAAGGTAGCAGCACAAACAGGTGCAGCAGCACAGGAGCTAGCAAACAGAGCTGTAAACAGGGGAGTTTGAGTGGGAGTTCTGTTGGAGGAGAAGGTATTTGTGTGTGTTTGGTTATGTATTGGTAGTATCTGTATGTGTAGAGGTTTGGAGGGTCTTTGTGCTGGGAGAGAAGCTGAGCCATGATTAGGGGGCGGAGCTTCACTGACTAGGGGTCCTATGAAGGTAGCAGCCACTCAGGCAGCGGCACAGACAGCTGCAGTGGCACAGGAGCGAGCAAACAGAGCTGTAAACAGGGGAGTTTGAGTGGGAGTTCACTTGGAGGAGAAGATATTTGTGTGTGTTTGGTTTTGTATTGGTAGTGTCCGTATGTGTAGGGGCTTTGTGCTGGGAGAGAAGCTGAGCCCTGATTAGGGGGCGGGGCTTCACTGACTAGGGGTCCTATAAAGGTAGCAGCCAGTCAGGCAGCGGCACAGACAGCTGCAGCGGCACAGGAGCTAGCAAACAGAGCTGTAAACAGGGGAGTTGGGGTGGGAGTTCTGTTGGTGGAGAAGGTATTTGTGTGTGTGTTTGGTTTTGTATTGGTAGTATCTGTATGTTTTGGGGCTTTGTGCTGGGAGAGAAGATGAGCCCTGATTAGGGGGCGGGGCTTCCCTGACTAGGGGTCCTATAAAGGTTGCAGCCAGTCAGGCAGCGGCACAGAAGCTATCAAACAGAGCTGTAAATAGGGGAGTTTGAGTGGGAGTTGTGTTGGAGTAGAAGGTATTTGTGTGTGTTTGGTTTTGTATTGGTAGTATCTGTGTGTGTAGGGGCTTTGTGCTGGGACAGAAGCTGAGCCCAGATTAGGGGGCGGGGCTTCACTGACTAGGAGTCCTATAAAGGTAGCAGCTAGTCAGGCAGCGGCACAGACAGCTGCAGCGGCACAGGAGCTAGCAAACAGAGCTGTAAACAGGGGAGTTTGAGTGGGAGTTGTGTTGGAGGAGAAGGTATTTGTGTGTGTGTTTGGTTTTGTATTGGTAGTATATGTATGTGTCGGGGCTTTGTGCTGGGAGAGAAGCTGAGCCGTGATTAGGGGGCGGAGCTTCCCTGACTAGGGGTCCTATAAAGGTAGCAGCCAATCAGGCAGCGGCACAGACAGCTGCAGCGGCACAGGAGCTATCAAACAGAGCTGTAAACAGGGGAGTTTGAGTGGGAGTACTGTTGGAGGAGAAGGTATTTGTGTGTGTTTGGTTTTGTATTGGTGGTATCTGTATGTGTAGGGGCTTTGTGCTGGGAGAGAAGCGGAGCCCTGATTAGGGGGCGGGGCTTCACTGACTAGTGGTCCTATAAAGGTAGCAGCCAGTCAGGTAGCGGCACAGACAGCTGCAGCAGCACAGGAGCTAGCAAACAGAGCTGTAAACAGGGGAGTTTGAGTGGGAGTTCTTTTGGAGGAGAAGGTATTTGTGTGTGTGTGTGTGTTTGGTTTTGTATTGTTAGTATCTGTATGTGTAGGGGCTTTGTGCTGGGAGAGAAGCTGAGCCCTGATTAGGGGGCGGGGCTTCCCTGACTAGGGGTCCTATAAAGGTAGCAGCCAGTCAGGCAGCGGCACAGGAGCTAGCAAACAGAGCTGTAAACAGGGGAGTTTGAGTGGGAGTTCTGTTGGAGGAGAAGGTATTTGTGCGTGTTTTTGTATTGGTATTATCTGTATGTGTAGGGGCTTTGTGCTGGGAGAGAAGCTGAGCCGTGATTAGCGGGCGGGGCTTCATTGACTAGGGGTCCTATAAAGGTAGCAGCCAGTCAGGCAGCGGCACAGACAGCTGCAGCGGCACAGGAGCGAGCAAACAGAGCAGTAAACAGGGGAGTTTGAGTGGGAGTTCTGTTGGTGGAGAAGGTATTTGTGTGTGTTTTTTTATTGGTAGTATCTGTATGTTTTGGGGCTTTGTGCTGGGAGAGAATATGAGCCCTGATTAGTGGGCTGGGCTTCCCTGACTAGGGGTCCTATAAATGTTGCAGCCAGTCAGGCAGCGGCACAGGAGCTATCAAACAGAGCTGTAAATAGGGGAGTTTGAGTGGGAGTTCTGTTGGAGTAGAAGGTATTTGTTTGTGTTTGGTTTGTATTGGTAGTATCTGTATGTGTAGGGGCTTTGTGCTGGGAGAGAAGCTGAGCCGTGATTAGGGGGCGGGGCTTCACTAACTAGGGGTCCTATAAAGGTATCAGCCAGTTAGGCAGCGGCAAAGACAGCTGCAGCGGCACAGGAGCTAGCAAACAGAGCTGTAAACAGGGGAGTTTGAGTGGGAGTTCTGTTGGAGTAGAAGGTATTTGTGTGTGTTTGGTTTTGTATTGGTAATATCTGTGTGTGTAGGGGCTTTGTGCTGGGACAGAAGCTGAGCCCTGATTAGGGGGCGGGGCTTCACTGCCTACGGGTCCTATAAAGGTAGCAGCCAGTCAGGCAGCAGCACAGGAGCTAGCAAACAGAGCTGTAAACAGGGGTTTGAGTGGGAGTTCTGTTGGTGGAGAAGGTATTTGTGTGTGTTTGGTTTTGTATTGGTAGTATCTGTGTGTGTAGGGGCTTTGTGCTGGGACAGAAGCTGAGCCCAGATTAGGGGGCGGGGCTTCACTGACTAGGGGTCCTATAAAGGTAGCAGCTAGTCAGGCAGCGGCACAGACAGCTGCAGCGGCACAGGAACTAGCAAACAGAGCTGTAAACAGGGGAGTTTGAGTGGGAGTTCTGTTGGAGGAGAAGGTATTTGTGTGTGTTTGGTTTTGTATTGGTAGTATCTGTATGTGTCGGGGCTTTGTGCTGGGTGAGAAGCTGAACCCTGATTAGGGGGCGGGGCTTCACTGACTAGTGGTCCTATAAAGGTAGCAGCCAGTCAGGTAGCGGCACAGACAGCTGCAGCAGCACAGGAGCTAGCAAACAGAGCTGTAAACAGGGGAGTTTGAGTGGGAGTTCTTTTGGAGGAGAAGGTATTTGTGTGTGTTTGGTTTTGTATTGTTAGTATCTGTATGTGTAGGGGCTTTGTGCTGGGAGAGAAGCTGAGCCCTGATTAGGGGGCGGGGCTTCCCTGACTAGGGGTCCTATAAAGGTAGCAGCCAGTCAGGCAGCGGCACAGGAGCTATCAAACAGAGCTGTAAACAGGGGAGTTTGAGTGGGAGTTCTGTTGGAGGAGAAGGTATTTGTGCGTGTTTTTGTATTGGTATTATCTGTATGTGTAGGGGCTTTGTGCTGGGAGAGAAGCTGAGCCGTGATTAGGGGGCGGGGCTTCACTGACTAGGGGTCCTATAAAGGTAGCAGCCAGTCAGGCAGCGGCACAGACAGCTGCAGCGGCACAGGAGCTAGCAAACAGAGCTGTAAACAGGGGAGTTTGAGTGGGAGTTCTGTTGGTGGAGAAGGTATTTGTGCGTGTTTTTGTATTGGTATTATCTGTATGTGTAGGGGCTTTGTGCTGGGAGAGAAGCTGAGCCGTGATTAGGGGGCGGGGCTTCACTGACTAGGGGTCCTATAAAGGTAGCAGCCAGTCAGGCAGCGGCACAGAGAGCTGCAGCGGCACAGGAGCTAGCAAACAGAGCTGTAAACAGGGGAGTTTGAGTGGGAGTTCTGTTGGAGGAAAAGGTATTTGTGTGTGTGTTTGGTTTTGTATTGGTGGTATCTGTATGTGTAGAGGCTTGGAGGGGCTTTGTGCTGGGAGAGAATATGAGCCCTGATTAGTGGGCGGGGCTTCCCTGACTAGGGGTCCTATAAAGGTTGCAGCCAGTCAGGCAGCGGCACAGGAGCTATCAAACAGAGCTGTAAATAGGGGAGTTTGAGTGGGAGTTCTGGTGGAGGAGAAGGTATTTGTGTGTGTTTGGTTTGTATTGGTAGTATCTGTATGTGTAGGGGCTTTGTGCTGGGAGAGAAGCTGAGCCGTGATTAGGGGGCGGGGCCTCACTGACTAGGGGTCCTATAAAGGTATCAGCCAGTCAGGCAGCGGCAAAGACAGCTGCAGCGGCACAGGAGCTAGCAAACAGAGCTGTAAACAGGGGAGTTTGAGTGGGAGTTCTGTTGGAGTAGAAGGTATTTGTGTGTGTTTGGTTTTGTATTGGTAGTATCTGTGTGTGTAGGGGCTTTGTGCTGGGACAGAAGCTGAACCCTGATTAGGGGGCGGGGCTTCACTGCCTACGGGTCCTATAAAGGTAGCAGCCAGTCAGGCAGCGGCACAGGAGCTAGCAAACAGAGCTGTAAAAAGGGGTTTGAGTGGGAGTTCTGTTGGTGGAGAAGGTATTTGTGTGTGTGTTTGGTTTTGTATTGGTAGTATCTGTATGTGTAGGGGCTTTGTGCTGGGAGAGAAGATGAGCCCTGATTAGGGGGCGGGGCTTCCCTGACTAGGGGTCCTATAAAGGTTGCAGCCAGTCAGGCAGCGGCATAGCAGCTATCAAACAGAGCTGTAAATAGGGGAGTTTGAGTGGGAGTTCTGTTGGAGTAGAAGGTATTTGTGTGTGTTTGGTTTTGTATTGGTAGTACCTGTATGTGTAGGGGCTTTGTGCTGGGACAAAAGCTGAGCCCTGATTATGGGGCGGGGCTTCACTGACTAGGGGTCCTATAAAGGTAGCAACCAGTCAGGCAGCCGCACAGACAGCTGAAGCGGCACAGGAGCTAGCAAACAGAGCTGTAAACAGGGGAGTTTGAGTGGGAGTTCTGTTGGAGGAGAAGGTATTTGTGTGTGTTTGGTTTTGTATTGTTCGTATCTGTATGTGTAGGGGCTTTGTGCTGGGAGAGAAGCTGAGCCCTGATTAGGGGGCGGGGCTTCCTTGACTAGGGGTCCTATAAAGGTATCAGCCAGTCAGGCAGCGGCACAGGAGCTAGCAAACAGAGCTGTAAACAGGGGAGTTTGAGTGGGAGTTCTGTTGGAGGAGAAGGTATTTGTGTGTGTTTTTGTATTGGTAGTATCTGTATGTGTAGAGGCTTTGTGCTGGGAGAGAAGCTGAGCCGTGATTAGGGGGCGGGGCTTCCCTGACTAGGGGTCCTATAAAGGTAGCAGCCAATCAGGCAGCGGCACAGACAGCTGCAGCGGCACAGGAGCTATCAAACGGAGCTGTAAACAGGGGAGTTTGAGTGGGAGTTCTTTTGGAGGAGAAGGTATTTGTGTGTGTTTTTGTATTGGTATTATCTGTATGTGTAGGGGCTTTGTGCTGGGAGAGAAGCTGAGCCGTGATTAGGGGGCGGGGCTTCACTGACTAGGGGTCCTATAAAGGTAGCAGCCAGTCAGGCAGCGGCACAGACAGCTGCAGCGGCACAGGAGCTAGCAAACAGAGCTGTAAACAGGGGAGTTGGGGTGGGAGTTCTGTTGGTGGAGAACGTATTTGTGTGTGTGTTTGGTTTTGTATTGGTAGTATCTGTATGTTTTGGGGCTTTGTGCTGGGAGAGAATATGAGCCCTGATTAGTGGGCGGGGCTTCCCTGACTAGGGGTCCTATAAAGGTTGCAGCCAGTCAGGCAGCGGCACAGAAGCTATCAAACAGAGCTGTAAATAGGGGAGTTTGAGTGGGAGTTCTGTTGGAGTAGAAGGTATTTGTGTGTGTTTGGTTTTGTATTGGTAGTATCTGTGTGTGTAGGGGCTTTGTGCTGGGACAGAAGCTGAGCCCAGATTAGGGGGCGGGGCTTCACTGACTAGGAGTCCTATAAAGGTAGCAGCTAGTCAGGCAGCGGCACAGACAGCTGCAGCGGCACAGGAGCTAGCAAACAGAGCTGTAAACAGGGGAGTTTGAGTGGGAGTTGTGTTGGAGGAGAAGGTATTTGTGTGTGTGTTTGGTTTTGTATTGGTAGTATATGTATGTGTCGGGGCTTTGTGCTGGGAGAGAAGCTGAGCCGTGATTAGGGGGCGGAGCTTCCCTGACTAGGGGTCCTATAAAGGTAGCAGCCAATCAGGCAGCGGCACAGACAGCTGCAGCAGCACAGGAGCTAGCAAACAGAGCTGTAAACAGGGGAGTTTGAGTGGGAGTTCTTTTGGAGGAGAAGGTATTTGTGTGTGTGTGTGTGTTTGGTTTTGTATTGTTAGTATCTGTATGTGTAGGGGCTTTGTGCTGGGACAGAAGCTGAGCCCTGATTAGGGGGCGGGTCTTCACTGACTAGGGGTCCTATAAAGGTAGCAGCCAATCAGGCAGCGGCACAGGAGCTATCAAACAGAGCTCTAAATAGGAGAGTTTGAGTGGGAGTTCTGTTGGAGGAGAAGTTATTTATGTGTGTTTGGTTTTGTATTGTTAGTATCTGTATGTGTAGGGGCTTTGTGCTGGGAGAGAAGCTGAGCCCTGATTAGGGGGCGGGGCTTCCCTGACTAGGGGTCCAAAAAAGGTATCAGCCAGTCAGGCAGCGGCACAGAGAGCTGCAGCGGCACAGGAGTTAGCAAACAGAGCTGTAAACAGGGGAGTTTGAGTGGGAGTTCTGTTGGAGGAGAAGGTATTTGTGTGTTTGGTTTTGTATTGGTAGTATCTGTATGTGTAGGGGCTTTGTGCTGGGAGAGAAGCTGAGCCGTGATTAGGGGGCGGGGCTTCACTGACTAGGGGTCCTATAAAGGTATCAGCCAGTCAGGCAGCGGCACAGACAGCTGCAGCGGCACAGGAGCTAGCAAACAGAGCTGTAAACAGGGGAGTTTGAGTGGGAGTTCTGTTGGAGTAGAAGGTATTTGTGTGTGTTTGGTTTTGTATTGGTAGTATCTGTGTGTGTAGGGTCTTTGTGCTGGGAGAGAAGGTGAGCCCTGATTAGGGGGCGGGGCTTCCCTGACGAGGGGTCCTATAAAGGTAGCAGCCAGTCAGGCAGCGGCACAGGAGCTAGCAAACAGAGCTGTAAACAGGGGAGTTTGAGTAGCAGTTCTGTTGGAGGAGAAGGTATTTGTGTGTGTTTGGTTTTGTGTCGGTGGTATCTGTATGTGTAGAGGCTTTGTGCTGGGAGCGAAGATGAGCCCTGATTAGGGGCGGGGCTTCACTGACTGGGGTCCTATAAAGGTAGCAGCTAGTCAGGCAGCGGCACAGACAGCTGCAGCGGCACAGGAGCTAGCAAACAGAGCTGTAAACAGGGGAGTTTGAGTGGGAGTTCTGTTGGAGGAGAAGGTATTTGTGTGTGTGTGTGTGTTTGGTTTTGTTTTGGTAGTATCTGTATGTGTAGGGGCTTTTTGCTGGGAGAGAAGCTGAGCCCTGATTAGGGGGCGGGTCTTCACTGACTAGGGGTCCTATAAAGGTAGCAGCCAATCAGGCAGCGGCACAGGAGCTAGCAAACAGAGCTGTAAACAGGGGAGTTTGAGTGGGAGTTCTGTTGGAGGAGAAGGTATTTGTGTGTGTGTGGTTTTGTATTGGTGGTATCTGTATGTGTAGAGGCTTGGAGGGGCTTTGTGCTGGGACAGAAGATGAGCCCTGATTAGGGGGCGGGGCTTCCCTGACTAGGGGTCCTATAAAGGTAGCAGCCAGTCAGGCAGCGGCACAGGAGCTAGCAAACAGAGATGTAAACAGGGGAGTTTGAGTGGGAGTTCTGTTGGAGGAGAAGGTATTTGTGTGTGTTTGGGTTTGTATTGGTAGTATTTGTATGTGTAGAGGCTTTGTGCTGGGAGAGAAGCTGAGCCCTGATTAGGGGGCGGGGCTTCCCTGACTAGGGGTCCTATAGAGGTAGCAGCCAATCAGGCAGCGGCACAGACAGCTGCAGCGGCACAGGAGCTAGCAAACAGAGCTGTAAACGGGGGAGTTTGAGTGGGAGTTCTGTTGGAGGAGAAGGTATTTGTGTGTGTGTGGTTTTGTATTGGTAGTATCTGTATGTGTAGAGGCTTTGTCCTGGGAGAGAAGCTGAGCCCTGATTAGGGGGCGGGGCTTCCCTGACTAGGGGTCCTATAAAGGTAGCAGCCAGTCAGGCAGCGGCACAGGAGCTAGCAAACAGCTGTAAACAGGGGAGTTTGAGTGGGAGTTCTGTTGGAGGAGAAGGTATTTTTGTGTGTTTGGGTTTGTATTGGTAGTATTTGTATGTGTAGAGGCTTTGTGCTGGGAGAGAAGCTGAGCCCTGATTAGGGGGCGGGGCTTGACTGACTAGGGGTCCTATAAAGGTAGCTGTCAGTCAGGCAGCGGCACAGACAGCTGCAGCGGCACAGGAGCTAGCAAACAGAGCTGTAAACAGGGGAGTTGGAGTGGGAGTTCTGTTGGAGGAGAAGGTATTTGTGTGTGTTTGGTTTTGTATTGTTAGTATCTGTATGTGTAGGGGCTTTGTGCTCGGAGAGAAGCTGTGCACTGATTAGAGGGCGGGGCTTCCCTGACTAGGGGTCCTATAAAGGTAGGAGCCAGTCAGACAGCGGCACGGACAGCTGCAGCGGCACAGGAGCTAGCAAACAGAGCTGTAAACAGGGGAGTTTGAGTGGGAGTACTGTCGGAGTAGAAGGTATTTGTGTGTGTTTGGTTTTGTATTGGTAGTATCTGTGTGTGTAGGGGCTTTGTGCTGGGACAGAAGCTGAGCCCTGATTAGGGGGCGGGGCTTCACTGACTCGGGGTCCTATAAAGGTAGCAGCCAGTCAGGCAGCGGCACAGGAGCAAGCAAACAGAGCTGTAAACAGGGGAGTTTTAGTGGGAGTTCTGTTGGAGGAGAAGGTATTTGTGTGTGTTTGGTTTTGTATTGGTAGTATCTGTATGTGTAGGGGCTTTGTGCTGGGACAGAAGATGAGCCCTGATTAGGGGGCTGGGCTTGCCTGACTAGGGGTCCTATAAAGGTAGCAGCCAGTCAGGCAGCGGCACAGGAGCTAACAAACAGAGCTGTAAACAGGGGAGTTTGAGTGGGAGTTCTGTTGGAGGAGAAGTTATTTGTGTGTGTTTGGTTCTGTATTGGTGGTATCTGTATGTGTAGAGGCTTGTAGGGGCTTTGTGCTGGGAGAGAAGCTGAGTCCTGATTAGGGGGCGGGGCTTCACTGACTAGGGGTCCTATAAAGGTAGCACCACAAACAGGTGCAGCGGCACAGGACCTAGCAAACAGAGCTGTAAACAGGGGAGTTTGAGTGGGAGTTCTGCTGGAGGAGAAGGTACTTGTGTGTGTGTTTGGTTTTGTATTGGTAGTTTCTGTATGTGTAGAGGCTTGGAGAGGCTTTGTGCTGGGAGAGAAGCTGAGCCCTGATTAGGGGGCGGGGCTTCACTGACTAGGGCTCCTATAAAGGTAGCAGCACAGACAGCTGCAGTGGCACAGGAGCTAGCAAACAGAGCTGTAAACAGGGGAGTTTGAGTGGGAGTTCTGTTGGAGGAGAAGGTATTTGTGTGTGTTTGGTTTTGTATTGGCAGTATCTGTATGTGTAGGGGCTTTGTGCTGGGAGAGAAGCTGAGTCCTGATTAGGGGGCGGGGCTTCACTGACTAGGGGTCCTATAAAGGTAGCAGCACAAACAGGTGCAGCAGCACAGGAGCTAGCAAACAGAGCTGTAAACAGGGGAGTTTGAGTGGGAGTTCTGTTGGAGGAGAAGGTATTTCTGAGTGTGTTTGGTTTTGTATTGGTAGTTTCTGTATGTGTAGAGGCTTGGAGAGGCTTTGTGCTGGGAGAGAAGCTGAGTTCTGATTAGGGGGCGGGGCTTCACTGACTAGGGGTCCTATAAATGTAGCAGCCAGTCAGGCAGTGGCACAGATAGCTGCAGCGGCACAGGAGCTAGCAAACAGAGGTGTAAACAGGGGAGTTTGAGTGGGAGTTCACTTGGAGGAGAAGATATTTGTGTGTGTTTGGTTTTGTATTGGTAGTGTCCGTATGTGTAGGGGCTTTGTGCTGGGAGAGAAGCTGAGCCCTGATTAGGGGGCGGGGCTTCACTGACTAGGGGTCCTATAAAGGTAGCAGCCAGTCAGGCAGCGGCACAGACAGCTGCAGCGGCACAGGAGCTAGCAAACAGAGCTGTAAACAGGGGAGTTGGGGTGGGAGTTCTGTTGGTGGAGAAGGTATTTGTGTGTGTGTTTGGTTTTGTATTGGTAGTATCTGTATGTTTTGGGGCTTTGTGCTGGGAGAGAAGATGAGCCCTGATTAGGGGGCGGGGCTTCCCTGATTAGGGGTCCTATAAAGGTAGCAGCCAGTCAGGCAGCGGCACAGGAGCTAGCAAACAGAGCTGTAAACAGGGGAGTTTGAGTGGGAGTTCTGTTGGAGGAAAAGGTATTTGTGTGTGTGTTTGGTTTTGTATTGGTGGTATCTGTATGTGTAGAGGCTTGGAGGGGCTTTGTGCTGGGAGAGAATATGAGCCCTGATTAGTGGGCGGGGCTTCCCTGACTAGGGGTCCTATAAAGGTTGCAGCCAGTCAGGCAGCGGCACAGAAGCTATCAAACAGAGCTGTAAATAGGGGAGTTTGAGTGGGAGTTCTGTTGGAGTAGAAGGTATTTGTGTGTGTTTGGTTTTGTATTGGTAGTATCTGTGTGTGTAGGGGCTTTGTGCTGGGACAGAAGCTGAGCCCAGATTAGGGGGCGGGGCTTCACTGACTAGGAGTCCTATAAAGGTAGCAGCTAGTCAGGCAGCGGCACAGACAGATGCAGCGGCACAGGAGCTAGCAAACAGAGCTGTAAACAGGGGAGTTTGAGTGGGAGTTGTGTTGGAGGAGAAGGTATTTGTGTGTGTGTTTGGTTTTGTATTGGTAGTATATGTATGTGTCGGGGCTTTGTGCTGGGAGAGAAGCTGAGCCGTGATTAGGGGGCGGAGCTTCCCTGACTAGGGGTCCTATAAAGGTAGCAGCCAATCAGGCAGCGGCACAGACAGCTGCAGCGGCACAGGAGCTATCAAACAGAGCTGTAAACAGGGGAGTTTGAGTGGGAGTACTGTTGGAGGAGAAGGTATTTGTGTGTGTTTGGTTTTGTATTGGTGGTATCTGTATGTGTAGGGGCTTTGTGCTGGGAGAGAAGCGGAGCCCTGATTAGGGGGCGGGGCTTCACTGACTAGTGGTCCTATAAAGGTAGCAGCCAGTCAGGTAGCGGCACAGACAGCTGCAGCAGCACAGGAGCTATCAAACAGAGCTGTAAATAGGAGAGTTTGAGTGGGAGTTCTGTTGGAGGAGAAGTTATTTGTGTGTTTGGTTTTGTATTGGTAGTATCTGTATGTGTAGGGGCTTTGTGCTGGGAGAGAAGCTGAGCCGTGATTAGGGGGCGGGGCTTCACTGACTAGGGGTCCTATAAAGGTATCAGCCAGTCAGGCAGCGGCACAGACAGCTGCAGCGGCACAGGAGCTAGCAAACAGACCTGTAAACAGGGGAGTTTGAGTGGGAGTTCTGTTGGAGTAGAAGGTATTTGTGTGTGTTTGGTTTTGTATTGGTAGTATCTGTGTGTGTAGGGTCTTTGTGCTGGGAGAGAAGGTGAGCCCTGATTAGGGGGCGGGGCTTCCCTGACGAGGGGTCCTATAAAGGTAGCAGCCAGTCAGGCAGCGGCACAGGAGCTAGCAAACAGAGCTGTAAACAGGGGAGTTTGAGTAGCAGTTCTGTTGGAGGAGAAGGTATTTGTGTGTGTTTGGTTTTGTGTCGGTGGTATCTGTATGTGTAGAGGCTTTGTGCTGGGAGCGAAGATGAGCCCTGATTAGGGGGCGGGGCTTCACTGACTGGGGTCCTATAAAGGTAGCAGCTAGTCAGGCAGCGGCACAGACAGCTGCAGCGGCACAGGAGCTAGCAAACAGAGCTGTAAACAGGGGAGTTTGAGTGGGAGTTCTGTTGGAGGAGAAGGTATTTGTGGGTATTTGGTTTTGTATTGGTAGTATCTGTATGTGCAGGGGCTTTGTGCTGGGAGAGAAGCTGAGCCCTGATTAGGGGGCGGCGCTTCCCTGACTAGGGGTCCTATAAAGGTAGCAGCCAGTCAGGCAGCGGCACAGGAGCTAGCAAACAGAGCTGTAAACAGGGGAGTTTGAGTGGGAGTTCTGTTGGAGGAGAAGGTATTTGTGTGTGTGTTTGGTTTTGTATTGGTAGTATCTTTATGTGTCGGGGCTTTGTGCTGGGAGAGAAGCTGAGCCGTGATTAGGGGGCGGGGCTTCCCTGACTAGGGGTCCTATAAAGGTAGCAGCCAATCAGGCAGCGGCACAGACAGCTGCAGCGGCACAGGAGCTAGCAAACAGAGCTGTAAACAGGGGAGTTTGAGTGGGAGTTCTGTTGGAGGAGAAGGTATTTGTGTGTGTGTGGTTTTGTATTGGTGGTATCGGTATGTGTAGAGGCTTGGAGGGGCTTTGTGCTGGGACAGAAGATGAGCCCTGATTAGGGGGCGGGGCTTCCCTGACTAGGGGTCCTATAAAGGTAGCAGCCAGTCAGGCAGCGGCACAGGAGCTAGCAAACAGAGATGTAAACAGGGGAGTTTGAGTGGGAGTTCTGTTGGAGGAGAAGGTATTTGTGTGTGTTTGGGTTTGTATTGGTAGTATTTGTATGTGTAGAGGCTTTGTGCTGGGAGAGAAGCTGAGCCCTGATTAGGGAGCGGGGCTTCCCTGACTAGGGGTCCTATAGAGGTAGCAGCCAATCAGGCAGCGGCACAGACAGCTGCAGCGGCACAGGAGCTAGCAAACAGAGCTGTAAACGGGGGAGTTTGAGTGGGAGTTCTGTTGGAGGAGAAGGTATTTGTGTGTGTGTGGTTTTGTATTGGTAGTATCTGTATGTGTAGAGGCTTTGTCCTGGGAGAGAAGCTGAGCCCTGATTAGGGGGCGGGGCTTCCCTGACTAGGGGTCCTATAAAGGTAGCAGCCAGTCAGGCAGCAGCACAGGAGCTAGCAAACAGCTGTAAACAGGGGAGTTTGAGTGGGAGTTCTGTTGGAGGAGAAGGTATTTTTGTGTGTTTGGGTTTGTATTGGTAGTATTTGTATGTGTAGAGGCTTTGTGCTGGGAGAGAAGCTGAGCCCTGATTAGGGGGCGGGGCTTGACTGACTAGGGGTCCTATAAAGGTAGCTGTCAGTCAGGCAGCGGCACAGACAGCTGCAGCGGCACAGGAGCTAGCAAACAGAGCTGTAAACAGGGGAGTTGGAGTGGGAGTTCTGTTGGAGGAGAAGGTATTTGTGTGTGTTTGGTTTTGTATTGTTAGTATCTGTATGTGTAGGGGCTTTGTGCTCGGAGAGAAGCTGTGCACTGATTAGAGGGCGGGGCTTCCCTGACTAGGGGTCCTATAAAGGTAGGAGCCAGTCAGACAGCGGCGCGGACAGCTGCAGCGGCACAGGAGCTAGCAAACAGAGCTGTAAACAGGGGAGTTTGAGTGGGAGTTCTGTTGGAGGAAAAGGTATTAGTGTGTGTGTTTGGTTTTGTATTGGTGGTATTTGTATATGTAGAGGCTTGGAGGGGCTTTGTGCTGGGAAAGAAGCTGAGCCCTGATTAGTGGGCGGGGCTTCCCTGACTGGGGTCCTATAAGGTTGCAGCCAGTCAGGCAGCGGCACAGGAGCTATCAAACAGAGCTGTAAACAGGGGAGTTTGAGTGGGAGTTCTGTTGGAGTAGAAGGTATTTGTGTGTGTTTGGTTTTGTATTGGTAGTATCTGTGTGTGTAGGGGCTTCGTGCTGGGACAGAAGTTGAACCCTGATTAGGGGGCGGGGCTTCACTGACTAGGGGTCCTATAAAGGTAGCTGTCAGTCAGGCAGCGGCACAGACAGCTGCAGCGGCACAGGAGCTAGCAAACAGAGCTGTAAACAGGGGAGTTTGAGTGGGAGGAGAAGGTATTTGTGTGTGTTTGGTTTTGTATTGGTAGTATCTGTATGTGCAGGGGCTTTGTGCTGGGAGAGAAGCTGAGCCCTGATTAGGGGGCGGGGCTTCCCTGACTAGGGGTCCTATAAAGGTAGCAGCCAGTCAGGCAGCGGCACAGGAGCAAGCAAACAGAGCTGTAAAGAGGGGAGTTTGAGTGGTAGTTCTGTTGGAGGAGAAGGTATTTGTGGGTGTTTGGTTTTGTATTGGTAGTATCTGTATGTGCAGGGGCTTTGTGCTGGGAGAGAAGCTGAGCCCTGATTAGGGGGCGGGGCTTCCCTGACTAGGGGTCCTATAAAGGTAGCAGCCAGTCAGGCAGCGGCACAGGAGCAAGCAAACAGAGCTGTAAAGAGGGGAGTTTGAGTGGGAGTTCTGTTGGAGGAGAAGGTATTTCTGAGTGTGTTTGGTTTTGTATTGGTAGTTTCTGTATGTGTAGAGGCTTGGAGAGCCTTTGTTCTGGGAGAGAAGCTGAGTTCTGATTAGGGGGCGGGGCTTCACTGACTAGGGGTCCTATAAATGTAGCAGCCAGTCAGGCAGTGGCACAGATAGCTGCAGCGGCACAGGAGCTAGCAAACAGAGGTGTAAACAGGGGAGTTTGAGTGGGAGTTCACTTGGAGGAGAAGATATTTGTGTGTGTTTGGTTATGTATTGGTAGTATCTGTATGTGTAGAGGTTTGGAGGGTCTTTGTGCTGGGAGAGAAGTTGAGCCCTGATTAGGGGGCGGGGCTTCACTGACTAAGGGTCCTATAAAGGAGCAGCCAGTCAGGCAGCAGCACAGGAGCTAGCAAACAGAGCTGTAAACAGGGGAGTTTGAGTGGGAGTTCACTTGGAGGAGAAGATATTTGTGTGTGTTTGGTTTTGTATTGGTAGTGTCCGTATGTGTAGGGGCTTTGTGCTGGGAGAGAAGCTGAGCCCTGATTAGGGGGCGGGGCTTCACTGACTAGGGGTCCTATGAAGGTAGCAGCCAGTCAGGCAGCGGCACAGACAGCTGCAGCGGCACAGGAGCTAGCAAACAGAGCTTTAAACCGGGGAGTTTGAGTGGGAGTTCTGTTGGAGGAGAAGATATTTGTGTGTGTTTGGTTTTGTATTGGTGCTATCTGTTTGTGTAGGGGCTTTGTTCTGGGAGAGAAGCTGAGCCCTGATTAGGGGGCGGGGCTTCACTGACTAAGGGTCCTATAAAGGAGCAGCCAGTCAGGCAGCAGCACAGGAGCTAGCAAACAGAGCTGTAAACAGGGGAGTTTGAGTGGGAATACTGTTGGAGGAGAAGGTATTCCTGTGTGTTTGGTTTTGTATTAGTAGTATCTGTATGTGCAGGGTCTTTGTGCTGGGAGAGAAGCTGAGCCCTGATTAGGGGGCGGGGCTTCACTGACTAGGGGTCCTATAAAGGTAGCAGCCAGTCAGGCAGTGGCACAGGAGCTAGCCAACAGACTGTAAACAGGGGAGTTTGAGTGGGAGTTCCGTTGGAGGAGAATGTATCTGTGTTTGTTCGGTTTTGTATTGGTAGTATCTGTATGTGTAAAGGCTTGGAGGGGCTTTGTGCTGGGAGAGAAGTTGAGCCCTGATTAGAAGGCGGGGCTTCACTGACCAGGGGTCCTATAAAGGTAGCAGCCAGTCAGGCAGCGGCACAGACAGCTGCAGCGGCACAGGAGCTAGCAAACAGAGCTTTAAAAAGTGGAGTTTGAGTGGGAGTTCTGTTGGAGGAGAAGGTATTTGTGTGTGTTTGGTTTTGTATTGGTAGTATCTGTATGTGTAGGGGCTTTGTGCTGGGAGAGAAGCTGAGCCCTGATTAGGGGGCGGGACTTCACTGACTAGGGGTCCTATAAAGGGAGCAGCCAGTCAGGAAGCGGCACAGACAGCTGCAGCGGCACAGGAGCTAGCAAACAGAGCTGTAAACAGGGGAGTTTGAGTGGGAGTTCTGTTGGAGGAGAAGGTATTTGTGTGTGTGTTTGGTTTTGTATTGGTAGTATCTGTATGTGTAGAGGCTTGGAGGGGCTTTGTGCTGGGACAGAAGCTGAGCCCTGATTAGGGGGCGGGGCTTCCCTGACGAGGGGTCCTATGAAGGTAGCAGCCAGTCAGGCAGCGGAAAGGACAGCTGCAGCGGCACAGGAGCTAGCAAACAGAGCTGTAAACAGGGGAGTTTGACTGGGAGTTCTGTTGGAGGAGAAGTTATTTGTGTGTGTGTTTGGTTTTGTATTGGTAGTATCTGTATGTGTAGATGCTTGGAGGGGCTTTGTGCTGGAAGAGAAGCTGAGCCCTGATTAGGGGGCGGGGCTTCACTGACTAGGGGTCCTATAAAGGTAGCAGCACAGACAGTTGCAGCGGCACAGGAGCTAGCAAACAGAGCTGTAAACAGGGGAGTTTGAGTGGGAGTTCTGTAGGAGGAGAAGGTATTTGTGTGTGTGTTTGGTTTTGTATTGGTAGTTTCTGTATGTGCAGAGGCTTTGTGCTGGGAGAGAACCTGAGCCCCGATTAGGGGGCGGGGCTACACTGACTTGGGGTTCTATGAAGGCAGCGGCACAGACAGCTGCAGCGATACAGGAGCTAGCAAACAGATCTGTAAACAGGGGAGTTTGAGTGGGAGTTCTGTTGGAGGAGAAGGTATTTGTGTGTGAGTTTGGTTTTGTATTGGTAGTATATGTATGTGTAGAGGCTTGGAGGGGCTTTGTGCTGGGAGAGAAGCTGAGCCCTGATTAGGGGGCGGGGCTTCCCTGACTAGGGGTCCTATAAAGGTAGCAGCCAGTCAGGCAGCGGCACAGGAGCTAGCAAACAGAGCTGTAAACAGGGGAGTTTGAGTGGGAGTTCTGTTGGAGGAGAAGGTATTTGTGTGTGTTTGCTTTTGTATTGGTAGTATCTGTATGAGCAGAGGCTTGGAGGGGCTTTGTGCTGGGAGAGAAGCTGAGCCCTGATTAGGGGGCGGGGCTTCACTGACTGGGGACCTATAAAGGGAGCAGCCAGTCAGGCAGCGGCACAGACAGCTTCAGCGGCACGGGAGCAAGCAAACAGAGCTGTAAACAGGGGAGTTTGAGTGGGAGTTCTGTTGGAGGAGAAGGTATTTGTGTGTGTTTGGTTTTGTATTGGTAGTATCTGTATGTGTAGAGGCTTGGAGGGTCTTTGTGCTGGGAGAGAAGCTGAGCCATGATTAGGGGGCGGAGCTTTACTGACTAGGGGTCCTATGAAGGTAGCAGCCAGTCAGGCAGCGGCACAGACAGCTGCAGCGGCACAGGAGCGAGCAAACAGAGCTGTAAACAGGGGAGTTTGAGTCGGAGTACTGTTGGAGGAGAAGGTATTTGTGTGTGTTTGGTTCTGTATTGGTAGTTTCTGTATGTGTAGAGGCTTGTAGGGGCTTTGTGCTGGGAGAGAAGCTGAGCCCTGATTAGGGGGCGGGGCTTGCCTGACTAGGGGTCCTATAAAGGTAGCAGCCAGTCAGGCAGCGGCACAGGAGCTAACGAACAGAGCTGTAAACAGGGGAGTTTGAG
Organism: Lepidochelys kempii; assembly: GCF_965140285.1. Lineage (NCBI taxonomy): Eukaryota > Metazoa > Chordata > Testudines > Cheloniidae > Lepidochelys > Lepidochelys kempii. Next base: position 20,263,913 of record NC_136400.1, on the reverse strand, counting down.
TGGGAGTACTGTTGGAGGAGAAGGTATTTGTGTGTGTTTGGTTCTGTATTGGTAGTTTCTGTATGTGTAGAGGCTTGGAGAGGCTTTGTGCTGGGAGAGAAGCTGAGTTCTGATTAGGGGGCGGGGTTCACTTACTAGGGGTCCTATAAATGTAGCAGCCAGGCAGTGGCACAGACAGCTGCAGCAGTACAGGAGCTAGCAAACAGAGCTGTAAACAGGGGAGTTTGAGTGTGAGTTCTGTTGGAGGAGAAGGTATTCGTGTGTGTTTGGTTTTGTATTGGTAGTATCCGTATGTGTAGGGGCTTTGTGCTGGGAGAGAAGCTGAGTCCTGATTAGGGGGCGGGGCTTCACTGACTAGGGGTCCTATAAAGGTAGCAGCACAGACAGGTGCAGCGGCACAGGAGCTAGGAAACAGAGCTGTAAACAGGGGAGTTTGAGTGTGAGTTCTGTTGGAGGAGAAGGTATTTGTGTGTGTTTGGTTTTGATTTGGTGGTATCTGTATGTGCAGGGGCTTTGTGCTGGGAGAGAACCTGAGCCCTGATTAGGGGCCGGGGCTACACTGACTTGCGGTTCTATGAAGGCAGCAGCTCATCAGGCAGCGGCACAGGAGCTAGCAAACAGATCTGTAAACAGGGGAGTTTGAGTGGGAGTTCTGTTGGAGGAGAAGGTATTTGTGTGTGTTTGGTTATTTATTGGTAGTATCTGTATGTGTAGAGGCTTGGAGGGGTTTTGTGCTGGGAGAGAAGCTGAGCCCTGATTAGAAGGCGGGGCTTCACTGACTAGGGGTCCTATAAAGGGAGCAGCCAGTCAGGCAGCGGCACAGGAGCTAGCAAACAGAGGTGTAAACAGGGGAGTTTGAGTGGGAATTCTGTTGGAGGAGAAGGTATTCGTGTGTGTTTGGTTTTGTATTGGTGGTATATGTATGTGCAGGGGCTTTGTGCTGGGAGAGAAGCTGTGCCCTGATTAGGGGGCGGGGCTACATTGACTTGGGGTTCTATAAAGGCAGCAGCTAGTCAGGGAGCGGCACAGACAGCTGCAGCGATTCAGGAGCTCGCAAACAGAGCTGTAAACAGGGGAGTTTGAGTGGGAGTTCTGTTGGAGGAGAAGGTATTTGTGTGTGTGTTTGGCTTTGTATTGGTAGTATATGTATGTGTAGAGGCTTGGAGGGGCTTTGTGCTGGGAGAGAAGCTGAGCCCTGATTAGAAGGCGGGGCTTCACTGACTAGGGGTCCTATAAAGGGAGCAGCCAGTCAGGCAGCGGCACAGGACCTAGCAAACAGAGCTGTAAACAGGGGAGTTTGAGTGGGAATTCTGTTGGAGGAGAAGGTATTTGTGTGTGTTTTTTTTTGTATTGGTGGTATCTGTATGTGCAGGGGCTTTGTGCTGGGAGAGAAGCTGAGCCCTGATTAGGGGGCGGGGCTACACTGACTTGGGGTTCTATAAAGGCAGCAGCTCGTCAGGCAGCGGCACAGACAGTTGCAGCGATACAGGAGCTAGCAAACAGATCTGTAAACAGGGGAGTTTGAGTGGGAGTTCTGTTGGAGGAGAAGGTATTTGTGTGTGTGTAGGGTTTTGTATTGGTGGTATCTGTACGTGTAGGGGCTTTGTGCTGGGAGAGAAGCTGAGCCCTGATTAGGGGGCGGGGCTTCACTGTCTAGGGGTCCTATAAAGGTAGCAGCACAGACAGCTGCAGTGGCACAGGAGCTAGCACAGAGAGCTGTAAACAGGGGAGTTAGAGTGGCAGTTCTGTTGGAGGAGAAGGTATTTGTGTGTGTTTGGTTCTGTATTGGTAGTATCTGTATGTGTAGAGGCTTGTAGGGGCTTTGTGGTGGGAGAGAAGCTGAGTCCTGATTAGGGGCGGGGCTTCACTGACTAGGGGTCCTATAAAGGGAGCAGCCAGTCAGGCAGCGGCACAGGAGCTAGCAAACAGAGCTGTAAACAGGGGAGTTTGAGTGCGAGTTCTGTTGGAGGAGAAGGTATTCGCGTGTGTTTGGTTTTGTATTGGTAGTATCCGTATGTGTAGGGGCTTTGTGCTGGGAGAGAAGCTGAGTCCTGATTAGGGGGCGGGGCTTCACTGAGTAGGGGTCCTATAAAGGTAGCAGCACAGACAGGTGCAGCGGCACAGGACCTAGCAAACAGAGCTGTAAACAGGGGAGTTTGAGTGTGAGTTCTGTTGGAGGAGAAGGTATTCGTGTGTGTTTGGTTTTGTATTGGTGGTATCTGTATGTGTAGAGGCTTGTAGGGGCTTTGTGCTGGGAGAGAAGCTGAGCCCTGATTAGGGGGCGGGGCTTCACTGACTAGGGGTCCTATAAAGGGAGCAGCCAGTCAGGCAGCAGCACAGGAGCTAGCAAACAGAGCTGTAAACAGGGGAGTTTGAGTGTGAGTTCTGTTGGAGGAGAAGGTATTCGTGTGTGTTTGGTTTTGTACTTGTAGTATCCGTATGTGTAGGGGCTTTGTGCTGGGAGAGAAGCTGAGTCCTGATTAGGGGGCGGGGCTTCACTGACTAGGGGTCCTATAAAGGGAGCAGCCAGTCAGGCAGCAGCACAGGAGCTAGCAAACAGAGCTGTAAACAGGGGAGTTTGAGTGTGAGTTCTGTTGGAGGAGAAGGTATTTGTGTGTGTGTTTGGTTTTGTATTGGTAGTTTCTGTATGTGTAGGGGCTTTGTGCTGGGAGAGAAGCTGAGCCCTGATTAGGGGGCGGGGCTTCACTGACTAGGGGTCCTATAAAGGGAGCAGCCAGTCAGGAAGCGGCACAGAGAGCTGCAGCGGCACAGGAGCTAGCAAACAGAGCTGTAAACAGGGGAGTTTGAGTGGGAGTTCTGTTGGAGGAGAAGGTATTTGTGTGTGTGTTTGGTTTTGTATTGGTAGTTTCTGTATGTGTAGAGGCTTGGAGGGGCTTTGTGCTGGGAGAGAAGCTGAGCCCTCATTAGGGGGCGGGGATTACTGACTAGGGGTCCTATAAAGGTAGCAGCCAGTGAGGCAGCGGCACAGGAACTAGCAAACAGAGCTGTAAACAGGGGAGTTCTGTTGGAGGAGAAGGTATTTGTGTATGTTTGGTTTTGTATTGGTAGTATCTGTATGTGTAGAGGCTTGGAGGGGCTTTGTGCTGGGACAGAAGCTGAGCCCTGATTAGGGGGCGGGGCTTCCCTGACTAGGGGTCCTATGAAGGTAGCAGCCACTCAGGCAGCGGCAAGGACAGCTGCAGCGGCACAGGAGCTAGCAAACAGAGCTGTAAACAGGGGAGTTTGAGTGGGAGTTCTGTTGGAGGAGAAGTTATTTGTGTGTGTGTTTGGTTTTGTATTGGTAGTATCTGTATTTGCAGGGGCTTTGTGCTGGTAGAGAAGCTGAGCCCTGATTAGGGGGCGGGGCTTCACTGACTAGGGGACCTATGAAGGTAGCAGCGAGTCAGGCAGCGGCACAGACAGCTGCAGTGGCACAGGAGCTAGCAAACAGAGCTGTAAACAGGGGAGTTTGAGTGGGAGTTCTATTGGAGGAGAAGGTATTTGTGTGGGTTTGGTTTTGTATTGGTGGTATCTGTATGTGTAGGGGCTTTGTGCTGGGAGAGAAGCTGAGCCCTGATTAGGGGGCGGGGCTTCCCTGGCTAGGGGTCCTATAAAGGTTGCAGCCAGTGAGGCAGCGGCACAGGAGCTAGCAAACAGAGCTGTAAACAGGGGAGTTCTCTTTTAGGAGAAGGTATTTGTGTATGTTTGGTTTTGTATTGCTAGTATCTGTATGTGTAGGGGCTTTGTGCTGGGAGAGAACCTTAGCCCTGATTAGGGGGCGGGGCTTCACTGACTAGGGGCCCTATAAAGGGAGCAGCCAGTCAGGCAGCGGCACAGGAGCTAGCAAACAGAGCTGTAAACAGGGGAGTTCGAGTGGGAGTTCTGTTGGAGGAGAAGGTGTCTGTGTTTGGTCGGTTTTGTATTGGTAGTATCTGTATGTGTAGAGGCTTGGAGGGGCTTTGTGCTGGGAGAGAAGCTGAGCCCTGATTAGAAGGCGGGGCTTCACTGACTAGGGGTCATATAAAGGGAGCAGCACAGACAGCTGCAGTGGCACAGGAGCTAGCAAACAGTGCTCTAAACAGGGGAGTTTGAGTGGGAGTTCTGTTGGAGGAGAAGGTATTTGTGTGTGTTTGGTTTTGTATTGGTGGTATCTGTATGTGTAGGGGCTTCGTGCTGGGAGAGAAGCGGAGCCCTGATTAGGGGGCGGGGCTTCACTGACTAGGGGTCCTATAAAGGTAGCAGCCAGTCATTCAGCGGCACAGACATCTGCAGCGGCACAGGAGCTAGCAAACAGAGCTGTAAACAGGGGATTTTGAGTGGGAATTCTGTTGGAGGAGAAGATATTTGTGTGGGTTTGGTTTTGTATTGGTGGTATCTGTATGTGTAGGGGCTTTGTGCTGGGAGAGAAGCTGAGTTCTGATTAGGGGGCGGGGTTCACTGACTAGGGGTCCTATAAATGTAGCAGCCAGGCAGTGGCACAGACAGCTGCAGCAGCACAGGAGCTAGCAAACAGAGCTGTAAACAGGGGAGTTTGAGTGTGAGTTCTGTTGGAGGAGAAGGTATTCGTGTGTGTTTGGTTTTGTATTGGTGGTATCTGTATGTGCAGGGGCTTTGTGCTGGGAGAGAAGCTGAGTCCTGATTAGGGGGCGGGGCTTCCCTGACTAGGGGTCCTATAAAGGTAGCAGCACAGACAGGTGCAGCGATACAGGAGCTAGCAAACAGATCTGTAAACAGGGGAGTTTGAGTGGGAGTTCTGTTGGAGGAGAAGGTATTTGTGTGTGACTTTGGTTTTGTATTGGTAGTATATGTATGTGTAGAGGCTTGGAGGGGCTTTGTGCTGGGAGAGAAGCTGAGCCCTGATTAGGGGGCGGGGCTTCCCTGACTAGGGGTCCTATAAAGGTAGCAGCCAGTCAGGCAGCGGCACAGGAGCTAGCAAACAGAGCTGTAAACAGGGGAGTTTGAGTGGGAGTTCTGTTGGAGGAGAAGGTATTTCTGTGTGTGTTCGGTTTTGTATTGGTAGTTTCTGTATGTGTAGAGGCTTGGAGAGGCTTTGTGCTGGGAGAGAAACTGAGTTCTGATTAGGGGGCGGGGTTCACTGACTAGGGGTCCTATAAATGTAGCAGCCAGGCAGTGGCACAGACAGCTGCAGCAGCACAGGAGCTAGCAAACAGAGCTGTAAACAGGGGAGTTTGAGTGGGAGTTCTTTTGGAGGAGAAGGTATTTGTGTGTGTTTGGTTTTGTATTGGTAGTTTCTGTATGTGTAGAGGCTTGGAGAGGCTTTGTGCTGGGAGAGAAGCTGAGCCCTGATTAGGGGGCGGGGCTTCACTGACTAGGGGTCCTATAAAGGTAGCAGCCAGTCAGGCAGCGGCACAGACAGCTGCAGCGGCACAGGAGCTAGAAAACAGAGGTGTAAACAGGGGAGTTTGAGTGGGAGTTCTGTTGGAGAAGAAAGTGTTTGTGTGTGTTTGGTTTTGTATTGGTAGTATCTGTATGTGTAGCGTTTTTGTGCTGGGAGAGAAGCTGAGCCCTGATTAGGGGGCGGGACTTCACTGACTAGGGGTCCTCTAAAGGTATCAGCCAGTCAGGCAGCGGCACAGACAGCTGCAGCGGCACAGGAGCTAGCAAACAGAGCTGTAAACAGGGGAGTTTGAGTCGGAGTTCTGATGGAGGAGAAGGTATTTGTGTGTGTTTGGTTTTGTATTGGTAGTATCTGTATGTGTAGATGCTTGTAGGGGCTTTGTGCTGGGAGAGAAGCTGAGCCCTGATTAGGGGGCGGGGCTTGCCTGACTAGGGGTCCTATAAAGGTAGCAGCCAGTCAGGCAGCGGCACAGGAGCTAACGAACAGAGCTGTAAACAGGGGAGTTTGAGTGGGAGTTCTGTTGGAGGAGAAGGTATTCGTGTGTGTTTGGTTTTGTATTGGTAGTATCCGTATGTGTAGGGGCTTTGTGCTGGGAGAGAAGCTGAGTCCTGATTAGGGGGCGGGGCTTCACTGACTAGGGGTCCTATAAAGGTAGCAGCAAAGACAGGTGCAGCGGCACAGGAGCTAGCAAACAGAGCTGTAAACAGGGGAGTTTGAGTGTGAGTTCTGTTGGAGGAGAAGGTATTTGTGTGTGTTTGGTTTTGATTTGGTGGTATCTGTATGTGCAGGGGCTTTGTGCTGGGAGAGAACCTGAGCCCTGATTAGGGGGCGGGGCTACACTGACTTGGGGTTCTATGAAGGCAGCAGCTCATCAGGCAGCGGCACAGACAGCTGCAGCGATACAGGAGCTAGCAAACAGATCTGTAAACAGGGGAGTTTGAGTGGGAGTTCTGTTGGAGGAGAAGGTATTTGTGTGTGTGTTTGGTTTTGTATTGGTAGTATATGTACGTGTAGAGGCTTGGAGGGGCTTTGTGCTGGGAGAGAAGCTGAGCCCTGATTAGGGGGCGGGGGTTCCCTGACTAGGGGTCCTATAAAGGGAGCAGCCAGTCAGGCAGCGGCACAAGAGCTAGCAAACAGAGGTGTAAACAGGGGAGTTTGAGTGGGAGTTCTGTTGGAGGAGAAGGTATTTGTGTGTGTTTGGTTATTTATTGGTAGTATCTGTATGTGTAGAGGCTTGGAGGGGCTTTGTGCTGGGAGAGAAGCTGAGCCCTGATTAGGGGGCGGGGCTTCCCTGACTAGGGGTCCTATAAAGGGAGCAGCCAGTCAGGCAGCGGCACAGGAGCTAGCAAACAGAGGTGTAAACAGGGGAGTTTGAGTGTGAGTTCTGTTGGAGGAGAAGGTATTCGTGTGTGTTTGGTTTTGTATTGGTAGTATCCGTATGTGTAGGGGCTTTGTGCTGGGAGAGAAGCTGAGTCCTGATTAGGGGGCGGGTCTTCACTGACTAGGGGTCCTATAAAGGTAGCAGCACAGACAGGTGCAGCGGCACAGGACCTAGCAACCAGAGCTGTAAACAGGGGAGTTTGAGTGGGAATTCTGTTGGAGGAGAAGGTATTCGTGTGTGTGTTTGGTTTTGTATTGGTGGTATCTGTATGTGCAGGGGCTTTGTGCTGGGAGAGAAGCTGAGCCCTGATTAGGGGGCGGGGCTACATTGACTTGGGGTTCTATAAAGGCAGCAGCTACTCAGGCAGCGGCACAGACAGCTGCAGCGATACAGGAGCTAGCAAACAGAGCTGTAAACAGGGGAGTTTGAGTGGGAGTTCTGTAGGAGGAGAAGGTATTTGTGTGTGTTTGGTTTTGTATTGGTAGTATATGTATGTGTAGAGGCTTGGAGGGGCTTTGTGCTGGGAGAGAAGCTGAGCCCTGATTAGGGGGCGGGGCTTCCCTGACTAGGCGTCCTATAAAGGTAGCAGCCAGTCAGGCAGCGGTACAGGAGCTAGCAAACAGACCTGTAAACAGGGGAGTTTGAGTGGGAGTTCTGTTGGAGGAGAAGGTATTTGTGTGTGAGTTTGGTTTTGTATTGGTATTATCTGTATGTGCAGAGGCTTGGAGGGGCTTTGTGCTGGGAGAGAAGCTGAGCCCTTATTAGGGGGCGGGGCTTCACTGACTAGGGGTCCTATAAAGGTAGCAGCCAGTCAGGCAGCGGCACAGACAGCTGCAGCGGCACAGGAGCTAGAAAACAGAGGTGTAAACAGGGGAGTTTGAGTGGGAGTTCTGTTGGAGGAGAAGGTGTTTGTGTGTGTTTGGTTTTGTATTGGTAGTATCTGTATGTGTAGCGTTTTTGTGCTGGGAGAGAAGCTGAGCCCTGATTAGGGGGCGGGACTTCACTGACAAGGGGTCCTCTAAAGGTATCAGCCAGTCAGGCAGCGGCACAGACAGCTGCAGCGGCACAGGAGCTAGCAAACAGAGCTGTAAACAGGGGAGTTTGAGTCGGAGTTCTGATGGAGGAGAAGGTATTTGTGTGTGTTTGGTTTTGTATTGGTAATATCTGTATGTGTAGATGCTTGTAGGGGCTTTGTGCTGGGAGAGAAGCTGAGCCCTGATTAGGGGGCTGGGCTTGCCTGACTAGGGGTCCTATAAAGGTAGCAGCCAGTCAGGCAGCGGCACAGGAGCTAACGAACAGAGCTGTAAACAGGGGAGTTTGAGTGGGAGTTCTGTTGGAGGAGAAGGTATTCGTGTGTGTTTGGTTTTGTATTGGTAGTATCCGTATGTGTAGGGGCTTTGTGCTGGGAGAGAAGCTGAGTCCTGATTAGGGGGCGGGGCTTCACTGACTAGGGGTCCTATAAAGGTAGCAGCACAGACAGGTGCAGCGGCACAGGAGCTAGCAAACAGAGCTGTAAACAGGGGAGTTTGAGTGTGAGTTCTGTTGGAGGAGAAGGTATTTGTGTGTGTTTGGTTTTGATTTGGTGGTATCTGTATGTGCAGGGGCTTTGTGCTGGGAGAGAACCTGAGCCCTGATTAGGGGGCGGGGCTACACTGACTTGGGGTTCTATGAAGGCAGCAGCTCCTCAGGCAGCGGCACAGACAGCTGCAGCGATACAGGAGCTAGCAAACAGATCTGTAAACAGGGGAGTTTGAGTGGGAGTTCTGTTGGAGGAGAAGGTATTTGTGTGTCAGTTTGGTTTTGTATTGGTAGTATCTGTATGTGCAGAGGCTTGGAGGGGCTTTGTGCTGGGAGAGAAGCTGAGCCCTGATTAGGGGGCGGGGCTTCACTGACTAGGGGTCCTATAAAGGTAGCAGCCAGTCAGGCAGCGGCAGAGACAGCTGCAGCGGCACAGGAGCTAGCAAACAGAGCTGTAAACAGGGGAGTTTGAGTGTGAGTTCTGTTGGAGGAGAAGGTATTTGTGTTTGTTTGGTTTTGTATTGGTGGTATCTGTATGTGCAGGGGCTTTGTGCTGGGAGAGAAGCTGAGCCCTGATTAGGGGGCGGAGCTTCACTGTCTAGGGGTCCTATAAAGGTAGCAGAACAGACAGCTGCAGTGGCACAGGAGCTAGCACAGAGAGGTGTAAACAGGGGAGTTTGAGTGTGAGTTCTGTTGGAGGAGAAGGTATTCGTGTGTGTTTGGTTCTGTATTGGTAGTATCCGTATGTGTAGGGGCTTTGTGCTGGGTGAGAAGCTGAGTCCTGATTAGGGGGCGGGGCTTCACTGACTAGGGGTCCTATAAAGGTAGCAGCACAGACAGGTGCAGCGGCACAGGACCTAGCAAATAGAGCTGTAAACATGGGAGTTCTCTTGGAGGAGAAGGTATTTGTGTATGTTTGGTTTTGTATTGGTAGTATCTGTATTTGCAGGGGCTTTGTGCTGGGAGAGAAGCTGAGCCCTGATTAGGGGGCGGGGCTTCACTGACTAGGGGACCTATGAAGGTAGCAGCGAGTCAGGCAGCGGCACAGACAGCTGCAGTGGCACAGGAGCTAGCAAACAGAGCTGTAAACAGGGGAGTTTCAGTGGGAGTTCTATTGGAGGAGAAGGTATTTGTGTGGGTTTGGTTTTGTATTGGTGGTATCTGTATATGTAGGGGCTTTGTGCTGGGAGAGAAGCTGAGCCCTGATTAGGGGGCGGGGCTTCACTGACTAGGGGTCCTATAAAGGGAGCAGCCAGTCAGGCAGCGGCACAGACAGCTGCAGCGGCACAGGAGCTATCAAACAGAGCTGTAAACAGGGGAGTTTGAGTGGGAGTTCTGTTGGAGGAGAAGGTATTTGTGTGTGTGTTTCGTTTTGTATTGGTAGTATATGTATGTGTAGAGGCTTGGAGGGGCTTTGTGCTGGGAGAGAAGCTGAGCCCTGATTTGGGGGCGGGGCTTCACTGACTAGGGGTCCTATAAAGGGAGCAGCCAGTGAGGCAGCGGCACAGGAGCTAGCAAACAGAGCTGTAAACAGGGGAGTTTGAGTGTGAGTTCTGTTGGAGGAAAAGGTATTTGTGTGTGTTTGGTTTTGTATTGGTGGTATCTGTATGTGTAGAGACTTGGAGGGGCTTTGTGCTGGGAGAGAAGCTGAGCCCTGATTAGAAGGCGGGGCTTCACTGACTAGGGGTCCTATAAAGGGAGCAGCACAGACAGCTGCAGTGGCACAGGAGCTAGCAAACAGAGCTGTAAACAGGGGAGTTTGAGTGGGCGTTCTGTTGGAGGAGAAGGTATTTGTGTGTGTGTTTGTTTTTGTATTGGTAGTTCCTGTATGTGTAGAGGCTTGGAGAGGCTTTGTGCTGGGAGAGAAGCTGAGTTCTGATTACGGGGCGGGGCTTCACTGACTAGGGGTCCTATAAAGGCAGCAGCCAGTCAGGCAGCGGCACAGGAGCTAGTAAACAGAGCTGTAAACAGGGGAGTTTGAGTGGGAGTTCTGTTGGAGGAGAAGGTATTTGTGTGGGTTTGGTTTTGTATTGATGGTATCTGTATGTGTAGAGGCTTGGAGGGGCTTTGTGCTGGGAGAGAAGCTGAGCCCTGATTAGAAGGCGGGGCTTCACTGACTAGGGGTCCTATAAAGGGAGCAGCACAGACAGCTGCAGCGGCACAGGAGCTAGCAAACAGAGCTGTAAACAGGGGAGTTTGAGTGGGAGTTCTGTCGGAGGAGAAGGTGTCTGTTTGTTCGGTTTTGTATTGGTAGTATCTGTATGTGTAGAGGCTTGGAGGGGCTTTGTGCTGGGAGAGAAGCTGAGCCCTGATTAGGGGGTGGGGCTTCACTTACTAGGGGTCCTATAAAGGGAGCAGCCAGTCAGGCAGCGGCACAGACAGCTGCAGCGGCACAGGAGCTAGCAAAAGGAGCTGTAAACAGGGGAGTTTGAGTGGGAGTTCTTTTGGAGGAGAAGGTATTTGTGTGTGTTTGGTTTTGTATTGTTAGTATCTGTATGTGTAGGGGCTTTGTGCTGGGAGAGAAGCTGAGCCCTGATTAGGGGGCGGGGTTTCACTGACTGGGGACCTATAAAGGGAGCAGCCAGTCAGGCAGCAGCACAGACAGCTACAGCGGCACAGGAGCAAGCAAACAGAGCTGTAAACAGGGGAGTTTGAGTGGGAGTTTTGTTGGGGGAGAAGGTATTTGTGTTTGCTTGGTTTTGTATTGGTAGTATCTGTATGTGTAGGGGCTTTGTGCTGGGAGAGAAGCTGAGCCCTGATTAGGGGGCGGGGCTTCGCTGACTAGGGGTCCTATGAATGTAGCAGCCAGACAGGCAGCGGCACAGACAGCTGCAGCGGAACAGGAGCTAGCAAACAGAGCTGTAAACAGGGGAGTTTGAGTGGGAATTCTGTTGGAGGAGAAGTTATTTGTGTGTGTTTGGTTTTGTATTGGTAGTACCTGTATGTGTAGAGGCTTGTAGGGGCTTTGTGGTGGGAGAGAAGCTGAGTCCTGATTAGGGGCGGGGCTTCACTGACTAGGGGTCCTATAAAGGGAGCAGCCAGTCAGGCAGCGGCACAGGAGCTAGCAAACAGAGGTGTAAACAGGGGAGTTTGAGTGTGTGTTCTGTTGGAGGAGAAGGTATTTGTGTGTGTTTGGTTATGTATTGGTAGTATTTGTATGTGTAGAGGCTTGGAGGGGCTTTGTGCTGGGAGAGAAGCTGAGCCCTGATTAGAAGGCGGGGCTTCACTGACTAGGGGTCCTATAAAGGTAGCAGCACAGACAGGTGCAGCGGCACAGGACCTAGCAAACAGAACTGTAAACAGGGGAGTTGGAGTGGGAATTCTGTTGGAGGAGAAGGTATTTGTGTGTGTTTGGTTTTGTATTGGTGGTATCTGTATGTGCAGGGGCTTTGTGCTGGGAGAGAAGCTGAGCCCTGATTAGGGGGCGGGGCTACATTGACTTGGGGTTCTATAAAGGCAGCAGCTAATCAGGCAGCGGCACAGACAGCTGCAGCGGAACAGGAGCTAGCAAACAGAGCTGTAAACAGGGGAGTTTGAGTGGGAGTTCTGTTGGAGGAGAAGGTATTTGTGTGTGTGTTTGGTTTTGTATTGGTAGTATATGTATGTGTAGAGGCTTGGAGGGGCTTTGTGCTGGGAGAGAAGTTGAGCCCTGATTAGGGGGCGGGGCTTCCCTGACTAGGCGTCCTATAAAGGTAGCAGCCAGTCAGGAAGCGGTACAGGAGCTAGCAAACAGAGCTGTAAACAGGGGAGTTTGTGTGGGAGTTCTGTTGGAGGAGAAGGTATTTGTGTGTGAGTTTGGTTTTGTATTGGTAGTATCTGTATGTGCAGAGGCTTGGAGGGGCTTTGTGCTGGGAGAGAAGCTGAGCCCTGATTAGGGGGCGGGGCTTCACTGACTAGGGGTCCTATAAAGGTAGCAGCACAGACAGGTGCAGCGATACAGGAGCTAGCAAACAGATCTGTAAACAGGGGAGTTTGAGTGGGAGTTCTGTTGGAGGAGAAGGTATTTGTGTGTGAGTTTGGTTTTGTATTGGTAGTATATGTATGTGTAGAGGCTTGGAGGGGCTTTGTGCTGGGAGAGAAGTTGAGCCCTGATTAGGGGGCGGGGCTTCCCTGACTAGGCGTCCTATAAAGGTAGCAGCCAGTCAGGCAGCGGCACAGGAGCTAGCAAACAGAGCTGTAAACAGGGGAGTTTGAGTGGGAGTTCTGTTGGAGGAGAAGGTGTTTGTGTGTGTTTGGTTTTGTATTGGTAGTATCTGTATGTGTAGCGTTTTTGTGCTGGGAGAGAAGCTGAGCCCTGATTAGGGGGCGGGACTTCACTGACTAGGGGTCCTCTAAAGGTATCAGCCAGTCAGGCAGCGGCACAGACAGCTGCAGCGGCACAGGAGCTAGCAAACAGAGCTGTAAACAGGGGAGTTTGAGTCGGAGTTCTGTTGGAGGAGAAGGTATTCGTGTGTGTTTGGTTTTGTATTGGTAGTATCCGTATGTGTAGGGGCTTTGTGCTGGGAGAGAAGCTGAGTCCTGATTAGGGGGCGGGGCTTCACTGACTAGGGGTCCTATAAAGGTAGCAGCACAGACTGGTGCAGCGGCACAGGAGCTAGCAAACAGAGCTGTAAACAGGGGAGTTTGAGTGTGAGTTCTGTTGGAGGAGAAGGTATTTGTGTGTGTTTGGTTTTGATTTGGTGGTATCTGTATGTGCAGGGGCTTTGTGCTGGGAGAGAACCTGAGCCCTGATTAGGGGGCGGGGCTACACTGACTTGGGGTTCTATGAAGGCAGCAGCTCATCAGGCAGCGGCACAGACAGCTGCAGCGATACAGGAGCTAGCAAACAGATCTGTAAACAGGGGAGTTTGAGTGGGAGTTCTGTTGGAGGAGAAGGTATTTGTGTGTGTTTGGTTTTGTATTGGTAGTATCTGTATGTGCAGAGGCTTGGAGGGGCTTTGTGCTGGGAGAGAAGCTGAGCCCTGATTAGAAGGCGGGGCTTCACTGACTAGGGGTCCTATAAAGGGAGCAGCCAGTCAGGCAGCGGCACAGGAGCTAGCAAACAGAGGTGTAAACAGGGGAGTTTGAGTGTGAGTTCTGTTGGAGGAGAAGGTATTCGTGTGTGTTTGGTTTTGTATTGGTAGTATCCGTATGTGTAGGGGCTTTGTGCTGGGAGAGAAGCTGAGTGATGATTAGGGGGCGGGGCTTCACTGACTAGGGGTCCTATAAAGGGAGCAGCCAGTCAGGCAGCAGCACAGGAGCTAGCAAACAGAGCTGTAAACAGGGGAGTTTGAGTGTGAGTTCTGTTGGAGGAGAAGGTATTTGTGTGTGTTTGGTTTTGTATTGGTGGTATCTGTATGTGCAGGGGCTTTGTGCTGGGAGAGAAGCTGAGCCCTGATTAGGGGGCGGAGCTTCACTGTCTAGGGGTCCTATAAAGGTAGCAGCACAGACAGGTGCAGCGGCACAGGACCTAGCAAACAGAGTTGTAAACAGGGGAGTTCGAGTGGGAGTTCTGTTGGAGGAGAAGGTATTTGTGTATGTTTGGTTTTGTATTGGTAGTATCTGTATTTGCAGGGGCTTTGTGCTGGGAGAGAAGCTGAGCCCTGATTAGGGGGCGGGGCTTCACTGACTAGGGGACCTATGAAGGTAGCAGCGAGTCAGGCAGCGGCACAGACAGCTGCAGTGGCACAGGACCTAGCAAACAGAGCTGTAAACAGGGGAGTTTCAGTGGGAGTTCTATTGCAGGAGAAGGTATTTGTGTGGGTTTGGTTTTGTATTGGTGGTATCTGTATATGTAGGGGCTTTGTGCTGGGAGAGAAGCTGAGCCCTGATTAGGGGGCGGGGCTTCACTGACTAGGGGTCCTATAAAGGGAGCAGCCAGTCAGGCAGCGGCACAGGAGCTATCAAACAGAGGTGTAAACAGGGGAGTTTGAGTGGGAGTTCTGTCGGAGGAGAAGGTGTCTGTGTTTCTTCGGTTTTGTATTGGTAGTATCTGTATGTGTAGAGGCTTGGAGGGGCTTGGTGCTGGGACAGAAGCTGAGCCCTGATTAGGGGGCGGGGCTTCACTGACTAGGGGTCCTATAAAGGGAGCAGCCAGTCAGGCAGCGGCACAGGAGCTATCAAACAGAGGTGTAAACAGGGGAGTTTGAGTGGTAGTTCTGTCGGAGGAGAAGGTGTCTGTGTTTCTTCGGTTTTGTATTGGTAGTATCTGTATGTGTAGAGGCTTGGAGGGGCTTGGTGCTGGGAGAGAAGCTGAGCCCTGATTAGGGGGCGGGGCTTCACTGACTAGGGGTCCTATAAAGGGAGCAGCCAGTCAGGCAGCGGCACAGACAGCTGCAGCGGCACAGGAGCTAGCAAACAGAGCTCTAAACAGGGGGGTTTGAGTGGGAGTTCTGTTGGAGGAGAAGGTATTTGTGTGTGTTTGGTTTTGTATTGGTAGTATCTCTATGTGTAGCGGTTTTGTGCTGGGAGAGAAGCTGAGCCCTGATTAGGGGGCGGGGTTTCACTGACTGGGGACCTATAAAGGGAGCAGCCAGTCAGGCAGCGGCACAGACAGCTACAGCGGCACAGGAGCAAGCAAACAGAGCTGTAAACAGGGGAATTTGAGTGGGAGTTCTGTTGGGGGAGAAGGTATTTGTGTTTGCTTGGTTTTGTATTGGTAGTATCTGTATGTGTAGAGGCTTGGAGGGTCTTTGTGATCGGAGAGAAGCTGAGCCATGATTAGGGGGCGGGGCTTCGCTGACTAGGGGTCCTATGAAGGTAGCAGCCAGTCAAGCAGCGGCACAGACAGCTGCAGCGGCACAGGAGCTAGCAAACAGAGCTGTAAACAGGGGAGTTTGAGTGGGAATTCTGTTGGAGGAGAAGTTATTTGTGTGTGTTTGGTTTTGCATTGTTAGTATCTGTATGTGTAGGGGCTTTGTGTTGGGAGAGAAGCTGAGCCCTGATTAGGGGGCGGTGCTTCCCTGACTCGGGGTCCTATAAACGTAGCAGCCAGTCAGGCAGCGGTACAGGAGCTAGCAAACAGAGCTGTAAACAGGGGAGTTTGAGTGGGAGTTCTGTTGGAGGAGAAGGTATATGTGTGTGTTTGGTTTTTTATCGGTAGTATCTGTATGTGTAAGGGCTTTGTGCTGGGAGAGAAGCTGAGCCCTGATTAGGGGGCGGGGCTTCCCTGACTAGGAGTCCTATAAAGGTAGCAGCCAGTCAGGCAGCGGCACAGGAGCTAGCAAACAGAGCTGTAAACAGGGGAGTTTGAGTGGGAGTTCTGTTGGAGGAGAAGGTATTTGTGTGTGTTTGGATTTGTATTGGTAGTATTCGTATGTGTAGAGGCTTTGTGCTGGGAGAGAAGATGAGCCCTGATTAGGGGGCGGGCCTTCCCTGACTAGGGGTCCTATAAAGGTAGCAGCCAGTCAGGCAGCGGCACAGACAGCTGCAGCGCACAGGAGCTAGCAAACAGAGCTGTAAACAGGGGAGTTTGAGTGGGAGTTCTGTTGGAGGAGAAGGTATTTCTGTGTGTTTGGTTTTGCATTGTTAGTATCTGTATGTGTAGGGGCTTTGTGTTGGGAGAGAAGCTGAGCCCTGATTAGGGGGCGGTGCTTCCCTGACTCGGGGTCCTATAAACGTAGCAGCCAGTCAGGCAGCGGTACAGGAGCTAGCAAACAGAGCTGTAAACAGGGGAGTTTGAGTGGGAGTTCTGTTGGAGGAGAAGGTATATGTTTGTGTTTGGATTTGTATTGGTAGTATTTGTATGTGTAGAGGCTTCGTGCTGGGAGAGAAGCTGAGCCCTGATTAGGGGGCGGGGCTTCCCTGACTAGGGGTCCTATAAAGGTAGCAGTCAATCAGGCAGCGGCACAGACAGCTGCAGCACACAGGAGCTAGCAAACAGAGCTGTAAACAGGGGAGTTTGAGTGGGAGTTCTGTTGGAGGAGAAGGTATTTGTGTGTGTGTTTCGTTTTGTATTGGTAGTATCTGTATGTGTAGGGGCTTTGTGCTGGGAGAGAAGATGAGCCCTGATTAGGGGGCGGGGCTTCCCTGACTAGGGGTCCTATAAAGGTAGCAGCCAGTCAAGCAGCGGCACAGGAGCTAGCAAACAGAGCTGTAAACAGGGGAGTTTGAGTGGGAGTTCTGTTGGAGGAGAAGGTATTTGTGTTTGTCTTTGGTTTTGTATTGGTAGTATCTGTGTGTGTAGGGGCTTTGTGCTGGGAGAGAAGCTGAGCCCTGATTAGGGGGCGGGGCTTCACTGACTAGGGGTCCTATAAAGGTAGCAGCCAATCAGGGAGTGGCACAAACAGCTGCAGCGGCACAGGAGCTAGCAAACAGAGCTGTAAACAGGGGAGTTTGACTGGGAGTTCTGTTGGAGTAGAAGGTATTTGTGTGTGTTTGGTTTTGTATTGGTAGTATCTGTGTGTGTAGGGGCTTTGTGCTGGGACAGAAGCTGAGCCCTGATTAGGGGGCGGGGCTTCCCTGACTAGGGGTCCTATAAAGGTAGCAGTCAATCAGGCAGCGGCACAGGAGCTAGCAAACAGAGCTGTAAACAGGGGTTTGAGTTGGAGTTCTGTTGGAGGAAAAGGTATTTCTGTGTGTGTTTGGTTTTGTATTGGTGGTATCTGTATGTGCAGGGGCTTTGTGCTGGGAGAGAAGCTGAGCCCTGATTAGTGGGCGGGGCTTTCCTGACTAGGGGTCCTATAAAGGTTGCAGCCAGTCAGACAGCGGCACAGGAGCTAGCAAACAGAGCTGTAAACAGGGGAGTTCGAGTGGGAGTTCTGTTGGTGGAGAAGGTATTTGTGTGTGTGTTTGGTTTTGTATTGGTAGTATCTGTATGTGTAGGGGCTTTGTGCTGGGAGAGAAGATGAGCCCTGATTAGGGGGCGGGGCTTCCCTGACTAGGGGTCCTATAAAGGTAGCAGCCAGTCAGGCAGCGGCACAGGAGCTAACAAACAGAGCTGTAAACAGGGGAGTTTGAGTGGGAGTTCTGTTGGAGTAGGAGGTATTTGTGTGTGTTTGGTTTTGTATTGGTAGTATCTGTATGTGTAGGGGCTTTGTGCTGGGAGAGAAGCTGAGCCCTGATTAGGGGGCGGGGCTTCACTGACTAGGGGTCCTATAAAGGTAGCAACCAGTCAGGCAGCGGCACAGACAGCTGCAGCGCACAGGAGCTAGCAAACAGAGCTGTAAACAGGGGAGTTTGATTGGGAGTTCTGTTGGAGGAGAAGGTATTTGTGTGTGTTTGGTTTTGCATTGTTAATATCTGTATGTGTAGGGGCTTTGTGTTGGGAGAGAAGCTGAGCCCTGATTAGGGGGCGGTGCTTCCCTGACTCGGGGTCCTATAAAGGTAGCAGCCAGTCAGGCAGCGGCACAGACAGCTGCAGCGGCACAGGAACTAACAAACAGAGCTGTAAACAGGGGAGTTTGAGTGGGAGTTCTGTTGGAGTAGAAGGTATTTGTGTGTGTTTGGATTTGTATTGGTAGTATCTGTGTGTGTAGGGGCTTTGTGCTGGAACAGAAGCTGAGCCCTGATTAGGGGCCGGTGCTTCACTGACTAGGGGTCCTATAAAGGTTGCAGCCAGTCAGGCAGCGGCACAGACAGCTGCAGCGGCACAGGAACTAACAAACAGAGCTGTAAACAGGGGAGTTTGAGTGGGAGTTCTGTTGGAGGAGAAGGTATTCGTGTGTTTGGATTTGTATTGTTAGTATCTGTATGTGTAAGGGCTTTGTGCTGGGAGAGAAGCTGAGCCCTGATAGGGGGCGGGGCTTCCCTGACTAGGGGTCCTATAAAGGTAGCAGCCAGTCAGGCAGCGGCACAGGAGCTAGCAAACAGAGCTGTAAACAGGGGAGTTTGAGTGGGAGTTCTGTTGGAGGAGAAGGTACCTGTGTGTGTTTGGTTTTGTATTGGTGGTATCTGTATGTGCAGGAGCTTTGTGCTGGGAGAGAAGCTGAGCCCTGATTAGGGGGCGGGGCTTCACTGACTAGGGGTCCTATAAAGGTAGCAGCCAGTCAGGCAGCGGCACAGACAGCTGCAGCGGCACAGGAGCTAACAAACAGAGCTGTAAACAGGGGAGTTTGAGTGGGAGTTCTGTTGGAGGAGAAGGTATTTGTGTGTTTGGTTTTGTATTGTTAGTATCTGTATGTGTAGGGGCTTTGTGCTGGGAGAGAAGCTGAGCCCTGATTAGGGGGCGGGGCTTCCCTGACTAGGGGTCCTATAAAGGTAGCAGCCAGTCAGGCAGCGGCACAGGAGCTAGCAAACAGAGCTGTGAACAGGGGAGTTTGAGTGGGAGTTCTGTTGGAGGAGAAGGTATTTGTGTGTGTTTGGTTTTGTATTGGTAGTATCTGTATGTGTAGGGGCTTTGTGTTGGGAGAGAAGCTGAGCCCTGATTAGGGGGCGGTGCTTCCCTGACTCGGGGTCCTATAAACGTAGCAGCCAGTCAGGCAGCGGTACAGGAGCTAGCAAACAGAGCTGTAAACAGGGGAGTTTGAGTGGGAGTTCTGTTGGAGGAGAAGGTATATGTTTGTGTTTGGATTTGTATTGGTAGTATTTGTATGTGTAGAGGCTTCGTGCTGGGAGAGAAGCTGAGCCCTGATTAGGGGGCGGGGCTTCCCTGACTAGGGGTCCTATAAAGGTAGCAGTCAATCAGGCAGCGGCACAGACAGCTGCAGCGCACAGGAGCTAGCAAACAGAGCTGTAAACAGGGGAGTTTGAGTGGGAGTTCTGTTGGAGGAGAAGGTATTTGTGTGTGTTTGGTTTTGCATTGTTAGTATCTGTATGTGTAGAGGCTTTGTGTTGGGAGAGAAGCTGAGCCCTGATTAGGGGGCGGGGCTTCCCTGACTAGGGGTCCTATAAAGGTAGCAGCCAGTCAGGCAGCGGCAAAGACAGCTGCAGCGGCACAGGAGCTAGCAAACAGAGCTGAAAACAGGGGTTTGAGTTGGAGTTCTGTTGGAGGAAAAGGTATTTGTGTGTGTGTTTGGTTTTGTATTGGTGGTATCTGTATGTGCAGGGGCTTTGTGCTGGGAGAGAAGCTGAGCCCTGATTAGTGGGCGGGGCTTTCCTGACTAGGGGTCCTATAAAGGTTGCAGCCAGTCAGACAGCGGCACAGGAGCTAGCAAACAGAGCTGTAAACAGGGGAGTTTGAGTGGGAGTTCTGTTGGAGTAGGAGGTATTTGTGTGTGTTTGGTTTTGTATTGGTAGTATCTGTATGTGTAGGGGCTTTGTGCTGGGAGAGAAGCTGAGCCCTGATTAGGGGGCGGGGCTTCACTGACTAGGGGTCCTATAAAGGTAGCAACCAGTCAGGCAGCGGCACAGACAGCTGCAGCGCACAGGAGCTAGCAAACAGAGCTGTAAACAGGGGAGTTTGATTGGGAGTTCTGTTGGAGGAGAAGGTATTTGTGTGTGTTTGGTTTTGCATTGTTAATATCTGTATGTGTAGGGGCTTTGTGTTGGGAGAGAAGCTGAGCCCTGATTAGGGGGCGGTGCTTCCCTGACTCGGGGTCCTATAAAGGTAGCAGCCAGTCAGGCAGCGGCACAGACAGCTGCAGCGGCACAGGAACTAACAAACAGAGCTGTAAACAGGGGAGTTTGAGTGGGAGTTCTGTTGGAGTAGAAGGTATTTGTGTGTGTTTGGATTTGTATTGGTAGTATCTGTGTGTGTAGGGGCTTTGTGCTGGAACAGAAGCTGAGCCCTGATTAGGGGCCGGTGCTTCACTGACTAGGGGTCCTATAAAGGTTGCAGCCAGTCAGGCAGCGGCACAGACAGCTGCAGCGGCACAGGAACTAACAAACAGAGCTGTAAACAGGGGAGTTTGAGTGGGAGTTCTGTTGGAGGAGAAGGTATTCGTGTGTTTGGATTTGTATTGTTAGTATCTGTATGTGTAAGGGCTTTGTGCTGGGAGAGAAGCTGAGCCCTGATAGGGGGCGGGGCTTCCCTGACTAGGGGTCCTATAAAGGTAGCAGCCAGTCAGGCAGCGGCACAGGAGCTAGCAAACAGAGCTGTAAACAGGGGAGTTTGAGTGGGAGTTCTGTTGGAGGAGAAGGTACCTGTGTGTGTTTGGTTTTGTATTGGTGGTATCTGTATGTGCAGGAGCTTTGTGCTGGGAGAGAAGCTGAGCCCTGATTAGGGGGCGGGGCTTCACTGACTAGGGGTCCTATAAAGGTAGCAGCCAGTCAGGCAGCGGCACAGACAGCTGCAGCGGCACAGGAGCTAACAAACAGAGCTGTAAACAGGGGAGTTTGAGTGGGAGTTCTGTTGGAGGAGAAGGTATTTGTGTGTTTGGTTTTGTATTGTTAGTATCTGTATGTGTAGGGGCTTTGTGCTGGGAGAGAAGCTGAGCCCTGATTAGGGGGCGGGGCTTCCCTGACTAGGGGTCCTATAAAGGTAGCAGCCAGTCAGGCAGCGGCACAGGAGCTAGCAAACAGAGCTGTGAACAGGGGAGTTTGAGTGGGAGTTCTGTTGGAGGAGAAGGTATTTGTGTGTGTTTGGTTTTGTATTGGTAGTATCTGTATGTGTAGGGGCTTTGTGTTGGGAGAGAAGCTGAGCCCTGATTAGGGGGCGGTGCTTCCCTGACTCGGGGTCCTATAAACGTAGCAGCCAGTCAGGCAGCGGTACAGGAGCTAGCAAACAGAGCTGTAAACAGGGGAGTTTGAGTGGGAGTTCTGTTGGAGGAGAAGGTATATGTTTGTGTTTGGATTTGTATTGGTAGTATTTGTATGTGTAGAGGCTTCGTGCTGGGAGAGAAGCTGAGCCCTGATTAGGGGGCGGGGCTTCCCTGACTAGGGGTCCTATAAAGGTAGCAGTCAATCAGGCAGCGGCACAGACAGCTGCAGCGCACAGGAGCTAGCAAACAGAGCTGTAAACAGGGGAGTTTGAGTGGGAGTTCTGTTGGAGGAGAAGGTATTTGTGTGTGTTTGGTTTTGCATTGTTAGTATCTGTATGTGTAGAGGCTTTGTGTTGGGAGAGAAGCTGAGCCCTGATTAGGGGGCGGGGCTTCCCTGACTAGGGGTCCTATAAAGGTAGCAGCCAGTCAGGCAGCGGCAAAGACAGCTGCAGCGGCACAGGAGCTAGCAAACAGAGCTGAAAACAGGGGTTTGAGTTGGAGTTCTGTTGGAGGAAAAGGTATTTGTGTGTGTGTTTGGTTTTGTATTGGTGGTATCTGTATGTGCAGGGGCTTTGTGCTGGGAGAGAAGCTGAGCCCTGATTAGTGGGCGGGGCTTTCCTGACTAGGGGTCCTATAAAGGTTGCAGCCAGTCAGACAGCGGCACAGGAGCTAGCAAACAGAGCTGTAAACAGGGGAGTTTGAGTGGGAGTTCTGTTGGTGGAGAAGGTATTTGTGTGTGTGTTTCGTTTTGTATTGGTAGTATCTGTATGTGTAGGGGCTTTGTGCTGGGAGAGAAGATGAGCCCTGATTAGGGGGCGGGGCTTCCCTGACTAGGGGTCCTATAAAGGTAGCAGCCAGTCAGGCAGCGGCACAGGAGCTAGCAAACAGAGATGTAAACAGCGGAGTTTGAGTGGGAGTTCTGCTGGAGGAGAAGGTATTAGTGTGTGTTTGGTTTTGTCTTGTTAATATCTGTATGTGTAGGGGCTTTGTGCTGGGACAGAAGCTGAGCCCTGATTAGGGGGCGGGGCTTCACTGTCTTGGGGTCCTAGAAAGGTATCAGCCAGTCAGGCAGCGGCACAGACAGCTGCAGCCGCACAGGAGCTAGCAAACAGAGCTGTAAACAGGGGAGTTTGACTGGGAGTTCTGTTGGAGGAGAAGGTATTTGTGTGTGTTTGGTTTTGTATTGGTAGTATCTGTGTGTGTAGGGGCTTTGTGCTGGGACAGAAGCTGAGCCCTGATTAGGGGGCGGGGCTTCCCTGACTAGGGGTCCTATAAAGGTAGCAGCCAGTCAGGCAGCGGCACAGGAGCTATCAAACAGAGCTGTAAACAGGGGAGTTTGAGTGGGAGTTCTGTTGGAGGAGAAGGTATTTGTGTGTGTTTGATTTGGTATTGGTAGTATCTGTATGTGTAGGGGCTCTGTGCTGGGAGAGAAGCTGAGCCGGGATTAGGGGGCGGGGCTTCACTGACTAGGGGTCCTATAAAGGTATCAGCCAGTCAGGCACCGGCAAAGACAGCTGCAGTGGCACAGGAGCTAGCAAACAGAGCTGTAAACAGGGAAGTTTGAGTGGGAGTTCTGTTGGAGGAGAAGGTATTTGTGTTTGTCTTTGGTTTTGTATTGGTAGTATCTGTGTGTGTAGGGGCTTTGTGCTGGGAGAGAAGCGGAGCCCTGATTAGGGGGCGGGGCTTCACTGACTAGGGGTCCTATAAAGGTAGCAGCCAATCAGGGAGCGGCACAAACAGCTGCAGCGGCACAGGACCTAGCAAACAGAGCTGTAAACAGGGGAGTTTGACTGGGAGTTCTGTTGGAGTAGAAGGTATTTGTGTGTGTTTGGTTTTGTATTGGTAGTATCTGTGTGTGTAGGGGCTTTGTGCTGGGAGAGAAGCTTAGCCCTGATTAGGGGGCGGGGCTTCCCTGACTAGGGGTCCTATAAAGGTAGCAGTCAATCAGGCAGCGGCACAGGAGCTAGCAAACAGAGCTGTAAACAGGGGTTTGAGTTGGAGTTCTGTTGGAGGAAAAGGTATTTCTGTGTGTGTTTGGTTTTGTATTGGTAGTATCTGTATGTGTAGGGGCTTTGTGCTGGGAGAGAAGATGAGCCCTGATTAGGGGGCGGGGCTTCCCTGACGAGGAGTCCTATAAAGGTAGCAGCCAGTCAGGCAGCGGCACAGGAGCTAACAAACAGAGCTGTAAACAGGGGAGTTTGAGTGGGAGTTCTGTTGGAGTAGGAGGTATTTGTGTGTGTTTGGTTTTGTATTGGTAGTATCTGTATGTGTAGGGGCTTTGAGCTGGGAGAGAAGCTGAGCCGTGATTAGGGGGCGGGGCTTCACTGACTAGGGGTCCTAGAAAGGTATCAGCCAGTCAGGCAGCGGCACAGACAGCTGCAGCGGCACAGGAGCTAGCAAACAGAGCTGTAAACAGGGGAGTTTGAGTGGGAGTTCTGTTGGAGGAGAAGGTACTTGTGTGTGTTTGGTTTTGTATTGGTGGTATCTGTATGTGTAGAGGCTTGGAGGGGCTTTGTGCTGGGAGAGAAGCTGAGCCCGGATTAGTGGGCGGGGCTTCCCTGACTAGGGGTCCTATAAAGGTTGCAGCCAGTCAGGCAGCGGCACAGGAGCTATCAAACAGAGCTGTAAACAGGGGAGTATGAGTGGGAGTTCTGTTGGAGGAGAAGGTACTTGTGTGTGTTTGGTTTTGTATTGGTGGTATCTGTATGTGCAGGGGCTTTGCGCTGGGAGAGAAGCTGAGCCCTGATTAGGGGGCGGGGCTTCACTTACTAGGGGTCCTATAAAGGTAGCAGCCAGTCAGGCAGCGGCACAGGAGCTAGCAAACAGAGCTGTAAACAGGGGAGTTTGAGTGGGAGTTCTGTTGGAGGAGAAGGTATTTGTGGGTGTTTGGTTTTGTATTCGTAGTATCTGTATGTGTAGGGGCTTTGTGCTGGGAGAGAAGCTGAGCCCTGATTAGGGGGCGGGGCTTCACTGACTAGGGGTCCTATAAAGGTATCAGCCAGTCAGGCAGCGGCACAGACAGCTGCAGCGGCACAGGAGCTAGCAAACAGAGCTGTAAACAGGGGAGTTTGAGTGGGAGTTCTGTTGGAGGAGAAGGTATTTGTGTGTCTTTGGTTTTGTATTGGTGGTATCTGTATATGTAGAGGCTTGGAGGGGCTTTGTGCTGGGAGAGAAGCTGAGCCCTGATTAGTGGGCGGGGCTTCCCTGATTAGGGGTCCTATAAAGGTTGCAGCCAGTCAGGCAGCGGCACAGGAGCTATCGAACAGAGCTGTAAACAGGGGATTTTGAGTGGGAGTTCTGTTGGAGTAGAAGGTATTTGTGTGTGTTTGGTTTTGTATTGGTAGTATCTGTGTGTGTAGGGGCTTTGTGCTGGGACAGAAGCTGAGCCCTGATTAGGGGCCGGTGCTTCATTGACTAGGGGTCCTATAAAGGTAGCAGCCAGTCAGGCAGCGGCACAGACAGCTGCAGCGGCACAGGAACTAACAAACAGAGCTGTAAACAGGGGAGTTTGAGTGGGAGTTCTGTTGGAGTAGAAGGTATTTGTGTGTGTTTGGATTTGTATTGGTAGTATCTGTGTGTGTAGGGGCTTTGTGCTGGAACAGAAGCTGAGCCCTGATTAGGGGCCGGGGCTTGACTGACTAGGGGTCCTATAAAGGTAGCAGCCAGTCAGGCAGCGGCACAGGAGCTAGCAAACAGAGCTGTAAACAGGGGAGTTTGAGTGGGAGTTCTGTTGGAGGAGAAGGTATTTGTGTGTGTTTGGTTTTGCATTGTTAGTATTTGTATGTGTAGAGGCTTTGTGCTGGGAGAGAAGCTGAGCCCTGATTAGGGGGCGGGGCTTTCCTGACTCGGGGTCCTATAAACGTAGCAGCCAGTCAGGCAGCGGTACAGGAGCTAGCAAACAGAGCTGTAAACAGGGGAGTTTGAGTGGGAGTTCTGTTGGAGGAGAAGGTATATGTGTGTGTTTGGTTTTGTATCGGTAGTATCTGCATGTGTAGAGGCTTTGTGCTGGGAGAGAAGCTGAGCCCTGATTAGGGGGCGGGGCTTCCCTGACTAGGGGTCCTATAAAGGTAGCAGCCAGTCAGGCAGCGGCACAGACAGCTGCAGCGCACAGGAGCTAGCAAACAGAGCTGTAAACAGGGGAGTTTGAGTGGGAGTTCTGTTGGAGGAGAAGGTATTTGTGTTTGTTTGGTTTTGTATTGTTAGTATCTGTATGTGTAGGGGCTTTGTGTTGGGACAGAAGCTGAGCCCTGATTAGGGGGCGGGGCTTCCCTGACTAGGGGTCCTATAAAGGTAGCAGCCAGTCAGGCAGCGGCACAGGAGCTAGCAAACAGAGCTGTAAACAGGGGAGTTTGAGTGGGAGTTCTGTTGGAGGAGAAGGTATATGTGTGTGTTTGGTTTTTTATCGGTAGTATCTGTATGTGTAGAGGCTTTGTGCTGGGAGAGAAGATGAGCCCTGATTAGGGGGCGGGGCTTCACTGACTGGGGTCCTATAAAGGTAGCAGCTAGTCAGGCAGCGGCACAGACAGCTGCAGCGCACAGGAGCTAGCAAACAGAGCTGTAAACAGGGGAGTTTGAGTGGGAGTTCTGTTGGAGGAGAAGGTATTTGTGTGTGTTTGGATTTGTATTGGTAGTATTTGTATGTGTAGAGGCTTTGTGCTGGGAGAGAAGCTGAGCCCTGATTAGGGGGCGGGGCTTCCCTGACTAGGGGTCCTATAAAGGTAGCAGTCAATCACGCAGCGGCACAGACAGCTGCAGCGCACAGGAGCTAGCAAACAGAGCTGTAAACAGGGGAGTTTGAGTGGGAGTTCTGTTGGAGGAGAAGGTACTTGGTTGTGTTTGGTTTTGTATTGGTGGTATCTGTATGTGCAGGAGCTTTGTGCTGGGAGAGAAGCTGAGCCCTGATTAGGGGCGGGGCTTCACTGACTAGGGGTCCTATAAAGGTAGCAGCCAGTCAGGCAGCGGCACAGACAGCTCCAGCGGCACAGGAGCTAACAAACAGAGCTGTAAACAGGGGAGTTTGAGTGGGAGTTCTGTTGGAGGAGAAGGTATTTGTGTGTTTGGTTTTGTACTGTTAGTATCTGTATGTGTAGGGGCTTTGTGCTGGGAGAGAAGCTGAGCCCTGATTAGGGGGCGGGGCTTCCCTGACTAGGGGTCCTATAAAGGTAGCAGCCAGTCAGGCAGCGGCACAGGAGCTAGCAAACAGAGCTGTGAACAGGGGAGTTTGAGTGGGAGTTCCGTTGGAGGAGAAGGTATTTGTGTGTGTTTGGTTTTGTATTGGTAGTATCTGTATGTGTAGGGGCTTTGTGCTGGGACAGAAGCTGAGCCCTGATTAGGGGGCGGGGCTTGACTGACTAGGGGTCCTATAAAGGTATCAGCCAGTCAGGCAGCGGCACGGACAGCTGCAGCGGCACAGGAGCTAGCAAACAGAGCTGTAAACAGGGGAGTTTGAGTGGGAGTTCTGTTGGAGGAGAAGGTATTTGTGTGTGTTTGGTTTTGCATTGTTAGTATTTGTATGTGTAGAGGCTTTGTGCTGGGAGAGAAGCTGAGCCCTGATTAGGGGGCGGGGCTTTCCTGACTCGGGGTCCTATAAACGTAGCAGCCAGTCAGGCAGCGGTACAGGAGCTAGCAAACAGAGCTGTAAACAGGGGAGTTTGAGTGGGAGTTCTGTTGGAGGAGAAGGTATATGTGTGTGTTTGGTTTTGTATCGGTAGTATCTGTATGTGTAGAGGCTTTGTGCTGGGAGAGAAGCTGAGCCCTGATTAGGGGGCGGGGCTTCCCTGACTAGGGGTCCTATAAAGGTCGCAGCCAGTCAGGCAGCGGCACAGACAGCTGCAGCGCACAGGAGCTAGCAAACAGAGCTGTAAACAGGGGAGTTTGAGTGGGAGTTCTGTTGGAGGAGAAGGTATTTGTGTTTGTTTGGTTTTGTATTGTTAGTATCTGTATGTGTAGGGGCTTTGTGTTGGGACAGAAGCTGAGCCCTGATTAGGGGGCGGGGCTTCCCTGACTAGGGGTCCTATAAAGGTAGCAGCCAGTCAGGCAGCGGCACAGGAGCTAGCAAACAGAGCTGTAAACAGGGGAGTTTGAGTGGGAGTTCTGTTGGAGGAGAAGGTATTTGTGTGTGTTTGGATTTGTATTGGTAGTATTTGTATGTGTAGAGGCTTCGTGCTGGGAGAGAAGCTGAGCCCTGATTAGGGGGCGGGGCTTCCCTGACTAGGGGTCCCATAAAGGTAGCAGTCAATCAGGCAGCGGCACAGACAGCTGCAGCGCACAGGAGCTAGCAAACAGAGCTGTAAACAGGGGAGTTTGAGTGGGAGTTCTGTTGGAGGAGAAGGTATTTGTGTGTGTTTGGATTTGTATTGGTAGTATTTGTATGTGTAGAGGCTTTGTGCTGGGAGAGAAGCTGAGCCCTGATTAGGGGGCGGGGCTTCCCTGACTAGGGGTCCTATAAAGGTAGCAGTCAATCACGCAGCGGCACAGACAGCTACAGCGCACAGGAGCTAGCAAACAGAGCTGTAAACAGGGGAGTTTGAGTGGGAGTTCTGTTGGAGGAGAAGGTATTTGTGTGTGTTTGGTTTTGTATTGGTAGTATCTGTATGTGTAGGGTCTTTGTGCTGGGAGATAAGCTGAGCCCTGATTAGGGGGCGGGGCTTCCCTGACTAGGGGTCCTATAAAGGTAGCAGCCAGTCAGGCAGCGGCACAGGAGCTAGGAAACAGAGCTGTAAACAGGGGAGTTTGAGTGGGAGTTCTGTTGGAGGAGAAGGTGTTTGTGTTTGGTTTTGTACTGGTAGTATCTGTATGTGTAGAGGCTTGGAGGGGGTTTGTGCTGGGAGAGAAGCTGAGCCCTGATTAGGGGGCGGGGCTTCACTGAGTAGGGGTCCTATAAAGGTAGCAGCCAGTCAGGCGGCGGCACAGACAGCTGCAGCGGCACAGGAGCTAGCAAACAGAGCTGTGAACAGGGGAGTTTGAGTGGGAGTTCTGTTGGAGGAGAAGGTATTTTTGCGTGTTTGGTTTTGTATTGTTAGTATCTGTATGTGTAGGGGCTTGGCGGGGCTTTGTGCTTGGAGAGAAGCTGAGCCCTGATAAAGGGGCGGGGTTGACTGACTAGGGGTCCTATAAAGGTAGCAGCCAGTCAGGCAGTGGAACAGACAGGTGCAGCGGCACAGGAGCTAGCAAACAGAGCTGTAAGCAGGGGAGTTTGAGTGGGAGTTCTGCTGGAGGAGAAGGTATTCGTGTGTTCTTTTGTATTGGTAGTATATGTATGTGTAGAGGCTTGAAGGGGCTTTGTGCTGTGAGAGAAGCTGAGCCCTGATTAGGGGGCGGGGCTTCACTGACTAGGGGTCCTATAAAGGTAGGAGCCAGTCAGGCAGCGGCACAGGAGCCAGCAAACAGAGCTGTAAGCAGGGGAGTTTGAGTGGGAGTTCTGTTGGAGGAGAAGGTATTTGTGTGTGTTTGGTTTTGTATTGGTAGTATCTGTATGTGTACGGGCTTTGTGCTGTGAGAGAAGCTGAGCCCTGATTAGGGGGCGGGGCTTGACTGACTAGGGGTCCTATAATGGTAGGAGCCAGTCAGGCAGCGGCACAGGAGCCAGCAAATAGAGCTGTAAGCAGGGGAGTTTGACTGGGAGTTCTGTTGGAGGAGAAGGTATTTGTGTGTGTTGGTTTGGTTTTGCATTGGTAGTATCTGTATGAGTAGGGGCTTTGTGTTGGGAGAGAAGCTGAGCCCTGATTAGGGGCGGGGCTTCACCTACTAGGGGTCCTATAAAGGTAGCGGCACAGACAGCTGCAGCGGCACAGGAGCTAGCAAACAGAGCTGAAAACAGGGAAGTTTGAGTGCGAGTTCTGTTGGAGGAGAAGGTATTTGTGTGTGTTTGGTTTTGTATTGGTAGTATCTGTATGTGTAGAGGCTTGGAGGGGCTTTGTGCTGGGAGACAAGCTGAGCCCTGATTAGGGGGCGGGGCTTCACTGACTAGGGGTCCTATAAAGGTAGCAGGCAGTCAGGCAGCGGCACAGGAGCTAGGAAACAGAGCTGTAAACAGGGGAGTTTGAGTGGGAGTTCTGTTGGAGGAGAAGGTGTTTGTGTTTGGTTTTGTATTGGTAGTATCTGTATGTGTAGAGGCTTGGAGGGGCTTTGTGCTGGGAGAGAAGCTGAGCCCTGATTAGGGGGCGGGGCTTCACTGAGTAGGGGTCCTATAAAGGTAGCAGCCAGTCAGGCCGCGGCACAGACAGCTGCAGCGGCACAGGAGCTAGCAAACAGAGCTGTAAGCAGGGGAGTTTGAGTGGGAGTTCTGTTGGAGGAGAAGGTATTTGTGTGTTCGTTTGTATTGGTAGTATATGTATGTGTAGAGGCTTGAAGGGGCTTTGTGCTGTGAGAGAAGCTGAGCCCTGATTAGGGGGCGGGGCTTCCCTGACTAGGGGTCCTATAAAGGGAGCAGCCAGTCAGGCAGCGGAACAGACAGCTGCAGCGCCAAAGGAGCTAGCAAACAGAGCTGTAAACAGGGGAGTTGGAGTGGGAGTTCTGTTGGAGGAGAAGGTATTTGTGTTAGTTTGGTTTTGTATTGTTCGTATCTGTAGGTGTAGGGGCTTTGTGCTGGGAGAGAAGCTGAGCCCTGATTAGGGGGCGGGGCTTCCCTGACTAGGGGTCCTATAAAGGTAGCAGCCAGTCAGGCAGCGGCACAGGAGCTAGCAAACAGAGCTGTAAAGAGGGGAGTTTGAGAGTGAGTTCTGTTGGAGGAGAAGGTATTTGTGTGTGTTTGGTTTTGTATTGGTAGTATCTGTATGTGTAGAGGCTTGGAGGGGCTTTGTGCTGGGAGACAAGCTGAGCCCTGATTAGGGGGCGGGGCTTCACTGACTAGGGGTCCTATAAAGGTAGCAGCCAGTCAGGCAGCGGCACAGGAGCTAGGAAACAGAGCTGTAAACAGGGGAGTTTGAGTGGGAGTTCTGTTGGAGGAGAAGGTGTTTGTGTTTGGTTTTGTATTGGTAGTATCTGTATGTGTAGAGGCTTGGAGGGGCTTTGTGCTGGGAGAGAAGCTGAGCCCTGATTAGGGGGCGGGGCTTCACTGACTAGGGGACCTATAAAGGTAGCAGCCAGTCAGGCAGCGGCACAGGAGCTAGCAAACAGAGCTGTAAACAGGGGAGTTTGAGCGGGAGTGATGTTGGAGGAGAACGTGTTTGTGTTAGTTTGGTTTTGTATTGGTAGTATCTGTATGTGTAGGGGCTTGTAGGGGCTTTGTGCTGTGAGAGAAGCTGAGCCCTGATTAGGGGGCGGGGCTTGACTGACTAGGGGTCCTATAAAGGTAGGAGCCAGTCAGGCAGCGGCACAGGAGCCAGCAAATAGAGCTGTAAGCAGGGGAGTTTGACTGGGAGTTCTGTTGGAGGAGAAGGTATTTGTGTGTGTTTGGTTTTGTATTGGTAGTATCTGTATGTGTAGGGGCTTTGTGCTGGGAGAGAAGCTGAGCCCTGATTAGGGGGCGGGGCTTCCCTGACTAGGGGTCCTATAAAGGTAGCAGCCAGTCAGGCAGCGGCACAGGAGCTAGCAAACAGAGCTGTAAAGAGGGGAGTCTGAGAGGGAGTTCTATTGGAGGAGAAGGTATTTGTGTGTGTTGGTTTGGTTTTGCATTGGTAGTATCTGTATGAGTAGGGGCTTTGTGGTGGGAGAGAAGCTGATCCCTGATTAGGGGCGGGGCTTCACCTACTAGGGGTCCTATAAAGGTAGCGGCACAGACAGCTGCAGCGGCACAGGAGCTAGCAAACAGAGCTGAAAACAGGGAAGTTTGAGTGCGAGTTCTGTTGGAGGAGAAGGTATTTGTGTGTGTTTGGTTTTGTATTGGTAGTATCTGTATGTGAAGAGGCTTGGAGGGGCTTTGTGCTGGGAGACAAGCTGAGCCCTGATTAGGGGGCGGGGCTTCACTGACTAGGGGTCCTATAAAGGTAGCAGCCAGTCAGGCAGCGGCACAGGAGCTAGGAAACAGAGCTGTAAACAGGGGAGTTTGAGTGGGAGTTCTGTTGGAGGAGAAGGTGTTTGTGTTTGGTTTTGTATTGGTAGTATCTGTATGTGTAGAGGCTTGGAGGGGCTTTGTGCTGGGAGAGAAGCTGAGCCCTGATTAGGGGGCGGGGCTTCACTGACTAGGGGACCTATAAAGGTAGCAGCCAGTCAGGCAGCGGCACAGGAGCTAGCAAACAGAGCTGTAAACAGGGGAGTTTGAGTGGGAGTTCTGTTGGAGGAGAAGGTATTTGTGCGTGTTTGGTTTTGCATTGTTAGTATCTGTATGTGTAGGGGCTTGGCGGGGCTTTGTGCTTGGAGAGAAGCTGAGCCCTGATAAAGGGGCGGGGCTTGACTGACTAGGGGTCCTATAAAGGTAGCAGCCAGTCAGGCAGAGGAACAGACAGGTGCAGCGGCACAGGAGCTAGCAAACAGAGCTGTAAGCAGGGGAGTTTGAGTGGGAGTTCTGTTGGAGGAGAAGGTATTTGTGTGTGTTTGGTTTTGTATTGGTAGTATCTGTATGTGTACGGGCTTTGTGCTGTGAGAGAAGCTGAGCCCTGATTAGGGGGCGGGGCTTCCCTGACTAGGGGTCCTATAAAGGCAGCAGCGAGTCAGGCAGCGGCACAGACAGCTGCAGCGGCACAGGAGCTAGCAAACAGAGCTGTAAACAGGGGAGTTTGAGCGGGAGTGATGTTGGAGGAGAACGTGTTAGTGTTAGTTTGGTTTTGTATTGGTAGTATCTGTATGTGTAGAGGCTTGGAGGGGCGTTGTGCTCGGAGAGAAGCTGAGCCCTGATTAGGGAGCGGGGCTTCACTGACTACGGGTCCTATAAAGGCAGCAGCCAGTCAGGCAGCGGCACAGACAGCTGCAGCGGCACAGGAGCTAGCAAACAGAGCTGTAAACAGGGGAGTTTGAGTGGGAGTTCTGTTGGAGGAGAAGGTATTTGTGTCTGTTTGGTTTTGTATTGGTGGTATCTG
This sequence comes from Lepidochelys kempii, assembly GCF_965140285.1. NCBI lineage: Eukaryota > Metazoa > Chordata > Testudines > Cheloniidae > Lepidochelys > Lepidochelys kempii. Next base: position 20,232,143 of record NC_136400.1, on the reverse strand, counting down.
TATGTGCAGGGGCTTTGTGCTGGGAGAGAAGCTGAGCCCTGATTAGGGGGCGGGGCTTCACTGACTAGGGGTCCTATAAAGGGAGCAGCCAGTCAGGCAGCGGCACAGACAGCTGCAGTGGCACAGGAGCTATCAAACAGAGCTGTAAGCAGGGGAGTTTGAGTGGGAGTTCTGTTGGAGGAGAAGGTATTTGTGTGTTTGGTTTTGTATTGGTAGTATCTGTATGTGTAGAGGCTTGGAGGGGCTTTGTGCTGGGGGAGAAGCTGGACCCTGATTAGGGGGCGGGGCTTCACTGACTAGGGGTCCTATAAAGCTAGCAGCCAGTCAGGCAGCGGCACAGGAGCTAGCAAACAGACCAGTAAACAGTGGAGTTTGAGTGGGAGTTCTGTTGGAGGAGAAGGTATTTGTGTGTGTTTGGTTTTGTATTGGTAGTATCTGTATGTGCAGGGGCTTTGTGCTGCGAGAGAAGCTGAGCCCTCATTAGGGGGCGGGGCTTCACTGACTAGGTGTCCTATAAAGGTAGCAGCCAGTCAGGCAGCGGCTAAGACAGCTGCAGCGGCACAGGACCTAGCAAACAGAGCTGTAAACAGGGGAGTTGGAGTGGGAGTTCTGTTGAAGGAGAAGCTATTTGTGTGTTTGGTTTTGTATTGGTAGTATCTGTATGTGTAGAGGCTTGGAGGGGCTTTGTGCTGGGAGAGAAGCTGGGCCCTGATTAGGGGGCGGGGCTTCACTGACTAGGGGTCCTATAAAGGGAGCAGCCAGTCAGGCAGCGGCACAGACAGCTGCAGTGGCACAGGCGCTAGCAAACAGAGCTGTAAACAGGGGAGTTTGAGTGGGCGTTCTTTTGGAGAAGGTATTTGTGTGTGTTTGGTTTTGTATTGTCAGTATCTGTATGTGCAGGGGCTTTGTGCTGGGAGAGAAGCTGAGCCCTGATTAGGGGGCGGGGCTTCACTGACTAGGGGTCCTATAAAGGTAGCAGCCTGTCAGACAGCGGCACAGGAGCTAGCAAACAGAGCTGTAAGCAGGGGAGTTTGAGTGGGAATTCTGTTGGAGGGGATAGCATTTGTGTGTGTGTGTTTGGTTTTGTATTGTTAGTATCTGTATGTGTAGGGGCTTTGTGCTAGGAGAGAAGCTGAGCCCTGATTAGGGGTCCTATAAAGGTAGCAGCCAGTCAGGCAGTGGCACGGACAGCTGCAGCGGCACAGGAGCTAGCAAACAGAGCTGTGAACAGGGGAGTTTGTGTGGGAGTTCTGTTGGAGGGGAAGGTATTTCTGTGTGTTTGGTTTTGTATTGTCAGTATCTGTATGTGCAGGGGCTTTGTGCTGGGAGAGAAGCTGAGCTCTGATTATGGGGCGGGGCTTCCCTGACTAGGGGTAATATAAAGGTAGCAGCCAGTCAGGCAGCAGCTAAGACAGCTGCAGCGGCACAGGACCTAGCAAACAGAGCTGTAAACAGGGGAGTTGGAGTGGGAGTTCTAATGGAGGAGAAGCTATTTGTTTGTTTGGTTTTGTATTGTCAGTATCTGTATGTGCAGGGGCTTTGTGCTGGGAGAGAAGCTGAGCCCTGATTACGGGGCGGGGCTTCCCTGACTAGGGGTCCTATAAAGGTAGCAGCCAGTCAGGCAGCGGCACAGGAGCTAGCAAACAGAGCTGTAAACAGGGGAGTTTTAGTGGGAGTTCTGTTGGAGGAGAAGGTATTTGTGTGTGTTTTTGTATTGGTAGTACCTGTATGTGTAGAGGCTTGGAGGGGCTTTGTGCTGGGAGAGAAGCTGAGCCCTGATCAGGGGGCGGGGCTTCACTGACTAGGGGTCCTATAAAGGTAGGAGCCAGTCAGGCAGCGGCACAGACAGCTGCAGCGGCACAGGAGCTAGCAAACAGAGCTGTAAACAGGGGAGTTTTAGTGGGAGTTCTGTTGGAGGAGAAGGTATTTGTGTGTGTTTTTGTATTGGTAGTACCTGTATGTGTAGAGGCTTGGAGGGGCTTTGTGCTGGGAGAGAAGCTGAGCCCTGATTAGGGGGCGGGTCTTCACTGACTAGGGGTCCTATAAAGGTAGCAGCCAGTCAGGCAGCGGCACAGGAGCTAGCAAACAGAGCTGTGAACAGGGGAGTTTGAGTGGGAGTTCTGTTGGAGGAGAAGGTATTTGTGTGTTCGGTTTTGTATTGGTAGTATCTGTATGTGTACGGGCTTTGTGCTGGGAGAGAAGCTGAGCCCTGATTAGGGGGCGGGGCTTCACTGACTACGGGTCCAATAGAGGTAGCAGCCAGTCAGGCAGCGGAACAGACAGCTGCAGCGGCACAGGAGCTAGCAAACAGAGCTGTAAACAGGGGAGTTTGAGTGGGAGTTCTGTTGGAGGAGAAGGTATTTGTGTGTTCGGTTTTGTATTGGTAGTATCTGTATGTGTACGGGCTTTGTGCTGGGAGAGAAGCTGAGCCCTGATTAGGGGGCGGGGCTTGACTGACTAGGGGTCCTATAAAGGTAGCAGCCAGTCAGGCAGCGGCTAAGACAGCTGCAGCCGCACAGGAGCTAGCAAACAGAGCTGTAAACAGGGGAGTTTGAGTGGGAGTTCTGTTGGAGGAGATGGTATTTGTGTGTGTTTGGTTTTGTATTGGTACTATATGTATGTGTAGAGGCTTGGAGGGGCTTTGTGCTGGGAGAGAAGCTGAGCCCTGATTAGGGGGCGGGGCTTGACTGACTAGAGGTCCTATAAAGGTAGCAGCCAGTCAGGCAGTGGCTAAGACAGCTGCAGCGGCACAGGAGCTAGCAAACAGAGCTGTAAACAGGGGAGTTGGAGTGGGAGTTCTGTTGGAGGAGAAGGTATTTGTGTGTGTTTGGTTTTGTATTGGTAGTATCTGTATGTGTAGAGGCTTGGAGGGGCTTTGTGCTGGGAGAGAAGCTGAGCCCTGATAAGGGGGCGGGGCTTCACTGACTAGGCGTCCTATAAAGGTAGCAGCCAGTCAGGCAGCGGCACAGGAGCTAGCAAACAGAGCTGTGAACAGGGGAGTTTGAGTGGGAGTTCTGTTGGAGGAGAAGGTATTTGTGTGTGTTTTTGTATTGGTATTATCTGTATGTGTAGAGGCTTGGAGGGGCTTTGTGCTGGGAGAGAATCTGGGCCCTGATTAGGGGGCGGGGCTTCACTGACTAGGGGTCCTATAAAGGGAGCAGCCAGTCAGGCAGCGGCACAGGCAGCTGCAGTGGCACAGAAGCTAGCAAACAGAGCTGTAAACAGGGTAGTTTCAGTGGGAGTTCTGTTGGAGGAGAAGGTATTTGTGTGTTTTTGTATTGGTAGTGTCTGTATGTGTAGAGGCTTGGAGGGACTAGGTGCTGGGAGAGAAGCTGAGCCCTGATCAGGGGGCGGGGCTTCACTGACTAGGGATCCTATAAAGGTAGGAGCCAGTCAGGCAGCGGCACAGGAGCTAGCAAACAGAGCTGTAAGCAGGGGAGTTGGAGGTCTGTTGGAGGAGAAGGTATTTGTGTGTGTTTGGATTTGTATTGTCAGTATATGTATGTGCAGGGGCTTTGTGCTTGGAGAGAAGCTGAGACCTGATTAGGGGCGGGGCTTCACTGACTAGGGGTCCTATAACGGTAGCAGCCAGTCAGGCAGCGGAACAGACAGCTGCAGTGGCACAGGAGCTAGGAAATAGAGCTGTAAACAGGGGAGTTTGAGTGGGAGTTCTGTTGGAGGAGAAGGTATGTGTGTGTGTTTTTGTATTGGTAGTATCTGTATGTGTAGAGGTTTGAAGGGGCTTTGTGCTGGGAGAGAAGCTGAGCCCTGATTAGGGGGCGGAGCGTCACTGGCTAGGGGTCCTATAAAGGTAGCAGCCAGTCAGGCAGCGGCACAGGAGCTAGCAAACAGAGCTGTAAACAGGGGACTTTGAGTGGGAGTTCTGTTGGAGGAGAAGGTATTTGTGTGTTTGGTTTTGTATTGGTAGTATCTGTGTGTGTAGAGGCTTGGAGGGGCTTTGTGCTGGGAGAGAAGCTGAGCCCTGATTAGGGGGCGGGGCTTCCCTGACTAGGGGTCCTATAAAGGTAGCAGCCAGTCAGGCAGCGGCACAGACAGCTGCAGCGGCACAGGAGCTAGCAAACAGAGCTGTAAACAGGGGAGTTTGAGTGGGAGTTCTGTTGGAGGAGATGGTATTTGTGTGTGTTTGGTTTTGTATTGGTAGTATCTGTATGTGTAGGGGCTTTGTGCTGGGAGAGAAGCTGAGCCCTGATTAGGGGGCGGGGCTTCACTGACTAGGGGTCCTATAAAGTTACCAGCCAGTCAGACAGCGGCACAGGAGCTAGCAAACAGAGCTGTAAACAGCGGAGTTTGAGTGGGAGTTCTCTTGGAGGAGAAGGTATTTGTGTGTGTTCGGTTTTGTATTGGTAGTATCTGTATGTGTACGGGCTTTGTGCTGGGAGAGAAGCTGAGCCCTGATTAGGGGGCGGGGCTTCACTGACTAGGGGTCCTATAAAAGTAGCAGCCAGTCAGGCAGCGGCACAGGAGCTAGCAAACAGAACTGTGAACAGGGGAGTTTGAGTGGGAGTTCTGTTGGAGAAGTTATTTGTGTGTGTTTTTGTATTGGTAGTACCTGTATGTGTAGAAGTTTGAAGGGGCTTTGTGCTGGGAGAGAAGCTGAGCCCTGATTAGGGGGCGGGGCTTCACTGATTAGGGGAGCTACAAAGGTAGCAGCCAGTCAGGCAGCGGCACAGGAGCTAGCAAACAGACCTGTAAACAGGGCATTTTGAGTGGGAGTTCTGTTGGAGGAGAAGGTATTTGTGTGTGTGTTTGGTTTTCTATTGGTACTATCTGTATGTGTAGGGGCTTTGTGCTGGGAGAGAAGCTGAGCCCTGATTAGGGGGCGGGGCTTCACTGACTAGGGGTTGTATAACGGTAGCAGCCAGTCAGGCAGTGGCTAAGACAGCTGCAGCGGCACAGGAGCTAGCAAACAGAGCTGTAAACAGGGGAGTTGCAGTGAGAGTTCTGTTGGAGGAGAAGGTATTTGTGTGTGTTTGGTTTTGTATTGTCAGTATCTGTATGTGCAGGGGCTTTGTGCTGGGAGAGAAGCTGAGCCCTGATTAGGGGGCGGGGCTTCACTGACTAGGGGTCCTGTAAAGGTAGCAGCCAGTAAGGCAGCGGCACAGACAGCTGCAGCGGCAAAGGAGCTAGGAAACAGAGCTGTAAACAGGGGAGTTTGAGTGGGAGTTCTGTTGGAGGAGAAGGTATTTGTGTGTGTGTGTTTGGTTTTGTATTGTTAGTATCTGTATGTGTAGTGGCTTTGTGCTAGTAGAGAAGCTGAGCCCTGAGTAGGGGGCTGGGCTTTCCTGACTAGGAGTCCTATGAAGGTAGCAGCCAGTCAGGCAGCGGCACAGACAGCTGCAGCGGCACAGGAGCTAGCAAACAGAGCTGTAAACAGGGGAGTTTGAGTGGGAGTTCTGTTGGAGGAGAAGGTATTTGTGTGTGTTTTTGTATTGGTAGTATCTGTATGTGTAGAGGCTTGGAGGGGCTAGGTGCTGGGAGAGAAGCTGAGCCCTGATTAGGGGGCGGGGCTTCACTGACTAGGGGTTCTATAAAGTTAGTAGCCAGTCAGACAGCGGCACAGGAGCTAGCAAACAGAGCTGTAAACAGCGGAGTTTGAGTGGGAGTTCTGTTGGAGGAGAAGGTATTTGTGTGTGTTTGGTTTTGTATTGGTAGTATCTGTATGTGTACGGGCTTTGTGCTGGGAGAGAAGCTGAGCACTGATTAGGGGGCGGGGCTTCACTGACTAGGGGTCCTATAAAGGTAGGAGCCAGGCAGGCAGCGGCACAGACAGCTGCAGCGGCACAGGAGCTAGCAAACAGAGCTTTTAACAGGGGAGTTGGAGTGGGAGTTCTGTTGGAGGAGAAGATATTTGTGTGTGTTTGGTTTTGTATTGGTAGTATCTGTATGTGTAGAGGCTTGGAGGGGCTTTGTGCTGGGAGAGAAGCGGAGCCCTGATTAGGGGGCGGGGCTTCACTGACTAGGGGGTCCTGTAAAGGTAGCAGCCAGTCAGGCAGCGGCACAGACAGCTGCAGCGGCAAAGGAGCTAGCAAACAGAGCTGTAAACAGGGGAGTTTGAGTGGGAGTTCTGTTGGAGGAGATGGTATTTGTGTGTGTTTGCTTTTGTATTGGTAATATCTGTATGTGTAGAGGCTTGGAGGGGCTTTGTGCTGGGAGAGAAGCTGAGCCCTGATTAGGGGGCGGGGCTTGACTTACTAGGGGTCCTACAAAGGTAGCAGCCAGTCAGGCAGCGGCTAAGACAGCTGCAGCGGCACAGGAGCTAGCAAACAGAGCTTTTAACAGGGGAGTTGGAGTGGGAGTTCTGTTGGAGGAGAAGATATTTGTGTGTGTTTGGTTTTGTATTGGTAGTATCTGTATGTGTAGAGGCTTGGAGGGGCTTTGTGCTGGGAGAGAAGCTGAGCCCTGATTAGGGGGCGGGGCTTGACTTACTAGGGGTCCTACAAAGGTAGCAGCCAGTCAGGCAGCGGCTAAGACAGCTGCAGCGGCACAGGAGCTAGCAAACAGAGCTGTAAACAGGGGAGTTTGAGTGGGAGTTCTGTTGGAGGAGAAGGTATTTGTGTGTGTTTGGATTTGTATTGTCAGTATCTGTATGTGCAGGGGCTTTGTGCTGGGAGAGAAGCTGAGCCCTGATTAGGGGGCGGGGCTTCACTGACTAGGGGTCCTATAAAGGTAGCAGCCAGTCAGGCAGCAGCACAGGAGCTAGCAAACAGAGCTGTAAACAGGGGAGTTTGAGTGGGAGTTCTGTTGGAGGAGAAGGTATTTGTGTGTTTTTTTGTATTGGTAGTATCTGTATGTGTAGAGGCTTGGAGGGGTTGGTGCTGGGAGAGAAGCTGAGCCCTGATTAGGGGGCGGGACTTCACTGACGAGGGGTCCTCTAAAGGTATCAGCCAGTCAGGCAGCGGCACAGACAGCTGCAGCGGCACAGGACCTAGCAAACAGAGCTGTAAACAGGGGAGTTCTGTTGGAGGAGAAGGTATTTGTGTGTGTGTTTGGTTCTGTATTGGTAGTTTCTGTATGTGTAGAGGCTTGGAGAGGCTTTGTGCTGGGAGAGAAGCTGAGCCCTGATTAGGGGGCGGGGCTTCACTGACTAGGGATCCTATAAAGGTAGCAGCACAGACAGCTGCAGTGGCACAGGAGCTAGCAAACAGAGCTGTAAACAGGGGAGTTTGAGTGTGAGTTCTGTTGGAGGAGAAGGTATTTGTGTGTGTTTGGTTCTGTATTGGTGGTATCTGTATGTGTAGAGGCTTGTAGGGGCTTTGTGCTGGGAGAGAAGCTGAGCCCTGATTAGGGGGCGGGGCTTGACTGACTAGGGGTCCTATAAAGGGAGCAGCCAGTCAGGCAGCGGCACAAGAGCTAGCAAACAGAGCTGTAAACAGGGGAGTTTGAGTGGGAGTTCTGTTGGAGGAGAAGGTATTTGTGTGTGTTTGGTTTTGTATTGGTATTATATGTATGTGTAGGGGCTCTGTGCTGGGAGAGAGGGTGAGCCCTGATTAGGGGGCGGGGCTTCACTGACTAGGGGTCCTCTAAAGGTAGCAGCCAGTCAGGCAGCGGCACAGACAGCTGTAGCGGCACAGGAGCTAGCAAACAGAGCTGTAAACAGGGGAGTTTGAGCGGGAGTGATGTTGGAGGAGAACGTGTTTGTGTTAGTTTGGTTTTGTATTGGTAGTATCTGTATGTGTAGGAGCTTGTAGGGGCTTTGTGCTGGGAAACAAGCTGAGCCCTGATTAGGGGGCGGGGCTTCACTGACTAGGGGGTCCTATAAAGGTAGCAGCCAGTCAGGCAGCGGCACAGGAGCTAGGAAACAGAGCTGTAAACAGGGGAGTTTGAGTGGGAGTTCTGTTGGAGGAGAAGGTATTTGTGTGTGTGTGTGTGTGTTTGGTTTTGTATTGGTAGTATCTGTATATGTAGAGGCTTGGAGGGGCTTTGTGCTGGGAGAGAAGCTGAGCCCTGATTAGGGGGCGGGGCTTCACTGACTAGGGGTCCTATAAAGGTAGCAGCCAGTCAGGCAGCGGCACAGGAGCCAGCAGACAGAGCTGCTACCAATACAAAACCAAACACACACAAATACCTTCTCCCCCAACAGAACTCCCACTCAAACTCCCCTGTTTACAGCTCTGTTTGCTAGCTCCTGTGCCGCTGCCTGACTGGCTGCTACCTTTATAGGACCCCTAGTCAGTGAAGCCCCGCCCCCTAATCAGGGCTCAGCTTCTCTCCCAGCACAGAGCCCCTACACATACAGATACTACAATACAGAACCAAACACACACAAATACCTTCCCCTCCAAAAGAACTCCCACTCAAACTCCCCTGTTTACAGCTCTGTTTGCTAGCTCCTGTGCCGCTGCAGCTGTCTGTGCCGCTGCCTGACTGGCTGCTACCTTTATAGGACCCCTAGTCAGTGAAGCCCCGCCCCCTAATCACGGCTCAGCTTCTCTCCCAGCACAAAGCCCCTACACGTACAGATACCACCAATACAAAACCAAACACACACAAATAATTTCTCCTCCAACAGAACTCCCACTCAAACGCCCCTGTTTACAGCTCTGTTTGCTAGCTCCTGTGCCTCTGCAGCTGTCTGTTCCGCTGCCTGACTGGCTGCTAACTTTATAGGACCCCTAGTCAGTGAAGCCCCGCCCCCTAATCAGGGCTCAGCTTCTCTCCCAGCAGAAATCCCCTCCAAGATTCTGCACATACAGATACCACCAATACAAAACCAAACACACACACAAATACCTTCTCCTCCAACAGAACTCCCACTCAAACTCCCCTGTTTACAACTCTGTTTGCTAGCTCCTGTGCCGCTGCAGCTGTCTGTGCTGCTGCCTGACTGGCTGCTACCTTTATAGGACCCCTAATCAGGGCTCTGCTTCTCTCCCAGCACAAAGCCCCTACACATAAAGATACCACCAATACAAAACCAAACACACACAAATACCTTCTCCTCCAACAGAACTCCAACTCAAACTCCCCTGTTTACAGCTCTGTTTGCTAGCTCGTGTGCCGCTGCAGCTGTCTGTGCTGCTGCCTGACTGGCTGCTACCTTCATAGGACCCCTAGTCAGTGAAGCCCCGCCCCCTAATCAGGGCTCAGCTTCTCTCCCAGCGGAAATCCCCTCCAAGATTCTGCACATACAGATACCACCAATACAAAACCAAACACACACACAAATACCTTCTCCTCCAACAGAACTCCCACTCAAACTCCCCTGTTTACAGCTCTGTTTGCTAGCTCCTGTGCTGCTGCAGCTGTCTGTGCCGCTACCTTTATAGGACTCCTAGTCAGTGAAGCCCCGCCCCCTAATCAGGGCTCAGCTTCTCTCCCAGCACAAAGCCCCTCCAAGCCTCTACACATACAGATACTACAAATACAAAACCAAACACACACAAATACCTTCTCCTCCAACAGAACTCCCACTCAAACTCCCCTGCTTACAGCTCTGTTTGCTAGCTCTTGTGCCGCTGCAGCTGTCTGTGCCGCTGCCTGACTGGCTGCTCCCTTTATAGGACCCCTAGTCAGTGAAGCCCCGCCCCCTAATCAGGCCTCAGCTTCTCTCCCAGCACAAAGCCCCTACACATACATATACTACCAATACAAAACCAAACACACACAAATACCTTCTCCTCCAACAGAACTCCCACTCAAACTCCCCTGTTTACAGCTCTGTTTGCTAGCTCCTGTGCCGGTGCCTGACTGGCTGCTACATTTATAGGACCCCTAGTCAGTGAAGCCCCGCCCCCTAATCAGGGCTCAGCTTCTCTCCCAGCACAAAGCCCCTTCCAATTCAGATACCACCAATACAAAACCAAACACACACAAATATTTTCTCCTCCAACAGAACTCCCACTCAAATTCCCCTGTTTACAGCTCTGTTTGCTAGCTCCTGTGTCGCTGCAACTGTCTGTGCTGCTGCCTGACTGGCTTCTACCTTGATAGGACCCCTAGTCAGTGAAGTCCCGCCCCCTAATCAGGGCTCAGCTTCTCTCCCAGCACAAAGCCCCTCCAAGTCTCTACACATACAGATACGAACAATACAAAACCAAACACACACAAATACCTTCTCCTCCAACAGAACTCCCACTCAAACTCCCCTGTTTACAGCTCTGTTTACTAGCTCCTGTGCCGCTGCAGCTCTCTGTGCTGCTGCCTGACTGGCTGCTACCTTCATAGGACCCCTAGTCAGTGAAGCCCCGCCCCCTAATCAGGGCTCAGCTTCTCTCCCAGCACAGAGCCCCTGCAAATACAGATACTACCAATACAAAACCAAACACACACAAATACCTTCTCCTCCAACAGAACTCCCACTCAAACTCCCCTGTTTACAGCTCTGTTTGCTAGCTCCTGTGCCGCTGCCTGACTGGCTGCTACCTTTATAGGACCCCTAGTCAGTGAAGCCCCGCCCCCTAATCAGGGCTCAGCTTCTCTCCCAGCACAAAGCCCCTCCAAGCCTCTACACATACAGATACTACCAATACAAAACCAAATACACACAAATACCTTCTCCTCCAACAGAACTCCCACTCAAACTCCCCTGTTCACAGCTCTGTTTGCTAGCTCTTGTGCCGCTGCAGCTGTCTGTGCCGCTACCTTTATAGGACTCCTAGTCAGTGAAGCCCCGCCCCCTAATCAGGGCTCAGCTTCTTTACCAGCACAAAGCCCCTACACATACATATACTACCAATAGAAAACCAAACACACACAAATACCTTCTCCTCCAACAGAACTCCCACTCAAACTCCCCTGTTTACAGCTCTGTTTGCTAGCTCCTGTGTCGCTGCAGCTGTCTGTGCTGCTGCCTGACTGGCTTCTACCTTTATAGGACCCCTAGTCAGTGAAGCCCCGCCCCCTAATCAGGGCTCAGCTTCTCTCACAGCACAAAGCCCCTTCCAATTCAGATACCACCAATACAAAACCAAACACACACAAATACTTTCTCCTCCAACAGAACTCCCACTCAAACTCCCCTGTTTACAGCTCTGTTTGCTAGCTCCTGTGCCGGTGCCTGACTGGCTGCTACCTTTATAGGACCCCTAGTCAGGGAAGCCCCGCCCCCTAATCAGGGCTCAGCTTCTCTCCCAGAAAAAAGCCCCTACATATACAGATACCACCAATACAAAACCAAACACACACAAATACTTTCTCCTCCAACCGAACTCCCACTCAAACTCCCCTGTTTACAGCTCTGTTTGCTAGCTCCTGTGCCGCTGCAGTTGTCTGTGCCGCTGCGTGACTGGCTGCTACCTTTATAGTACCCCTAGTCAGTGAAGCCCCACCCCCTAATCAGGGCTCAGCTTCTCTCCCAGCACAAAGCCCCTCCAAGCCCCTACATATACAGATACCACCAATACAAAACCAAACACACACAAATACTTTCTCCTCCAACAGAACTCCCACTCAAACTCCCCTGTTTACAGCTCTGTTTGCTAGCTCCTGTGCCGCTGCCTGACTGGCTGCTACCTTTATAGAACCCCTAGTCAGTGAAGCCCCGCCCCCTAATCAGGGCTCAGCTTCTCTCCCAGCACAAAGCCCCTCCAAGCCTCTACACATACACATAGTACCAATACAAAACCAAACACACACAAATTCCTTCTCCTCCAACAGAACTCCCACTCAAACTCCCCTGTTTACAGCTCTGTTTGCTTGCTCCTGTGCCGCTGCCTGACTGGCTGCTCCCTTTATAGGACCCCTAGTCAGGGAAGCCCCGCCCCGTAATCAGGGCTCAGCTTCTCTCCCAGCACAAAGCCCCTTCCAATTCAGATACCACCAATACAAAACCAAACACACACAAATACTTTCTCCTCCAACAGAACTCCCATTCAAACTCCCCTGTTTACAGCTGTTTGCTAGCTCCTGTGCTGCTGCAGCTCTCTGTGCCGCTACCTTTGTAGGACTCCTAGTCAGTGAAGCCCCGCCCCCTAATCAGGGCTCAGCTTCTCTCCCAGCACAAAGCCCCTCCAAGCCTCTACACATACAGATACTACCAATACAAAACCAAACACACACAAATACCTTGTCCTCCAACAGAACTCCCACTCAAACTCCCCTGTTTACAGCTCTGTTTGCTAGCTCCTGTGCCGCTGCCTGACTGGCTGCTCCCTTTATAGGACCCCTAGTCAGTGAAGCCCCGCCCCCTAATCAGGGCTCAGCTTCTCTCCCAGCACAAAGCCCCTCCAAGTCTCTACACATACAGATACGAACAATACAAAACCAAACACACACAAATTCCTTCTCCTCCAACAGAACTCCCACTCAAACTCCCCTGTTTACAGCTCTGTTTGCTAGCTCCTGTGCCGCTGCAGCTGTCTGTGCTGCTGCCTGACTGGCTTCTACCTTTATAGGACCCCTAGTCAGTGAAGCCCCGCCCCCTAATCAGGGCTCAGCTTCTCTCCCAGCACAAAGCCCCTTCCAATTCAGATACCACCAATACAAAACCAAACACACACAAATACTTTCTCTTCCAACAGAACTCCCACTCAAACTCCCCTGTTTACAGCCCTCTTTGCTAGCTCCTGTGCCGCTGCCTGACCTGCTGCTACCTTTATAGGACCCCTAGTCAGTGAAGCCCCGCTCCCTAATCAGGGCTCAGCTTCTCTCCCAGCACAAAGCCCCTACACATACATATACTACCAATACAAAACCAAACACACACAAATACCTTCTCCTCCAACAGAACTCCCACTCAAACTCCCCTGTTTACAGCTCTGTTTGCTAGCTCCTGGGCCACTGCCTGACTGGCTGCTCCCTTTATAGGACCCCTAGTCAGGGAAGCCCCGCCCCCTAATCAGGGCTCAGCTTCTCTCCCAGCACAAAGACCCTACATATACAGATACCACCAATACAAAACCAAACACACACAAATACTTTCTCCTCCAACAGAACTCCCACTCAAACTCCCCTGTTTACAGCTCTGTTTGCTAGCTCCTGTGCCGCTGCAGTTGTCTGTGCCGCTGCGTAACTGGCTGCTACCTTTATAGTACCCCTAGTCAGTGAAGCCCCACCCCCTAATCAGGGCTCAGCTTCTCTCCCAGCACAAAGCCCCTCCAAGCCTCTACACATACAGATACTACCAATACAAAACCAAACACACACAAATACCTTCTCCTCCAACAGAACTCCCATTCAAACTCCCCTGTTTACAGCTGTTTGCTAGCTCCTGTGCTGCTGCAGCTCTCTGTGCCGCTACCTTTGTAGGACTCCTAGTCAGTGAAGCCCCACCCCCTAATCAGGGCTCAGCTTCTCTCCCAGCACAAAGCCCCTCCAAGCCTCTACACATACAGATACTACCAATACAAAACCAAAGACACAGAAATACCTTCTCCTCCAACAGAACTCCCACTCAAACTCCCCTGTTTACAGCTCTGTTTGCTAGCTCTAGTGCCGCTGCAGCTGTCTGTGCCGCTGCCTGACTGGCTGCTCCCTTTATAGGACCCCTAGTCAGTGAAGCCCCGCCCCCTAATCAGGGCTCAGCTTCTCTCCCAGCACAAAGCCCCTACATATACAGATACCACCAATACAAAACCAAACACACACAAATACTTTCTCCTCCAACAGAACTCCCACTCAAACTCCCCTGTTTACAGCTCTGTTTGCTAGCTCCTGTGTCGCTGCAGCTGTCTGTGCTGCTGCCTGACTGGCTTCTACCTTTATAGGACCCCTAGTCAGGGAAGCCCCGCCCCCTAATCAGGGCTCAGCTCCTCTCCCAGCACAAAGCCCCTCCAAGTCTCTACACATACAGATACTACCAATACAAAACCAAACACACACAAATACCTTCTCCCCCAACAGAACTCCCACTCAAACTCCCCTGTTAACAGCTCTGTTTGCTAGCTCCTGTGCCGCTGCCTGACTGGCTGCTACCTTTATAGGACCCCTAGTCAGTGAAGCCCCGCCCCCTAATCAGGGCTCAGCTTCTCTCCCAGCACAAAGCCCCTTCCAATTCAGATACCACCAATACAAAACCAAACACACACAAATACTTTCTCCTCCATCAGAACTCCCACTCAAACTCCCCTGTTTACAGCTCTGTTTGCTAGCTCCTGTGTCGCTGCAGCTGTCTGTGCCGCTGCCTGACTGGCTGCTACCTTTATAGGACCCCTAGTCAGGGAAGCCCCGCCCCCTAATCAGGGCTCAGCTTCTCTCCCAGCACAAAGGCCCTCCAAGTCTCTACACATACAGATACGAACAATACAAAACCAAACACACACAAATACCTTCTCCTCCAACAGAACTCCCACTCAAACTGCCCTGTTGACAGCTCTGTTTGCAAGCTCCTGTGCCGGTGCAGCTGTCTGTGCCGCTACCTTTATAGGACCCCTAGTCAGTGAAGCCCCGCCACCTAATCAGGGCTCGGCTTCTCTCCCAGCACAAAGCCCCTCCAAGCCTCTACACATACAGATACTAACAATACAAAACCAAACGCACACACACATAAATACCTTCTCCTCCAACAGAACTCCCACTCAAACTCCCCTGTTCACAGCTCTGTTTGCTAGCTCCTGTGCCGCTGCCTGAGTGGCTGCTCCCTTTATAGGACCCCTAGTCAGTGAAGCCCCGCCCCCTAATCAGGGCTCAGCTTCTCTCCCAGCACAAAGCCCCTACACATACAGATACTACCAATACAAAACCAAACACACACACACACAAATACCTTCTCCTCCAACAGAACTCCCACTCAAACTCCCCTGTTCACAGCTCTGTTTGCTAGCTCCTGTGCCGCTGCCTGAGTGGCTGCTCCCTTTATAGGACCCCTAGTCAGGGAAGCCCCGCCCCCTAATCAGGGCTCAGCTTCTTTCCCAGCACAAAGCCCCTACATATACAGATACCACCAATACAAAACCAAACACACACACACACAAATACCTTCTCCTCCAACAGAACTCCCACTCAAACTCCCCTGTTTACAGCTCTGTTTGCTAGCTCCTGTGCCGCTGCCTGACTGGCTGCTACCTTTATAGGACCCCTAGTCAGGGAAGCCCCGCCCCCTAATCAGGGCTCAGCTTCTCTCCCAGCACAAAGCCCCTCCAAGTCTCTACACATACAGATATGAACAATGCAAAACCAAACACACACAAATACCTTCTCCTCCAACAGAACTCCCACTCAAACTCCCCTGTTTACAGCTCTGTTTGCTAGCTCCTGTGCTGCTGTAGCTGTCTGTGCCGCTACCTTTATAGGACTCCTAGTCAGTGAAGCCCCGCCCCCTAATCAGGGCTCAGCTTCTCTCCCAGCACAAAGCCCCTCCAAGCCTCTACACATACAGATACTACCAATACAAAACCAAACACACACAAATGCCTTCTCCTCCAACAGAACTCCTACACAAACTCCCCTGTTTACAGCTCTGTTTGCCAGCTCCTGTGTCGCTGCAGCTGTCTGTGCTGCTGCCTGACTGGCTGCTACCTTTATAGGACCCCTAGTCAGTGAAACCCCGCCCCCTAATCAGGGCTCAGCTTCTCTCCCAGCACAAAGCCCCTCCAAGCCTCTACACATACAGATACTACCAATACAAAACCAAACACACACAAATACCTTCTCCTCCAACAGAACTCCTACACAAACTCCCCTGTTTACAGCTCTGTTTGCTAGCTCCTGTGCCGCTGCCTGACTGGCTGCTACCTTTATAGGACCCCTAGTCAGTGAAGCCCCGCCCCCTAATCAGGGCTCAGCTTCTCTCCCAGCACAAAGCCCCTGCAAATACAGATACCACCAATACAAAACCAAACACACACAAATACCTTCTCCTCCAACAGAACTCCCACTCAAACTCCCCTGTTTACAGCTCTGTTTGCTAGCTCCTGTGCTGCTGTAGCTGTCTGTGCCGCTACCTTTAGAGGACTCCTAGTCAGTGAAGCCCCGCCCCCTAATCAGGGCTCATCTTCTCTCCCAGCACAAAGCCCCTCCAAGCCTCTACACATACAGATACTACCAATACAAAACCAAACACACACAAATGCCTTCTCCTCCAACAGAACTCCTACACAAACTCCCCTGTTTACAGCTCTGTTTGCTAGCTCCTGTGTCGCTGCAGCTGTCTGTGCTGCTGCCTGACTGGCTGCTACCTTTATAGGACCCCTAGTCAGTGAAGCCCCGCCCCCTAATCAGGGCTCAGTTTCTCTCCCAGCACAAAGCCCCTACAAGCCTCGACACATACAGATACTACCAATACAAAACCTAACACACACACACACAAATACCTTCTCCTCCAACAGAACTCCCACTCAAACTCCCCTGTTTACAGCTCTGATTGCAAGCTCCTGTGCCGCTGCCTGACTGGCTGCTACCTTTATAGGACCCCTAGTCAGTGAAGCCCCGCCCCCTAATCAGGGCTCAGCTTCTCTCCCAGCACAAAGCCCCTCCAAGCCTCTACACATACACATAGTACCAATACAAAACCAAACACACACAAATACCTTCTCCTCCAACAGAACTCCCACTCAAACTCCCCTGTTTACAGCTCTGTTTGCTAGCTCCTGTGCCGCTGCCTCACTGGCTGCTACATTTATAGGACCCCTAGTCAGTGAAGCCCCGCCCCCTAATCAGGGCTCAGCTTCTCTCCCAGCACAAAGCCCCTCCAAGCCTCTACACATACAGATACTACCAATACAAAAACACACACACACAAATACCTTCTCCTCCAACAGAACTCCCACTCAAACTCCCCTGTTTACAGCTCTGTTTGCTAGCTCCTGTGCCGCTGCCTCACTGGCTGCTACATTTATAGGACCCCTAGTCAGTGAAGCCCCGCCCCCTAATCAGGGCTCAGCTTCTCTCCCAGCACAAAGCCCCTCCAAGCCTCTACACATACAGATACTACCAATACAAAACCAAACACACACAAATAGCTTCTCCTCCAACAGAACTCCCACTCAAACTCCCCTGTTTACAGCTCTGTTTGCTAGCTCCTGTGCCGCTTCAGCTGTCTGTGCCGCTGCCTGACTGGCTGCTACCTTTATAAGACCCCTAGTCAGTGAAGCCCCGCCCCCTCATCAGGGCTCATCTTCTCTCCCAGCACTTAGCCCCTCCAAGCCTCTACACATACAGATACTACCAATACAAAACCAAACACACACAAATACCTCCTCCTCCAACAAAACTCCCACTCAAACTCCCCTGTTTACAGCTCTGTTTGCTAGCTCCTGTGCCGCTGCAGCTGTCTGTTCCGCTGCCTGACTGGCTGCTACCTTTATAGGACCCCTAGTCAGTGAAACCCCGCCCCCTAATCAGGGCTCAGCTTCTCTCCCAGCACAAAGCCCCTCAAAGCGTCTACACATACAGATACCACTAATACAAAAACACACACAAATACCTTCTCCTCCAACCGAACTCCCACTCCAACTCCCCTGTTCACAGCTCTGTTTGCTAGCTCCGGTGCCGCTGCCTGACTGGCTGCTACCTTTATAGGACCCCTAGTCAGTGAAGCCCCGCCCCCTAATCAGGGCTCAGCTTCTCTCCCAGCACAAAGCCCCTCAAAGCGTCTACACATAGAGATACCACCAATACAAAAACACACACAAATACCTTCTCCTCCAACAGAACTCCCACTCAAACTCCCCTGTTTACAGCTCTGTTTGCTAGCTACTGTGCCGCTGCAGCTGTCTGTGCTGTACCTGACTGGCTGCTACCTTTATAGGACCCCTAGTCAGAGAAGCCCCGCCCCCTAATCAGGACTCAGCTTCTCTCCCAGAACGAAGCCCCTACATATACAGATACCACCAATACAAAACCGAACACACACAAATACCTTCTCCTACAACAGAACTCCCACTCAAACTCCCCTGTTTACAGCTCTGTTTGCTAGCTCCTGTGCCGCTGCCTGACTGGCTGCTCCCTTTATAGGACCCCTAGTCAGGGAAGCCCCGCCCCCTAATCAGGGCTCAGCTTATTTCCCAGCACAAAGCCCCTACATATACAGATACCACCAATACAAAACCAAACACACACACACACAAATACCTTCTCCTCCAACAGAACTCCCACTCAAACTCCCCTGTTTACAGCTCTGTTTGCTAGCTCCTGTGCTGCTGTAGCTGTCTGTGCCGCTACCTTTATAGAACTCCTAGTCAGTGAAGCCCCGCCCCCTAATCAGGGCTCAGATTCTCTCCCAGCACAAAGCCCCTCCAAGCCTCTACACATACAGATACTACCAATACAAAACCAAACACACACAAATGCCTTCTCCTCCAACAGAACTCCTACACAAACTCCCCTGTTTACAGCTCTGTTTGCTAGCTCCTGTGTCGCTGCAGCTGTCTGTGCTGCTGCCTGACTGGCTGCTACCTTTATAGGACCCCTAGCCAGTGAAACCCCGCCCCCTAATCAGGGCTCAGCTTCTCTCCCAGCACAAAGCCCCTCCAAGCCTCTACACATACAGATACTACCAATACAAAACCAAACACACACAAATATCTTCTCCTCCAACAGAACTCCCACTCAAACTCCCCTGTTCACAGCTCTGTTTGCTAGCTCCTGTGCCGCTGCCTGACTGGCTGCTACCTTTATAGGACCCCTAGTCAGTGAAGCCCCGCCCCCTAATCAGGGCTCAGCTTCTCTCCCAGCACAAAGCCCCTGCAAATACAGATACCACCAATACAAAACCAAACACACACAAATACCTTCTCCTCCAACAGAACTCCCACTCAAACTCCCCTGTTTACAGCTCTGTTTGCTAGCTCCTGTGCCGCTGCAGCTGTCTGTGCCGCTACCTTTGTAGGACTCCTAGTCAGTGAAGCCCCGCCACTAATCAGGGCTCAGTTTCTCTCCCAGCACAAAGCCCCTACAAGCCTCGACACATACAGATACTACCAATACAAAACCTAACACACACACACACAAATACCTTCTCCTCCAACAGAACTCCCACTCAAACTCCCCTGTTTACAGCTCTGATTGCAAGCTCCTGTGCCGCTGCCTGACTGGCTGCTACCTTTATAGGACCCCTAGTCAGTGAAGCCCCGCCCCCTAATCAGGGCTCAGCTTCTCTCCCAGCACAAAGCCCCTCCAAGCCTCTACACATACACATAGTACCAATACAAAACCAAACACACAAATACCTTCTCCTCCAACAGAACTCCCCCTCAAACTCCCCTGTTTACAGCTCTGTTTGCTAGCTCCTGTGCCGCTGCCTGCTCCCTTTATAGGACCCCTAGTCAGGGAAGTCCCGCCCCCTAATCAGGGCTCAGCTTCTCTCCCAGCACAAAGCCCCTACATATACAGATACCACCAATACAAAACCAAACACACACAAATACCTTCTCCTCCAACAGAACTCCCACTCAAACTCCACTGTTTACAGCTCTGTTTGCTAGCTCCTGTGCCGGTGCAGCTGTCTGTGCCGCTACCTTTATAGGACTCCTAGTCAGTGAAGCCCCGCCCCGTAAACAGGGCTCAGCTTCTCTCCCAGCACAAAGCCCCTTCAAGCCTCTACACATACATATACTACCAATACAAAACCTAACACACACACACACAAATACCTTCTCCTGCAACAGAACTCCCACTCAAACTCCCCTGTTTACAGCTCTGTTTGCAAGCTACTGTGCCGCTGCAGCTGTCTGTGCTGCTGCCTGACTGGCTGCTACCTTTATAGGACCCCTAGTCAGAGAAGCCCCGCCCCCTAATCAGGACTCAGCTTCTCTCCCAGCACGAAGCCCCTACATATACAGATACCACCAATACAAAACCGAACACACACAAATACCTTCTCCTACAACAGAACTCCCACTCAAACTCCCCTGTTTACAGCTCTGTTTGCTAGCTCCTGTGCCGCTGCCTGACTGGCTGCTACCTTTATAGGACCTCTAGTCAGTGAAGCCCCGCCCCCTAATCAGGGCTCAGCTTCTCTCCCAGCACAAAGCCCCTTCAAGTCTCTACACATACAGATACTACCAATACAAAAACACACACAAATACCTTCTCCTCCAACAGAACTCCCACTGAAACTCCCCTGTTTACAGCTCTGTTTGCTAGCTCCTGTGCCACTGCAGCTGTCTGTTCCTCTGCCTGACTGGCTGCTACCTTTATAGGACCCCTAGTCAGTGAAGCCCCGCCCCCTAATCAGGGCTCAGCTTCTCTCCCAGCACAAAGCCCCTCCAAGCCTCTACACATACAGATACTACCAATACAAAAACACACACACACAAATACCTTCTCCTCCAACAGAACTCCCACTCAAACTCCCCTGTTTACAGCTCTGTTTGCTAGCTCCTGTGCCGCTTCAGCTGTATGTGCCGCTGCCTGACTGGCTGCTACCTTTATAAGACCCCTAGTCAGTGAAGCCCCGCCCCCTCATCAGGGCTCATCTTCTCTCCCAGCACTTAGCCCCTCCAAGCCTCTACACATACAGATACTACCAATACAAAACCAAACACACACAAATACCTCCTCCTCCAACAAAACTCCCACTCAAACTCCCCTGTTTACAGCTCTGTTTGCTAGCTCCTGTGCCGCTGCAGCTGTCTGAGCCGCTGCCTGACTTGCTGCTACCTTTATAGGACCCCTAGTCAGTGAAGCCCCGCCCCCTAATCAGGGCTCAGCTTCTCTCCCAGCACAAAGCTCCGCCAAACCCCTACACATACAGATACTACCAATACAAAACCAAACACACACAAATACCTTCTCCTCCAACAGAACTCCCACACAAACTCCCCTGTTTACAGGTCTGTTTGCTAGCTCCTGTTCCGCTGCAGCTGTCTGAGCCGCTGCCTGACTGGCTGCTACCTTTATAGGACCCCTAGTCAGTCAAGTCCCGCCCCCTAATCAGGGCTCAGCTTCTCTCCCAGCACAAAGCCCCTCCAAGCCTCTACACATACAGATACCACTAATACAAAAACACACACAAATACCTTCTCCTCCAACCGAACTCCCACTCCAACTCCCCTGTTCACAGCTCTGTTTGCTAGCTCCGGTGCCGCTGCCTGACTGGCTGCTACCTTTATAGGACCCCTAGTCAGTGAAGCCCCGCCCCCTAATCAGGGCTCAGCTTCTCTCCCAGCACAAAGCCCCTCAAAGCGTCTACACATAGAGATACCACCAATACAAAAACACACACAAATACCTTCTCCTCCAACACAACTCCCACTCAAACTCCCCTGTTCACAGCTCTGTTTGCTAGCTCCTGTGCCGCTTCAGCTGTCTGTGCCGCTGCCTGACTGGCTGCTACCTTTATAGGACCCCTAGTTAGTGAAGCCCCGCCCCCTAATCAGGGCTCAGCTTCTCTCCCAGCACAAAGCCCCTGCACATACAGATACTGACAATACAAATCCAAACACACACAAATACCTTCTCCTCCAACAGAACTCCAACTCCCCTGTTTACAGCTCTGTTTGCTAGCTCCTGTGCCGCTGCAGCTGTCTTAGCCGCTGCCTGACTTGCTGCTACCTT
Organism: Lepidochelys kempii; assembly: GCF_965140285.1. Taxonomy (NCBI): domain Eukaryota; kingdom Metazoa; phylum Chordata; order Testudines; family Cheloniidae; genus Lepidochelys; species Lepidochelys kempii. The sequence continues at coordinate 20,210,750 of NC_136400.1, read as the reverse complement.
TATAGGACCCCTAGTCAGTGAAGCCCCGCCCCCTAATCAGGGCTCAGCTTCTCTCCCAGCACAAAGCTCCGCCAAACCCCTACACATACAGATACTACCAATACAAAACCAAACACACACAAATACCTTCTCCTCCAACAGAACTCCCACACAAACTCCCCTGTTTACAGCTCTGTTTGCTAGCTCCTGTGCCGCTGCCTGACTGGCTGCTACCTTTATAGGACCCCTAGTCAGGGAAGCACCGCCCTCTAATCAGGGCTCAGCTTCTCTCCCAGCACAAAGCCCCTGCACATACAGATACTGACAATACAGAACCAAACACACACAAATACCTTCTCCTCCAACAGAACTCCCACTCCAACTCCCCTGTTTACAGCTCTGTTTGCTAGCTCCTGTGCCGCTGCAGCTGTCTGTTCCCCTGCCTGACTGGCTGCTACCTTTATAGGACCCCTAGTCAGTGAAGCCCCGCCCCCTAATCAGGGCTCAGCTTCTCTCACAGCACCTAGCCCCTCCAAGCCTCTACACATACAGATACTACCAATACAAAAACACACAAACACAAATACCTTCTCCACCAACAGAACTCCCACTCAAACTCCCCTGTTTACAGCTCTGTTTGCTAGCTCCTGTGCCGCTGCCTCACTGGCTGCTACTTTTATAAGACCCCTAGTCAGTGAAGCCCCGCCCCCTAATCAGGGCTCAGCTTCTCTCCCAGCAGAAAGCCCCTACACATACAGATACTACCAATACAAAACCAAACACACACAAATACCATCTCCTCCAACAGAACTCCCACTCAAACTCCCCTGTTTACAGCTCTGTTTGCTAGCTCCTGTGCCGCTGCCTGACTGGCTGCTACCTTTATAGGACCCCTAGTCAGGGAAGCCCCGCCCCCTAATCAGGGCTCAGCTTCTCTCCCAGCACAAAGCCCCTGCACATAAAGATACTGACAATACAAAACCAAACACACACAAATACCTTCTCCTACAACAGAACTCCCACTCAAACTCCCCTGGTCACAGCTCTGTTTGCTAGCTCCTGTGCCGCTGCAGCTATCTGTTCCTCTGCCTGACTGGCTGCTACCTTTATAGGACCCCTAGTCAGTGAAGCTCCGCCCCCTAATCAGGGCTCAGCTTCTCTCCCAGCACCTAGCCCCTCCAAGCCTCTACACATACAGATTCTACCAATACAAAAACACACACAAATACCTTCTCCTCCAACAGAACTCCCACTCAAACTCCCCTGCTTAGAGCTCTGTTTGTTAGCTCCTGTGCCGCTGTCTGACTGGCTGCTGCCTTTATAAGACCCCTAGTCAGGGAAGCCCCGCCCCCTAATCAGGGCTCAGCTTCTCTCCCAGCACAAAGCCCCTACACATACAGATACTGACAATACAAAACCAAACACACACAAATACCTTCTCCTCCAACAGAACTCCCACTCCAACTCCCCTGTTTACAGCTCTGTTTGCTAGCACCTGTGTCGCTGCAGCTGTCTGTTCCTCTGCCTGACTGGCTGCTACCTTTATAGTACCCCTAGTCAGTCAAGCCCCGCCCCCTAATCAGGGCTCAGCTTCTCTCCCAGCACAAAGCCCCTTCAAGCCTCTACACATACATGTACTACCAATACAAAACCAAACACACACAAACACCATCTCCTCCAACAGAACTCCCACTCAAACTCCCCTGTTTACAGCTCTGTTTGCTAGCTCCTGTGCCCCTGCAGCTGTCTGTGACGCTGCATGACTGGCTGCTACCTTTATAGGACCCCTGTTCAGTGAAGCCCCGCCCCCTAATCAGGGCTCAGCTTCTCTCCCAGCACAAAGCCCCTCCAAGCCTATATACATACAGATACCACCAATACAAAACCAAACACACACAGAAATACCTTCTCCTCAAAAAGAACTTCCACTCAAACTCCCCTGTTTACTGCTCTATTTGCTAGCTCCAGTGCCGCTGCAGATGTCTGTGCCGCTGCCTGACTGGCTGGTACCTTTATAGGACCCCTAGACAGGGAAGCCCCGCCCCCTAATCAGGGCTCAGCTTCTCTCCCAGCACAAATCCCCTCCAAGCCTCTACACATACAGATACTACCAATACAAAACCAAACACACACAGAAATACCTTCTCCTCCAACAGAACTCCCTCTCAAACTCCCCTGTTTACAGCTCTGTTTGCTAGCTCCTGTGCCGCTGCCTGACTGGCTGCTCCCTTTATAGGACCCCTAGTCAGTGAAGCCCCGCCCCCTAATCAGGGCTCAGCTTCTCTCCCAGCACAAAGCCCCTCCAAGCCTATACACATACAGATACCACCAATACAAAACCAAACACACACAGAAATGCCTTCTCCTCCAACAGAACTCCCACTCAAATTCCCCTGTTTACAGCTCTGTTTGCTAGCTCCAGTGCCGCTGCAGCTGTCTGTGCCGCTGCCTGACTGGCTGGTACCTTTATAGGACCCCTAGTCAGTGAAGCCCCGCCCCCTAATCAGGGCTCAGCTTCTCTCCCAGCACAAATTCCCTACACATACAGATACTACCAATACAAAACCAAGCACACACAAATACTTTCTCCTCCAACAGAACTCCCACTCAAACTCCCCTGTTTACAGCTCTGTTTGCTAGCTCCAGTGATGCTGCAGCTGTCTGTGCCGCTGCCTGACTGGCTGCTACCTTTATAGGACCCCTAGTCAGTGAAGCCCCGCCCCCTAATCAGGGCTCAGCTTTTCTCCCAGCACAAAGCCCCTCCAAGCCCCTACACATACAGGTACTACCAATACGAAACCAAACACACACATATACCTTCTCCTCCAACAGAACTCCCACTCAAACTCCCGTGTTTACAGCACTGTTTGATAGCTGCTGTGCCGCTGCCTGACTGGCTGCTGCCTTTATAGGACCCCTGGTCATTGAAGCCCCGCCCCCTAATCAGGGCTCAGCTTCGCTCCCAGCACAAAGCCCCTCCAAGCCTCTGCACATACAGATACTACCAATACAAAACCAAACACACACAAATACCTTCTCCTCAAACAGAAATCCCTCTCAAACTCCCCTGTTTAGAGCTCTGTTTGCCAGCTCCTGTGCCGCTGCAGCTGTCTGTGCCGATGCCTGACTGGCTGCTACCTTTATAGGACCCCTAGTCAGTGAAGCCCCGCCCCCTAATCAGGGCTCAGCTTCTCTCCCAGCACAAAGCCCCTGCACATACAGATACCAACAATACAAAACCAAACACACACAAATACCTTCTGCTCCAACAGAACTCCCACTCAAACTCCCCTGCTTACAGCTCAGTTTTGTAGCTCCTGTTCCGCTGCAGCTGTCTGTGCCCCTGCCTGACTGGCTGCTCCCTTTTTAAGACCCCTAGTCAGTGAAGCCCCGCCCCCTCATCAGGGCTCATCTTCTCTCCCAGCACTTAGCCCCTCCAAGCCTCTACACATACAGATACTACCAATACAAAACCAAACACACACAAATACCTCCTCCTCCAACAAAACTCCCACTCAAACTCCCCTGTTTACAGCTCTGTTTGCTAGCTCCTGTGCCGCTGCAGCTGTCTGTTCCGCTGCCTGACTGGCTGCTACCTTTATAGGACCCCTAGTCAGTGAAACCCCGCCCCCTAATCAGGGCTCAGCTTCTCTCCCAGCACAAAGCCCCTCAAAGCGTCTACACATACAGATACCACTAATACAAAAACACACACAAATACCTTCTCCTCCAACCGAACTCCCACTCCAACTCCCCTGTTCACAGCTCTGTTTGCTAGCTCCGGTGCCGCTGCCTGACTGGCTGCTACCTTTATAGGACCCCTAGTCAGTGAAGCCCCGCCCCCTAATCAGGGCTCAGCTTCTCTCCCAGCACAAAGCCCCTCAAAGCGTCTACACATAGAGATACCACCAATACAAAAACACACACAAATACCTTCTCCTCCAACAGAACTCCCACTCAAACTCCCCTGTTCACAGCTCTGTTTGCTAGCTCCTGTGCCGCTTCAGCTGTCTGTGCCGCTGCCTGACTGGCTGCTACCTTTATAGGACCCCTAGTTAGTGAAGCCCCGCCCCCTAATCAGGGCTCAGCTTCTCTCCCAGCACAAAGCCCCTGCACATACAGATACTGACAATACAAATCCAAACACACACAAATACCTTCTCCTCCAACAGAACTCCAACTCCCCTGTTTACAGCTCTGTTTGCTAGCTCCTGTGCCGCTGCCTGACTGGCTGCTACCTTTATAGGACCCCTAGTCAGTGAAGCTCCGCCCCCTAATCAGGGCTCAGCTTCTCTCCCAGCACCTAGCCCCTCCAAGCCTCTACACATACAGATTCTACCAATACAAAAACACACACAAATACCTTCTCCTCCAACAGAACTCCCACTCAAACTCCCCTGCTTAGAGCTCTGTTTGTTAGCTCCTGTGCCGCTGTCTGACAGGCTGCTGCCTTTATAAGACCCCTAGTCAGGGAAGCCCCGCCCCCTAATCAGGGCTCAGCTTCTCTCCCAGCACAAAGCCCCTACACATACAGATACTACCAATACAAAACCAAGCACACACAAATACCTTCTCCTCCAACAGAACTCCCACTCAAACTCCCCTGTTTACAGCTCTGTTTGCTAGCTCCTGTGCCGCTGCCTGACTGGCTGCTACCTTCATAGGACCCCTAGTCAGTGAAGCCCCGCTCCCTAATCAGGGCTCAGCTTCGCTCCCAGCACAAAGCCCCTCCAAGCGTCTACACATACAGATACTAACAATACAAAACCAAACACACACACAAATACCTTCTCCTCCAACAGAACTCCCACTCAAACTCCGCTGTTTACAGCTCTGTTTGCTAGCTCCTGTGCCACTGCAGCTGTCTGTGCCGCTGCCTGACTGGCTGCTGCCTTTATAGGACCCCTAGTTAGTGAAGCCCCGCCCCCTAATCAGGGCTCAGCTTCTCTCCCAGCACAAAGCCCCTACACATACAGATACTACCAATACAAAACCAAGCACACACAAATACCTTCTCCTCCAACACAACTCCCACTCAAACTCCCCTGTTTACAGGTCTGTTTGCTAGCTCCTGTGCCGCTGCCTGACTGGCTGCCACCTTCATAGGACCCCTAGTCAGTGAAGCCCCGCTCCCTAATCAGGGCTCAGCTTCGCTCCCAGCACAAAGCCCCTCCAAGCCTCTACACATACAGATACTACGAATACAAAACCAAACACACACACAAATACCTTCTCCTCCAACAGAACTCCCACTCAAACTCCGCTGTTTACAGCTCTGTTTGCTAGCTCCTGTGCCACTGCAGCTGTCTGTGCCGCTGCCTGACTGGCTGCTCCCTTTATAGGACCCCTAGTTAGTGAAGCCCCGCCCCCTAATCAGGGCTCAGCTTCTCTCCCAGCACAAAGCCCCTACACATACAGATACTACCAATACAAAACCAAGCACACACAAATACCTTCTCCTCCAACAGAACTCCCACTCAAACTCCCCTGTTTACAGCTCTGTTTGCTAGCTCCTGTGCCGCTGCCTGACTGGCTGCTACCTTCATAGGACCCCTAGTCAGTGAAGCCCCGCTCCCTAATCAGGGCTCAGCTTCGCTCCCAGCACAAAGCCCCTCCAAGCGTCTACACATACAGATACTAACAATACAAAACCAAACACACACACAAATACCTTCTCCTCCAACAGAACTCCCACTCAAACTCCGCTGTTTACAGCTCTGTTTGCTAGCTCCTGTGCCACTGCAGCTGTCTGTGCCGCTGCCTGACTGGCTGCTGCCTTTATAGGACCCCTAGTCAGTGAAGCCCCGCCCCCTAATCAGGGCTCAGCTTCTCTCCCAGCACAAAGCCCCTACACATACAGATACCACCAACACAAAACCAAACACACACAAATACCTTCTCCTCCAACAGAACTCCCACTCAAACTCCCCTGTTTAGAGCTCTGTTTGCTAGCTCCTGTACCGCTGCAGCTGTCTGTGTCGCTGCCTGACTGGCTGCTCCCTTTATAGGACCCCTAGTCAGTGAAGCCCCGCCCCCTAATCAGGGCTCAGCTTCTCTCCCAGCACAAAGCCTCTACACATACAGATACTACCAATACAAAACCAAGCACATACAAATACCTTCTCCTCCAACAGAACTCCCACTCAAACTCCCCTGTTTACAGCTCAGTTTGCAAGCTCCAGTGCCACTGCAGCTGTCTGTGCCGCTGCCTGACTGGCTGCTACCTTTATAGGACCCCTGGTCAGTGAAGCCCCGCACCCTTATCGGGGCTCAGCTTCTCTCCCAGCACAAAGCCCCTACACATACAGATACTACCAATACAAAACCAAGCACACACAAATACCTTCTCCTCCAACAGAACTCCCACTCAAACTCCCCTGTTTACAGCTCTGTTTGCTAGCTCCTGTGCCGCTGCCTGACTGGCTGCCACCTTCATAGGACCCCTAGTCAGTGAAGCCCCGCTCCCTAATCAGGGCTCAGCTTCGCTCCCAGCACAAAGCCCCTCCAAGCCTCTACACATACAGATACTACCAATACAAAACCAAACACACACACAAATACCTTCTCCTCCAAAAGAACTCCCACTCAAACTCCCCTGTTTACAGCTCTGTTTGCTAGCTCCTGTGCCGCTGCCTGAATGGCTGCTAACTTTATAGGACCCCTAGTCAGTGAAGCCCCCCCCTAATCAGGGCTCAGCTTCTCTCCCAGCACAAAGCCCCTGCACATACAGATACCAACAATACAAAACCAAACACACACAAATACCTTCTCCTCCAACAGAACTCCCACTCAAACTCCCCTGTTTACAGCTCTGTTTGCTCGCTCCTGTGCCACTGCCTGACTGGCTGCTACCTTTATAGGACCCCTAGTCAGTGAAGCCCCGCCCCCTAATCAGGGCTCAGCTTCTCTCCCAGCACAAAGCCCCTACACATACAGATACCACCAATACAAAATCAAACACACACAAATACCTTCTCCTCCAACAGAACTCCCACTCAAACTCCCCTGTTTACAGCTCTGTTTGCTAGCTCCTGTGCCGCTGCCTGACTGGCTGCTACCTGCATAGGACCCCTAGTCAGTGAAGCCCCGCTCCCTAATCAGGGCTCAGCTTCGCTCCCAGCACAAAGCCCCTCCAAGCCTCTACACATACAGATACTACGAATACAAAACCAAACACACACACAAATACCTTCTGCTCCAACAGAAATCCCACTCAAACTCCGCTGTTTACAGCTCTGTTTGCTAGCTCCTGTGCCGCTGCAGCTGTCTGTGCCGATGCCTGACTGGCTGCTACCTTTATAGGACCCCTAGTCAGTGAAGCCCCGCCCCCTAATCAGGGCTCAGCTTCTCTCCCAGCACAAAGCCACTGCACATACAGATACCACCAATACAAAACCAAACACACACAAATACCTTCTGCTCCAACAGAACTCCCACTCAAACTCCCCTGTTTACAGCTCTGTTTGCTAGCTCCTGTGCCGCTGCCTGACTGGCTGCCACCTTCATAGGACCCCTAGTCAGTGAAGCCCCGCTCCCTAATCAGGGCTCAGCTTCGCTCCCAGCACAAAGCCCCTCCAAGCCTCTACACATACAGATACTACCAATACAAAACCAAACACACACACAAATACCTTCTCCTCCAACAGAACTCCCACTCAAACTCCGCTGTTTACAGCTCTGTTTGCTAGCTCCTGTACCGCTGCAGCTGTCTGTGTCGCTGCCTGACTGGCTGCTCCCTTTATAGGACCCCTAGTAAGTGAAGCCCCGCCCCCTAATCAGGGCTCAGCTTCTCTCCCAGCACAAAGCCCCTACACATACAGATACTACCAATACAAAACAAAGCACACACAAATACCTTCTCCTCCAACAGAACTCCCACTCAAACTCCCCTGTTTACAGCTCTGTTTGCTAGCTCCTGTGCCGCTGCCTGACTGGCTGCTACCTTCATAGGACCCCTAGTCAGTGAAGCCCCGCTCCCTAATCAGGGCTCAGCTTCGCTCCCAGCACAAAGCCCCTCCAAACCTCTGCACATACAGATACTACCAATACAAGACCAAACACACACAAATACCTTCTCCTCAAACAGAAATCCCTCTCAAACTCCCCTGCTTACAGCTCTGTTTGCTAGCTCCTGTGCCGCTGCAGCTGTCTGTGCCGCTGCCTGACTGGCTGCTACCTTCATAGGACCCCTAGTCAGTGAAGCCCTGCCCCCTAATCAGGGCTCAGCTTCGCTCCCAGCACAAAGCCCCTACACATACAGATACCACCAACACAAAACCAAACACACACAAATACCTTCTCCTCCAACAGAACTCCCACTCAAACTCCCCTGTTTACAGCTCAGTTTGCAAGCTCCTGTGCCACTGCAGCTGTCTGTGCCGCTGCCTGACTGGCTGCTACCTTTATAGGACCCCTGGTCAGTGAAGCCCCGCACCCTTATCAGGGCTCAGCTTCTCTCCCAGCAAAAAGCCCCTACACATACAGATACTACCAAAACAAAACCAAACACACACAAATACCTTCTCTTCCAAAAGAACTCCCACTCAAACTCCCCTGTTTACAGCTCTGTTTGCTAGCTGCTGTGCCGCTGCCTGACTGGCTGCTACCTTTATAGGACCCCTAGTCAGTGAAGCCCCGCCCCCTAATCAGGGCTCAGCTTCTCTCCCAGCACAAAGCCCCTCCAAGCCTCTACACATACAGATACTACCAATACAAAACCAAACACACACAAATACATTCTCCTCCAACAGAACTCCCACTCAAACTCCGCTGTTTACAGCTCTGTTTGCTAGCTCCTGTGCCACTGCAGCTGTCTGTGCCGCAGCCTGACTGGCTGCTGCCTTTATAGGACCCCTAGTTAGTGAAGCCCCGCCCCCTAATCAGGGCTCAGCTTCTCTCCCAGCACAAAGCCCCTACACATACAGATACTACCGATACAAAACCAAGCACACACAAATACCTTCTCCTCCAACAGAACTCCCACTCAAACTCCCCTGTTTACAGCTCTGTTTGCTAGCTCCTGTGCCGCTGCCTGACTGGCTGCCACCTTCATAGGACCCCTAGTCAGTGAAGCCCCGCTCCCTAATCAGGGCTCAGCTTCGCTCCCAGCACAAAGCCCCTCCAAGCCTCTACACATACAGATACTACCAATACAAAACCAAACACACACACAAATACCTTCTCCTCCAACAGAACTCCCACTCAAACTCCGCTGTTTACAGCTCTGTTTGCTAGCTCCTGTACCGCTGCAGCTGTCTGTGTCGCTGCCTGACTGGCTGCTCCCTTTATAGGACCCCTAGTAAGTGAAGCCCCGCCCCCTAATCAGGGCTCAGCTTCTCTCCCAGCAAAAAGCCCCTACACATACAGATACTACCAAAACAAAACCAAACACACACAAATACCTTCTCTTCCAAAAGAACTCCCACTCAAACTCCCCTGTTTACAGCTCTGTTTGCTCGCTCCTGTGCCACTGCCTGACTGGCTGCTACCTTTATAGGACCCCTAGTCAGTGAAGCCCCCCCCTAATCAGGGCTCAGCTTCTCTCCCAGCACAAAGCCCCTCCAAGCCTCTACACATACAGATACTACCAATACAAAACCAAACACACACAAATACCTTCTCCTCCAACAGAACTCCCACTCAAACTCCCCTGTTTACAGCTCTGTTTGCTCGCTCCTGTGCCACTGCCTGACTGGCTGCTACCTTTATAGGACCCCTAGTCAGTGAAGCCCCGCCCCCTAATCAGGGCTCAGCTTCTCTCCCAGCACAAAGCCCCTACACATACAGATACCAACAATACAAAATCAAACACACACAAATACCTTCTCCTCCAACAGAACTCCCACTCAAACTCCCCTGTTTACAGCTCTGTTTGCTAGCTCCTGTGCCGCTGCCTGACTGGCTGCTACCTTCATAGGACCCCTAGTCAGTGAAGCCCCGCTCCCTAATCAGGGCTCAGCTTCGCTCCCAGCACAAAGCCCCTCCAAGCCTCTACACATACAGATACTACGAATACAAAACCAAACACACACACAAATACCTTCTCCTCCAACAGAACTGCCACTCAAACTCCGCTGTTTACAGCTCTGTTTGCTAGCTCCTGTGCCACTGCAGCTGTCTGTGCCGCTGCCTGACTGGCTGCTGCCTTTATAGGACCCCTAGTTAGTGAAGCCCCGCCCCCTAATCAGGGCTCAGCTTCTCTCCCAGCACAAAGCCCCTACACATACAGATACTACCAATACAAAACAAAGCACACACAAATACCTTCTCCTCCAACAGAACTCCCACTCAAACTCCCCTGTTTACAGCTCTGTTTGCTAGCTCCTGTGCCGCTGCCTGACTGGCTGCTACCTTCATAGGACCCCTAGTCAGTGAAGCCCCGCTCCCTAATCAGGGCTCAGCTTCGCTCCCAGCACAAAGCCCCTCCAAGCCTCTGCACATACAGATACTACCAATACAAGACCAAACACACACAAATACCTTCTCCTCAAACAGAAATCCCTCTCAAACTCCCCTGTTTACAGCTCTGTTTGCCAGCTCCTGTGCCGCTGCAGCTGTCTGTGCCGATGCCTGACTGGCTGCTACCTTTATAGGACCCCTAGTCAGTGAAGCCCCGCCCCCTAATCAGGGCTCAGCTTCTCTCCCAGCACAAAGCCACTGCACATACAGATACCACCAATACAAAACCAAACACACACAAATACCTTCTGCTCCAACAGAACTCCCACTCAAACTCCCCTGCTTACAGCTCTGTTTGCTAGCTCCTGTGCCGCTGCAGCTGTCTGTGCCGCTGCCTGACTGGCTTCTACCTTTATAGGACCCCTAGTCAGTGAAGCCCCGCCCCCTAATCAGGGCTCAGCTTCTCTCCCAGCACAAAGCCCCTCCAAGCCTCTACACATACAGATACTACCAATACAAAACCAAACACACACAAATACCTTCTCCTCCAACAGAAATCCCACTCAAACTCCGCTGTTTACAGCTCTGTTTGCTAGCTCCTGTACCGCTGCAGCTGTCTGTGTCGCTGCCTGACTGGCTGCTCCCTTTATAGGACCCCTAGTAAGTGAAGCCCCGCCCCCTAATCAGGGCTCAGCTTCTCTCCCAGCAAAAAGCCCCTACACATACAGATACTACCAAAACAAAACCAAACACACACAAATACCTTCTCTTCCAAAAGAACTCCCACTCAAACTCCCCTGTTTACAGCTCTGTTTGCTAGCTCCTGTGCCGCTGCCTGAATGGCTGCTACCTTTATAGGACCCCTAGTCAGTGAAGCCCCCCCCCTAATCAGGGCTCAGCTTCTCTCCCAGCACAAAGCCCCTCCAAGCCTCTACACATACAGATACTACGAATACAAAACCAAACACACACAAATACCTTCTCCTCCAACAGAACTCCCACTCAAACTCCCCTGTTTACAGCTCAGTTTGCAAGCTCCTGTGCCACTGCAGCTGTCTGTGCCGCTGCCTGACTGGCTGCTGCCTTTATAGGACCCCTAGTCAGTGAAGCCCCGCCCCCTAATCAGGGCTCAGCTTCTCTCCCAGCACAAAGCCCCTACACATACAGATACCACCAACACAAAACCAAACACACACAAATACCTTCTCCTCCAACAGAACTCCCACTCAAACTCCCCTGTTTACAGCTCTGTTTGCTAGCTCCTGTGCCACTGCAGCTGTCTGTGCCGCTGCCTGACTGGCTGCTACCTTTATAGGACCCCTAGTCAGTGAAGCCCCGCCCCCTAATCAGGGCTCAGCTTCTCTCCCAGCACAAAGCCCCTACACATACAGATACCACCAACACAAAACCAAACACACACAAATACCTTCTCCTCCAACAGAACTCCCACTCAAACTCACCTGTTTACAGCTCTGTTTGCTCGCTCCTGTGCCACTGCCTGACTGGCTGCTACCTTTATAGGACCCCTAGTCAGTGAAGCCCCGCCCCCTAATCAGGGCTCAGCTTCTCTCCCAGCACAAAGCCCCTCCAAGCCTCTACACATACAGATACTACCAATACAAAACCAAACACACACAAATACCTTCTCCTCCAACAGAACTCCCACTCAAACTAACCTGTTTACAGCTCTGTTTGCTCGCTCCTGTGCCACTGCCTGACTAGCTGCTACCTTTATAGGACCCCTAGTCAGTGAAGCCCCGCCCCCTAATCAGGGCTCAGCTTCTCTCCCAGCACAAAGCCCCTCCAAGCCTCTGCACATACAGATACTACCAATACAAAACCAAACACACACAAATACCTTCTGCTCCAACAGAACTCCCACTCAAACTCCCCTGCTTACAGCTCTGTTTGCTAGCTCCTGTGCCGCTGCAGCTGTCTGTGCCGCTGCCTGACTGGCTGCTACCTTCATAGGACCCCTAGTCAGTGAAGCCCCGCCCCCTAATCAGGGCTCAGCTTCGCTCCCAGCACAAAGCCCCTCCAAGCCTCTACACATACAGATACTACCAATACAAAACCAAACACACACACAAATACCTTCTCCTCCAACAGAACTCCCACTCAAACTCCGCTGTTTACAGCTCTGTTTGCTAGCTCCTGTACCGCTGCAGCTGTCTGTGTCGCTGCCTGACTGGCTGCTCCCTTTATAGGACCCCTAGTAAGTGAAGCCCCGCCCCCTAATCAGGGCTCAGCTTCTCTCCCAGCAAAAAGCCCCTACACATACAGATACTACCAAAACAAAACCAAACACACACAAATACCTTCTCTTCCAAAAGAACTCCCACTCAAACTCCCCTGTTTACAGCTCTGTTTGCTAGCTCCTGTGCCGCTGCCTGAATGGCTGCTACCTTTATAGGACCCCTAGTCAGTGAAGCCCCCCCCTAATCAGGGCTCAGCTTCTCTCCCAGCACAAAGCCCCTCCAAGCCTCTACACATACAGATACTACCAATACAAAACCAAACACACACAAATACCTTCTCCTCCAACAGAACTCCCACTCAAACTCCCCTGTTTACAGCTCTGTTTGCTCGCTCCTGTGCCACTGCCTGACTGGCTGCTACCTTTATAGGACCCCTAGTCAGTGAAGCCCCGCCCCCTAATCAGGGCTCAGCTTCTCTCCCAGCACAAAGCCCCTACACATACAGATACCAACAATACAAAATCAAACACACACAAATACCTTCTCCTCCAACAGAACTCCCACTCAAACTCCCCTGTTTACAGCTCTGTTTGCTAGCTCCTGTGCCGCTGCCTGACTGGCTGCTACCTTCATAGGACCCCTAGTCAGTGAAGCCCCGCTCCCTAATCAGGGCTCAGCTTCGCTCCCAGCACAAAGCCCCTCCAAGCCTCTACACATACAGATACTACGAATACAAAACCAAACACACACACAAATACCTTCTCCTCCAACAGAACTGCCACTCAAACTCCGCTGTTTACAGCTCTGTTTGCTAGCTCCTGTGCCACTGCAGCTGTCTGTGCCGCTGCCTGACTGGCTGCTGCCTTTATAGGACCCCTAGTTAGTGAAGCCCCGCCCCCTAATCAGGGCTCAGCTTCTCTCCCAGCACAAAGCCCCTACACATACAGATACTACCAATACAAAACAAAGCACACACAAATACCTTCTCCTCCAACAGAACTCCCACTCAAACTCCCCTGTTTACAGCTCTGTTTGCTAGCTCCTGTGCCGCTGCCTGACTGGCTGCTACCTTCATAGGACCCCTAGTCAGTGAAGCCCCGCTCCCTAATCAGGGCTCAGCTTCGCTCCCAGCACAAAGCCCCTCCAAGCCTCTGCACATACAGATACTACCAATACAAGACCAAACACACACAAATACCTTCTCCTCAAACAGAAATCCCTCTCAAACTCCCCTGTTTACAGCTCTGTTTGCCAGCTCCTGTGCCGCTGCAGCTGTCTGTGCCGATGCCTGACTGGCTGCTACCTTTATAGGACCCCTAGTCAGTGAAGCCCCGCCCCCTAATCAGGGCTCAGCTTCTCTCCCAGCACAAAGCCACTGCACATACAGATACCACCAATACAAAACCAAACACACACAAATACCTTCTGCTCCAACAGAACTCCCACTCAAACTCCCCTGCTTACAGCTCTGTTTGCTAGCTCCTGTGCCGCTGCAGCTGTCTGTGCCGCTGCCTGACTGGCTTCTACCTTTATAGGACCCCTAGTCAGTGAAGCCCCGCCCCCTAATCAGGGCTCAGCTTCTCTCCCAGCACAAAGCCCCTCCAAGCCTCTACACATACAGATACTACCAATACAAAACCAAACACACACAAATACCTTCTCCTCCAACAGAAATCCCACTCAAACTCCGCTGTTTACAGCTCTGTTTGCTAGCTCCTGTGCCACTGCAGCTGTCTGTGCCGCTGCCTGACTGGCTGCTGCCTTTATAGGACCCCTAGTTAGTGAAGCCCCGCCCCCTAATCAGGGCTCAGCTTCTCTCCCAGCACAAAGCCCCTACACATACAGATACTACCAATACAAAACCAAGCACACACAAATACCTTCTCCTCCAACAGAACTCCCACTCAAACTCCCCTGTTTACAGCTCTGTTTGCTAGCTCCTGTGCCGCTGCCTGACTGGCTGCCACCTTCATAGGACCCCTAGTCAGTGAAGCCCCGCTCCCTAATCAGGGCTCAGCTTCGCTCCCAGCACAAAGCCCCTCCAAGCCTCTACACATACAGATACTACCAATACAAAACCAAACACACACACAAATACCTTCTCCTCCAACAGAACTCCCACTCAAACTCCGCTGTTTACAGCTCTGTTTGCTAGCTCCTGTACCGCTGCAGCTGTCTGTGTCGCTGCCTGACTGGCTGCTCCCTTTATAGGACCCCTAGTAAGTGAAGCCCCGCCCCCTAATCAGGGCTCAGCTTCTCTCCCAGCAAAAAGCCCCTACACATACAGATACTACCAATACAAAACCAAACACACACAAATACCTTCTCCTCCAACAGAACTCCCACTCAAACTAACCTGTTTACAGCTCTGTTTGCTCGCTCCTGTGCCACTGCCTGACTGGCTGCTACCTTTATAGGACCCCTAGTCAGTGAAGCCCCGCCCCCTAATCAGGGCTCAGCTTCTCTCCCAGCACAAAGCCCCTCCAAGCCTCTGCACATACAGATACTACCAATACAAAACCAAACACACACAAATACCTTCTGCTCCAACAGAACTCCCACTCAAACTCCCCTGCTTACAGCTCTGTTTGCTAGCTCCTGTGCCGCTGCAGCTGTCTGTGCCGCTGCCTGACTGGCTGCTACCTTCATAGGACCCCTAGTCAGTGAAGCCCCGCCCCCTAATCAGGGCTCAGCTTCGCTCCCAGCACAAAGCCCCTCCAAGCCTCTACACATACAGATACTACCAATACAAAACCAAACACACACACAAATACCTTCTCCTCCAACAGAACTCCCACTCAAACTCCGCTGTTTAGAGCTCTGTTTGCAAGCTCCTGTGCCACTGCAGCTGTCTGTGCCGCTGCCTGACTGGCTGCTGCCCTTATAGGACCCCTAGTCAGTGAAGCCCCGAACCCTAATCAGGGCTCAGCTTCTCTCCCAGCACGAAGCCCCTACACATACAGATACCACCAACACAAAACCAAACACACACAAATACCTTCTCCTCCAACAGAACTCCCACTCAAACTCCCTGTTTACAGCTCAGTTTGCAAGCTCCTGTACCGCTGCAGCTGTCTGTGTCGCTGCCTGACTGGCTGCTACCTTTATAGGACCCCTGGTCAGTGAAGCCCCGCACCCTTATCGGGGCTCAGCTTCTCTCCCAGCAAAAAGCCCCTACACATACAGATACTACCAAAACAAAACCAAACACACACAAATACCTTCTCTTCCAAAAGAACTCCCACTCAAACTCCCCTGTTTACAGCTCTGTTTGCTAGCTCCTGTGCCGCTGCCTGACTGGCTGCTACCTTTATAGGACCCCTAGTCAGTGAAGCCCCGCCCCCTAATCAGGGCTCAGCTTCTCTCCCAGCACAAAGCCCCTACACATACAGATACTACCAATACACAACCAAGCACACACAAATACCTTCTCCTCCAACAGAACTCCCACTCAAACTCCCCTGTTTACAGCTCTGTTTGCTAGCTCCTGTGCCGCTGCCTGACTGGCTGCTCCCTTTATAGGACCCCTAGTCAGTGAAGCCCCGCCCCCTAATCAGGGCTCAGCTTCGCTCCCAGCACAAAGCCCCTCCAAGCCTATACACATACAGATACCACCAATACAAAACCAAACACACACAGAAATGCCTTCTCCTCCAACAGAACTCCCACTCAAATTCCCCTGTTTACAGCTCTGTTTGCTAGCTCCAGTGCCGCTGCAGCTGTCTGTGCCGCTGCCTGACTGGCTGCTGCCTTTATAGGACCCCTGGTCATTGAAGCCCCGCCCCCTAATCAGGGCTCAGCTTCGCTCCCAGCACAAAGCCCCTCCAAGCCTCTGCACATACAGATACTACCAATACAAAACCAAACACACACAAATACCTTCTCCTCAAACAGAAATCCCTCTCAAACTCCCCTGTTTAGAGCTCTGTTTGCCAGCTCCTGTGCCGCTGCAGCTGTCTGTGCCGATGCCTGACTGGCTGCTACCTTTATAGGACCCCTAGTCAGTGAAGCCCCGCCCCCTAATCAGGGCTCAGCTTCTCTCCCAGCACAAAGCCCCTGCACATACAGATACCACCAATACAAAACCTAACACACACAAATACCTTCTGCTCCAACAGAACTCCCACTCAAACTCCCCTGCTTACAGCTCAGTTTTGTAGCTCCTGTTCCGCTGCAGCTGTCTGTGCCCCTGCCTGACTGGCTGCTCCCTTTATAGGACCCCTCGTCAGTGAAGCCCCGCCCCCTAATCAGGGCTCAGCTTCGCTCCCAGCACAAATCCCCTCCAAGCCTCTACACATACAGATACTACCAATACAATACCAAACACACACACAAATACCTTCTCCTCCAACAGAAGTCCCACTCAAACTCCCCTGTTTACAGCTCTGTTTGCTAGCTCCTGTACCGCTGCAGCTGTCTGTGTCGCTGCCTGACTGGCTGCTCCCTTTATAGGACCCCTAGTCAGTGAAGCCCCACCCCCTAATCAGGGCTCAGCTTCTCTCCCAGCACAAAGCCCCTCCAAGCCTCTACACATACAGATACTACCAATACAAAACCAAACACACACAAATACCTTCTCCTCCAACAGAACTCCCACTCAAACTCCGCTGTTTACAGCTCTGTTTGCTAGCTCCTGTGCCACTGCAGCTGTCTGTGCCGCTGCCTGACTGGCTGCTGCCTTTATAGGACCCCTAGTTAGTGAAGCCCCGCCCCCTAATCAGGGCTCAGCTTCTCTCCCAGCACAAAGCCCCTACACATACAGATACTACCAATACAAAACCAAGCACACACAAATACCTTCTCCTCCAACAGAACTCCCACTCAAACTCCCCTGTTTACAGCTCTGTTTGCTAGCTCCTGTACCGCTGCAGCTGTCTGTGTCGCTGCCTGACTGGCTGCTCCCTTTATAGGACCCCTCGTCAGTGAAGCCCCGCCCCCTAATCAGGGCTCAGCTTCTCTCCCACCACAAAGCCCCTCCAAGGCTCTACACATAGATACCACCAATACAAAACCAAACACACACACAAATACCTTCTCCTCCAACAGAACTCCCACTCAAACTCCGCTGTTTACAGCTCTGTTTGCTAGCTCCTGTGCCACTGCAGCTGTCTGTGCCGCTGCCTGACTGGCTGCTACCTTTATAGGACCCCTAGTCAGTGAAGCCCCGCCCCCTAATCAGGGCTCAGCTTCTCTCCCAGCAAAAAGCCCCTACACATACAGATACTACCAAAACAAAACCAAACACACACACATACCTTCTCTTCCAAAAGAACTCCCACTCAAACTCACGTGTTTACAGCTCTGTTTGCTAGCTCCTGTGCCGCTGCCTGACTGGCTGCTACCTTTATAGGACCCCTAGTCAGTGAAGCCCCGCCCCCTAATCAGGGCTCAGCTTCTCTCCCAGCACAAAGCCCCTCCAAGCCTCTACACATACAGATACTACCAATACAAAACCAAACACACACAAATACCTTCTCCTCCAACAGAACTCCCACTCAAACTCCCCTGTTTACAGCTCTGTTTGCTCGCTCCTGTGCCACTGCCTGACTGGCTGCTACATTTATAGGACCCCTAGTCAGTGAAGCCCCGCCCCCTAATCAGGGCTCAGCTTCTCTCCCAGCACAAAGCCCCTCCAAGCCTCTGCACATACAGATACTACCAATACAAAACCAAACACACACAAATACCTTCTGCTCCAACAGAACTCCCACTCAAACTCCCCTGCTTACAGCTCTGTTTGCTAGCTCCTGTGACGCTGCAACTGTCTGTGCCGCTGCCTGACTGGCTGCTACCTTCATAGGACCCCTAGTCAGTGAAGCCCCGCCCCCTAATCAGGGCTCAGCTCCGCTCCCAGCACAAAGCCCCTCCAAGCCTCTACACATACAGATACTACCAATACAAAACCAAACACACACACAAATACCTTCTCCTCCAACAGAACTCCCACTCAAACTCCGCTGTTTAGAGCTCTGTTTGCTAGCTCCTGTGCCACTGCAGCTGTCTGTGCCGCTGCCTGACTGGCTGCTGCCCTTATAGGACCCCTAGTCAGTGAAGCCCCGAACCCTAATCAGGGCTCAGCTTCTCTCCCAGCACAAAGCCCCTACACATACAGATACCACCAACACAAAACCAAACACACACAAATACCTTCTCCTCCAACAGAACTCCCACTCAAACTCCCCTGTTTACAGCTCAGTTTGCAAGCTCCTGTACCGCTGCAGCTGTCTGTGTCGCTGCCTGACTGGCTGCTACCTTTATAGGACCCCTGGTCAGTGAAGCCCCGCACCCTTATCGGGGCTCAGCTTCTCTCCCAGCAAAAAGCCCCTACACATACAGATACTACCAAACAAAACCAAACACACACAAATACCTTCTCCTCCAACAGAACTCCCACTCAAACTCCCCTGTTTACAGCTCTGTTTGCTAGCTCCTGTGCCGCTGCCTGACTGGCTGCTACCTTTATAGGACCCCTAGTCAGTGAAGCCCCGCTCCCTAATCAGGGCTCAGCTTCTCTCCCAGCACAAAGCCCCTCCAAGCCTCTACACATACAGATACTACCAATACAAAACCAAACACACACAAATACCTTCTCCTCCAACAGAAATCCCACTCAAACTCCGCTGTTTACAGCTCTGTTTGCTAGCTCCTGTGCCACTGCAGCTGTCTGTGCCGCTGCCTGACTGGCTGCTGCCTTTATAGGACCCCTAGTTAGTGAAGCCCCGCCCCCTAATCAGGGCTCAGCTTCTCTCCCAGCACAAAGCCCCTACACATACAGATACTACCAATACAAAACCAAGCACACACAAATACCTTCTCCTCCAACAGAACTCCCACTCAAACTCCCCTGTTTACAGCTCTGTTTGCTAGCTCCTGTGCCGCTGCCTGACTGGCTGCCACCTTCATAGGACCCCTAGTCAGTGAAGCCCCGCTCCCTAATCAGGGCTCAGCTTCGCTCCCAGCACAAAGCCCCTCCAAGCCTCTACACATACAGATACTACCAATACAAAACCAAACACACACACAAATACCTTCTCCTCCAACAGAACTCCCACTCAAACTCCGCTGTTTACAGCTCTGTTTGCTAGCTCCTGTACCGCTGCAGCTGTCTGTGTCGCTGCCTGACTGGCTGCTGCCTTTATAGGACCCCTAGTCAGTGAAGCCCCGCCCCCTAATCAGGGCTCAGCTTCTCTCCCAGCACAAAGCCCCTACACATACAGATACTACCAATACAAAACAAAGCACACACAAATACCTTCTCCTCCAACAGAACTCCCACTCAAACTCCCCTGTTTACAGCTCTGTTTGCTAGCTCCTGTGCCGCTGCCTGACTGGCTGCTACCTTCATAGGACCCCTAGTCAGTGAAGCCCCGCTCCCTAATCAGGGCTCAGCTTCGCTCCCAGCACAAAGCCCCTCCAAGCCTCTGCACATACAGATACTACCAATACAAGACCAAACACACACAAATACCTTCTCCTCCAACAGAAATCCCACTCAAACTCCGCTGTTTACAGCTCTGTTTGCCAGCTCCTGTGCCGCTGCAGCTGTCTGTGCCGATGCCTGACTGGCTGCTCCCTTTATAGGACCCCTAGTCAGTGAAGCCCCGCTCCCTAATCAGGGCTCAGCTTCGCTCCCAGCACAAAGCCCCTCCAAGCCTCTACACATACAGATACTACCAATACAAAACCAAACACACACAGAAATACCTTCTCCTCCAACAGAACTCCCTCTCAAACTCCCCTGTTTACAGCTCTGTTTGCTAGCTCCTGTGCCGCTGCCTGACTGGCTGCTCCCTTTATAGGAACCCTAGTCAGTGAAGCCCCGCCCCCTAATCAGGGCTCAGCTTCTCTCCCAGCACAAATTCCCTACACATACAGATACTACCAATACAAAACCAAGCACACACAAATACTTTCTCCTCCAACAGAACTCCCACTCAAACTCCCCTGTTTACAGCTCTGTTTGCTAGCTCCAGTGATGCTGCAGCTGTCTGTGCCGCTGCCTGACTGGCTGCTACCTTTATAGGACCCCTAGTCAGTGAAGCCCCGCCCCCTAATCAGGGCTCAGCTTTTCTCCCAGCACAAAGCCCCTCCAAGCCTCTACACATACAGGTACTACCAATACGAAACCAAACACACACATATACCTTCTCCTCCAACAGAACTCCCACTCAAACTCCCGTGTTTACAGCACTGTTTGCTAGCTGCTGTGCCGCTGCCTGACTGGCTGCTGCCTTTATAGGACCCCTGGTCATTGAAGCCCCGCCCCCTAATCAGGGCTCAGCTTCGCTCCCAGCACAAAGCCCCTCCAAGCCTCTGCACATACAGATACTACCAATACAAAACCAAACACACACAAATACCTTCTCCTCAAACAGAAATCCCTCTCAAACTCCCCTGTTTAGAGCTCTGTTTGCCAGCTCCTGTGCCGCTGCAGCTGTCTGTGCCGATGCCTGACTGGCTGCTACCTTTATAGGACCCCTAGTCAGTGAAGCCCCGCCCCCTAATCAGGGCTCAGCTTCTCTCCCAGCACAAAGCCCCTGCACATACAGATACCACCAATACAAAACCAAACACACACAAATACCTTCTGCTCCAACAGAACTCCCACTCAAACTCCCCTGCTTACAGCTCAGTTTTGTAGCTCCTGTTCCGCTGCAGCTGTCTGTGCCCCTGCCTGACTGGCTGCTCCCTTTATAGGACCCCTCGTCAGTGAAGCCCCGCCCCCTAATCAGGGCTCAGCTTCGCTCCCAGCACAAATCCCCTCCAAGCCTCTACACATACAGATACTACCAATACAATACCAAACACACACACAAATACCTTCTCCTCCAACAGAAGTCCCACTCAAACTCCCCTGTTTACAGCTCTGTTTGCTAGCTCCTGTACCGCTGCAGCTGTCTGTGTCGCTGCCTGACTGGCTGCTCCCTTTATAGGACCCCTAGTCAGTGAAGCCCCACCCCCTAATCAGGGCTCAGCTTCTCTCCCAGCACAAAGCCCCTACACATACAGATACTACCAATACAAAACCAAGCACACACAAATACCTTCTCCTCCAACACAACTCCCACTCAAACTCCCCTGTTTACAGCTCTGTTTGCTAGCTCCTGTGCCGCTGCCTGACTGGCTGCCACCTTCATAGGACCCCTAGTCAGTGAAGCCCCGCTCCCTAATCAGGGCTCAGCTTCGCTCCCAGCACAAAGCCCCTCCAAGCCTCTACACATACAGATACTACGAATACAAAACCAAACACACACACAAATACCTTCTCCTCCAACAGAACTCCCACTCAAACTCCGCTGTTTACAGCTCTGTTTGCTAGCTCCTGTGCCACTGCAGCTGTCTGTGCCGCTGCCTGACTGGCTGCTGCCTTTATAGGACCCCTAGTCAGTGAAGCCCCGCCCCCTAATCAGGGCTCAGCTTCTCTCCCAGCACAAAGCCCCTACACATACAGATACCACCAACACAAAACAAAACACACACAAATACCTTCTGCTCCAACAGAACTCCCACTCAAACTCCCCTGCTTACAGCTCAGTTTTGTAGCTCCTGTTCCGCTGCAGCTGTCTGTGCCCCTGCCTGACTGGCTGCTCCCTTTATAGGACCCCTCGTCAGTGAAGCCCCGCCCCCTAATCAGGGCTCAGCTTCGCTCCCAGCACAAATCCCCTCCAAGCCTCTACACATACAGATACTACCAATACAATACCAAACACACACACAAATACCTTCTCCTCCAACAGAAGTCCCACTCAAACTCCCCTGTTTACAGCTCTGTTTGCTAGCTCCTGTGCCGCTGCCTGACTGGCTGCTACCTTTATAGGACCCCTAGTCAGTGAAGCCCCGCCCCCTAATCAGGGCTCAGCTTCTCTCCCAGCACAAAGCCCCTCCAAGCCTCTACACATACAGATACTACCAATACAAAACCAAACACACACAAATACCTTCTCCTCCAACAGAACTCCCACTCAAACTCCCCTGTTTACAGCTCTGTTTGCTCGCTCCTGTGCCACTGCCTGACTGGCTGCTACCTTTATAGGACCCCTAGTCAGTGAAGCCCCGCCCCCTAATCAGGGCTCAGCTTCTCTCCCAGCACAAAGCCCCTGCACATACAGATACTACCAATACAAAACCAAACACACACAAATACCTTCTCCTCCAACAGAACTCCCACTCAAACTCCGCTGTTTACAGCTCTGTTTGCTAGCTCCTGTGCCGCTGCAGCTGTCTGTGTCGCTGCCTGACTGGCTGCTCCCTTTATAGGACCCCTAGTCAGTGAAGCCCCACCCCCTAATCAGGGCTCAGCTTCTCTCCCAGCACAAAGCCCCTACACATACAGATACTACCAATACAAAACCAAGCACACACAAATACCTTCTCCTCCAACACAACTCCCACTCAAACTCCCCTGTTTACAGCTCTGTTTGCTAGCTCCTGTGCCGCTGCCTGACTGGCTGCCACCTTCATAGGACCCCTAGTCAGTGAAGCCCCGCTCCCTAATCAGGGCTCAGCTTCGCTCCCAGCACAAAGCCCCTCCAAGCCTCTACACATACAGATACTACGAATACAAAACCAAACACACACACAAATACCTTCTCCTCCAACAGAACTCCCACTCAAACTCCGCTGTTTACAGCTCTGTTTGCTAGCTCCTGTGCCACTGCAGCTGTCTGTGCCGCTGCCTGACTGGCTGCTGCCTTTATAGGACCCCTAGTCAGTGAAGCCCCGCCCCCTAATCAGGGCTCAGCTTCTCTCCCAGCACAAAGCCCCTACACATACAGATACCACCAACACAAAACAAAACACACACAAATACCTTCTGCTCCAACAGAACTCCCACTCAAACTCCCCTGCTTACAGCTCAGTTTTGTAGCTCCTGTTCCGCTGCAGCTGTCTGTGCCCCTGCCTGACTGGCTGCTCCCTTTATAGGACCCCTCGTCAGTGAAGCCCCGCCCCCTAATCAGGGCTCAGCTTCGCTCCCAGCACAAATCCCCTCCAAGCCTCTACACATACAGATACTACCAATACAATACCAAACACACACACAAATACCTTCTCCTCCAACAGAAGTCCCACTCAAACTCCCCTGTTTACAGCTCTGTTTGCTAGCTCCTGTGCCGCTGCCTGACTGGCTGCTACCTTTATAGGACCCCTAGTCAGTGAAGCCCCGCCCCCTAATCAGGGCTCAGCTTCTCTCCCAGCACAAAGCCCCTCCAAGCCTCTACACATACAGATACTACCAATACAAAACCAAACACACACAAACACCTTCTCCTCCAACAGAACTCCCACTCAAACTCCCCTGTTTACAGCTCTGTTTGCTAGCTCCTGTGCCGCTGCCTGACTGGCTGCTACCTTTATAGGACCCCTAGTCAGGGAAGCCCCGCCCCCTAATCAGGGCTCAGCTTCTCTCCCAGCACAAAGCCCCTGCACATACAGATACCACCAATACAAAACCAAACACACACACAAATACCTTCTCCTCCAACAGAACTCCCACTCAAACTCCCATGTTTACAGCTCTGTTTGCTAGCTCCTGTGCCACTGCAGCTGTCTGTGCCGCTGCCTGACTGGCTGCTGCCTTTATAGGACCCCTAGTCAGTGAAGCCCCGCCCCCTAATCAGGGCTCAGCTTCTCTCCCAGCACAAAGCCCCTACACATACAGATACCACCAACACAAAACCAAACACACACAAATACCTTCTCCTCCAACAGAACTCCCACTCAAACTCCCATGTTTACAGCTCTGTTTGCTAGCTCCTGTACCGCTGCAGCTGTCTGTGTCGCTGCCTGACTGGCTGCTCCCTTTATAGGACCCCTAGTCAGTGAAGCCCCGCCCCCTAATCAGGGCTCAGCTTCTCTCCCAGCACAAAGCCCCTCCAAGGCTCTACACATAGATACCACCAATACAAAACCAAACACACACAAATACCTTCTCCTCCAACAGAACTCCCACTCAAACTCCCCTGTTTACAGCTCTGTTTGCTCGCTCCTGTGCCACTGCCTGACTGGCTGCTACCTTTATAGGACCCCTAGTCAGTGAAGCCCCGCCGCCTAATCAGGGCTCAGCTTCTCTCCCAGCACAAAGCCCCTGCACATACAGATACCACCAATACAAAACCAAACACACACAAATACCTTCTCCTCCAACAGAAATCCCACTCAAACTCCGCTGTTTACAGCTCTGTTTGCTAGCTCCTGTACCGCTGCAGCTGTCTGTGTCGCTGCCTGACTGGCTGCTCCCTTTATAGGACCCCTCGTCAGTGAAGCCCCGCCCCCTAATCAGGGCTCAGCTTCTCTCCCAGCACAAAGCCCCTCCAAGGCTCTACACATAGATACCACCAATACAAAACCAAACACACAAACAAATACCTTCTCCTCCAACAGAACTCCCACTCAAACTCCCCTTTTTACAGCTCTGTTTGCTAGCTCCTGTGCCACTGCAGCTGTCTGTGCCGCTTCCTGACTGGCTGCTACCTTTATAGGACCCCTAGTCAGTGAAGCCCCGCCCCCTAATCAGGGCTCAGCTTCGCTCCCAGCACAAAGCCCCTCCAAGCCTCTACACATACAGATACTACGAATACAAAACCAAACACACACACAAATACCTTCTCCTCCAACAGAACTCCCACTCAAACTCCGCTCTTTACAGCTCTGATTGCTAGCTCCTGTGCCACTGCAGCTGTCTGTGCCGCTGCCTGACTGGCTGCTGCCTTTATAGGACCCGTAGTTAGTGAAGCCCCGCCCCCTAATCAGGGCTCAGCTTCTCTCCCAGCACAAAGCCCCTACACATACAGATACTACCAATACAAAACCAAGCACACACAAATACCTTCTCCTCCAACAGAACTCCCACTCAAACTCCCCTGTTTACAGCTCTGTTTGCTAGCTCCTGTGCCGCTGCCTGACTGGCTGCTACCTTCATAGGACCCCTAGTCAGTGAAGCCCCGCTCCCTAATCAGGGCTCAGCTTCGCTCCCAGCACAAAGCCCCTCCAAGCCTCTACACATACAGATACTACAAATACAAAACCAAACACACACACAAATACCTTCTCCTCCAACAGAACTCCCACTCAAACTCCGCTGTTTACAGCTCTGTTTGCTAGCTCCTGTGCCACTGCAGCTGTCTGTGCCGCTGCCTGACTGGCTGCTGCCTTTATAGGACCCCTAGTCAGTGAAGCCCCGCCCCCTAATCAGGGCTCAGCTTCTCTCCCAGCACAAAGCCCCTCCAAGGCTCTACACATAGATACCACCAATACAAAACCAAACACACAAACAAATACCTTCTCCTCCAACAGAACTCCCACTCAAACTCCCCTTTTTACAGCTCTGTTTGCTAGCTCCTGTGCCACTGCAGCTGTCTGTGCCGCTTCCTGACTGGCTGCTACCTTTATAGGACCCCTAGTCAGTGAAGCCCCGCCCCCTAATCAGGGCTCAGCTTCTCTCCAAGCAAAAAGCCCCTACACATACAGATACTACCAAAACAAAACCAAACACAAAAATACCTTCTCTTCCGAAAGAACTCCCACTCAAACTCCCCTGTTTACAGCTCTGTTTGCTCACTCCTGTGCCACTGCCTGACTGGCTGCTACCTTTATAGGACCCCTAGTCAGTGAAGCCCCGCCCCCTAATCAGGGCTCAGCTTCTCTCCCAGCACAAAGACCCTACACATACAGATACTACCAATACAAAACCAAACACACACAAATACCTTCTCCTCCAACAGAACTCCTTCTCAAACTCCCCTGTTTACAGCTCTGTTTGCTAGCGCCTGTGCCACTGCAGCTGTCTGTGCCGCTGCCCGACTCGCTGCTCCCTTTATAGGACCCCTAGTCAGTGAAGCCCCGCCCCCTAATCGCGGCCCAGGTTCTCTCCCAGCACAAAGCCCCTCCAAACCTCTACACATACAGATAATACCAATCCAAAAACACACACAAATACCTTCTCCTCCAACAGAACTCCCACTCAAACTGCCCTGTTTACAGGTCTGTTTGCTACCTCCTGTGCCAATGCCTGACTGGCTGCGACCTTTATAGGACCCCTGGTCAGTGAAGCTCAGCCCCCTAATCAGGGCTGAGCTTCTCTCCCAGCACAAAGCCCCTACACATACAGATACTCACACAAATACCTTCTCCTCCAACAGAACTCCCACTCAAACTCCCGTTTACAACTCTGTTTGCTAGCTCCAGTGCCACTGCAGCTGTCTGTGCCGCTGCCTGACTGGCTGCTACCTTTACAGAACCCCTAGTCAGGGAAGACCCGCCCCCTCATCAGGGCTCAGCTTCTCTCCCAGTACAAAGCCCCTACAAGCCTCTACACATACTGATACTAACAATACAAAACCAAACACACACACACACACAAATACCTTCTCCGCCAACAGAACACCCACTCAAACTCCCCTGTTTACAGCTCTGTTTGCTAGCTCCTGTGCCGCTGCCTGACTGGCTGCTACCTTTATAGGAACCCTAGTCAGTGAAGCCCCGCCCCCTAATCAGGACTCAGCTTCTCTCCCAGCACAAAGCCCCTCCAAGCCTCTACACATACAGATACGACGAATACAAAACCAAACACACACACAAATACCTTCTCCTCCAACAGAACTCCCACTCAAACTCCCCTGTTTAGAGCTCTGTTTGCTAGCTCCTGTGCCGCTGTCTGACTGGCTCCTCCCTTTATAGGACGCCTAGGCAGGGAAGCCCCGCCCCCTAATCAGGGCTCATCTTCTCTGCCAGCACAAAGTCCCTACACATGCACATACTGCCAGTACAAAACCAAACACACACAAATACCTTCTCCTCCAACAGAACTCCCACTCAAACTCCCCTGTTTACAGCTCTGTTTGCTAGCTCCTGTGCCGCTGCCTGACTGGCTGCTACCTTTATAGGAACCCTAGTCAGTGAAGCCCCGCCCCCTAATCAGGGCTCAGCTTCTCTCCCAGCACAAAGCCCCTCCAAGCCTCTACACAAACAGATACTACCAATACAAAACCAAACACACACACAAATACCTTCTCCTCCAACAGAACTCCCACTCAAACTCCCCTGTTTACAGCTCTATTTGCGAGCTCCTGTGCCGCTGTCTGACTGGCTGCTCCCTTTATAGGACCGCTAGTCCGTGAAGCCCCGCCCCCTCATCAGGGCTCTGCTTCT
Source organism: Lepidochelys kempii (assembly GCF_965140285.1). Taxonomy (NCBI): domain Eukaryota; kingdom Metazoa; phylum Chordata; order Testudines; family Cheloniidae; genus Lepidochelys; species Lepidochelys kempii. Next base: position 20,183,028 of record NC_136400.1, on the reverse strand, counting down.
CTCCCAGCACAAAGCCCCTACACATACAGATACGACCAATAGAAAACCAAACACACACAAATACCTTCTCCTCCAACAGAACTCCCACTCAAACTCCCCTGTTTACAGCTCTGTTTGCTAGCTCCTGTGCCGCTGCCTGACTGGCTGCTCCCTTTATAGGACCCCTAGTCAGTGAAGCCCCGCCCCCTAATCAGGGCCCAGGTTCTCTACCAGCACAAAGCCCCTCCAAACCTCTACACATACAGATAATACCAATCGAAAAACACACACAAATACCTTCTCCTCCAACAGAACTCCCACTCAAACTGCCCTGTTTACAGGTCTGTTTGCTACCTCCTGTGCCAATGCCTGACTGGCTGCGACCTTTATAGGACCCCTGGTCAGTGAAGCCCCGCCCCCTAATCAGGGCTGAGCTTCTCTCCCAGCACAAAGCCCCTACACATACAGATACTCACACAAATACCTTCTCCTCCAACAGAACTCCCACTCAAACTCCCCTGTTTAGAGCTCTGTTTGCTAGCTCCTGTGCCGCTGTCTGACTGGCTCCTCCCTTTATAGGACGCCTAGGCAGGGAAGCCCCGCCCCCTAATCAGGGCTCAGCTTCTCTCCCAGCACAAAGCCCCTACACATGCAGATACTACCAGTACAAAACCAAACACACACAAATACCTTCTCCTCCAACAGAACTCCCACTCAAACTCCCCTGTTTACAGCTCTGTTTGCTAGCTCCTGTGCCGCTGCCTGACTGGCTGCTACCTTTATAGGACCCCTAGTCAGTGAAGCCCCGACCCCTAATCAGGGCTCAGCTTCTCTCCCAGCACAAAGCCCCTACACATGCAGATACTACCAATACAAAACCAAACACACACAAATACCTTCTCCTCCAACAGAACTCCCACTCAAACTCCCCTGTTTACAGCTCTGTTTGCTAGCTCCTGGGCAGCTGTCTGACTGGCTGCTCCTTTTATAGGACCCCTAGTCAGGGAAGCCCAGCCCCCTAATCAGGGCTCAGCTTCTCTCCCAGCACAAAGCCCCTCCAAGCCTCTACACATACAGATACCACCAATACAAAACCAAACACACACACACACAAATACCTTCTCCTCCAACAGAACTCCCACTCAAACTCCCCTGTTTACAGCTCTGTTTCCTAGCTCCTGTGCCGCTGTCTGACTGGCTGCTACCTTTATAGGACCCCTAGTCAGTGAAGCCCCGCCCCCTTATCAGGGCTCAGCTTCTCTCCCAGTACAAAGCCCCTACAAGCCTCTACACATACTGATACTAACAATACAAAACCAAACACACACACACACAAATACCTTCTCCTCCAACTGAACTCCCACTCAAACTCCCGTTTACAGCTCTGTTTGCTAGCTCCTGTGCCACTGCAGCTCTCTGTGCCGCTGCCTGACTGGCTCCTACCTTTACAGGACCCCTAGTCCGTGAAGCCCCGCCCCCTCATCAGGGCTCAGCTTCTCTCCCAGCACAAAGCCCCTACACATACAGATACTACCAATACAAAACCAAACACACACAAATACCTTCTCCTCCAACAGAACTCCCACTCAAACTCCCCTGTTTAGACCTCTGTTTGCTAGCTCCTGTGCCGCTGTCTGACTGGCTCCTCCCTTTATAGGACGCCTAGGCAGGGAAGCCCCGCCCCCTAATCAGGGCTCATCTTCTCTGCCAGCACAAAGTCCCTACACATGCACATACTGCCAGTACAAAACCAAACACACACAAATACCTTCTCCTCCAACAGAACTCCCACTCAAACTCCCCTGTTTACAGCTCTGTTTGCTAGGTCCTGTGCCACTGCAGCTGTCTGTGCCGCTGTCTGACTGGCTGCTCCCTTTATAGGACCCCTAGTCAGTGAAGCCCCGCCCCCTAATCAGGGCTCAGCTTATCTCCCAGCACAAAGCCCCTCCAAGCCTCTACACATACAGATACTACCAATACAAACCAAACACACACACACACAAATACCTTCTCCTCCAACAGAACTCCCACTCAAACTCCCCTGTTTACAGCTCTGTTTGCTAGCTCCTGTGCCGCTGCTTGACTGGCTGCTACCTTTATAGGACCCTTGTCAGTGAAGCCCCGCCCCCGAATCAGGGCTGAGCTTCTCTCCCAGCACAAAGCCCCTCCAAGCCTCTACACATGCAGATACTACCAATACAAAACCAGACACACACAAATACCTTCTCCTCCAACAGAACTCCCACTCAAACTCCCCTGTTTACAGCTCTGTTTGCTAGCTCCTGTGCCGCTGTCTGACTGGCTGCTCTCTTTATGGGACGCCTAGTCAGGGAAGCCCCGCCCCCTCATCAGGGCTCAGCTTCTCTCCCAGCACAAAGCCCCTACACATACAGATACTCACACAAATACCTTCTCCTCCAACAGAACTCCCACTCAAACTCCCCTGTTTAGACCTCTGTTTGCTAGCTCCTGTACCGCTGCAGCTGTCTGTGCCGCTGCCTGACTGGCTGCTCCCTTTATAGGACCCCTAGTCAGTGAAGCCCCGCCCCCTAATCAGGGCTCAGCTTATCTCCCAGCACAAAGCCCCTCCAAGCCTCTACACATACAGATACGACCAATACAAAACCAAACACACACACAAATACCTTCTCCTCCAACAGAACTCCCACTCAAACTCCCCTGTTTAGAGCTCTGTTTGCTAGCTCCTGTGCCGCTGTCTGACTGGCTCCTCCCTTTATAGGACGCCTAGGCAGGGAAGCCCCGCCCCCTAATCAGGGCTCATCTTCTCTGCCAGCACAAAGTCCCTACACATGCACATACTGCCAGTACAAAACCAAACACACACACAAATACCTTCTCCTCCAACAGAACTCCCACTCAAACTCCCCTGTTTACAGCTCTGTTTGCTAGCTCCTGTGCCGCTGCCTGACTGGCTGCTACCTTTATAGGAACCCTAGTCAGTGAAGCCCCGCCCCCTAATCAGGGCTCAGCTTCTCTCCCAGCACAAAGCCCCTCCAAGCCTCTACACATACAGATACGACCAATACAAAACCAAACACACACACAAATACCTTCTCCTCCAACAGAACTCCCACTCAAACTCCCCTGTTTAGAGCTCTGTTTGCTAGCTCCTGTGCCGCTGTCTGACTGGCTCCTCCCTTTATAGGACGCCTAGGCAGGGAAGCCCCGCCCCCTAATCAGGGCTCATCTTCTCTGCCAGCACAAAGTCCCTACACATGCACATACTGCCAGTACAAAACCAAACACACACAAATACCTTCTCCTCCAACAGAACTCCCACTCAAACTCCCCTGTTTACAGCTCTATTTGCGAGCTCCTGTGCCGCTGTCTGACTGGCTGCTCCCTTTATAGGACCCCTAGTCCGTGAAGCCCCGCCCCCTCATCAGGGCTCTGCTTCTCTCCCAGCACAAAGCCCCTACACATACAGATACGACCAATAGAAAACCAAACACACACAAATACCTTCTCCTCCAACAGAACTCCCACTCAAACTCCCCTGTTTACAGCTCTGTTTGCTAGGTCCTGTGCCACTGCAGCTGTCTGTGCCGCTGCCTGACTGGCTGCTCCCTTTATAGGACCCCTAGTCAGTGAAGACCCGTCCCCTAATCAGGGCACAGCTTCTCTTCCAGCACAAAGCCCCTACAAGCCTCCGCACATACAGATACTACCAATACAAACCAAACACACACACACACAAATACCTTCTCCTCCAACAGAACTCCCACTCAAACTCCCCTGTTTACAGCTCTGTTTGCTAGCTCCTGTGCCGCTGCCTGACTGGCTGCTACCTTTATAGGACCCTTGTCAGTGAAGCCCCGCCCCCGAATCAGGGCTGAGCTTCTCCCCCAGCACAAAGGCCCTCCAAGCCTCTACACATACAGATACTACCAATACAAAACCAAACACACACACAAATACCTTCTCCTCCAACAGAACTCCCACTCAAACTCCCCTGTTTACAGCTCTATTTGCTAGCTCCTGTGCCGCTGCCTGACTGGCTGCTACCTTTATAGGACCCCTAGTCAGGGAGGCCCCGCCCCCTAATCAGGGCTCAGCTTCTCTCCCAGCACAAAGCCCCTACACATACAGATACTACCAATACAAAACCAAACACACACACAAATACCTTCTCCTCCAACCGAACTCCCACTCCAACTCCCCTGTTCACAGCTCTGTTTGCTAGCTCCGGTGCCGCTGCCTGACTGGCTGCTACCTTTATAGGACCCCTAGTCAGTGAAGCCCCGCCCCCTAATCAGGGCTCAGCTTCTCTCCCAGCACAAAGCCCCTCAAAGCGTCTACACATAGAGATACCACCAATACAAAAACACACACAAATACCTTCTCCTCCAACAGAACTCCCACTCAAACTCCCCTGTTCACAGCTCTGTTTGCTAGCTCCTGTGCCGCTTCAGCTGTCTGTGCCGCTGCCTGACTGGCTGCTACCTTTATAGGACCCCTAGTTAGTGAAGCCCCGCCCCCTAATCAGGGCTCAGCTTCTCTCCCAGCACAAAGCCCCTGCACATACAGATACTGACAATACAAATCCAAACACACACAAATACCTTCTCCTCCAACAGAACTCCAACTCCCCTGTTTACAGCTCTGTTTGCTAGCTCCTGTGCCGCTGCAGCTGTCTTAGCCGCTGCCTGACTTGCTGCTACCTTTATAGGACCCCTAGTCAGTGAAGCCCCGCCCCCTAATCAGGGCTCAGCTTCTCTCCCAGCACAAAGCTCCGCCAAACCCCTACACATACAGATACTACCAATACAAAACCAAACACACACAAATACCTTCTCCTCCAACAGAACTCCCACACAAACTCCCCTGTTTACAGGTCTGTTTGCTAGCTCCTGTTCCGCTGCAGCTGTCTGAGCCGCTGCCTGACTGGCTGCTACCTTTATAGGACCCCTAGTCAGTCAAGTCCCGCCCCCTAATCAGGGCTCAGCTTCTCTCCCAGCACAAAGCCCCTCCAAGCCTGTACACATACATATACTACCAATACAAAACCAAACACACACAAATACCTTCTCCTCCAACAGAACTCCCACACAAACTCCCCTGTTCACAGCTCTGTTTCCTAGCTCCTGTGCCGCTGCCTGACTGGCTGCTACTTTTATAAGACCCCTAGTCAGTGAAGCCCCGCCCCCTAATCAGGGCTCAGCTTCTCTCCCAGCACAAAGCCCCTACACATACAGATACTACCAATACAAAACCAAACACACACAAATACCATCTCCTCCAACAGAACTCCCACTCAAACTCCCCTGTTTACAGCTCTGTTTGCTAGCTCCTGTGCCGCTGCCTGACTGGCTGCTACCTTTATAGGACCCCTAGTCAGGGAAGCCCCGCCCCCTAATCAGGGCTCAGCTTCTCTCCCAGCACAAAGCCCCTGCACATACAGATACTGACAATACAAAACCAAACACACACAAATACCTTCTCCTACAACAGAACTCCCACTCAAACTCCCCTGGTTACAGCTCTGTTTGCTAGCTCCTGTGCCGCTGCAGCTATCTGTTCCTCTGCCTGACTGGCTGCTACCTTTATAGGACCCCTAGTCAGTGAAGCTCCGCCCCCTAATCAGGGCTCAGCTTCTCTCCCAGCACCTAGCCCCTCCAAGCCTCTACACATACAGATTCTACCAATACAAAAACACACACAAATACCTTCTCCTCCAACAGAACTCCCACTCAAACTCCCCTGCTTAGAGCTCTGTTTGTTAGCTCCTGTGCCGCTGTCTGACTGGCTGCTGCCTTTATAAGACCCCTAGTCAGGGAAGCCCCGCCCCCTAATCAGGGCTCAGCTTCTCTCCCAGCACAAAGCCCCTACACATACAGATACTGACAATACAAAACCAAACACACACAAATACCTTCTCCTCCAACAGAACTCCCACTCCAACTCCCCTGTTTACAGCTCTGTTTGCTAGCTCCTGTGTCGCTGCAGCTGTCTGTTCCTCTGCCTGACTGGCTGCTACCTTTATAGGACCCCTAGTCAGTCAAGCCCCGCCCCCTAATCAGGGCTCAGCTTCTCTCCCAGCACAAAGCCCCTTCAAGCCTCTACACATACATGTACTACCAATACAAAACCAAACACACACAAACACCATCTCCTCCAACAGAACTCCCACTCAAACTCCCCTGTTTACAGCTCTGTTTGCTAGCTCCTGTGCCCCTGCAGCTGTCTGTGACGCTGCATGACTGGCTGCTACCTTTATAGGACCCCTGTTCAGTGAAGCCCCGCCCCCTAATCAGGGCTCAGCTTCTCTCCCAGCACAAAGCCCCTCCAAGCCTATATACATACAGATACCACCAATACAAAACCAAACACACACAGAAATACCTTCTCCTCAAAAAGAACTTCCACTCAAACTCCCCTGTTTACTGCTCTATTTGCTAGCTCCAGTGCCGCTGCAGATGTCTGTGCCGCTGCCTGACTGGCTGGTATCTTTATAGGACCCCTAGACAGGGAAGCCCCGCCCCCTAATCAGGGCTCAGCTTCTCTCCCAGCACAAATCCCCTCCAAGCCTCTACACATACAGATACTACCAATACAAAACCAAACACACACAGAAATACCTTCTCCTCCAACAGAACTCCCTCTCAAACTCCCCTGTTTACAGCTCTGTTTGCTAGCTCCTGTGCCGCTGCCTGACTGGCTGCTCCCTTTATAGGACCCCTAGTCAGTGAAGCCCCGCCCCCTAATCAGGGCTCAGCTTCTCTCCCAGCACAAAGCCCCTCCAAGCCTATACACATACAGATACCACCAATACAAAACCAAACACACACAGAAATGCCTTGTCCTCCAACAGAACTCCCACTCAAATTCCCCTGTTTACAGCTCTGTTTGCTAGCTCCAGTGCCGCTGCAGCTGTCTGTGCCGCTGCCTGACTGGCTGGTACCTTTATAGGACCCCTAGTCAGTGAAGCCCCGCCCCCTAATCAGGGCTCAGCTTTTCTCCCAGCACAAAGCCCCTCCAAGCCTCTACACATACAGGTACTACCAATACGAAACCAAACACACACATATACCTTCTCCTCCAACAGAACTCCCACTCAAACTCCCGTGTTTACAGCACTGTTTGCTAGCTGCTGTGCCGCTGCCTGACTGGCTGCTGCCTTTATAGGACCCCTGGTCATTGAAGCCCCGCCCCCTAATCAGGGCTCAGCTTCGCTCCCAGCACAAAGCCCCTCCAAGCCTCTGCACATACAGATACTACCAATACAAAACCAAACACACACAAATACCTTCTCCTCAAGCAGAAATCCCTCTCAAACTCCCCTGTTTAGAGCTCTGTTTGCCAGCTCCTGTGCCGCTGCAGCTGTCTGTGCCGATGCCTGACTGGCTGCTACCTTTATAGGACCCCTAGTCAGTGAAGCCCCGCCCCCTAATCAGGGCTCAGCTTCTCTCCCAGCACAAAGCCCCTGCACATACAGATACCACCAATACAAAACCAAACACACACAAATACCTTCTGCTCCAACAGAACTCCCACTCAAACTCCCCTGCTTACAGCTCAGTTTTGTAGCTCCTGTTCCGCTGCAGCTGTCTGTGCCCCTGCCTGACTGGCTGCTCCCTTTATAGGACCCCTAGTCAGTGAAGCCCCGCCCCCTAATCAGGGCTCAGCTTCTCTCCCAGCACAAAGCCCCTACACATACAGATACTACCAATACAAAACCAAGCACACACAAATACCTTCTCCTCCAACACAACTCCCACTCAAACTCCCCTGTTTACAGCTCTGTTTGCTAGCTCCTGTGCCGCTGCCTGACTGGCTGCCACCTTCATAGGACCCCTAGTCAGTGAAGCCCCGCTCCCTAATCAGGGCTCAGCTTCGCTCCCAGCACAAAGCCCCTCCAAGCCTCTACACATACAGATACTACGAATACAAAACCAAACACACACACAAATACCTTCTCCTCCAACAGAACTCCCACTCAAACTCCGCTGTTTACAGCTCTGTTTGCTAGCTCCTGTGCCACTGCAGCTGTCTGTGCCGCTGCCTGACTGGCTGCTGCCTTTATAGGACCCCTAGTTAGTGAAGCCCCGCCCCCTAATCAGGGCTCAGCTTCTCTCCCAGCACAAAGCCCCTACACATACAGATACTACCAATACAAAACCAAGCACACACAAATACCTTCTCCTCCAACAGAACTCCCACTCAAACTCCCCTGTTTACAGCTCTGTTTGCTAGCTCCTGTGCCGCTGCCTGACTCGCTGCTACCTTCATAGGACCCCTAGTCAGTGAAGCCCCGCTCCCTAATCAGGGCTCAGCTTCGCTCCCAGCACAAAGCCCCTCCAAGCCTCTACACATACAGATACTAACAATACAAAACCAAACACACACACAAATACCTTCTCCTCCAACAGAACTCCCACTCAAACTCCGCTGTTTACAGCTCTGTTTGCTAGCTCCTGTGCCACTGTAGCTGTCTGTGCCGCTGCCTGACTGGCTGCTGCCTTTATAGGACCCCTAGTCAGTGAAGCCCCGCCCCCTAATCAGGGCTCAGCTTCTCTCCCAGCACAAAGCCCCTACACATACAGATACCACCAACACAAAACCAAACACACACAAATACCTTCTCCTCCAACAGAACTCCCACTCAAACTCCCCTGTTTACAGCTCTGTTTGCTAGCTCCTGTACCGCTGCAGCTGTCTGTGTCGCTGCCTGACTGGCTGCTCCCTTTATAGGACCCCTCGTCAGTGAAGCCCCGCCCCCTAATCAGGGCTCAGCTTCTCTCCCACCACAAAGCCCCTCCAAGGCTCTACACATAGATACCACCAATACAAAACCAAACACACACACAAATACCTTCTCCTCCAACAGAACTCCCACTCAAACTCCCCTGTTTACAGCTCTGTTTGCTAGCTCCTGTGCCACTGCAGCTGTCTGTGCCGCTGCCTGACTGGCTGCTCCCTTTATAGGACCCCTAGTCAGTGAAGCCCCGCCCCCTAATCAGGGCTCAGCTTCTCTCCCAGCAAAAAGCCCCTACACATACAGATACTACCAAAACAAAACCAAACACACACACATACCTTCTCTTCCAAAAGAACTCCCACTCAAACTCACCTGTTTACAGCTCTGTTTGCTAGCTCCTGTGCCGCTGCCTGACTGGCTGCTACCTTTATAGGACCCCTAGTCAGTGAAGCCCCGCCCCCTAATCAGGGCTCAGCTTCTCTCCCAGCACAAAGCCCCTCCAAGCCTCTACACATACAGATACTACCAATACAAAACCAAACACACACAAATACCTTCTCCTCCAACAGAACTCCCACTCAAACTCCCCTGTTTACAGCTCTGTTTGCTCGCTCCTGTGCCACTGCCTGACTGGCTGCTACCTTCATAGGACCCCTAGTCAGTGAAGCCCCGCCCCCTAATCAGGGCTCAGCTCCGCTCCCAGCACAAAGCCCCTCCAAGCCTCTACACATACAGATACTACCAATACAAAACCAAACACACACACAAATACCTTCTCCTCCAACAGAACTCCCACTCAAACTCCCCTGTTTACAGCTCAGTTTGCAAGCTCCTGTGCCACTGCAGCTGTCTGTGCGGCTGCCTGACTGGCTGCTACCTTTATAGGACCCCTGGTCAGTGAAGCCCCGCACCCTTATCAGGGCTCAGCTTCTCTCCCAGCAAAAAGCCCCTACACATACAGATACTACCAAAACAAAACCAAACACACACAAATACCTTCTCTTCCAAAAGAACTCCCACTCAAACTCCCCTGTTTACAGCTCTGTTTGCTAGCTGCTGTGCCGCTGCCTGACTGGCTGCTACCTTTATAGGACCCCTAGTCAGTGAAGCCCCGCCCCCTAATCAGGGCTCAGCTTCTCTCCCAGCACAAAGCCCCTCCAAGCCTCTACACATACAGATACTACCAATACAAAACCAAACACACACAAATACATTCTCCTCCAACAGAACTCCCACTCAAACTCCGCTGTTTACAGCTCTGTTTGCTAGCTCCTGTGCCACTGCAGCTGTCTGTGCCGCTGCCTGACTGGCTGCTGCCTTTATAGGACCCCTAGTTAGTGAAGCCCCGCCCCCTAATCAGGGCTCAGCTTCTCTCCCAGCACAAAGCCCCTACACATACAGATACTACCAATACAAAACCAAGCACACACAAATACCTTCTCCTCCAACAGAACTCCCACTCAAACTCCCCTGTTTACAGCTCTGTTTGCTAGCTCCTGTGCCGCTGCCTGACTGGCTGCTACCTTCATAGGACCCCTAGTCAGTGAAGCCCCGCTCCCTAATCAGGGCTCAGCTTCGCTCCCAGCACAAAGCCCCTCCAAGCCTCTACACATACAGATACTACCAATACAAAACCAAACACACACACAAATACCTTCTCCTCCAACAGAACTCCCACTCAAACTCCGCTGTTTACAGCTCTGTTTGCTAGCTCCTGTGCCACTGCAGCTGTCTGTGCCGCTGCCTGACTGGCTGCTGCCTTTATAGGACCCCTAGTCAGTGAAGCCCCGCCCCCTAATCAGGGCTCAGCTTCTCTCCCAGCACAAAGCCCCTACACATACAGATACCACCAACACAAAACCAAACACACACAAATACTTTCTCCTCCAACAGAACTCCCACTCAAACTCCCATGTTTACAGCTCTGTTTGCTAGCTCCTGTACCGCTGCAGCTGTCTGTGTCGCTGCCTGACTGGCTGCTCCCTTTATAGGACCCCTCGTCAGTGAAGCCCCGCCCCCTAATCAGGGCTCAGCTTCTCTCCCAGCACAAAGCCCCTCCAAGGCTCTACACATAGATACCACCAATACAAAACCAAACACACACACACAAATACCTTCTCTTCCAAAAGAACTCCCACTCAAACTCACCTGTTTACAGCTCTGTTTGCTAGCTCCTGTGCCACTGCCTGACTGGCTGCTACCTTTATAGGACCCCTAGTCAGTGAAGCCCCGCCCCCTAATCAGGGCTCAGCTTCTCTCCCAGCACAAAGCCCCTCCAAGCCTCTACACATACAGATACTACCAATACAAAACCAAACACACACAAATACCTTCTCCTCCAACAGAACTCCCACTCAAACTAACCTGTTTACAGCTCTGTTTGCTCGCTCCTGTGCCACTGCCTGACTGGCTGCTACCTTTATAGGACCCCTAGTCAGTGAAGCCCCGCCCCCTAATCAGGGCTCAGCTTCTCTCCCAGCACAAAGCCCCTCCAAGCCTCTGCACATACAGATACTACCAATACAAAACCAAACACACACAAATACCTTCTGCTCCAACAGAACTCCCACTCAAACTCCCCTGCTTACAGCTCTGTTTGCTAGCTCCTGTGCCGCTGCAGCTGTCTGTGCCGCTGCCTGACTGGCTGCTACCTTCATAGGACCCCTAGTCAGTGAAGCCCCGCCCCCTAATCAGGGCTCAGCTTCGCTCCCAGCACAAAGCCCCTACACATACAGATACTACCAATACAAAACCAAACACACACACAAATACCTTCTCCTCCAACAGAACTCCCACTCAAACTCCCCTGTTTACAGCTCTGTTTGCTAGCTCCTGTGCCGCTGCCTGACTGGCTGCTACCTTTATAGGACCCCTAGTCAGTGAAGCCCCGCCCCCTAATCAGGGCTCAGCTTCTCTCCCAGCACAAAGCCCCTACACATACAGATACTACCAATACACAACCAAGCACACACAAATACCTTCTCCTCCAACAGAACTCCCACTCAAACTCCCCTGTTTACAGCTCTGTTTGCTAGCTCCTGTGCCGCTGCCTGACTGGCTGCCACCTTCATAGGACCCCTAGTCAGTGAAACCCCGCTCCCTAATCAGGGCTCAGCTTCGCTCCCAGCACAAAGCCCCTCCAAGCCTCTACACATACAGATACTACCAATACAAAACCAAACACACACAGAAATACCTTCTCCTCCAACAGAACTCCCTCTCAAACTCCCCTGTTTACAGCTCTGTTTGCTAGCTCCTGTGCCGCTGCCTGACTGGCTGCTCCCTTTATAGGACCCCTAGTCAGTGAAGCCCCGCCCCCTAATCAGGGCTCAGCTTCTCTCCCAGCACAAAGCCCCTCCAAGCCTATACACATACAGATACCACCAATACAAAACCAAACACACACAGAAATGCCTTCTCCTCCAACAGAACTCCCACTCAAATTCCCCTGTTTACAGCTCTGTTTGCTAGCTCCAGTGCCGCTGCAGCTGTCTGTGCCGCTGCCTGACTGGCTGGTACCTTTATAGGACCCCTAGTCAGTGAAGCCCCGCCCCCTAATCAGGGCTCAGCTTCTCTCCCAGCACAAATTCCCTACACATACAGATACTACCAATACAAAACCAAGCACACACAAATACTTTCTCCTCCAACAGAACTCCCACTCAAACTCCCCTGTTTACAGCTCTGTTTGCTAGCTCCAGTGATGCTGCAGCTGTCTGTGCCGCTGCCTGACTGGCTGCTACCTTTATAGGACCCCTAGTCAGTGAAGCCCCGCCCCCTAATCAGGGCTCAGCTTTTCTCCCAGCACAAAGCCCCTCCAAGCCTCTACACATACAGGTACTACCAATACGAAACCAAACACACACATATACCTTCTCCTCCAACAGAACTCCCACTCAAACTCCCGTGTTTACAGCACTGTTTGCTAGCTGCTGTGCCGCTGCCTGACTGGCTGCTGCCTTTATAGGACCCCTGGTCATTGAAGCCCCGCCCCCTAATCAGGGCTCAGCTTCGCTCCCAGCACAAAGCCCCTCCAAGCCTCTGCACATACAGATACTACCAATACAAAACCAAACACACACACAAATACCTTCTCCTCAAACAGAAATCCCTCTCAAACTCCCCTGTTTAGAGCTCTGTTTGCCAGCTCCTGTGCCGCTGCAGCTGTCTGTGCCGATGCCTGACTGGCTGCTACCTTTATAGGACCCCTAGTCAGTGAAGCCCCGCCCCCTAATCAGGGCTCAGCTTCTCTCCCAGCACAAAGCCCCTGCACATACAGATACCACCAATACAAAACCAAACACACACAAATACCTTCTGCTCCAACAGAACTCCCACTCAAACTCCCCTGCTTACAGCTCAGTTTTGTAGCTCCTGTTCCGCTGCAGCTGTCTGTGCCCCTGCCTGACTGGCTGCTCCCTTTATAGGACCCCTCGTCAGTGAAGCCCCGCCCCCTAATCAGGGCTCAGCTTCGCTCCCAGCACAAATCCCCTCCAAGCCTCTACACATACAGATACTACCAATACAATACCAAACACACACACAAATACCTTCTCCTCCAACAGAAGTCCCACTCAAACTCCCCTGTTTACAGCTCTGTTTGCTAGCTCCTGTACCGCTGCAGCTGTCTGTGTCGCTGCCTGACTGGCTGCTCCCTTTATAGGACCCCTAGTCAGTGAAGCCCCACCCCCTAATCAGGGCTCAGCTTCTCTCCCAGCACAAAGCCCCTCCAAGCCTCTACACATACAGATACTACCAATACAAAACCAAACACACACACAAATACCTTCTCCTCCAACAGAACTCCCACTCAAACTCCGCTGTTTACAGCTCTGTTTGCTAGCTCCTGTGCCACTGCAGCTGTCTGTGCCGCTGCCTGACTGGCTGGTACCTTTATAGGACCCCTAGTTAGTGAAGCCCCGCCCCCTAATCAGGGCTCAGCTTCTCTCCCAGCACAAAGCCCCTACACATACAGATACTACCAATACAAAACCAAGCACACACAAATACTTTCTCCTCCAACACAACTCCCACTCAAACTCCCCTGTTTACAGCTCTGTTTGCTAGCTCCAGTGAATGCTGCAGCTGTCTGTGCCGCTGCCTGACTGGCTGCTACCTTTATAGGACCCCTAGTCAGTGAAGCCCCGCCCCCTAATCAGGGCTCAGCTTTTCTCCCAGCACAAAGCCCCTCCAAGCCTCTACACATACAGGTACTACCAATACGAAACCAAACACACACATATACCTTCTCCTCCAACAGAACTCCCACTCAAACTCCCGTGTTTACAGCACTGTTTGCTAGCTGCTGTGCCGCTGCCTGACTGGCTGCTGCCTTTATAGGACCCCTGGTCATTGAAGCCCCGCCCCCTAATCAGGGCTCAGCTTCGCTCCCAGCACAAAGCCCCTCCAAGCCTCTGCACATACAGATACTACCAATACAAAACCAAACACACACAAATACCTTCTCCTCAAACAGAAATCCCTCTCAAACTCCCCTGTTTAGAGCTCTGTTTGCCAGCTCCTGTGCCGCTGCAGCTGTCTGTGCCGATGCCTGACTGGCTGCTACCTTTATAGGACCCCTAGTCAGTGAAGCCCCGCCCCCTAATCAGGGCTCAGCTTCTCTCCCAGCACAAAGCCCCTGCACATACAGATACCACCAATACAAAACCAAACACACACAAATACCTTCTGCTCCAACAGACCTCCCACTCAAACTCCCCTGCTTACAGCTCAGTTTTGTAGCTCCTGTTCCGCTGCAGCTGTCTGTGCCCCTGCCTGACTGGCTGCTCCCTTTATAGGACCCCTCGTCAATGAAGCCCCGCCCCCTAATCAGGGCTCAGCTTCGCTCCCAGCACAAATCCCCTCCAAGCCTCTACACATACAGATACTACCAATACAATACCAAACACACACACAAATACCTTCTCCTCCAACAGAAGTCCCACTCAAACTCCCCTGTTTACAGCTCTGTTTGCTAGCTCCTGTACCGCTGCAGCTGTCTGTGTCGCTGCCTGACTGGCTGCTCCCTTTATAGGACCCCTAGTCAGTGAAGCCCCACCCCCTAATCAGGGCTCAGCTTCTCTCCCAGCACAAAGCCCCTCCAAGCCTCTACACATACAGATACTACCAATACAAAACCAAACACACACAAATACCTTCTCCTCCAACAGAACTCCCACTCAAACTCCGCTGTTTACAGCTCTGTTTGCTAGCTCCTGTGCCACTGCAGCTGTCTGTGCCGCTGCCTGACTGGCTGCTGCCTTTATAGGACCCCTAGTTAGTGAAGCCCCGCCCCCTAATCAGGGCTCAGCTTCTCTCCCAGCACAAAGCCCCTACACATACAGATACTACCAATACAAAACCAAGCACACACAAATACCTTCTCTTCCAAAAGAACTCCCACTCAAACTCACGTGTTTACAACTCTGTTTGCTAGCTCCTGTGCCGCTGCCTGACTGGCTGCTACCTTTATAGGACCCCTAGTCAGTGAAGCCCCGCCCCCTAATCAGGGCTCAGCTTCTCTCCCAGCACAAAGCCCCTCCAAGCCTCTACACATACAGATACTGCCAATACAAAACCAAACACACACACAAATACCTTCTGCTCCAACAGAACTCCCACTCAAACTCCGCTGTTTAGAGCTCTGTTTGCTAGCTCCTGTGCCACTGCAGCTGTCTGTGCCGCTGCCTGACTGGCTGCTGCCCTTATAGGACCCCTAGTCAGTGAAGCCCCGAACCCTAATCAGGGCTCAGCTTCTCTCCCAGCACAAAGCCCCTACACATACAGATACCACCAACACAAAACCAAACACACACAAATACCTTCTCCTCCAACAGAACTCCCACTCAAACTCCCCTTTTTACAGCTCTGTTTGCTAGCTCCTGTACCGCTGCAGCTGTCTGTGTCGCTGCCTGACTGGCTGCTCCCTTTATAGGACCCCTAGTCAGTGAAGCCCCGCCCCCTAATCAGGGCTCAGCTTCTCTCCCAGCACAAAGCCTCTACACATACAGATACTACCAATACAAAACCAAGCACATACAAATACCTTCTCCTCCAACAGAACTCCCACTCAAACTCCCCTGTTTACAGCTCAGTTTGCAAGCTCCTGTGCCACTGCAGCTGTCTGTGCCGCTGCCTGACTGGCTGCTACCTTTATAGGACCCCTAGTCAGTGAAGCCCCGCTCCCTAATCAGGGCTCAGCTTCTCTCCCAGCACAAAGCCCCTCCAAGCCTCTACACATACAGATACTACCAATACAAAACCAAACACACACAAATACCTTCTCCTCCAACAGAACTCCCACTCAAACTCCGCTGTTTACAGCTCTGTTTGCTAGCTCCTGTACCGCTGCAGCTGTCTGTGTCGCTGCCTGACTGGCTGCTGCCTTTATAGGACCCCTAGTTAGTGAAGCCCCGCCCCCTAATCAGGGCTCAGCTTCTCTCCCAGCACAAAGCCCCTACACATACAGATACTACCAATACAAAACAAAGCACACACAAATACCTTCTCCTCCAACAGAACTCCCACTCAAACTCCCCTGTTTACAGCTCTGTTTGCTAGCTCCTGTGCCGCTGCCTGACTGGCTGCTACCTTCATAGGACCCCTAGTCAGTGAAGCCCCGCTCCCTAATCAGGGCTCAGCTTCGCTCCCAGCACAAAGCCCCTCCAAGCCTCTGCACATACAGATACTACCAATACAAGACCAAACACACACAAATACGTTCTCCTCAAACAGAAATCCCTCTCAAACTCCCCTGTTTACAGCTCTGTTTGCCAGCTCCTGTGCCGCTGCAGCTGTCTGTGCCGATGCCTGACTGGCTGCTACCTTTATAGGACCCCTAGTCAGTGAAGCCCCGCCCCCTAATCAGGGCTCAGCTTCTCTCCCAGCACAAAGCCGCTGCACATACAGATACCACCAATAAAAAACCAAACACACACAAATACCTTCTGCTCCAACAGAACTCCCACTCAACCTCCCCTGCTTACAGCTCTGTTTGCTAGCTCCTGTGCCGCTGCAGCTGTCTGTGCCGCTGCCTGACTGGCTGCTACCTTCATAGGACCCCTAGTCAGTGAAGCCCTGCCCCCTAATCAGGGCTCAGCTTCGCTCCCAGCACAAAGCCCCTCCAAGCCTTTACACATACAGATACTACCAATACAAAACCAAACACACACACAAATACCTTCTCCTCCAACAGAACTCCCACTCAAACTCCGCTGTTTAGAGCTCTGTTTTCTAGCTCCTGTGCCACTGCAGCTGTCTGTGCCGCTGCCTGACTGGCTGCTGCCCTTATAGGACCCCTAGTCAGTGAAGCCCCGCCCCCTAATCAGGGCTCAGCTTCTCTCCCAGCACAAAGCCCCTACACATACAGATACCACCAACACAAAACCAAACACACACAAATACCTTCTCCTCCAACAGAACTCCCACTCAAACTCCCCTGTTTACAGCTCTGTTTGCTAGCTCCTGTACCGCTGCAGCTGTCTGTGCCGCTGCCTGACTGGCTGCTACCTTTATAGGACCCCTAGTCAGTGAAGCCCCGCCCCCTAATCAGGGCTCAGCTTCTCTCCCAGCACAAAGCCCCTCCAAGCCTCTACACATACAGATACTACCAATACAAAACCAAACACACACAAATACATTCTCCTCCAACAGAACTCCCACTCAAACTCCGCTGTTTACAGCTCTGTTTGCTAGCTCCTGTGCCACTGCAGCTGTCTGTGCCGCTGCCTGACTGGCTGCTGCCTTTATAGGACCCCTAGTTAGTGAACCCCGCCCCCTAATCAGGGCTCAGCTTCTCTCCCAGCACAAAGCCCCTACACATACAGATACTACCAATACAAAACCAAGCACACACAAATACCTTCTCCTCCAACAGAACTCCCACTCAAACTCCCCTGTTTACAGCTCTGTTTGCTAGCTCCTGTGCCGCTGCCTGACTGGCTGCTACCTTCATAGGACCCCTAGTCAGTGAAGCCCCGCTCCCTAATCAGGGCTCAGCTTCTCTCCCAGCACAAAGCCCCTCCAAGGCTCTACACATAGATACCACCAATACAAAACCAAACACACACACAAATACCTTCTCCTCCAACAGAACTCCCACTGAAACTCCCCTGTTTACAGCTCTGTTTGCTAGCTCCTGTGCCACTGCAGCTGTCTGTGCCGCTGCCTGACTGGCTGCTACCTTTATAGGACCCCTAGTCAGTGAAGCCCCGCCCCCTAATCAGGGCTCAGCTTCTCTCCCAGCAAAAAGCCCCTACACATACAGATACTACCAAAACAAAACCAAACACACACACACATACCTTCTCTTCCAAAAGAACTCCCACTCAAACTCACCTGGTTACAGCTCTGTTTGCTCGCTCCTGTGCCACTGCCTGACTGGCTGCTACCTTTATAGGACCCCTAGTCAGTGAAGCCCCGCCCCCTAATCAGGGCTCAGCTTCTCTCCCAGCACAAAGCCCCTCCAAGCCTCTACACATACAGATACTACCAATACAAAACCAAACACACACAAATACCTTCTCCTCCAACAGATCTCCCACTCAAACTAACCTGTTTACAGCTCTGTTTGCTCGCTCCTGTGCCACTGCCTGACTGGCTGCTACCTTTATAGGACCCCTAGTCAGTGAAGCCCCGCCCCCTAATCAGGGCTCAGCTTCTCTCCCAGCACAAAGCCCCTCCAAGCCTCTGCACATACAGATACTACCAATACAAAACCAAACACACACAAATACCTTCTGCTCCAACAGAACTCCCACTCAAACTCCGCTGTTTACAGCTCTGTTTGCTAGCTCCTGTACCGCTGCAGCTGCCTGTGTCGCTGCCTGACTGGCTGCTCCCTTTATAGGACCCCTAGTCAGTGAAGCCCCGCCCCCTAATCAGGGCTCAGCTTCTCTCCCAGCACAAATCCCCTCCAAGCCTCTACACATACAGATACTACCAATACAAAACCAAACACACACAGAAATACCTTCTCCTCCAACAGAACTCCCTCTCAAACTCCCCTGTTTACAGCTCTGTTTGCTAGCTCCTGTGCCGCTGCCTGACTGGCTGCTCCCTTTATAGGACCCCTAGTCAGTGAAGCCCCGCCCCCTAATCAGGGCTCAGCTTCTCTCCCAGCACAAAGCCCCTCCAAGCCTATACACATACAGATACCACCAATACAAAACCAAACACACACAGAAATGCCTTCTCCTCCAACAGAACTCCCACTCAAATTCCCCTGTTTACAGCTCTGTTTGCTAGCTCCAGTGCCGGTGCAGCTGTCTGTGCCGCTGCCTGACTGGCTGGTACCTTTATAGGACCCCTAGTCAGTGAAGCCCCGCCCCGTAATCAGGGCTCAGCTTCTCTCCCAGCACAAATTCCCTACACATACAGATACTACCAATACAAAACCAAGCACACACAAATACTTTCTCCTCCAACAGAACTCCCACTCAAACTCCCCTGTTTACAGCTCTGTTTGCTAGCTCCAGTGATGCTACAGCTGTCTGTGCCGCTGCCTGACTGGCTGCTACCTTTATAGGACCCCTAGTCAGTGAAGCCCCGCCCCCTAATCAGGGCTCAGCTTTTCTCCCAGCACAAAGCCCCTCCAAGCCTCTACACATACAGGTACTACCAATACGAAACCAAACACACACATATACCTTCTCCTCCAACAGAACTCCCACTCAAACTCCCCTGCTTACAGCTCAGTTTTGTAGCTCCTGTTCCGCTGCAGCTGTCTGTGCCCCTGCCTGACTGGCTGCTCCCTTTATAGGACCCCTCGTCAGTGAAGCCCCGCCCCCTAATCAGGGCTCAGCTTCTCTCCCAGCACAAAGCCCCTCCAAGCCTCTACACATACAGATACTACCAATACAAAACCAAACACACACAAATACCTTCTCCTCCAACAGAACTCCCACTCAAACTCCGCTGTTTACAGCTCTGTTTGCTAGCTCCTGTGCCACTGCAGCTGTCTGTGCCGCTGCCTGACTGGCTGCTGCCTTTATAGGACCCCTAGTTAGTGAAGCCCCGCCCCCTAATCAGGGCTCAGCTTCTCTCCCAGCACAAAGCCCCTACACATACAGATACTACCAATACAAAACCAAGCACACACAAATACCTTCTCCTCCAACACAACTCCCACTCAAACTCCCCTGTTTACAGCTCTGTTTGCTAGCTCCTGTGCCGCTGCCTGACTGGCTGCCACCTTCATAGGACCCCTAGTCAGTGAAGCCCCGCTCCCTAATCAGGGCTCAGCTTCGCTCCCAGCACAAAGCCCCTCCAATCCTCTACACATACAGATACTACGAATACAAAATCAAACACACACAAATACCTTCTCCTCCAACAGAACTCCCACTCAAACTCCCCTGTTTACAGCTCTGTTTGCTAGCTCCTGTGCCGCTGCAGCTGTCTGTGCCGCTGCCTGACTGGCTGCTCCCTTTATAGGACCCCTCGTCAGTGAAGCCCCGCCCCCTAATCAGGGCTCAGCTTCTCTCCCAGCACAAAGCCTCTACACATACAGAAACTACCAATACAAAACCAAACACACACAAACACCTTCTCCTCCAACAGAACTCCCACTCATACTCCCCTGTTTACAGCTCTGTTTGCTAGCTCCTGTGCCGCTGCCTGACTGGCTGCAACCTTTATAGGACCCCTAGTCAGGGAAGCACCGCCCCCTAATCAGGGCTCAGCTTCTCTCCCAGCACAAAGCCCCTGCACATACAGATACTGACAATACAAAACCAAAAACACACAAATACCTTCTCCTCCAACAGAACTCCCACTCAAACTCCCATGTTTACAGCTCTGTTTGCTAGCTCCTGTACCGCTGCAGCTGTCTGTGTCGCTGCCTGACTGGCTGCTCCCTTTATAGGACCCCTCGTCAGTGAAGCCCCGCCCCCTAATCAGGGCTCAGCTTCTCTCCCAGCACAAAGCCCCTCCAAGGCTCTACACATAGATACCACCAATACAAAACCAAACACACACACAAATACCTTCTCCTCCAACAGAACTCCCACTCAAACTCCCCTGTTTACAGCTCTGTTTGCTCGCTCCTGTGCCGCTGCCTGACTGGCTGCTAACTTTATAGGACCCCTAGTCAGTGAAGCCCCGCCCCCTAATCAGGGCTCAGCTTCGCTCCCAGCACAAAGCCCCTCCAAGCCTCTACACATACCGATACTGCCAATACAAAACCAAACACACACACAAATACCTTCTCCTCCAACAGAACTCCCACTCAAACTCCTCTGTTTACAGCTCTGTTTGCTAGCTCCTGTGCCACTGCAGCTGTCTGTGCCGCTGCCTGACTGGCTGCTGCCTTTATAGGACCCCTAGTTAGTGAAGCCCCGCCCCCTAATCAGGGCTCAGCTTCTCTCCCAGCACAAAGCCCCTACACATACAGATACTACGAATACAAAACCAAGCACACACAAATACCTTCTCCTCCAACAGAACTCCCACTCAAACTCCCCTGTTTACAGCTCTGTTTGCTCGCTCCTGTGCCACTGCCTGACTGGCTGCTACCTTTATAGGACCCCTAGTCAGTGAAGCCCCGCCCCCTAATCAGGGCTCAGCTTCTCTCCCAGCAGAAAGCCCCTGCACATACAGATACCACCAATACAAAACCAAACACACACACAAATACCTTCTCCTCCAACAGAACTCCCACTCAAACTCCCATGTTTACAGCTCTGTTTGCTAGCTCCTGTGCCACTGCAGCTGTCTGTGCCGCTGCCTGACTGGCTGCTGCCTTTATAGGACCCCTAGTCAGTGAAGCCCCGCCCCCTAATCAGGGCTCAGCTTCTCTCCCAGCACAAAGCCCCTACACATACAGATACCACCAACACAAAACCAAACACACACAAATACCTTCTCCTCCAACAGAACTCCCACTCAAACTCCCATGTTTACAGCACTGTTTGCTAGCTCCTGTACCGCTGCAGCTGTCTGTGTCGCTGCCTGACTGGCTGCTCCCTTTATAGGACCCCTCGTCAGTGAAGCCCCGCCCCCTAATCAGGGCTCAGCTTCTCTCCCAGCACAAAGCCCCTCCAAGGCTCTACACATAGATACCACCAATACGAAACCAAACACACACACCAATACCTTCTCCTCCAACAGAACTCCCACTCAAACTCCCCTGTTTACAGCTCTGTTTGCTAGCTCCTGTGCCACTGCAGCTGTCTGTGCCGCTGCCTGACTGGCTGCTACCTTTATAGGACCCCTAGTCAGTGAAGCCCCGCCCCCTAATCAGGGCTCAGCTTCTCTCCCAGCAAAAAGCCCCTACACATACAGATACTACCAATACAAAACCAAACACACACAAATACCTTCTCCTCCAACAGAACTCCCACTCAAACTCCCCTGTTTACAGCTCTGTTTGCTCGCTCCTGTGCCAGTGCCTGACTGGCTGCTACCTTTATAGGACCCCTAGTCAGTGAAGCCCCGCCCCCTAATCAGGGCTCAGCTTCTCTCCCAGCACAAAGCCCCTCCAAGCCTCTGCACATACAGATACTACCAATACAAAACCAAACACACACAAATACCTTCTCCTCAAACAGAAATCCCTCTCAAACTCCCCTGTTTACAGCTCTGTTTGCCAGCTCCTGTGCCGCTGCAGCTGTCTGTGCCGATGCCTGACTGGCTACTACCTTTATAGGACCCCTAGTCAGTGAAGCCCCGCCGCCTAATCAGGGCTCAGCTTCTCTCCCAGCACAAAGCCCCTGCACATACAGATACCACCAATACAAAACCAAGCACACACAAATACCTTCTGCTCCAACAGAACTCCCACTCAAACTCCCCTGCTTACAGCTCTGTTTGCTAGCTCCTGTGCCGCTGCAGCTGTCTGTGCCGCTGCCTGACTGGCTGCTACCTTCATAGGACCCCTAGTCAGTGAAGCCCCGCCCCCTAATCAGGGCTCAGCTTCGCTCCCAGCACAAAGCCCCTCCAAGCCTCTACACATACAGATACTACCAATACAAAACCAAACACACACACAAATACCTTCTCCTCCAACAGAACTCCCACTCAAACTCCGCTGTTTAGAGCTCTGTTTGCTAGCTCCTGTACCGCTGAAGCTGTCTGTGTCGCTGCCTGACTGGCTGCTCCCTTTATAGGACCCCTAGTCAGTGAAGCCCCGCCCCCTAATCAGGGCTCAGCTTCTCTCCCAGCACAAAGCCCCTACACATACAGATACTACCAAAACAGAACCAAACACACACAAATACCTTCTCTTCCAAAAGAACTCCCACTCAAACTCCCCTGTTTACAGCTCTCTCTGCTAGCTCCTGTGCCGCTGCCTGACTGGCTGCCACCTTCATAGGACCCCTAGTCAGTGAAGCCCCGCTCCCTAATCAGGGCTCAGCTTCGCTCCCAGCACAAAGCCCCTCCAAGCCTCTACACATACAGATACTACCAATACAAAACCGAACACACACACAAATACCTTCTCCTCCAACAGAACTCCCACTCAAACTCCGCTGTTTACAGCTCTGTTTGCTAGCTCCTGTACCGCTGCAGCTGTCTGTGTCGCTGCCTGACTGGCTGCTCCCTTTATAGGACCCCTCGTCAGTGAAGCCCCGCCCCCTAATCAGGGCTCAGCTTCTCTCCCAGCACAAAGCCCCTCCAAGGCTCTACACATAGATACCACCAATACAAAACCAAACACACAAACAAATACCTTCTCCTCCAACAGAACTCCCACTCAAACTCCCCTTTTTACAGCTCTGTTTGCTAGCTCCTGTGCCACTGCAGCTGTCTGTGCCGCTTCCTGACTGGCTGCTACCTTTATAGGACCCCTAGTCAGTGAAGCCCCGCCCCCTAATCAGGGCTCAGCTTCTCTCCCAGCACAAAGCCCCTCCAAGCCTCTACACATACAGATACTACCAATACAAAACCAAACACACACAAATACCTTCTCCTCCAACAGAACTCCCACTCAAACTCCCCTGTTTACAGCTCTGTTTGCTCGCTCCTGTGCCACTGCCTGACTGGCTGCTACCTTTATAGGACCCCTAGTCAGTGAAGCCCCGCCCCCTAATCAGGGCTCAGCTTCTCTCCCAGCACAAAGCCCCTACACATACAGATACCACCAATACAAAATCAAACACACACAAATACCTTCTCCTCCAACAGAACTCCCACTCAAACTCCCCTGTTTGCAGCTCTCTTTGCTAGCTCCTGTGCCACTGCAGCTGTCTGTGCCGCTGCCTGACTGGCTGCTGCCTTTATAGGACCCCTGGTCATTGAAGCCCCGCCCCCTAATCAGGGCTCAGCTTCTCTCCCAGCACAAAGCCCCTACACATACTGATACCACCAATACAAAATCAAACACACACAAATACCTTCTCCTCCAACAGAACTCCCACTCAAACTCCCCTGTTTACAGCTCTGTTTGCTAGCTCCTGTGCCGCTGCAGCTGTCTGTGCCGCTGCCTGCCTGGCTGCTAACTTTATAGGACCCCTGGTCAGTGAAGCCCCGCCCTCTAATCAGGGCTCAGCTTCGCTGCCAGCACAAAGCCCCTCCAAGCCTCTACACATACAGATACTACGAATACAAAACCAAACACACACACAAATACCTTCTCCTCCAACAGAACTCCCACTCAAACTCCGCTGTTTACATCTCTGATTGCTAGCTCCTGTGCCACTGCAGCTGTCTGTGCCGCTGCCTGACTGGCTGCTGCCTTTATAGGACCCGTAGTTAGTGAAGCCCCGCCCCCTAATCAGGGCTCAGCTTCTCTCCCAGCACAAAGCCCCTACACATACAGATACTACCAATACAAAACCAAGCACACACAAATACCTTCTGCTCCAACAGAACTCCCACTCAAACTCCCCTGCTTACAGCTCTGTTTGCTAGCTCCTGTGCCGCTGCAGCTGTCTGTGCCGCTGCCTGACTGGCTGCTACCTTCATAGGACCCCTAGTCAGTGAAGCCCTGCCCCCTAATCAGGGCTCAGCTTCGCTCCCAGCACAAAGCCCCTCCAAGCCTTTACACATACAGATACTACCAATACAAAACCAAACACACACACAAATACCTTCTCCTCCAACAGAACTCCCACTCAAACTCCGCTGTTTAGAGCTCTGTTTGCTAGCTCCTGTGCCACTGCAGCTGTCTGTGCCGCTGCCTGACTGGCTGCTGCCCTTATAGGACCCCTAGTCAGTGAAGCCCCGCCCCCTAATCAGGGCTCAGCTTCTCTCCCAGCACAAAGCAACTACACATACAGATACCACCAACACAAAACCAAACACACACAAATACCTTCTCCTCCAACAGAACTCCCACTCAAACTCCCCTGTTTACAGCTCTGTTTGCTAGCTCCTGTACCGCTGCAGCTGTCTGTGTCGCTGCCTGACTGGCTGCTCCCTTTATAGGACCCCTAGTCAGTGAAGCCCCGCCCCCTAATCAGGGCTCAGCTTCTCTCCCAGCACAAAGCCTCTACACATACAGATACTACCAATACAAAACCAAGCACATACAAATACCTTCTCTTCCAAAAGAACTCCCACTCAAACTCCCCTGTTTACAGCTCTGTTTGCTAGCTGCTGTGCCGCTGCCTGACTGGCTGCTCCCTTTATAGGACCCCTCGTCAGTGAAGCCCCGCCCCCTAATCAGGGCTCAGCTTCTCTCCCAGCACAAAGCCCCTCCAAGGCTCTACACATAGATACCACCAATACAAAACCAAACACACACACAAATACCTTCTCCTCCAACAGAACTCCCACTCAAACTCCCCTGTTTACAGCTCTGTTTGCTAGCTCCTGTGCCACTGCAGCTGTCTGTGCCGCTGCCTGACTGGCTGCTACCTTTATAGGACCCCTAGTCAGTGAAGCCCCGCCCCCTAATCAGGGCTCAGCTTCTCTCCCAGCAAAAAGCCCCTACACATACAGATACTACCAAAACAAAACCAAACACACACACACATACCTTCTCTTCCAAAAGAACTCCCACTCAAACTCACCTGGTTACAGCTCTGTTTGCTCGCTCCTGTGCCACTGCCTGACTGGCTGCTACCTTTATAGGACCCTTAGTCAGTGAAGCCCCGCCCCCTAATCAGGGCTCAGCTTCTCTCCCAGCACAAAGCCCCTCCAAGCCTCTACACATACAGATACTACCAATACAAAACCAAACACACACAAATACCTTCTCCTCCAACAGAACTCCCACTCAAACTAACCTGTTTACAGCTCTGTTTGCTCGCTCCTGTGCCACTGCCTGACTGGCTGCTACCTTTATAGGACCCCTAGTCAGTGAAGCCCCGCCCCCTAATCAGGGCTCAGCTTCTCTCCCAGCACAAAGCCCCTCCAAGCCTCTGCACATACAGATACTACCAATACAAAACCAAACACACACAAATACCTTCTGCTCCAACAGAACTCCCACTCAAACTCCGCTGTTTACAGCTCTGTTTGCTAGCTCCTGTACCGCTGCAGCTGTCTGTGTCGCTGCCTGACTGGCTGCTCCCTTTATAGGACCCCTAGTCAGTGAAGCCCCGCCCCCTAATCAGGGCTCAGCTTCTCTCCCAGCACAAATCCCCTCCAAGCCTCTACACATACAGATACTACCAATACAAAACCAAACACACACAGATATACCTTCTCCTCCAACAGAACTCCCTCTCAAACTCCCCTGTTTACAGCTCTGTTTGCTAGCTCCTGTGCCGCTGCCTGACTGGCTGCTCCCTTTATAGGACCCCTAGTCAGTGAAGCCCCGCCCCCTAATCAGGGCTCAGCTTCTCTCCCAGCACAAAGCCCCTCCAAGCCTATACACATACAGATACCACCAATACAAAACCAAACACACACAGAAATGCCTTCTCCTCCAACAGAACTCCCACTCAAATTCCCCTGTTTACAGCTCTGTTTGCTAGCTCCAGTGCCGCTGCAGCTGTCTGTGCCGCTGCCTGACTGGCTGGTACCTTTATAGGACCCCTAGTCAGTGAAGCCCCGCCCCCTAATCAGGGCTCAGCTTCTCTCCCAGCACAAATTCCCTACACATACAGATACTACCAATACAAAACCAAGCACACACAAATACTTCCTCCTCCAACAGAACTCCCACTCAAACTCCCCTGTTTACAGCTCTGTTTGCTAGCTCCAGTGATGCTGCAGCTGTCTGTGCCGCTGCCTGACTGGCTGCTACCTTTATAGGACCCCTAGTCAGTGAAGCCCCGGCCCCTAATCAGGGCTCAGCTTTTCTCCCAGCACAAAGCCCCTCCAAGCCTCTACACATACAGGTACTACCAATACGAAACCAAACACACACATATACCTTCTCCTCCAACAGAACTCCCACTCAAACTCCCGTGTTTACAGCACTGTTTGCTAGCTGCTGTGCCGCTGCCTGACTGGCTGCTGCCTTTATAGGACCCCTGGTCATTGAAGCCCCGCCCCCTAATCAGGGCTCAGCTTCGCTCCCAGCACAAAGCCCCTCCAAGCCTCTGCACATACAGATACTACCAATACAAAACCAAACACACACAAATACCTTCTCCTCAAACAGAAATCCCTCTCAAACTCCCCTGTTTAGAGCTCTGTTTGCCAGCTCCTGTGCCGCTGCAGCTGTCTGTGCCGATGCCTGACTGGCTGCTACCTTTATAGGACCCCTAGTCAGTGAAGCCCCGCCCCCTAATCAGGGCTCAGCTTCTCTCCCAGCACAAAGCCCCTGCACATACAGATACCACCAATACAAAACCAAACACACACAAATACCTTCTGCTCCAACAGAACTCCCACTCAAACTCCCCTGCTTACAGCTCAGTTTTGTAGCTCCTGTTCCGCTGCAGCTGTCTGTGCCCCTGCCTGACTGGCTGCTCCCTTTATAGGACCCCTCGTCAGTGAAGCCCCGCCCCCTAATCAGGGCTCAGCTTCGCTCCCAGCACAAATCCCCTCCAAGCCTCTACACATACAGATACTACCAATACAATACCAAACACACACACAAATACCTTCTCCTCCAACAGAAGTCCCACTCAAACTCCCCTGTTTACAGCTCTGTTTGCTAGCTCCTGTACCGCTGCAGCTGTCTGTGTCGCTGCCTGACTGGCTGCTCCCTTTATAGGACCCCTAGTCAGTGAAGCCCCACCCCCTAATCAGGGCTCAGCTTCTCTCCCAGCACAAAGCCCCTCCAAGCCTCTACACATACAGATACTACCAATACAAAACCAAACACACACAAATACCTTCTCCTCCAACAGAACTCCCACTCAAACTCCGCTGTTTACAGCTCTGTTTGCTAGCTCCTGTGCCGCTGCCTGACTGGCTGCTAACTTTATAGGACCCCTAGTCAGTGAAGCCCCGCCCCCTAATCAGGGCTCAGCTTCGCTCCCAGCACAAAGCCCCTCCAAGCCTCTACACATACAGATACTACCAATACAAAACCAAACACACACACAAATACCTTCTCCTCCAACAGAACTCCCACTCAAACTCCCCTGTTTACAGCTCTGTTTGCTAGCTCCTGTGCCACTGCAGCTGTCTGTGCCGCTGCCTGACTGGCTGCTGCCTTTATAGGACCCCTAGTTAGTGAAGCCCCGCCCCCTAATCAGGGCTCAGCTTCTCTCCCAGCACAAAGCCCCTACACATACAGATACTACGAATACAAAACCAAGCACACACAAATACCTTCTCCTCCAACAGAACTCCCACTCAAACTCCCCTGTTTACAGCTCTGTTTGCTCGCTCCTGTGCCACTGCCTGACTGGCTGCTACCTTTATAGGACCCCTAGTCAGTGAAGCCCCGCCCCCTAATCAGGGCTCAGCTTCTCTCCCAGCACAAAGCCCCTGCACATACAGATACCACCAATACAAAACCAAACACACACACAAATACCTTCTCCTCCAACAGAACTCCCACTCAAACTCCCATGTTTACAGCTCTGTTTGCTAGCTCCTGTGCCACTGCAGCTGTCTGTGCCGCTGCCTGACTGGCTGCTGCCTTTATAGGACCCCTAGTCAGTGAAGCCCCGCCCCCTAATCAGGGCTCAGCTTCTCTCCCAGCACAAAGCCCCTCCAAGGCTCTACACATAGATACCACCAATACAAAACCAAACACACACACCAATACCTTCTCCTCCAACAGAACTCCCACTCAAACTCCCCTGTTTACAGCTCTGTTTTCTAGCTCCTGTGCCACTGCAGCTGTCTGTGCCGCTGCCTGACTGGCTGCTACCTTTATAGGACCCCTAGTCAGTGAAGCCCCGCCCCCTAATCAGGGCTCAGCTTCTCTCCCAGCAAAAAGCCCCTACACATACAGATACCACCAATACAAAACCAAGCACACACAAATACCTTCTCCTCCAACAGAACTCCCACTCAAACTCCCCTGTTTACAGCTCTGTTTGCTCGCTCCTGTGCCACTGCCTGACTGGCTGCTACCTTTATAGGACCCCTAGTCAGTGAAGCCCCGCCCCCTAATCAGGGCTCAGCTTCTCTCCCAGCACAAAGCCCCTCCAAGCCTCTGCACATACAGATACTACCAATACAAAACCAAACACACACAAATACCTTCTCCTCAAACAGAAATCCCTCTCAAACTCCCCTGTTTACAGCTCTGTTTGCCAGCTCCTGTGCCGCTGCAGCTGTCTGTGCCGATGCCTGACTGGCTGCTACCTTTATAGGACCCCTAGTCAGTGAAGCCCCGCCGCCTAATCAGGGCTCAGCTTCTCTCCCAGCACAAAGCCCCTGCACATACAGATACCACCAATACAAAACCAAACACACACAAATACCTTCTGCTCCAACAGAACTCCCACTCAAACTCCCCTGCTTACAGCTCTGTTTGCTAGCTCCTGTGCCGCTGCAGCTGTCTGTGCCGCTGCCTGACTGGCTGCTACCTTCATAGGACCCCTAGTCAGTGAAGCCCCGCCCACTAATCAGGGCTCAGCTTCGCTCCCAGCACAAAGCCCCTCCAAGCCTCTACACATACAGATACTACCAATACAAAACCGAACACACACACAAATACCTTCTCCTCCAACAGAACTCCCACTCAAACTCCGCTGTTTACAGCTCTGTTTGCTAGCTCCTGTACCGCTGCAGCTGTCTGTGTCGCTGCCTGACTGGCTGCTCCCTTTATAGGACCCCTCGTCAGTGAAGCCCCGCCCCCTAATCAGGGCTCAGCTTCTCTCCCAGCACAAAGCCCCTCCAAGGCTCTACACATAGATACCACCAATACAAAACCAAACACACAAACAAATACCTTCTCCTCCAACAGAACTCCCACTCAAACTCCCCTTTTTACAGCTCTGTTTGCTAGCTCCTGTGCCACTGCAGCTGTCTGTGCCGCTTCCTGACTGGCTGCTACCTTTATAGGACCCCTAGTCAGTGAAGCCCCGCCCCCTAATCAGGGCTCAGCTTCTCTCCCAGCAAAAAGCCCCTACACATACAGATACTACCAAAACAAAACCAAACACACAAAAATACCTTCTCTTCCAAAAGAACTCCCACTCAAACTCCCCTGTTTACAGCTCTGTTTGCTCGCTCCTGTGCCACTGCCTGACTGGCTGCTACCTTTATAGGACCCCTAGTCAGTGAAGCCCCGCCCCCTAATCAGGGCTCAGCTTCTCTCCCAGCACAAAGCCCCTACACATACAGATACTACCAATACAAAACCAATCACACACAAATACCTTCTCCTCCAACAGAACTCCCACTCAAACTCCCCTGTTTACAGCTCTGTTTGCTAGCTCCTGTGCCGCTGCCTGACTGGCTGCTACCTTCATAGGACCCCTAGTCAGTGAAGCCCCGCTCCCTAATCTGGGCTCAGCTTCGCTCCCAGCACAAAGCCCCTCCAAGCCTCTACACATACAGATACTACCAATACAAAACCAAACACACACACAAATACCTTCTCCTCCAACAGAACTCCCACTCAAACTCCGCTGTTTACAGCTCTGTTTGCTAGCTCCTGTGCCA
Source organism: Lepidochelys kempii (assembly GCF_965140285.1). Classification (NCBI taxonomy): domain Eukaryota; kingdom Metazoa; phylum Chordata; order Testudines; family Cheloniidae; genus Lepidochelys; species Lepidochelys kempii. The sequence continues at coordinate 20,152,424 of NC_136400.1, read as the reverse complement.
CTGCAGCTGTCTGTGCCGCTGCCTGACTGGCTGCTGCCTTTATAGGACCCCTAGTCAGTGAAGCCCCGCCCCCTAATCAGGGCTCAGCTTCTCTCCCAGCAAAAAGCCCCTACACATACAGATACTACCAAAACAAAACCAAACACAAAAATACCTTCTCTTCCGAAAGAATTCCCACTCAAACTCCCCTGTTTACAGCTCTGTTTGCTCACTCCTGTGCCACTGCCTGACTGGCTGCTACCTTTATAGGACCCCTAGTCAGTGAAGCCCCGCCCCCTAATCAGGGCTCAGCTTCTCTCCCAGCACAAAGCCCCTCCAAGCCTCTACACATACAGATACTACCAATACAAAACCAAACACACACAAATACCTTCTCCTCCAACAGAACTCCCACTCAAACTCCCCTGTTTACAGCTCTGTTTCCTCGCTCCTGTGCCACTGCCTGACTGGCTGCTACCTTTATAGGACCCCTAGTCCGTGAAGCCCCGACCCTCATCAGAGCTCAGCTTCTCTCCCAGCACAAAGCCCCTCCAAGCCTCTACACATACAGATACCACCAATACAAAACCAAACACACACAAATACCTTCTCCTCCAACAGAACTCCCACTCAAACTCCCCTTTACAGCTCTGTTTGCTTGCTCCTGTGCCGCTGCCTCACTGGCTGCTACCTTTATAGGACCCCTAGTCAGGGAAGCCCCGCCCCCTTATCAGGGCTCAGCTTCTCTCCCAGCACAAAGCCCCTACACCTACAGATACGAACAATACAAAACCAAACTAACACAAATACCTTCTCCTCCAGCAGAACTGCCACTCAAACTCCCCTGTTTACAGCTGTTTGCTAGCTCCTTTGGCTCTGCAGCTGTCTGTTCCGCTGCCTGACTGGCTGCTGCCTTTATAGGACCCCTAGTCAGTGAAGCCCCGCCCCCTAATCAGGGCTCAGCTTCTCTCACAGCACAAAGCCCCTACACATACAGATACTACCAATACAAAACCAAACACACACAAATACCTTCTTCTCCAACAGAACTCCCACTCCAACTCCCCTGCTTACAGCTCTGTTTGCTGGCTCCTGTGCCGCTGCCTGACTGGCTCCTACCTTTATAGGACCCCTAGTCAGTGAAGCCCCGCCCCCTAATCAGGGCTCAGCTTCTCTCCCACCACAAAGCCCCTACACATACAGATACTACCAATACAAAACCAAACACACACAAATACCTTCTCCTCCAACAGAACTCCCAGTCAAACTCCCCTGCTTACAGCTCTATTTGCTGGCTCCTGTGCCGCTGCCTGACTGGCTCCTACCTTTATAGGACCCCTAGTCAGTCAAGCCCCGCCCCTTTATCAGGGCTCAGCTTCTCTCCCAGCACAAAGCCTACACATACAGATACCACCAATACAAAACTAAACACACACAAATACCGTCTCCTCCAACATCACTCCCACTCAAACTCCCCTGTTGACAGCTCTGCTTCCTAGCTCCTCAGCCGCTGCAGCTGTCTGTGCCGCTGCCTGACTGGCTGCTACCTTTATAGGACCCCTAGTCAGTGAAACCCCGCCCCCTAATCAGGGCTCAGTTTCTCTCCCAGCACAAAGCCCCTCCAAGCCTCTACACATACAGATACTACCAATACAAAACCAAACACAAACACCTTCTCCTCCAACAGAACTCCCACTCAAACTCCCCTGTTTACAGCTCTGTTTCCTAGCTCCTGTGCCGCTGCCTGACTGGCTGCTACCTTTATAGGACCCCCTAGTCAGGGAAGCCCCGCCCCCTAATCAGGGCTCAGCTTGTTTCCCAGCACAAAGCCCCTACAAGCTCCTACACATACAGATACTACCAATACAAAACCAAACTAACACAAACACGTTCTCCTCCAACATCACTCCCGCTCAAACTCCCCTTTTTACAGCTCTGTTTGCTAGCTCCTGTGCCGCTGCAGCTGTCTGTGCCGCTGCCTGACTGGCTGCTACCTTTACAGGACCCCTCGTCAGTGAAGCCCCGCCCCCTAATCAGGGCTCAGCTTCTGTCCCAGCACAAAGCCCCTCCAAGCCTCTACACATACTGATACTACCAATACAAAACCAAACACACACAAATACCTTCTCCAACAGAACTCCCCTTTTTACAGCTCTGTTTGCTAGCTTCTGTGCCACTGCAGCTGTATGTGCCGCTGCCTGACTGGCTGCTACCTTGATAGGACCCCTGGTCAGTGAAGCCCCGCCTTCTAATCAGGGCTCAGCTTCTCTCCCAGCACAAAGACCCTCCAAGCCTCTACACATACAGATACTACCAATACAAAACCAAACACACACAAATACCTTCTCCTCCAACACAACTCCCACTCAAACTCCCCTGTTTACAGCTCTGTTTGCTAGCTCCTGTGCCACTGCAGCTGTCTCTTCCACTGCCTGACTGGCTGCTACCTTTATAGGACCCCTAGTCAGTCAAGCCCCGCCCCTTTATCAGGGCTCAGCTTCTCTCCAAGCACAAAGCCCAGCCAAGCCCCTACACATACAGATACTACCAATACAAAACCAAACACACACAAATACCATTTCCTCCAACAGAACTCCCACTCAAACTCCCCTGCTTACAGCTCTGTTTGCTAGCTCCTGTGCCGCTGTCTGACAGGCTGCTACCTTTATAGGACCCCTAGTCAGTGAAGACCCGCCCCCTAATCAGGGCTCAGCTTCTCTCCCAGCACAAAGCCCCTGCACATACAGATACTGACAATACAAAACCAAACACACACAAATACCTTCTCCAAAAGAACGCCCACTCAAACTCCCCTGTTTACAGCTCTGTTGGCTAGCGCCTGTGCCACTGCAGCTGTCTGTGCCGCTGCCTGACTGGCTGCTCCCTTTATAGGACCCCTAGTCAGTGAAGCCCCGCCCCCTAATCAGGGCCCAGCTTCTCTCCCAGCACAAAGCCCCTCCAAGCCTCTACACATACAGATAATACCAATACAAAAACACACACAAATACCTTCTCCTCCAACAGAACTCCCACTCAAACTCCCCTGTTTACTGGTCTGTTTGCTAGCTCCTGTGCCGCTGCCTGACTGGCTGCTAGCTTTATAGGACCCCTAGTCAGTGAAGCCCCGCCCCCTAATCAGGGTCCAGCTTCTCCCCCAGCACAAAGCCCCTCCAAGCCTCTACACGTACAGATACTACCAATACAAAACCAAACACACAAATACCTTCTCCTCCAACAGAACTCCCACTCAAACTCCCCTGTTTACAGCTCTGTTTGCTAGCTCCTGTGCCGCTGCAGCTGTCTGTGCCGCTGCCTGACTGGCTGCTACCTTTACAGGACCCCTCGTCAGTGAAGCCCCGCCCCCTAATCAGGGCTCAGCTTCTCTCCCAGCACAAAGCCCCTGCACATACAGATACCAACAATACAAAACCAAACACACACACAAATAACTTCTCCTCCAACAGAACTCCCACTCAAACTCCCCTTTTTACAGCTCTGTTTGCTAGCTCCTGTGCCGCTGCAGCTGTCTGTGCCGCTGCCTGACTGGCTGCTACCTTTACAGGACCCCTCGTCAGTGAAGCCCCGCCCCCTAATCAGGGCTCAGCTTCTGTCCCAGCACAAAGCCCCTCCAAGCCTCTACACATACTGATACTACCAATACAAAACCAAACACACACAAATACCTTCTCCTCCAACAGAACTCCCCTTTTTACAGCTCTGTTTGCTAGCTTCTGTGCCACTGCAGCTGTATGTGCCGCTGCCTGACTGGCTGCTACCTTGATAGGACCCCTGGTCAGTGAAGCCCCGCCTTCTAATCAGGGCTCAGCTTCTCTCCCAGCACAAAGACCCTCCAAGCCTCTACACATACAGATACTACCAATACAAAACCAAACACACACAAATACCTTCTCCTCCAACACAACTCCCACTCAAACTCCCCTGTTTACAGCTCTGTTTGCTAGCTCCTGTGCCACTGCAGCTGTCTCTTCCACTGCCTGACTGGCTGCTACCTTTATAGGACCCCTAGTCAGTCAAGCCCCGCCCCTTTATCAGGGCTCAGCTTCTCTCCAAGCACAAAGCCCCGCCAAGCCCCTACACATACAGATACTACCAATACAAAACCAAACACACACAAATACCATCTCCTCCAACAGAACTCCCACTCAAACTCCCCTGCTTACAGCTCTGTTTGCTAGTTCCTGTGCCGCTGTCTGACAGGCTGCTACCTTTATAGGACCCCTAGTCAGTGAAGCCCCGCCCCCTAATCAGGGCTCAGCTTCTCTCCCAGCACAAAGCCCCTGCACATACAGATACTGACAATACAAAACCAAACATACACAAATACCTTCTCCAAAAGAACGCCCACTCAAACTCCCCTGTTTACAGCTCTGTTGGCTAGCGCCTGTGCCACTGCAGCTGTCTGTGCCGCTGCCTGACTGGCTGCTCCCTTTATAGGACCCCTAGTCAGTGAAGCCCCGCCCCCTAATCAGGGCCCAGCTTCTCTCCCAGCACAAAGCCCCTCCAAGCCTCTACACATACAGATAATACCACTACAAAAACACACACAAATACCTTCTCCTCCAACAGAACTCCCACTCAAACTCCCCTGTTTACTGGTCTGTTTGCTAGCTCCTGTGCCGCTGCCTGACTGGCTGCTAGCTTTATAGGACCCCTAGTCAGTGAAGCCCCGCCCCCTAATCAGGGCTCAGCTTCTCTCCGAGCACAACGCCCCTCCAAGCCTCTACACATACAGATACCACCAATACAAAACCAAACACACACACAAATACCTTCTCCTCCAACAGAACTCCCACTCAAACTCCCCTGCTTACAGCTCTGTTTGCTGGCTCCTGTGCCGCTGCCTGACTGGCTCCTACCTTTATAGGACCCCTAGTCAGTGAAGCCCCGCCCCCTAATCAGGGCTCAGCTTCTCTCACAGCACAAAGCCCCTTCAAGTCTCTACACATACATATACTACCAATACAAAAGAACACACAAATACCTTCTCCTCCAACAGAACTCCCACTCAAACTCCCCTGCTTACAGCTCTGTTTGCTAGCTCCTGTGCCGCTGCACCTGTCTGTTCCACTGCCTGACTGGCTGCTACCTTTATAGGACCCCTAGTCAGTCAAGCCCCGCCCCTTTATCAGGGCTCAGCTTCTCTCCAAGCACAAAGCCCCGCCAAGCCCCTACACATACAGATACTAACAATGCAAAACCAAACACGCACAAATACCTTCTCCTCCAACAGAACTCCCACTCAAACTCCCCTGTTTACAGCTCTGTTTCCTAGCTCCTGTGCCGCTGCCTGACTGCCTGCTACCTTTATAGGACCCCTAGTCAGTGAAGCCCCGCCCCCTAATCAGGGCTCAGCTTCTCTCCCAGCACAAAGCCCCTCCAAGCCTCTACACATACAGATACTACCAATACAAAACCAAACACACACAAATACCTTCTCCTCCAACAGAACTCGCACTCAAACTTCCCTGTTTTCAGCTCTGTTTGCTAGCTCCTGTGCCGCTGCAGCTGTCTGTGCCGCTACCTTTATAGGACCCCTAGTAGGTGAAGCCCCGCCCCTAATCAGGGCTCAGCTTCTCTCCCAACACAAAGCCCCTACTCATACAGATACTACCAATGCAAAACCAAACCAACACACACAAATACCTTCTCCTCCAATAGAATTCCCTCTCAAACTACCCTCTTTACAGCTCTGTTTGCTAGCTCCTGTGCCGCTGCCTGACTGGCTGCTACCTTTATAGGACCCCTAGTCAGGGAAGCCCCGCCCCCTAATCAGGGCTCAGCTTCTCTCCCAGCACAAAGCCCCTACACCTACAGATACGAACAATACAAAACCAAACTAACACAAATACCTTCTCCTCCAACAGAACTCCCACTCAAACTCCCCTGTTTACAGCTGTTTGCTAGCTCCTTTGGCGCTGCAGCGGTCTGTTCCGCTGCCTGACTGGCTGCTCCCTTTATAGGACCCCTAGTCAGGGAAGCCCCGCCCCCTAATCAGGGCTCAGCTTCTCTCACAGCACAAAGGCCCCTCAAGCCTTTACACATACATATACTACCAATACAAAAGAACACACAAATACCTTCTCCTCCAACAGAACTCCCACTCAAACTCCCCTGCTTACAGCTCTGTTTGCTAGCTCCTGTGCCGCTGCAGCTGTCTGTGCCGCGGCCTGACTGGCTGCTACCTTTATAGGACCCCTACTCAGTGAAGCCCCGCCCCCTAATCAGGGCTCAGCTTCTCTCCCAGCACGAAGCCCCTCCAAGCCTCTACACATACAGATACTACCAATACAAAACCAAACACAAACACCTTCTCCTCCAACAGAACTCCCACTCAAACTCCCCTGTTTACAGCTCTCTTTCCTAGCTCCTGTGCCGCTGCCTGACTGCCTGCTACCTTTATAGGACCCCTAGTCAGTGAAGCCCCGCCCCCTAATCAGGGCTCAGCTTGTTTCCCAGCACAAAGCCCCTACAAGCCCCTACACATACAGATACTACCAATACAAACCCAAACTAACACAAACACGTTCTCCTCCAACATCACTCCCGCTCAAACTCCCCTGTTTACAGCTCTGTTTGCTAGCTCCTGTGCCGCTGCCTGACTGGCTGCTACCTTTATAGGTCCCCTAGTCAGTGAAGCCCCGCCCCCTAATCAGGGCTCAGCTTCTCTCCCAGCACAAAGCCCCTCCAAGCCTCTACACATACAGATACTACCAATACAAGACCAAACACAAACACCTTCTCCTCCAACAGAACTCCCACTCAAACTCCCCTGTTTACAGCTCTGTTTCCTAGCTCCTGTCCCGCTGCCTGACTGGCTGCTACCTTTATAGGACCCCTAGTCAGGGAAGCCCCGCCCCCTAATCAGGGCTCAGCTTGTCTCCCAGCACAAAGCCCCTCCAAGCCTCTACACATACAGATACTACCAATACAAAACCAAACACACACAAATACCTTCTCCTCCAACAGAACTCGCACTCAAACTCCCCTGTTTACAGCGCTGTTTGCTAGCTCCTTTGGCGCTGCAGCTGTCTGTGCCGCTGCCTGACTGGCTGCTGCCTTTATAGGACCCCTAGTCAGTGAAGCCCCGCCCCCTAATCAGGGCTCAGTTTCTCTCCCACCACAAAGCCCCTACACATACAGATACTACCAATACAAAACCAAACACACACAAATACCTTCTCCTCCAACAAAACTCCCAGTCAAACTCCCCTGCTTACAGCTCTATTTGCTGGCTCCTGTGCCGCTGCCTGACTGGCTCCTACCTTTATAGGACCCCTAGTCAGTCAAGCCCCGCCCCCTAATCAGGGCTCAGCTTCTCTCACAGCACAAAGCCCGTACACATACAGATACTACCAATACAAAACCAAACACACACAAATACCTTCTCCTCCAACAGAACTCCCACTCAAACTCCCCTGCTTACAGCTCTGTTTGCTGGCTCCTGTGCCGCTGCCTGACTGGCTCCTACCTTTATAGGACCCCTAGTCAGTGAAGCCCCGCCCCCTAATCAGGGCTCAGCTTCTCTCACAGCACAAAGCCCCTTCAAGCCTCTACACATACATATACTACCAATACAAAAGAACACACAAATACCTTCTCCTCCAACAGAACTCCCACTCAAACTCCCCTGCTTACAGCTCTGTTTGATAGCTCCTGTGCCGCTGCACCTGTCTGTTCCACTGCCTGACTGGCTGCTACCTTTATAGGACCCCTAGTCAGTCAAGCCCCGCCCCCTAATCAGGGCTCAGCTTCTCTCCAAGCACAAAGCCCCGCCAAGCCCCTACACATTCAGATACTAACAATACAAAACCAAACACAAACACCTTCTCCTCCAACAGAACTCCCACTCAAACTCCCCTGTTTACAGCTCTGTTTCCTAGCTCCTGTGCCGCTGCCTGACTGCCTGCTACCTTTATAGGACCCCTAGTCAGTGAAGCCCCGCCCCCTAATCAGGGCTCAGCTTGTTTCCCAGCACAAAGCCCCTACAAGCCCCTACACATACAGATACTACCAATACAAAACCAAACTAACACAAACACGTTCTCCTCCAACATCACTCCCGCTCAAACTCCCCTGTTTACAGCTCTGTTTGCTAGCTCCTGTGCCGCTGCCTGACTGGCTGCTACCTTTATAGGTCCCCTAGTCAGTGAAGCCCCGCTCCCTAATCAGGGCTCAGCTTCTCTCCCAGCACAAAGCCCCTCCAAGCCTCTACACATACAGATACTACCAATACAAAACCAAACACAAACACCTTCTCCTCCAACAGAACTCCCACTCAAACTCCCCTGTTTACAGCTCTGTTTCCTAGCTCCTGTGCCGCTGCCTGACTGACTGCTACCTTTATAGGACCCCTAGTCAGTGAAGCCCCGCCCCCTAATCAGGGCTCAGCTTGTCTCCCAGCACAAAGCCCCTCCAAGCCTCTACACATACAGATACTACCAATACAAAACCAAACACACACAAATACCTTCTCCTCCAATAGAACTCCCTCTCAAACTCCCCTCTTTACAGCTCTGTTTGCTAGCTCCTGTGCCGCTGCCTGACTGGCTGCTACCTTTATAGGACCCCTAGTCAGGGAAGCCCCGCCCCCTAATCAGGGCTCAGCTTCTCTCCCAGCACAAAGCCCCTACACCTACAGATACGAACAATACAAAACCAAACTAACACAAGTACCTTCTCCTCCAGCAGAACTCCCACTCAAACTCCCCTGTTTACAGCGCTGTTTGCTAGCTCCTTTGGCGCTGCAGCTGTCTGTTCCGCTGCCTGACTGGCTGCTGCCTTTATAGGACCCCTAGTCAGTGAAGACCCGCCCCCTAATCAGGGCTCAGTTTCTCTCCCACCACAAAGCCCCTACACATACAGATACTACCAATACAAAACCAAACACAAACACCTTCTCCTCCAACAGAACTCCCACTCAAACTCCCCTGTTTACAGCTCTGTTTCCTAGCTCCTGTGCCGCTGCCTGACTGGCTGCTACCTTTATAGGACCCCCTAGTCAGTGAAGCCCAGCCCCCTAATCAGGGCTCAGCTTGTTTCCCAGCACAAAGCCCCTACAAGCTCCTACACATACAGATACTACCAATACAAAACCAAACTAACACAAACACGTTCTCCTCCAACATCACTCCCGCTCAAACTCCCCTGTTTACAGCTCTCTTTGCTAGCTCCTCTGCCACTGCAGCTGTCTGTGCCACTGCCTGACTGGCTGCTACCTTTATAGGACCCCTAGTCAGTGAATCCCCGCCCCCTAATGAGGGCTCAGCTTCTCTCCCAGCACAAAGCCCCTCCAAGCCTCTACACATACAGAAACTACCAATACAAAACCAAACACACACACAAATACCTTCTCCTCCAACAGAACTCCCACTCAAACTCCCCTGTTTACAGCTCTGTTTGCTAGCTCCTGTGCCGCTGCAGCTGTCTGTGCCGCTGCCTGACTGGCTGCTACCTTTAGAGGACCCCTAGTCAGTGAAGCCCCGCCCCCTAATCAGGGCTCACCCTCTCTCCCAGCACAGAGCCCCTACACATACATATAATACCAATACAAAACCAAACACACACAAATACCTTCTCCTCCAACAGAACTCCCACTCAAACTCCCCTGTTTACAGCTCTGTTTGCTAGCTCTTGTGCCGCTGCCTGACTGGCTGCTCCCTTTATAGGACCCCTAGTCAGTCAAGCCCCGCCCCCTAATCAGGGCTCAGCTTCTCTCCCAGCACAAAGCCCCTACACATGCAGATACTACCAATACAAAACCAAACACACACAAATACCTTCTCCTCCAACAGAACTCCCACTCAAACTCCCCTGTTTACAGCTCTGTTTGCTAGCTCCTGTGCTGCTGCAGCTGTCTGTGCCGCTGCCTGACTGGCTGCTACCTTTATAGGACCCCTAGTCAGTGAAGCCCGGCCCCCTAATCAGGGCTCAGCTTCTCTTCCAGCACAAAGCCCCTCCAAGCCTCTACACATACAGATACTACCAATACAAAACCAAACACACACACAAATACCTTCTCCTCCAACAGAACTCCCCTGTTTAGAGCTCTGTTTGCTAGCTCCTGTGCCGCTGCAGCTGTCTCTGCCGCTGCCTGACGGGCTGCTACCTTTGTAGGACCCCTAGTCAGTGAAGCCCCGCCCCCTAATCAGGGCTCAGCTTCTCTCCCAGCACAAAGCCCCTACAAGCCTCTACACATACAGATACCACCAATACAGAACCAAACACACACAAATACCTTCTCCTCCAACAGAACTCCCACTCAAGCTCCCCTGTTTACAGCTCTGTTTGCTAGCTCCTGTGCCACTGCAGCTGTCTGTGCTGCTACCTTTATAGGATCCCTAGTCAGTGAATCCCCGCCCCCTAATCAGGGCTCAGCTTCTCTCCCAGCACAAAGCCTCTCCAAGCCTCTACACATACAGAAACTACCAATACAAAACCAAACACACACACAAATACCTTCTCCTCCAACAGAACTCCCACTCAAACTCCCCTGTTTACAGCTCTGTTTGCTAGGTCCTGTGCCGCTGCAGCTGTCTGTGCCGCTGCCTGACTGGCTGATACCTTTAGAGGACCCCTCGTCAGTGAAGTCCCGCCCCCTAATCAGGGCTCAGCTTCTCTCCCAGCACCAACCCCTCCAAGCCTCTACACATACAGATACTACCAATACAAAAAAACACACAAATACCTTCTCCTCCAACAGAACTCCCACTCAAACTCCCCTGTTTACAGCTCTGTTTGCTAGCTCCTGTGCCGCTGCCTGACTGGCTGCTACCTTTACAGGACCCCTAGTCAGTGAAGCCCCGCCCCCTAATCAGGGCTCAGCTTGTTTCCCAGCACAAAGCCCCTACAAGCCCCTACACATACAGATACTACCAATACAAAACCAAACTAACACAAACACGTTCTCCTCCAACATCACTCCCGCTCAAACTCCCCTGTTTAAAGCTCTGTTTGCTAGCTCCTGTGCCGCTGCCTGACTGGCTGCTACCTTTATAGGTCCCCTAGTCAGTCAAGCCCCGCCCCCTAATCAGGGCTCAGCTTCTCTCCCAGCACAAAGCCCCTCCAAGCCTCTACACATACAGATACTACCAATACAAAACCAACCACACACAAATACCTTCTCCTCCAACAGAACTCCCACTCAAACTCCCCTGTTTTCAGCTCTGTTTGCTAGCTCCTGTGCCGCTGCAGCTGTCTGTGCCGCTACCTTTATAGGACCCCTAGTAGGTGAAGCCCCGCCCCTAATCACGGCTCAGCTTCTCTCCCAACACAAAGCCCCTACTCATACAGATACTACCAATGCAAAACCAAACACACACAAATACCTTCTCCTCCAATAGAACTCCCTCTCAAACTCCCCTCTTAACAGCTCTGTTTGCTAGCTCCTGTGCCGCTGCCTGACTGGCTGCTACCTTTATAGGACCCCTAGTCAGTCAAGCCCCGACCCCTAATCAGGGCTCAGCTTCTCTCCCAGCACAAAGCCCCGCCAAGCCCCTACACATACAGATACTACCAATACAAAACCAAACACGCACAAATACCTTCTCCTCCAACAGAAGTCCCACTCAAACTCCCCTGTTCACAGCTCTGTTTGCTAGCTCCTGTGCCGCTGCAGCTGTCTGTGCCGCGGCCTGACTGGCTGCTACCTTTATAGGACCCCTACTCAGTGAAGCCCCGCCCCCTAATCAGGGCTCAGCTTCTCTCCCAGCACAAAGCCTACACATACAGATACTACCAATACAAAACCAAACACACACAAATACCTTCTCCTCCAACAGAACTCCCACTCAAACTCCCCTGTTTACAGCTCTGTTTGCTAGCTCCTGTGCCACTGCAGCTGTCTGTGCCGCTGCCTGACTGGCTGCTACCTTCATAGGACCCCTTGTCAGTGAAGCCCCGCCCCCAATCAGGGCTCAGCTTCTCTCCCAGCACAAAGCCCATACACATACAGATACTACCAATGCAAAACCAAACACGCACACAAAAATACCTTCTCCTCCAACAGAACTCCCACTCAAACTCCCCTGTTTACAGCTCTGTTTGCTAGCTCCTGTGCCACTGCCTGACTGGCCGCTACCTTTATAGGACCCGTAGTCAGTGAAGCCCCGCCCCAATCAGGGCTCAGCTTCTCTCCCAGCACAAAGCCCCTACACCTACAGATACGAACAATACAAAACCAAACTAACACAAATACCTTCTCCTCCAACAGAACTCCCACTCAAACTCCCCTGGTTACAGCTGTTTGCTAGCTCCTGTGCTACTGCAGATGTCTGTGCCGCTGCCTGACAAGCTGCTACCTTTATAGGACCCCTGGTCAGTGAAACCCCGCCCCCTAATCAGGGCTCAGCTTCTCTCCCAGCACAAAGCCCCTGCACATACAGATACTACCAATACAAAACCAGACACACACAAATACCTTCTCCTCCAACAGAACTCCCACTCAAACTCCCCTGCTTACAGCTCTGTTTGCTGGCTCCTGTGCCGCTGCCTGACTGGCTCCTACCTTTATAGGACCCCTAGTCAGTGAAGCCCCGCCCCCTAATCAGGGCTCAGCTTCTCTACGAGCACAACGCCCCTCCAAGCCTCTACACATACAGATACCACCAATACAAAACCAAACACACACACAAATACCTTCTCCTCCAACAGAACTCCCACTCAAACTCCCCTGTTTACAGCTCTGTTTGCTAGCTCCTGTGCCACTGCAGTTGTCTGTGCCGCTGCCTGACTGGCTGGTCCCTTTAGAGGACCCCTAGTCAGTGAAGCCCCGTCCCCTAATCAGGGCTCAGTTTCTCTCCCACCACAAAGCCCCTACACATACAGATACTACCAATACAAAACCAAACACACACAAATACCTTCTCCTCCAACAGAACTCCCACTCAAACTCCCCTGTTTACAGCTCTGTTTGCTAGCTCCTGTGCCGCTGCACCTGTCTGTTCCACTGCCTGACTGGCTGCTACCTTTACAGGACCCCTAGTCAGTGAAGCCCCGCCCCCTAATCAGGGCTCAGCTTCTCTCCCAGCACAAAGCCCCTCCAAGCCTCTACACATACAGATACTACCAGTACAAAACCAAACACAAACACCTTCTCCTCCAACAGAACTCCCACTCAAACTCCCCTGTTTACAGCTCTGTTTGCTAGCTCCTGTGCCGCTGCAGCTGTCTTAGCCGCTGCCTGAGTGGCTGCTACCTTTACAGGACCCCTAGTCAGTGAAGCCCCGCCCCCTAATCAGGGCTCAGCTTCTCTCCCAGCACAAAGCACCTCAAAGCGTCTACACATACAGATACCACCAAAACAAAAACACACACAAATACCTTCTCCTCCAACAGAACTCCCACTCAAACTCCCCTGTTCACAGCTCTGTTTGCTAGCTCCTGTGCCGCTGCTTGACTGGCTGCTACCTTTATAGGACCCCTAGTCAGGGAAGCCCCGCCCCCTAATCAGGGCTCAGCTTCTCTCCCAGCACAAAGCCCCTGCACATACAGATACTGACAATACAAAACCAAACACACACAAATACCATCTCCTCCAACAGAACTCCCACTGAAACTCCCCTGTTTACAGCTCTGTTTGCTAGCTCCTGTGCCGCTGCTGACTGGCTGCTACCTTTATAGGACCCCTAGTCAGGGAAGCCCCGCCCCCTAATCAGGGCTCAGCTTCTCTCCCAGCACAAAGCCCCTCCAAGCCTCTACACATACAGATACTACCAATAAAAAACCAAACACACACAAATACCATCTCCTCCAACAGAACTCCCACTCCAACTCCCCTGTTTACAGCTCTGTTTGCTAGCTCCTGTGCCGCTGCTGCTGTCTGTGCCGCTGCCTGGCTGGCTGCTACCTTTACAGGACCCCTAGTCAGTGAAGCCCCGCCCCCTAATCAGGGCTCAGCTTCTCTCCCAGCACAAAGCCCCTACACATACAGATACTACCAATACAAAACCAAACACACCCAAATACCGTCTCCTCCAACAGAACTCCCACTCCAACTCCCCTGTTTACAGCTCTGTTTGCTAGCTCCTGTACCGCTGCAGCTGTCTTAGCCGCTGCCTGACTGGCTGCTACCTTTATACGACACCTAGTCAGTGAAGCCCCGCCCCCTAATCAGGGCTCAGCTTCTCTCCCAGCACAAAGCCCCTTCAAACCTCTACACATACAGATACTACCAATACAAAAACAAGCACAAATACCTTCTACTCCAACAGAACTCCCACTCAAACTCCCCTGTTTACAGCTCTGAATGCTAGCTCCTGTGCCACTGCAGCTGTCTGTTCCGCTGCCTGACTGGCTGCTACCTTTATAGGACCCCTAGTCAGTGAAGCCCCGCCCCATAATCAGGGCTCAGCTTCTCTCCCAGCACAAAGCCCGTACACATACAGACACTACCAATACAAAACCGAACACACAAATACCTTCTCCTCCAACAGAACTAACACTCAAACTCCCCTGTTTACAGGTCTGTTTGCTAGCTCCTGTGCCGCTGCCTGACTGGCTGCTACCTTTATAGGACCCCTGGTCAGTGAAGCCCCGCCCCCTAATCAGGGCTCAGCTTCTCTCCCAGCACAAAGCCCGTACACATACAGATACTACCCATACAAAACCGAACACACACAAATACCTTCTCCTCCAGCAGAACTCCCAATCAAACTCCCCTGTTTACAGCTCTGTTTGCTAGCTCCTGTGCCGCTGCAGCTGTCTGCCGCTGCCTGACTGGCTGCTACCTTTATAGGACCCCTAGTAAGTGAAGCCCCGCCCCCTAATCAGGGCTCAGCTTCTCTCCGAGCACAAAGCCCCTCCAAGCCTCTACACATACAGATACTGACAATACAAAACCAAACACACACAAATACCTTCTCCAAAAGAACGCCCACTCAAACTCCCCTGTTTACAGCTCTGTTTGCTAGCGCCTGTGCCACTGCAGCTGTCTGTGCCGCTGCCTGACTGGCTGCTCCCTTTATAGGACCCCTAGTCAGTGAAGCCCCGCCCCCTAATCAGGGCCCAGCTTCTCTCCCAGCACAAAGCCCCTCCAAGCCTCTACACATACAGATAATACCAATACAAAAACACACACAAATACCTTCTCCTCCAACAGAACTCCCACTCAAACTCCCCTCTTTACTGGTCTGTTTGCTAGCTCCTGTGCCGCTGCCTGACTGGCTGCTAGCTTTATAGGACCCCTAGTCAGTGAAGCCCCGCCCCCTAATCAGGGTCCAGCTTCTCCCCCAGCACAAAGCCCCTCCAAGCCTCCACACATACAGATACTACCAATACAAAACCAAACACACACAAATACCTTCTCCTCCAACAGAACTCCCACTCAAACTCCCCTGTTTAGAGCTCTGTTTGCTAGGTCCTGTGCCGCTACAGCTGTCTTAGCCGCTGCCTGACTGGCTGCTAACTTTATAGGACACCTAGTCAGTGAAGCCCCGCCCCCTAATGAGGGCTCAGCTTCTCTCGCAGCACAAAGCCCCTACACATACAGATACTACCAATACAAAACCAAACAAACAAATAGCTTCTCCTCCAACAGAACTCCCACTCCAACTCCCCTGTTTACAGCTCTGTTTGCTAGGTCCTGTGCCGCTGCAGCTGTCTTAGCTGCTGCCTGACTGGCTGCTACCTTTATATTACCCCTAGTCAGGGAAGCCCCGCCCCATAATCAGGGCTCAGCTTCTCTCCCAGCACAAAGCCCCTCCAAGCCTCTACACATACAGATACTGACAATACAAAACCAAACACACAAAAATACCTTCTCCTCCAACAGAACTTCCACTCAAACTCCGCTGTTCACAGCTCTGTTTGCTAGCTCCTGTGCCGCTGCCTGACTGGCTGCTTCCTTTATAGGACCCCTAGTCAGGGAAGCCCCGCCCCCTAATCAGGGCTCAGCTTCTCTCCCAGCACAAAGCCCCTCCAAGCCTATACACATACAGATACTACCAATACAAAACCAAACACACACAAATACCTTCTTCTCCAACAGAACTCCCACTCAAACTCCCCTGCTTACAGCTCTGTTTGCTAGCTCCTGTGCCGCTGTCTGACTGGCTGCTACCTTTATAGGACCCCTAGTCAGTTCAGCCCCGCCCCGTAATCAGGGCTCAGCTTCTCTCCAAGCACAAAGCCCCGCCAAACCCCTACACATACAGATACTACCAATACAAAACCAAACACACACAAATACCTTCTCCTCCAACAGAACTCCCACTCAAACTCCCCTGCTTACAGCTCTGTTTGCTAGCTCCTGTGCCGCTGTCTGACAGGCTGCTACCTTTATAGGACCCCTAGTCAGTGAAGCCCCGCCCCCTAATCAGGGCTCAGCTTCTCTCCCAGCACAAAGCCCCTGCACATACAGATACTGACAATGCAAAACCAAACAAGCACAAATACCTTCTACTCCAACAGAACTCCCACTCAAACTCCCCTGTTTACAGCTCTGTATGCTAGCTCCTGTGCCACTGCAGCTGTCTGTTCCGCTGCCTGACTGGCTGCTACCTTTATAGGACCCCTAGTCAGTGAAGCCCCGCCCCATAATCAGGGCTCAGCTTCTCTCCCAGCACAAAGCCCGTACACATACAGACACTACCAATACAAAACCGAACACACAAATACCTTCTCCTCCAACAGAACTAACACTCAAACTCCCCTGTTTACAGGTCTGTTTGCTAGCTCCTGTGCCGCTGCCTGACTGGCTGCTACCTTTATAGGACCCCTGGTCAGTGAAGCCCCGCCCCCTAATCAGGGCTCAGCTTCTCTCCCAGCACAAAACCCGTACACATACAGATACTACCAATACAAAACCGAACACACACAAATACCTTCTCCTCCAACAGAACTCCCAATCAAACTCCCCTGTTCACAGCTCTGTTTGCTAGCTCCTGTGCCGCTGCAGCTGTCTGCCGCTGCCTGACTGGCTGCTACCTTTATAGGACCCCTAGTAAGTGAAGCCCCGCCCCATAATCAGGGCTCAGCTTCTCTCCCAGCACAAAGCCCCTCCAAGCCTCTACACATACAGATACTGACAATACAAAACCAAACACACACAAATACCTTCTTCTCCAACATAACTCCCACTCAAACTCCGCTGTTCACAGCTCTGTTTGCTAGCTCCTGTGCCGCTGCCTGACTGGCTGCTACCTTTATAGGACCCCTAGTCAGGGAAGCCCCGCCCCCTAATCAGGGCTCAGCTTCTCTCCCAGCACAAAGCCCCTCCAAGCCTCTACACATACAGATACTACCAATACAAAACCAAACACACACAAATACCTTCTTCTCCAACAGAACTCCCACTCAAACTCCCCTGCTTACAGCTCTGTTTGCTAGCTCCTGTGCCGCTGTCTGACTGGCTGCTACCTTTATAGGACCCCTAGTCAGTGAAGCCCCGCCCCCTAATCAGGGCTCAGCTTGTCTCCCAGCACAAAGCCCCTGCACATACAGATACTGACAATACAAAACCAAACACACACAAATACCTTCTCCAAAAGAACGCCCACTCAAACTCCCCTGTTTACAGCTCTGTTTGCTAGCGCCTGTGCCACTGCAGCTGTCTGTGCCGCTGCCTGACTGGCTGCTCCCTTTATAGGACCCCTAGTCAGTGAAGCCCCGCCCCCTAATCAGGGCCCAGCTTCTCTCCCAGCACAAAGCCCCTCCAAGCCTCTACACATACAGATAATACCAATACAAAAACACACACAAATACCTTCTCCTCCAACAGAACTCCCACTCAAACTCCCCTGTTTACTGGTCTGTTTGCTAGCTCCTGTGCCGCTGCCTGACTGGCTGCTAGCTTTATAGGACCCCTAGTCAGTGAAGCCCCGCCCCCTAATCAGGGTCCAGCTTCTCCCCCAGCACAAAGCCCCTCCAAGCCTCTACACATACAGATACTACCAATACAAAACCAAACACACACAAATACCTTCTCCTCCAACAGAACTCCCACTCAAACTCCCCTGTTTAGAGCTCTGTTTGCTAGCTCCTGTGCCGCTGCCTGACTGGCTGCTACCTTTATAGGACCCCTTGTCAGTGAAGCCCCGCCCCCTAATCAGGGCTCAGCTTCTCTCCCAGCACAAAGCCCCTCCAAGCCTCTACACATACAGATACTACCAATACAAAACCAAACACACAAATAGCTTCTCCTCCAACAGAACTCCCACTCCAACTCCCCTGTTTACAGCTCTGTTTGCTAGGTCCTGTGCCGCTACAGCTGTCTTAGCCGCTGCCTGACTGGCTGCTAACTTTATAGGACACCTAGTCAGTGAAGCACCGCCCCCTAATGAGGGCTCAGCTTCTCTCGCAGCACAAAGCCCCTACACATACAGATACTACCAATACAAAACCAAACAAACAAATAGCTTCTCCTCCATTAGAACTCCCACTCCAACTCCCCTGTTTACAGCTCTGTTTGCTAGGTCCTGTGCCGCTGCAGCTGTCTTAGCTGCTGCCTGACTGGCTGCTACCTTTATATTACCCCTAGTCAGGGAAGCCCCGCCCCATAATCAGGGCTCAGCTTCTCTCCCAGCACAAAGCCCCTCCAAGCCTCTACACATACAGATACTACCAATACAAAACCAAACACACACAA
The DNA here is from genome assembly GCF_965140285.1 of Lepidochelys kempii. Lineage (NCBI taxonomy): Eukaryota > Metazoa > Chordata > Testudines > Cheloniidae > Lepidochelys > Lepidochelys kempii. The sequence goes on along the minus strand of NC_136400.1, from coordinate 20,133,844 downwards.
ATACCTTCTTCTCCAACAGAACTCCCACTCAAACTCCCCTGCTTACAGCTCTGTTTGCTAGCTCCTGTGCCGCTGTCTGACTGGCTGCTACCTTTATAGGACCCCTAGTCAGTGAAGCCCCGCCCCCTAATCAGGGCTCAGCTTCTCTCCCAGCACAAAGCCCCTGCACATACAGATACTGACAATACAAAACCAAACACACACAAATACCTTCTCCAAAAGAACGCCCACTCAAACTCCCCTGTTTACAGCTCTGTTTGCTAGCGCCTGTGCCACTGCAGCTGTCTGTGCCGCTGCCTGACTGGCTGCTCCCTTTATAGGACCCCTAGTCAGTGAAGCCCCGCCCCCTAATCAGGGCCCAGCTTCTCTCCCAGCACAAAGCCCCTCCAAGCCTCTACACATACAGATAATACCAATACAAAAACACACACAAATACCTTCTCCTCCAACAGAACTCCCACTCAAACTCCCCTGTTTACAGCTCTGTTTGATAGCTCCTGTGCCGCTGCAGCTGTCTGTGCCGCTGCCTGACTGGCTGCTCCCTTTATAGGACCCCTAGTCAGTGAAGCCCCGCCCCATAATCAGGGCTCAGCTTCTCTCCCAGCACAAAGCCCCTACACATACAGATACTACCAATACAAAACCAAACACACAAATAGCTTCTCCTCCAAAAGAACTCCCACTCAAACTCCCCTGCTTACACCTCTGTTTGCTAGCTCCTGTGCCGCTGCCTTACTGGCTCCTACCTTTATAGGACCCCTAGTCAGTGAAGCCCCGCCCCCTGATCAGGGCTCAGCTTCTCTCCCAGCACAAAGCCCCTCCAAGCCTCTACATATACAGATACTACCAATACAAAAAAACACACAAATACCATCAACTCCAACAGAACTCCCACTCAAACTCCCCTGCTTACAGCTCTGTTTGCTAGCTCCTGTGCCACTGCAGCTGTCTGTTCCGCTGCCTGACTGGCTGCTACCTTTATAGGACCCCTAGTCAGTGAAGCCCCGCCCCCTAATCAGGGCTCAGCTTCTCTCCCAGTACCTCGCCCCTCCAAGCCTCTACACATACAGATACTACCAATACAAAAACACACAAATAAATTCTCCTCCAACAGAACTCCCACTCAAACTCCGCTGTTCACAGCTCTGTTTGCTAGCTCCTGTGCCGCTGTCTGACAGGCTGCTACCTTTATAGGACCCCTAGTCAGTGAAGCCCCGCCCCCTAATCAGGGCCCAGCTTCTCTCCCATCACAAAGCCCCTCCAAGCCTCTACACATACAGATAATACCAATACAAAAACACACACAAATACCTTCTCCTCCAACAGAACTCCCACTCAAACTCCCCTGTTCACAGCTCTGTTTGCTAGCTCCTGTGCCGCTGCCTGACTGGCTGCTACCTTTATAGGACCCCTAGTCAGTGAAGCCCCGCCCCCTAATCAGGGCCCAGCTTCTCTCCCAGCACAAAGCCCCTCCAAGCCTCTACACATACAGATACTACCTATACAAAACCAAACACACACAAATACCTTCTCCTCCAACAGAACTCCCACTCCAACTCCCCTGTTTACAGCTCTGTTTGCGAGCTCCTGTGACGCTGCCTGACTGGCTGCTAACTTTATAGGACCTCTAGTCACGGAAGCCCCGCCCCCAATCAGGGCTCAGCTTCTCTCCCAGCACAAAGCCCCTACACATACAGATACTACCAATGCAAAACCAAACACACACACAAAAATACCTTCTCCTCCAACAGAACTCCCACTCAAACTCCCCTGTTTACAGCTCTGTTTGCTAGCTCCTGTGCCACTGCAGCTGTCTGTGCCGCTGCCTGACTGGCTGCTACCTTCATAGGACCCCTTGTCAGTGAAGCCCCGCCCCCAATCAGGGGTCAGCTTCTCTCCCAGCACAAAGCCCCTACACATACAGATACTACCAATACAAAACCAAACACACACACAAATATCTTCTCCTCCAACATAACTCCCACTCAAACTCCCCTGTTTACAGCTCTGTTTGCTAGCTCCTGTGCCACTGCAGCTGTCTGTGCCGCTGCCTGACTGGCTGCTACCTTCATAGGACCCCTTGTCAGTGAAGCCCCGCCCCCAATCAGGGCTCAGCTTCTCTCCCAGCACAAAGCCCCTACACATACAGATACTACCAATGCAAAACCAAACACACACACAAAAATACCTTCTCCTCCAACAGAACTCCCACTCAAACTCCCCTGTTTACAGCTCTGTTTGCTAGCTCCTGTGCCACTGCCTGACTGGCTGCTACCTTTATAGGACCCGTAGTCAGTGAAGCCCCGCCCCTAATCAGGTCTCAGCTTCTCTCCCAGCACGAAGCCCCTGCAAGCCTCTACACATACAGATACTACCAATACAAAACCAAACACACACAAATACCTTCTCCTCCAACAGAACTCCCACTCAAACTCCCCTGTTTACAGCTCTGTTTGCTAGCTCCTGTGCCGCTGCCTGACTGGCTGCTACCTTTCGGACCCCTTGTCAGTGAAGCCCCGCCCCCTAATCAGGGCTCAACTTCCCTCCCAGCACAAAGCCCCTCCAAGCCTCTACACATACAGATACTACCAATACAAAACCAAACACACACAAATACCTTCTCCTCCAATAGAACTCCCTCTCAAACTCCCCTCTTTACAGCTCTGTTTGCTAGCTCCTGTGCCGCTGCCTGACTGGCTGCTACCTTTATAGGACCCCTAGTCAGGGAAGCCCCGCCCCCTAATCAGGGCTCAGCTTCTCTCCCAGCACATAGCCCCGCCAAGCCCCTACAAATACAGATACTACCAATACAAAACCAAACACGCACACACAAATACCTTCTCCTCCAACAGAACTCCCACTCAAACTCCCCTGTTTACAGCTGTTTGCTAGCTCCTTTGGCGCTGCAGCTGTCTGTTCCGCTTCCTGACTGGCTGCTCCCTTTATAGGACCCCTAGTCAGTGAAGCCCCGCCCCCTAATCAGGGCTCAGCTTCTCTCCCAGCACAAAGCCCCTGCACATACAGATACTACCAATACAAAACCAAACACACACAAATACCTTCTCCTCCAACAGAACTCCCACTCAAACTCCCCTGCTTACAGCTCTGTTTGCTAGCTCCTGTGCCGCTGCACCTGTCTGTTCCACTGCCTGACTGGCTGCTACCTTTATAGGACCCCTAGTCAGTCAAGCCCCGCCCCTTTATCAGGGCTCAGCTTCTCTCCAAGCACAAAGCCCCGCCAAGCCCCTACACATACAGATACTACCAATACAAAACCAAACACACACAAATACCATCTCCTCCAACAGAACTCCCACTCAAACTCCCCTGCTTACAGCTCTGTTTGCTAGCTCCTGTGCCGCTGTCTGACAGGCTGCTACCTTTATAGGACCCCTAGTCAGTGAAGCCCCGCCCCCTAATCAGGGCTCAGCTTCTCTCCCAGCACAAAGCCCCTGCACATACAGATACTGACAATACAAAACCAAACACACACAAATACCTTCTCCAAAAGAACGCCCACTCAAACTCCCCTGTTTACAGCTCTGTTTGCTAGCGCCTCTGCCACTGCAGCTGTCTGTGCCGCTGCCTGACTGGCTGCTCCCTTTACAGGACCCCTAGTCAGTGAAGCCCCGCCCCCTAATCAGGGCCCAGCTTCTCTCCCAGCACAAAGCCCCTCCAAGCCTCTACACATACAGATAATACCAATACAAAAACACACACAAATACCTTCTCCTCCAACAGAACTCCCACTCAAACTCCACTGTTTACTGGTCTGTTTGCTAGCTCCTGTGCCGCTGCCTGACTGGCTGCTAGCTTTATAGGACCCCTAGTCAGTGAAGCCCCGCCCCCTAATCAGGGTCCAGCTTCTCCCCCAGCACAAAGCCCCTCCAAGCCTCTACACATACAGATACTACCAATACAAAACCAAACACACAAATACCTTCTCCTCCAACAGAACTCCCACTCAAACTCCCCTGTTTACAGCTCTGTTTGATAGCTCCTGTGCCGCTGCAGCTGTCTGTGCCGCTGCCTGACTGGCTGCTCCCTTTATAGGACCCCTAGTCAGTGAAGCCCCGCCCCCTAATCAGGGCTCAGCTTCTCTCCCAGCACAAAGCCCCTGCACATACAGATACCACCAATACAAAACCAAACAGACACAAATACCTCCTCCTCCAACAGAACTCCCACTCAAACTCCCCTGTTTACAGCTCTGTTTGCTAGCTCCTGTGCCGCTGCAGCTGTCTGTGCCGCTGCCTGACTGGCTGCTGCCTTTATAGGACCCGTAGTCAGTGAAGCCCCGCCCCCTAATCAGGGCTCAGCTTCTCTCCGAGCACAACGCCCCTCCAAGCCTCTACACATACAGATACCACCAATACAAAACCAAACACACACACAAATACCTTCTCCTCCAACAGAACTCCCACTCAAACTCCCCTGCTTACAGCTCTGTTTGCTAGCTCCTGTGCCGCTGCACCTGTCTGTTCCACTGCCTGATTGGCTGCTACCTTTATAGGACCCCTAGTCAGTCAAGCCCCGCCCCTTTATCAGGGCTCAGCTTCTCTCCAAGCACAAAGCCCCACCAAGCCCCTACACATACAGATACTAACAATGCAAAACCAAACACGCACAAATACCTTCTCCTCCAACAGAACTCCCACTCAAACTCCCCTGTTTACAGCTCTGTTTCCTAGCTCCTGTGCCGCTGCCTGACTGCCTGCTACCTTTATAGGACCCCTAGTCAGTGAAGCCACGCTCCCTAATCAGGGCTCAGCTTTTTTCCCAGCACAAAGCCCCTACAAGCCCCTACACATACAGATACTACCAATACAAAACCAAACACACACAAATACCTTCTCCTCCAACAGAACTCGCACTCAAACTTCCCTGTTTTCAGCTCTGTTTGCTAGCTCCTGTGCCGCTGCAGCTGTCTGTGCCGCTACCTTTATAGGACCCCTAGTAGGTGAAGCCCCGCCCCTAATCAGGGCTCAGCTTCTCTCCCAACACAAAGCCCCTACTCATACAGATACTACCAATGCAAAACCAAACCAACACACACAAATACCTTCTCCTCCAATAGAACTCCCTCTCAAACTCCCCTCTTTACAGCTCTGTTTGCTAGCTCCTGTGCCGCTGCCTGACTGGCTGCTACCTTTATAGGACCCCTAGTCAGGGAAGCCCCGCCCCCTAATCAGGGCTCAGCTTCTCTCCCAGCACAAAGCCCCTACACCTACAGATACGAGCAATACAAAACCAAACTAACACAAATACCTTCTCCTCCAACAGAACTCCCACTCAAACTCCCCTGTTTACAGCTGTTTGCTAGCTCCTTTGGCGCTGCAGCTGTCTGTTCCGCTGCCTGACTTTCTGCTCCCTTTATAGGACCCCTAGTCAGGGAAGCCCCGCCCCCTAATCAGGGCTCAGCTTCTCTCACAGCACAAAGCCCCTTCAAGCCTCTACACATACATATACTACCAATACAAACGAACACACAAATACCTTCTTCTCCAACAGAACTCCCACTCAAACTCCCCTGCTTACAGCTCTGTTTGCTAGCTCCTGTGCCGCTGCAGCTGTCTGTGCCGCGGCCTGACTGGCTGCTACCTTTATAGGACCCCTACTCAGTGAAGCCCCGCCCCCTAATCAGGGCTCAGCTTCTCTCCCAGCACAAAGCCCCTCCAAGCCTCTACACATACAGATACTACCAATACAAAACCAAACACAAACACCTTCTCCTCCAACAGAACTCCCACTCAAACTCCCCTGTTTACAGCTCTGTTTCCTAGCTCCTGTGCCGCTGCCTGACTGGCTGCTACCTTTATAGGACCCCTAGTCAGTGAAGCCCCGCCCCCTAATCAGGGCTCAGCTTGTCTCCCAGCACAAAGCCCCTCCAAGCCTCTACACATACAGATACTACCAATACAAAACCAAACACACACAAATACCTTCTCCTCCAACAGAACTCGCACTCAAACTTCCCTGTTTTCAGCTCTGTTTGCTAGCTCCTGTGCCGCTGCAGCTGTCTGTGCCGCTACCTTTATAGGACCCCTAGTAGGTGAAGCCCCGCCCCTAATCAGGGATCAGCTTCTCTCCCAACACAAAGCCCCTACTCATACAGATACTACCAATGCAAAACCAAACCAACACACACAAATACCTTCTCCTCCAATAGAACTCCCTCTCAAACTCCCCTCTTTACAGCTCTGTTTGCTAGCTCCTGTGCCGCTGCCTGACTGGCTGCTACCTTTATAGGACCCCTAGTCAGGGAAGCCCCGCCCCCTAATCAGGGCTCAGCTTCTCTCCCAGCACAAAGCCCCTACACATACAGATACTACCAATACAAAACCAAACACACACAAATACCTTCTCCTCCAACAGAACTCCCAGTCAAACTCCCCTGCTTACAGCTCTATTTGCTGGCTCCTGTGCCGCTGCCTGACTGGCTCCTACCTTTATAGGACCCCTAGTCAGTCAAGCCCCGCCCCCTAATCAGGGCTCAGCTTCTCTCACAGCACAAAGCCCGTACACATACAGATACTACCAATACAAAACCAAACACACACGAATACCTTCTCCTCCAACAGAACTCCCACTCAAACTCCCCTGCTTACAGCTCTGTTTGCTGGCTCCTGTGCCGCTGCCTGACTGGCTCCTACCTTTATAGGACCCCTAGTCAGTGAAGCCCCGCCCCCTAATCAGGGCTCAGCTTCTCTCACAGCACAAAGCCCCTTCAAGCCTCTACACATACATATACTACCAATACAAAAGAACACACGAATACCTTCTCCTCCAACAGAACTCCCACTCAAACTCCCCTGCTTACAGCTCTGTTTGCTAGCTCCTGTGCCGCTGCACCTGTCTGTTCCACTGCCTGACTGGCTGCTACCTTTATAGGACCCCTAGTCAGTCAACCCCGCCCCTTTATCAGGGCTCAGCTTCTCTCCAAGCACAAAGCCCCGCCAAGCCCCTACACATACAGATACTAACAATACAAAACCAAACACGCACAAATACCTTCTCCTCCAACAGAACTCCCACTCAAACTCCCCTGTTCACAGCTCTGTTTGCTAGCTCCTGTGCCGCTGCAGCTGTCTGTGCCGCGGCCTGACTGGCTGCTACCTTTATAGGACCCCTACTCAGTGAAGCCCCGCCCCCTAATCAGGGCTCAGCTTCTCTCCCAGCACAAAGCCCCTCCAAGCCTCTACACATACAGATACTACCAGTACAAAACCAAACACAAACACCTTCTCCAACAGAACTCCCACTCAAACTCCCCTGTTTACAGCTCTGTTTCCTAGCTCCTGTGCCGCTGCCTGACTGCCTGCTACCTTTATAGGACCCCTAGTCAGTGAAGCCCCGCCCCCTAATCAGGGCTCAGCTTGTTTCCCAGCACAAAGCCCCTACAAGCCCCTACACATACAGATACTACCAATACAAAACCAAACTAACACAAACACGTTGTCCTCCAACATCACTCCCGCTCAAACTCCCCTGTTTACAGCTCTGTTTGCTAGCTCCTGTGCCGCTGCCTGACTGGCTGCTACCTTTATAGGTCCCCTAGTCAGTGAAGCCCCGCCCCCTAATCAGGGCTCAGCTTCTCTCCCAGCACAAAGCCCCTCCAAGCCTCTACACATACAGATACTACCAATACAAAACCAAACACAAACACCTTCTCCTCCAACAGAACTCCCACTCAAACTCCCCTGTTTACAGCTCTGTTTCCTAGCTCCTGTGCCGCTGCCTGACTGGCTGCTACCTTTATAGGACCCCTAGTCAGTGAAGCCCCGCCCCCTAATCAGGGCTCAGCTTGTTTCCCAGCACAAAGCCCCTACAAGCCCCTACACATACAGATACTACCAATACAAAACCAAACTAACACAAACACGTTGTCCTCCAACATCACTCCCGCTCAAACTCCCCTGTTTACAGCTCTGTTTGCTAGCTCCTGTGCCGCTGCAGCTGTCTGTGCCGCTGCCTGACTGGCTGCTACCTTTACAGGACCCCTCGTCAGTGAAGCCCCGCCTTCTAATCAGGGCTCAGCTTCTCTCCCAGCACAAAGACCCTCCAAGCCTCTACACATACTGATACTACCAATACAAAACCAAACACACACAAATACCTTCTCCTCCAACAGAACTCCCCTTTTTACAGCTCTGTTTGCTAGCTTCTGTGCCACTGCAGCTGTATGTGCCGGTGCCTGACTGGCTGCTACCTTGATAGGACCCCTGGTCAGTGAAGCCCCGCCTTCTAATCAGGGCTCAGCTTCTCTCCCAGCACAAAGACCCTCCAAGCCTCTACACATACTGATACTACCAATACAAAACCAAACACACACAAATACCTTCTCCTCCAACACAACTCCCACTCAAACTCCCCTGCTTACAGCTCTGTTTGCTAGCTCCTATGCCGCTGTCTGACAGGCTGCTACCTTTATAGGACCCCTAGTCAGTGAAGCCCCGCCCCCTAATCAGGGCTCAGCTTCTCTCCCAGCACAAAGCCCCTGCACATACAGATACTGACAATACAAAACCAAACACACACAAATACCTTCTCCTCCAACAGAACTCCCCTGTTTACAGCTCTGTTTGCTAGCGCCTGTGCCACTGCAGCTGTCTGTGCCGCTGCCTGACTGGCTGCTCCCTTTATAGGACCCCTAGTCAGTGAAGCCCCGCCCCCTAATCAGGGCCCAGCTTCTCTCCCAGCACAAAGCCCCTCCAAGCCTCTACACATACAGATAATACCAATACAAAACCAAACACACAAATACCTTCTCCTCCAACAGAACTCCCACTCAAACTCCCCTGTTTACAGCTCTGTTTGCTGGCTCCTGTGCCGCTGCCTGACTGGCTCCTACCTTTATAGGACCCCTAGTCAGTGAAGCCCCGCCCCCTAATCAGGGCTCAGCTTCTCTCCGAGCACAACGCCCCTCCAAGCGTCTACACATACAGATACCACCAATACAAAAGAACACACAAATACCTTCTCCTCCAACTGAACTCCCACTCAAACTCCCCTGCTTACAGCTCTGTTTGCTAGCTCCTGTGCCGCTGCACCTGTCTGTTCCACTGCCTGACTGGCTGCTACCTTTATAGGACCCCTAGTCAGTCAAGCCCCGCCCCTTTATCAGGGCTCAGCTTCTCTCCAAGCACAAAGCCCCGCCAAGCCCCTACACATACAGATACTACCAATACAAAACCAAACACACACAAATACCTTCTCCTCCAACAGAACTCCCCTTTTTACAGCTCTGTTTGCTAGCTTCTGTGCCACTGCAGCTGTATGTGCCGCTGCCTGACTGGCTGCTACCTTGATAGGACCCCTGGTCAGTGAAGCCCCGCCTTCTAATCAGGGCTCAGCTTCTCTCCCAGCACAAAGACCCTCCAAGCCTCTACACATACTGATACTACCAATACAAAACCAAACACACACAAATACCTTCTCCTCCAACACAACTCCCACTCAAACTCCCCTGCTTACAGCTCTGTTTGCTAGCTCCTATGCCGCTGTCTGACAGGCTGCTACCTTTATAGGACCCCTAGTCAGTGAAGCCCCGCCCCCTAATCAGGGCTCAGCTTCTCTCCCAGCACAAAGCCCCTGCACATACAGATACTGACAATACAAAACCAAACACACACAAATACCTTCTCCTCCAACAGAACTCCCCTGTTTACAGCTCTGTTTGCTAGCGCCTGTGCCACTGCAGCTGTCTGTGCCGCTGCCTGACTGGCTGCTCCCTTTATAGGACCCCTAGTCAGTGAAGCCCCGCCCCCTAATCAGGGCCCAGCTTCTCTCCCAGCACAAAGCCCCTCCAAGCCTCTACACATACAGATAATACCAGTACAAAAACACACACAAATACCTTCTCCTCCAACAGAACTCCCACTCAAACTCCCCTGTTTACTGGTCTGTTTGCTAGCTCCTGTGCCGCCGCCTGACTGGCTGCTAGCTTTATAGGACCCCTAGTCAGTGAAGCCCCGCCCCCTAATCAGGGTCCAGCTTCTCCCCCAGCACAAAGCCCCTCCAAGCCTCTACACATACAGATACTACCAATACAAAACCAAACACACAAATACCTTCTCCTCCAACAGAACTCCCACTCAAACTCCCCTGTTTACAGCTCTGTTTGATAGATCCTGTGCCGCTGCAGCTGTCTGTGCCGCTGCCTGACGGGCTGCTCCCTTTATAGGACCCCTAGTCAGTGAAGCCCCGCCCCCTAATCAGGGCTCAGCTTCTCTCCCAGCACAAAGCCCCTGCACATACAGATACCACCAATACAAAACCAAACAGACACAAATACCTTCTCCTCCAACAGAACTCCCACTCAAACTCCCCTGCTTACAGCTCTGTTTGCTGGCTCCTGTGCCGCTGCCTGACTGGCTCCTACCTTTATAGGACCCCTAGTCAGTGAAGCCCCGCCCCCTAATCAGGGCTCAGCTTCTCTCACAGCACAAAGCCCCTTCAAGCCTCTACACATACATATACTACCAATACAAAAGAACACACAAATACCTTCTCCTCCAACAGAACTCCCACTCAAACTCCCCTGCTTACAGCTCTGTTTGCTAGCTCCTGTGCCGCTGCACCTGTCTGTTCCACTGCCTGACTGGCTGCTACCTTTATAGGACCCCTAGTCAGTCAAGCCCCGCCCCTTTATCAGGGCTCAGCTTCTCTCCAAGCACAAAGCCCCGCCAAGCCCCTACACATACAGATACTAACAATGCAAAACCAAACACGCACAAATACCTTCTCCTCCAACAGAACTCCCACTCAAACTCCCCTGTTTACAGCTCTGTTTCCTAGCTCCTGTGCCGCTGCCTGACTGGCTCCTACCTTTATAGGACCCCCTAGTCAGTGAAGCCCCGCCCCCTAATCAGGGCTCAGCTTGTTTCCCAGCACAAAGCCCCTCCAAGCCTCTACACATACTGATACTACCAATACAAAACCAAACACACACAAATACCTTCTCCTCCAACAGAACTCCCCTTTTTACAGCTCTGTTTGCTAGCTTCTGTGCCACTGCAGCTGTATGTGCCGCTGCCTGACTGGCTGCTACCTTGATAGGACCCCTGGTCAGTGAAGCCCCGCCTTCTAATCAGGGCTCAGCTTCTCTCCCAGCACAAAGACCCTCCAAGCCTCTACACATACAGATACTACCAATACAAAACCAAACACACACAAATACCTTCTCCTCCAACACAACTCCCACTCAAACTCCCCTGTTTACAGCTCTGTTTGCTAGCTCCTGTGCCACTGCAGCTGTCTGTTCCACTGCCTGACTGGCTGCTACCTTTATAGGACCCCTAGTCAGTCAAGCCCCGCCCCTTTATCAGGGCTCAGCTTCTCTCCAAGCACAAAGCCCCGCCAAGCCCCTACACATACAGATACTACCAGTACAAAACCAAACACACACAAATACCATCTCCTCCAACAGAACTCCCACTCAAACTCCCCTGCTTACAGCTCTGTTTGCTAGCTCCTGTGCCGCTGTCTGACAGGCTGCTACCTTTATAGGACCCCTAGTCAGTGAAGCCCCGCCCCCTAATCAGGGCTCAGCTTCTCTCCCAGCACAAAGCCCCTGCACATACAGATACTGACAATACAAAACCAAACACACACAAATACCTTCTCCAAAAGAACGCCCACTCAAACTCCCCTGTTTACAGCTCTGTTTGCTAGCGCCTGTGCCACTGCAGCTGTCTGTGCCGCTGCCTGACTGGCTGCTCCCTTTATAGGACCCCTAGTCAGTGAAGCCCCGCCCCCTAATCAGGGCCCAGCTTCTCTCCCAGCACAAAGCCCCTCCAAGCCTCTACACATACAGATAATACCAATACAAAACCAAACACACAAATACCTTCTCCTCCAACAGAACTCCCACTCAAACTCCCCTGTTTACAGCTCTGTTTGCTGGCTCCTGTGCCGCTGCCTGACTGGCTCCTACCTTTATAGGACCCCTAGTCAGTGAAGCCCCGCCCCCTAATCAGGGCTCAGCTTCTCTCCGAGCACAACGCCCCTCCAAGCGTCTACACATACAGATACCACCAATACAAAAGAACACACAAATACCTTCTCCTCCAACTGAACTCCCACTCAAACTCCCCTGCTTACAGCTCTGTTTGCTAGCTCCTGTGCCGCTGCACCTGTCTGTTCCACTGCCTGACTGGCTGCTACCTTTATAGGACCCCTAGTCAGTCAAGCCCCGCCCCTTTATCAGGGCTCAGCTTCTCTCCAAGCACAAAGCCCCGCCAAGCCCCTACACATACAGATACTAACAATGCAAAACCAAACACGCACAAATACCTTCTCCTCCAACAGAACTCCCACTCAAACTCCCCTGTTTACAGCTCTGTTTCCTAGCTCCTGTGCCGCTGCCTGACTGCCTGCTACCTTTATAGGACCCCTAGTCAGTGAAGCCCCGCCCCCTAATCAGGGCTCAGCTTTTTTCCCAGCACAAAGCCCCTACAAGCCCCTACACATACAGATACTACCAATACAAAACCAAACTAACACAAACACCTTCTCCTCCAACATCACTCCCGCTCAAACTCCCCTGTTTACAGGTCTGTTTGCTAGCTCCTGTGCCGCTGCCTGACTGGCTGCTACCTTTGTAGGTCCCCTAGTCAGTGAAGCCCCGCCCCCTAATCAGGGCTCAGCTTCTCTCCCAGCACAAAGCCCCTCCAAGCCTCTACACATACAGATACTACCAATACAAAACCAAACACACACAAATACCTTCTCCTCCAACAGAACTCGCACTCAAACTTCCCTGTTTTCAGCTCTGTTTGCTAGCTCCTGTGCCGCTGCAGCTGTCTGTGCCGCTACCTTTATAGGACCCCTAGTCAGTGAAGCCCCGCCCCTAATCAGGGCTCAGCTTCTCTCCCAACACAAAGCCCCTACTCATACAGATACTACCAATGCAAAACCAAACCAACACACACAAATACCTTCTCCTCCAATAGAACTCCCTCTCAAACTCCCCTCTTTACAGCTCTGTTTGCTAGCTCCTGTGCCGCTGCCTGACTGGCTGCTACCTTTATAGGACCCCTAGTAGGTGAAGCCCCGCCCCCTAATCAGGGCTCAGTTTCTCTCCCACCACAAAGCCCCTACACATACAGATACTACCAATACAAAACCAAACACACACAAATACCTTCTCCTCCAACAAAACTCCAAGTCAAACTCCCCTGCTTACAGCTCTATTTGCTGGCTCCTGTGCCGCTGCCTGACTGGCTCCTACCTTTATAGGACCCCTAGTCAGCGAAGCCCCGCCCCCTAATCAGGGCTCAGCTTCTCTCCCAGCTCAAAGCCCCTCCAAGCCTCTACACACACAGATACCACCAATACAAAACCAAACACACACACAAATACCTTCTCCTCCAACAGAACTCCCACTCAAACTGCCCTGTTTACAGCTCTGTTTGCTAGCTCCTGTGCCCCTGCCTGACTGGCTGCTACCTTTATAGGACCCCTCGTCCGGGAAGCCCCGCCCCCTAATCAGGGCTCAGCTTCTCTCCCAGCACAAAGCCCCTACACATACAGATACTAACAATACAAAACCAAACACACACAAATACCTTCTCCTTCAACAGAATTCCCACTCAAACTCCCCTGTTTACAGCTCTGTTTGCTAGCTCCAGTGCCGCTGCAGCTGTCTGTGCCGCTGCCTGACTGGCTGGTACCTTTATAGGACCCCTAGTCAGTGAAGACCCGCCCCCTAATCAGGGCTCAGCTTCTCTCCAAGCACAAAGCCCCTCCAAGCCTCTCCACATACAGATACTACCAATACAAAAACAAACACACACAAACACCTTCTCCTCCAACAGAACTCCCCCTCAAACGCCCCTGTTTACAGCTCTGTTTGCTAGCTCCTGTGCCGCTGCCTGACTGGCTGCTCCCTTTTTGGGACCCCTAGTCAGTGAAGCCCAGCCCCCTAATCACGGCTCAGCTTCTCTCCCAGCACAAAGCCCCGACACATACAGATACTACCAATACAAAAACAAACACACACAACTACCTTCTCCTCCAACAGAACTCCTACTCAAACCCCCCTGTTTACAGCTCTGTTTGCTAATTCCTGTGCCGCTGAAGCTGCCTGACTGTCTGCTACCTTTATAGGACCCCTAGTCAGTGAAGCCCCGCCCCCTAATCAGGGCTCAGCTTCTCTCCCACCACAAAGCCCCTCCAAGCCTCTACACCTACAGATATTACCAATACAAAACCAAACACACACAAATACCTTCTCCTCCAACAGAACTCCCACTCAAACTCCCCTGTTTACAGCTCTGTTTGCTACCTCCTGTGCCGCTGAAACTGCCTGACTGTCTGCTACCTTTATAGGACCCCTAGTCAGTGAAGCCCCGCCCCCTAATCAGGGCTCAGCTTCTCTCCCACCACAAAGCCCCTCCAAGCCTCTACACATACAGATATTACCAATACAAAACCAAACACACACAAATACCTTTTCCTCCAACAGAACTCCCACTCAAACTCCCCTGTTTACAGCTCTGTTTGCTAGCTCCTGTGCCGCTGCAGCTGTCTGTGCCGCTACCTTTATAGGATCCCTAGTCAGTGAAGCCCCGCCCCCTAATCAGGGCTCAGCTTCTCTCCCAGCACAAAGCCCCTACACATACAGATACTACCAATACAAAACCAAACACACACAAATACCTTCTCCTCCAACAGAACTCCCACTCAAACTCCCCTGTTTACAGCTCTGTTTGCTAGCTCCTGTGCCGCTGCAGCTGTCTGTGCCGCTACCTTTATAGGACCCCTGGTCAGTGAAGCCCCGCCCCCTAATCAGGGGTCAGCTTCTCTCCCAGCACAAAGCCCCGCCAAGCCTCTACACATACAGATACTACCAATACAAAACCAAACACACACAAATACCTTCTCCTCCAACAGAACTCCCACTCAAACTCCCCTCTTCACAGCTCTGTTTGCTAGCTCCTCTGCAGCTGTCTGTGCCGCTGCCTGACTGGCTGCTACCTTTATAGGACCCCTAGTCAGTGAACCCCGCCCCCTAATCAGGGCTCAGCTTCTCCCAGCACAAAGCCCCTACAAGCCTCTACACATACAGATACTACCAATACAAAACCAAACACACACAAATACCTTCTCCTCCAACAGAACTCCCACTCAAACTCCCCTGTTTACACCTCTGTTTGCTAGCTCCTGTGCCGCTACCTGACTGGCTGCTACCTTTATAGGACCCATAGTCAGTGAAGCCCCGCCCCCTAATCAGGGCTCAGCTTCTCTCCGAGCACAAAGCCCCTCCAAGCCTCTACACATACAGATACTACCAATACAAAACCAAACACACACAAATACCTTCTCCTCCAACGGAACTCCCACTCAAACTCCCCTGTTTACAGCTCTGTTTTCTAGCTCCTATGCCGCTGCAGCTTTCTGTGCCGTTACCTTTATAGGACCCCTAGTCAGTGAAGTCCCGCCCCCTAATCAGGGCTCAGCTTCTCTCCCATCACGAAGCCCCTCCAAGCCTCTACACATACAGATACTAACAATACAAAACCAAACAAACACAAACACCTTCTCCTCCAACAGAACTCCCACTCAAACTCCCCTGTTCACAGCTCTGTTTGCTAGCTCCTGTGCCGCTGCAGCTGTCTGTAGTCCTAAAGCCTTTGCAAAAGGTTTCTGGGGAGGGCAGCCTTATTGTGTCCTTCATGGTAGGACATTTTACCATTCCAGGCCAGTAACACGTACTCGGGAATCATTGTAGAACAAAGCATTGCAGTGTATGTTTGCTGGCATTCAAACAACATCCATTCTTTATCTCTCTGTGTTATCCTCAGGAGAGTGAGATATAATTCATGATCACCTGGTTGAAATAGAGTGCTTTTCTTCAGGGGACACTCAGAGGAGCCCATTCCTGCTGGGCTGTTTGCCTGTGGCTAAACAGAAATGTTCCCCGCTGTTAGCCACAGGGAGGGGGGAAGGTTGAGGGGGTAGTCACGCGGTGGGAGGAGGCACTATGCGACCTTGTAACGAAAGCACATGTGCTATGTATGTAATGTTAACAGCAGGGTTTACCCTGAAAGAGTGTAGCCACTGTTTTATAAAATGTGTCTGTTTAAATACCGCTGTCCCTTTTTTTTTCTCCACCAGCTGCATGTGTTTCAATGATCACAGGATCTTCTCCTTCCCAGAGGCTAGTGAAGCTTAGAAAGAAAAAAAAACGCACTCGCGATGAAATGTTCTCCGAGCTCATGCTGTCCTCCCCCACTGACAGAGCACATACAAATGCGAGGAGGCAAATAATGTCAGAGTGCAGGAAAGCACAAAATGACCGGGAGGAGAGGTGGCGGGCTGAAGAGAGTAAGTGGCAGGCTGAAGACAGGGCTGAAGCTCAAATGTGGCGGCAGCGTGATGAGAGGAGGCAGGATTCAATGCTGAGGCTGCTGCAGGACCAAACCAGTATGCTCCAGTGTATGGTTGAGCTGCAGCAAAGGCAGCTGGAGCACAGACTGCCACTGCAGCCCCTCTGTAACCAACCGCCCTCCTCCCCAAGTTCCATAGCCTCCACACCCAGACGCCAAGAACGCGGTGGGGGGGCCTCCGGCCAACCAGCCACTCCACCACAGAGGATTGCCCCAAAAAAAGAAGGCTGTCATTCAATAAATTTTAAAGTTGTAAACTTTTAAAGTGCTGTGCTTAAAGTGCTGTGTGGCATTTTCCTTCCCTCCTCCACCACCCCTCCTGGGCTACCTTGGTAGTCATCCCCCTATTTGTGTGATGAATGAATAAAGAATGCATGAATGTGAAGCAACAATTACTGTATTGCCTCTGCAAGCGGTAATTGAAGGGAGGAGGGGCGGGTGGTTAGCTTACAGGGAAGTAGAGTGAACCAAGGGGCGGGGGGTTTCATCAAGGAGAAACAAACAGAACTTTCACACCGTAGCCTGGCCAGTCATGAAACTGGTTTTCAAAGCTTCTCTGATGCGTACCACGCCCTCCTGTGCTCTTCTAACCGCCCTAGTGTCTGGCTGCGCGTAACCAGCAGCCAGGCGATTTGCCTCAACCTCCCACCCCGCCATAAATGTCTCCCCCTTACTCTCACAGATATTGTGGAGCACACAGCAAGCAGTAATAACAGTGAGAATATTGGTTTCGCTGAGGTCTAAGCGAGTCAGTAAACTGCGCCAGCGCGCCTTTAAACATCCAAATGCACATTCTACCACCATTCTGCACTTGCTCAGCCTGTAGTTGAACAGCTCCTGACTACTGTCCAGGCTGCCTGTGTACGGCTTCATGAGCCATGGGATTAAGGGGTAGGCTGGGTCCCCAAGGATACATATAGGCATTTCAACATCCCCAACAGTTATTTTCTGGTCTGGGAAGAAAGTCCCTTCCTGCAGCTTTTGAAACAGACCAGAGTTCCTGAAGATGCGAGCGTCATGTACCTTTCCCGGCCATCCCACGTTGATGTTGGTGAAACGTCCCTTGTGATCCACCAGAGCTTGCAGCACTATCGAAAAGTACCCCTTGCGGTTTATGTACTCGGCAGCTTGGTGCTCCGGTGCCAAGATAGGGATATGGGTTCCGTCTATAGCCCCACCACAGTTAGGGAATCCCATTGCAGCAAAGCCATCCACTATGACCTGCACATTTCCCAGGGTCACTACCCTTGATATCAGCAGATCTTTGATTGCATGGGCTACTTGCATCACAGCAGCCCCCACAGTAGATTTGCCCACTCCAAATTGATTCCCGACTGATCGGTAGCTGTCTGACGTTGCAAGCTTCCACAGGGCTATCGCCACTCGCTTCTCAACTGTGAGGGCTGCTCTCATCTTGGTATTCATGCGCCTCAGGGCAGGGGAAAGCAAGTCACAAAGTTCCATGAAAGTGCCCTTACGCATGCGAAAGTTTAGCAGCCACTGGGAATCGTCCCAGACCTGCAACACTATGCGGTTCCACCAGTCTGTGCTTGTTTCCCGAGCCCAGAATCGGCGTTCCACAGCATGAACCTGCCCCATTAGCACCATGATGCATGCATTGGCAGGGCTCATGCTTTCAGAGAAATCTGTGTCCATGTCCTGATCACTCACGTGACCGCGCTGACATCGCCTCCTCACCCGGTATCGCTTTGCCAGGTTCTGGTGCTGCATATACTGCTGGATAATGTGTGTGGTGTTTAATGTGCTCCTAATTGCCAAAGTGAGCTGAGCGGCCTCCATGCTTGCCTTGGTATGGCGTCCGCACAGAAAAAAGGCACGGAACGATTGTCTGCCGTTGCTCTGACGCAGGGAGGGGCGACTGATGACACGGCTTACAGGGTTGGCTTCAGGGAGCTAAAATCAACAAAGGGGGTGTCTTTACATCAAGGAGTATTTCAGGCAGGACTTCACGGAGGGTTCCAATAAGAAATGGTGCACCTAAGTTATCGTTCTTATTGGAACAAGAAGGTTAGCCTGGCCTCTGATTGATACATGGCTAGATTTACCTCGCTGCACCTTCTCTGTGAGTGACTGCAGTGTGACCTAGAAGAATGAGTCCCCTAGACAGGGGAGGGGGGGAAGCAAATGAGTACAAAACAAATCTGGTCTATTTCTTGTTTTGACCCACTCTATCTATCTTTTACATCTTTGGCTGGCAGCAGACGGTGCAGAAGGACTGCATGCCATCCACATCTCATGGCTGCTCGGCAGAAGATGGTACAATACGACTACTAGCAATCCTCATCTCTTGCCTGCCTGGCAGAAGATGGTACAGTACGACTGCTAGCAGTCCGTATCGCCTGCCTGCTCACCATAAGACGGTTCAATAGGACTGACTGCAGGACTAAAGAGAATGACCTGGTCAAGTCACTCCAAATTTAGTCCCTGCGCCCATGTCTGCCCAGGCGCTCCCAACCGACGTGGCCAGGAGCACCTCGGACATGACGATGACGGCTACCAGTCGTACTGTACCATCTGCTACCACAAGGCAAGGGGTTGCTGCTACTGTGTAGCAATGCCATACCGCGTCTGCCAGCACCCAGGAGACATAGGGTGACGGTTACCTGAGCGGGCTCCATGCTTGCCGTGGTATGGCGTCTGCACAGGTAACTCAGAAAAAAAGGCACGAAACGATTGTCTGCCCTTGCTTTCACGGAGGGAGGGAGGGAACGGGGGGCCTGACGATATGTACCCAGAACCACTCGTGACAATGTTTTAGCCCCATCAGGCATTGGGATCTCAACCCAGAATTCCAATGGGCAGCAGAGACTGCGGGAACTGTGGGATAGCTACCCACAATGCAAAGCTCCGGAAGTCGACTCTAGCCTCGGTACTGTGCAAGCGCTCCGCCGAGTTAATGCACTTAATGCACTTAATGCACTTAGAGCATTTTCTGTGGGGACACACACACTCGAATATATAAAACCGATTTCTAAAAAAACCAACTTCTATAAATTCGACCTTATTCCGTAGTGTAGATATACCCTAACACGGCTGCTACTCTGACACTTGATACAGTTACACAATTGTTAGATGAGCTTTTTAATCCAAAGATCTATTTGAAGCCCCACATTGGAAACTAGGGAAAACTGGTATAATTACTGTTTGAAATGGATAAAGATCAGACAGATTTGGTTATTGCTTGAAAACAAGTTCAATATAAAATGTATTTTATAAACAATTGGTTAATAATTTGGAGCTTTCCTGAAAGTTTTATTACTGGAGGCAGGCATGGCCAGTGCAAGGATGTTTTGCGCCCTAAGTGAAACTTCCACCTTGTGCCCGTCCCCCCCCCCAAGCCCTGTGGCAGCTCCCCTCCGCCCTGAGGCGCCCCCCCCGCAGCAGCTCCGCCCCAGCTCACCTCTGCTCTGCCTCCTCCGCGATCATGCCCCCGCTGCCACTTCTCCCGCCTCCCAGGTCTGAGGCACCAATCAGCTGTTTGGTGGGCAAGCCTGGGAGGGAGAGAAGCCGAGCAGGGCATTGCTCAGGAGAGGAGGTAGAGCAGAGATGAGCTGGGGTGGGGAGCAGTTCCCCTGTGCGCTGCCCCCTCCCCCCAGGTACTTGCTGCAGGTGGCCCTCCCCGCGCCCCCCCAGCCCCAGCTCACCTCCACTCCACCGCCTCCCCAGAGCGCACTTTTGGCCGCCCCCAACCGCTTGGCGCCCTAGGCGGCTGCCTACTTTACCTAGTGGTTGCACCGGCCCTGGAGGAAGGAAGCGTGAACCACCAAACTCAGTGTCTTCATGTTCATGGCAAGGGTCAGTGTCCATATTATTCTAAATAAGGAGGATTTTGATCACATATTTGTAGATTTATAATGAAACAAGCTATTTCCTGTCCTTACAGAGCAGCTGCGAGCTCTGGAGAAGAAAAGCAAACCGGGCAACGCGGCGAAGCAGCTTCCTACGCGTAAAGCCTCCATCCCCCCTGCCCGTGAGGGGCTCTCGGCTGGTTCCCCCGTTGGCGCTGCGGGGTGACGGACTCCCCGGCCTGGGACCCCACGAAGGAGAAGCTTTGTGGAGGGGCTCAGCCAGCCCTACCGAGGCTGCCAACGCGGGACCCCGACTCCCCGCACCCTCTGAAGGCGGCATGTCCTGGGCCCACAGCGTCACGCCAGACACGCGGTTCTGCTGCAGACTCGGGGGTCGGGGACTCCGCGGTGCTCAGGGCAAACCCGGGTCCATGACACGCTGGGGCCGGGGGGCGGGTGCGAACCCTGGGGCACTCGGGCACTGGGTGTCCCAGGCCAGCCCCGCCCCAGCCCCGGGACCGGGCAGGGAGGCAGCACAGCCAGAGGCACCGCGAGTCACCCCCTGGCGGGGCCGGGCTGCAGCGGCAGGGTCTGGGTGCAGCGCCCGGATATGACTGCCTTGGCTGGGGTTTGGGGGACCCCGGGCTCCTCCCGCCTCATTCCCCCGGCCCGCAGCACCCCTAGAGCCCCACCAGGAGCACTGACCGGAAGTGAGGGGCGGACGCGGGCGCGCAACGGACCGGCGGCAGGGAGCGGAAATACGTTGCCCCGGTGCCCGCTCCTTTCGAGTCCCACTGGGAACTTCCGGTTCGGCAGTGACCTCTTCCGGGAATCGCTCTAACGGACCCCCAGCGGGTGAAGCGCACCCCGCCATTTCCCTGGCTGGGGAGCGAGTGGAGCAGGGACCGGGCAGGGCCGGGGAGTGCGTGGGCAGGAGGGGCAGGGCTGGGGGTCCCCGCTGCAGTGCACTGGCTGGAGCCCGCCCCCCGCAGCGCGCTGGGGCGGGGCGAGGAGACAACATCTCCCCGGGGGGGGCCTCCCCAGCTTCATGGCAGCTTCTGCTTCCGGCGTCGCCCTGCCGGCCCCTCGCTCGAAAGATGGGAAGGTGGGGCAGGGCCTGGCAGCGACTGGCGGGAGATGGAGGCAGGGGAGAAACCACATCTCCCATGATGCACTGGGGCCTGCAGCAGGTGGGGGAGACCCTATATCTCCCATGATGCACTGGCTCACTCCCTCTCCCCGCCCAGCTCAGGGGCAGCCTCACCCAGTTACTGAGCTTGTGGCCCCGGGATTTCCCCTCCCCTGCCCTGCGCCTCCCCCACAGTCTCCATAGGGTTTGCAGGTGGGGTGCCTTTGTGGGTTGGGGTTAGGGGAAGATGGGAGGGGCTGGGGGCAACTCAGGTTGTGAGGGTGGCCACTCACGTGTTCCCAGAATGCCAGGGAGACAGGGCGGGGGAGGTAATGACTGTTATAGGAGCAACTTCTCTTGGGGAGAGAGACAAGCTTTTGAGCCAGGCAGGGTTCTTCTTCAGGGCTGGGAGAGGGTCTCAGAGCTGCCAAGCCAGAGGGGGTACTTGGGACCTTATCAGACTGGCTCAGTGAAGATGGGGTGTTGACAGACCAATACAGACGCTCTCCAGAGAATGGAGCAGCTTCCGCCCATACAGCTAGGCAATGAGCATTTCCCACAGCCTGGAGCCAAGGGGGAGGCGGCAGCTGCTGTTCTAGCTCCTCAGGGACAGCCCTGTCACCCAACAGACACTTCTCACTCAGCCACAGCTAAGGGTGTTGGGTTCCTCTGGTGGGAGTGTGGAGCAGCCATTTGTTTTCCTGTTCGCACTCCTCTGCGGTATGAAAATCGGGGAGGGGAGGCAGAAGCCCCACTTCCCTCCCTAAATGATGTCCATTAGGGGAAGCCAGGACAACAGGGTGGGGTGGCAAGTGGTGGCCAGACTCTTGCCCCAGGGTAGAGTGTAGCTCAGGGTCCAGCTCAACTTTCTCCCTGTACCACTGGCCCCTCGTCCCCTTCCACCACTAGGTCAACCCGGGAACTAAGGCAGGAATAGAGTGAGGAAGCAAGTCAAGCTGAGCAAGGCAGGCAAAAGCGAGTCTTGCCATCATGGGCCTCTCACAACGATGTCCTTTTTGTGTGCCACAGCTGACAAAAACATCCCGGACAGAGAAGCAGCAGGCCAAAAGAGAGCCATGGAGCTCCCGAAGTAGCTCAGTTGGGAGAGCATTAGACTGAAGATCTAAAAGTCCCTGGTTCAATCCCAGGCTTTGGCAGGCCCTTTCCTCCTCCTTTGTGCAGGGGTGGCTTGTTTTCTGGGAGGGCATTGGCACCTTTACCTGAGGCGGGTCCCTGATTTTGAGCTTCCCAGCAGGACAACAGAACAACAACTGGCCCACCTGACCTTTAACAGTAAGAGAAGGGAGCTGTCTTTCCCTGGCAACTTATTGGTGGACCCAATATGGCAGGAAGAGAGTGAAGTAGGGCAGCCGTCAGGAAGGGTGTGGGGCAGTGACAGGCAGGGATTGGGGTCGAAAGCTCCTCTGCACAGTTTGGGATGGGAAGGCGGGGTTAGAATTTCCCTCCAAAGCTATTTTAGGGTCTGATCCTACAAGCCTCCCACGTACCCAGTGCAGGATGGCTCCAGACTCCTCACCCAGTCCAGTGTTGGTGTATACAGCAGAGAATTGGAAGCAGCAAATCGCGGGGGTCATATAAAGAGACTAGAAATACAACAATTTACTTCTGAAAGAGAAGAAAAGACGACATTACCAAGCTGCATAATGGGGCGACCTGACCCTCAGAGACTGCGAAGGGAAATCTCAGGGGCTCTGCTCACCTGGCCCCAGGCCTGTGTCCTCAGGACAGGTCTGTGGGAGAAGGGAAATCGCCAGAGAGAGGAGTGGGACCCAGTGTGGATTTTTGGGCTGTGGCAGGGAATTTAGGTCCTGAGACTGGAGCCATAAAGAGGGAGTGAGTGAAGGCTCCCCTCTGCTTTCAGGCTGAAGGAATCCTGGGTTGGTCAGTCTGTCCAGGGGGGGTCACATTGCTCACAGGCAAAGAGCGGAGGAGAACTGCCCCCAGAATGACACATGCAGATCCTGGAGAAAAAGAAAGAGAAAAGAGACCAGCAGCAGGTGAAGGTGGCTGAGTGGGGGATTCCCTTGTGTGTGTGACGGAGCACTTGGGAAGCTGTGTCCATTCAAACACACTGAGCTTTAATATGGAGGAAGGCCGGACTTCTGTGACTTGGTAAAGGATTTAGGTGTCATAATGGACATACAACTCAGCATGAAATCCCCGTGCGATGCTGTGGCCATCCTTGGATGCACAGACAAGGAGAATAGTGACTAGAAATAGGGCACCAGAGATATCTCTGTATACCACCATGGTCAGACCAACACCGGAATCTTGCATACAGTCGTGTTGGCCGCATTTTAAAAGGAAGAATGAAAAATTGGACAGGGGACAGAGAACCAGCCCCCCCCCCCAAAAAAAAAGGAGCTGAAAAGTTGCCTTTCAGTGCGATACAAGAGCTGAATCTGTTCAGTTTCTCACAAAGACCAAGAGGTCACTTGATGACAGTGCGCAAATCCCCTCACAAAGAGAAACCTGGGTACGAAAGGGCTCTTTAACTGAGCAGCGAAAGGCACAACAAGAACCAATGGCTGGAAGTTCATGTCAGAGAAACTGACATTAGAAATTTGGGACACATTTGAGATTGGGTGATTAAACATTGGAACAAGGTACCCAGGGCAATGATGGATTCTCCACTCCACGTGGAGGTGACAGGAGGGGGCAGGAGGTGCTGAAGCAAGTGCTCTCAGGTGATATAGAAAACAATTTCTCTCCGGTGCTTGGCCGGTGGGCCTTGCTTACATGCTTAGGATCTCACTGATATCCATTTTGGGGGGTTAGGAAGGAATTTCCCCCAGGTCAGATTGGCAGGGATATTGGAGTTTTTGCCATCCCCTGTGGCATGGGGCACAAGTGACTTGCCTGGATCAGCTGGGTGTCATGTGTCTGGGGGTCACACTGGATTATTTTGTTGTCTTGACTGGCCTGAAAATCTAGACCTGGATGTTCTGGCTCTAATGTTGCAATGTCTGACCTATGGTCACTCCAGCTCCCAAGTGCCTCTTCCGAGTCGAATCCCCAGCCAGTCTTCAGAGGACGGCAGCTGCTGCGCAAGGCAATCGGAGCTGGTGGGAGTGACTCTGGGGCAGTCACTAGCCACAGAAAACAGACCCTCTCCCAACACCCCGACTGCTGCCCCTCAGGTCTCTGGCCGTACAGGAGATGGGCCAGGCCCCCGTGGGAGGAATGAGGGGGATAGAAACCCCCAGGATGCAGAGTTGTGTGTTTCAGCCATGTTGGTGCATGGGTCTCACTCAGACCCATGCACTGTACCCACACGCAGAGCCAGTTCGGACTGTTGAACCCCAGACCCATGACGGACGTGTTCAGCTCAGCATCAGTTGGGCTTTAACCCATGAGAAATAACCCTGGAGTTATAGTGGGGTCTCAGGGCCAGAGGACCCCAGACCCCTGAGCTGTCAGCGGAGAGCCAGGTGACCCGTCAGCACGAGGCCTTGTGCGTCAGCAGGAGGCCTTGTGCGTGGGGGGAAGACACATGGCTCAGGGAAAGGGGAAGATCACACACACAGCCGGAGCCCTCACCCGGTCCTGCACCCCTGCCCCAGCCCGGTGCCCGATCCTGCACCCTGAACCCCTCATTTCTGGCTTCACCCCAGAGCCTGCACCCCCCCCATTAGCGCCCTCACCCCTCCTGCATCCCACCCCCCTGCCCCAGCCCAGTGATAGTGAGTGTGGGTGGGGGAGAGCAAGCCACCAAGGGAGGGAGAATGGAGTGAACTGGGGGCGGGGCCTCTGAGAAGGGGCAGGGCAGGACCTGAGAGAAGGGGCGGGGCTAAGGGGTTCGGTATTGTGCAGAAAGTTAGTAACCTGACATCAGGCCTGGCATAGGTGCTGCCTTTTGGTTTTGCCAGTAGGTTCCCCCATCCCAGCTCTGCCCTCTCCCCCAAGGCCCCAGCCCCACCTCCACCCCACCCTGCTCTGCCCCCTTCCCTGAGGGCATCCCACTCAATCCTTCCTGCCCCCTCCTGCCTTAAGGGCAGGGTGTGTGTGTGTTTGGAGGGGCTCAGCTCCCCCCAACTGGCAATTTTCAGCATATTCATGCACTTTTCATATTCAACCATTTGGGAGCCCTGTGGATGCGATGGGGTGTCTGGAATGGGGCGTGTGTGATCCCACGGTGCCCCTTCCCCTCTGCCTGCAGAGCTGAGGACAGATGGGTCTGAGGAGCAGAGCAGGAGCTCTGGGAAGGAGAAGAGCAATATGAAGATGGTGTCTAAGACGAGGCCAGGTGACTTCTGTGGAGGGAGACATGCTGGACAATGCCAAGGATTGGGGAGACAACCAGGTGTGAGCCCAGGGCGCAGAGAGCTGGGGAGGATGTCTGTGTCTGAAACACTTCCCTGTCCTCTCTCACAGATGGAGTCCAAGAGGGATAGGAAGGAGAGAATGAGCACCCCAGTACTCAAGAATAATAAGGTGCATCCTAGCTGGGCCCAGGGCTCTGCGGGGTTAAGACCAGTGGAAGGGACAAGAGTCTCCTGTGCAGAGTGACGATTTTGGGTGCAGGTGCACTGGGATGCTTCTAATTGTAGCTCCGAGAATATCATGGGAAGGGGGTTCAGAGTAGATCCCTGGGGTGTGGGAGATGCGAAAAAAAGAGCCCCGTCATCACAGTAGAGCGTGACCGTAACTTTTGTTTTTCCTTCTTGCATTGTGTTTGGCACCAAGGGAAAAGAAGTGTGTGTGTGTGTCTTGATGCCAGGCAAGACCTGTCCAGCTCACCCTCTCTCTCTTTTTACTGCCTCCTACCACAGGCCCTGGGCCGGAGAAGTGCACATTGATCCCCACAGGCTTGGTCTCGAGGCCTGCACCATCTGGCGGGAGGGAAAAGAATCATACCAGGTCCTGGAGGCTGGGTAGCTGGATTACCCAGCTGATATTCTATGATTCTATGATTCTATGAATTACTAGTGCTAATCACAATTGTCACATTTACAAATTCTATTCAGATCCCACGATGTGAAGTGTCAAAAGGAGGAAACACATGGACGGCTACACATGCAACCTGTGGTAATAAAGCTAATGAAGACTATGAGAATCTCCCCATAGAAAGATGTACCACTAATACTCCAACAGGAATTTGGCAGTGTCGGTATATGGTTTATGGATTAGATGGGGGAATCCCAACCAGGTGGAGAATATCAAATTTATCAGGAAATATCGCATGGTACTCCCTGGGTGCTGCCATGATTAATGATAGTGGAAAACACAGTTACCCACCTATGTGGTTTGTTACAGAGGGTCCAAAGAATATAACCCTCTGGTCTCCTGGAGCAAATGAACCCTCTTGGGAAAATAGGGCCCCACATTTAGGGTGTGATGTTACCATATGTAACCAGAATGGTACTTCCATGGAAGATAATCCCTGAATGTGTGATTGTTATGTACATATTACATTAGGCGTAAAATCCCCTTTGGGACGCTGGGTGTATGATGAGTTAACCATTTTACAGAATGTAACCCTACAGGTGATATGGATGCCAAGTTGGAAGAATCCAAATTTAAAGTGGCCACAGCCTGGAGCCAAGAATATTCCCCGACGAGCAAATGTATGGGAGCCATTGTGGGAGCAGGTGCAGCCAGCACTTTTTAACATGTCCTTTCACTCTATTACATGGGTGGTACGCCCCAAGGAATGGTGGGTGGACCAAATCCATCCTAATTGTAGTATGTACATAAAAGGATTGAAACAACAATTCAATGCATGGGTGAGGGGACACACCTGGAATCATCGTCTGAAAAGGGGGTTGTGGGCAGCGGGGAACACTATGCTGGGTACATGGAATCTGGGGGACGAGTCGGTAACCAAACAATTAGTAAGCCAAAATGTGAAATTTCAACCAGAAATTAATGAATTAATGGCACAGCAACTATCAGCAGTTGCCACAAGGTGGAGGACAGCAGTAGAGGTAAACTTGCAGTTAACTCATTGGGCAGGGGACCTGTTGACATGGCTAGAGGATGGCTTCAGAAGACTAACATGGGGAGAAGTGTGCGTAGGTATTCAAAATGCTCAGTTAATAATGTTAATGGATATTATGAGAGATGCTTGGTCAGAACAATGGCCTTCAGTATTAAATCGGGAGGCTAGCCCATATCTATCCACAATTGCAAAAACATACCCATCTACCTGGAAAATAACATCCCCGACCTATGGGGACAGTTCTTGTGTAATTGTTACTATGATACCATGGGAAGGAAATGCAAATAAGGTGGTTCCCTTGAACCCTATGGGAGTTAGTAGGGAAGGGGGTGCACGTTGGGAGCCACTAGGGAATAGGTGGGGGGGCTGGAATGGTGTAAATTGGACTGTCATCACATTAAGCAGTTGTATATCCAGAGGAGGAATATGGATGTGCCCCTCTTCTATGACTATGGAGGAGCAGGATCAATGGCCTATTGCAAAGGGGGGGCATTTAGGGGTAATGTATATGGGGTACGGTGTATTCTGTTGGGAATGTATGCAATCCTGCAATATAACACTAGGAGGCAAAATCCTTCCAGTGTATGACCAAATTATAAACTTCTATACACTGCCACCTGGACTATGGTGCACCAATGGATCAGTGGACTTCATCGTTGTAAACAATCGAACCGGCACCTACTACCCCATGCCGTACCAAGTAGTTGAATTGGTTTGGACAATACCAAATTTCACTGTGGATATTCAATGGACACACAATATGGACAAAAGTACACAAACATTACACGAGCAACTTGCTGCAAGCGCCAACAGTTGGACACACTTACAATACACACTACAGGATGGCGCTGACAAAATTTTAACCTTATCAAAGGAGGAGAAGCAGTGTTTTTGGTTGTGGCCAGGATGTTGGACCATACTGCAGTGGTCAGGACTCTCGGTGTTGCTGTGGATTATCATAGCAGCTAGTGTATTGTTAACTATATGTGTGTTACATTGCATATGGAAACGATCAAGGGGGGCACAACCCCCTAGAGAACAGCCACTAATTATAACCTATAAGTAATGTAGTAAGCCCCCCCCACCTATGTGTACTAGACAACCCGGACCCAACCTTCTCGGGCCCACTATACTGGGAAGTCTGGAACACTAATTGGAATAGGTGTCGTATGCCCGTACAAGAGAAGGTGCAGGGCATGGTACTACACAAGGGGCAGTGGGACAGATGGAGCATCGACACCTGCCACCTTGATGCCTGGCCCTATCAGGAAATGTGTCGCCATATGTCCTATGCTTTTCCAGGGATACCTGGGCAAGAGGATCCCAAAAGAAAAAGAAAAAAAGGGGTGGAGTGTTAGGATATAGATATTCAGGCCTGCCTGTAAAGGCCTATACTTTAAGAATTTAGGTGTATTCTTATCACTTGGCTAGTTAGAGGTATAAAAGAAAGAATCAAAATCACTGTCTGCCAATGTAAGGTCCTTCTCTTACTGTGACAGTCTGGGGCCCTGTTCTTAGGCTAAGGCCTTTGGCTAAGCGACAGAGGCAGCCATAAGCTCGGAAGCGACCGGTCACATCCTCACATTCCAAAGTAGTCACATGGAAAGAAGGTGCTATTGGGCTGTTAGGAATACAATCCTGTCCTGATAGTGCCTATCAGCTCCAGAGAAAGGGAAGTGCATAGAAAATGTAAAAGAAAAGTTAGTTTGATAGCATCCTGTCTGGCAAGAACTCACTTATCAATACTGGGATGTGAAATCCTCACTTCTGTATTGTCTTGCCATTATAGTTCCCACTTTGCTATTGTTTGTCTGTATAATCTCTGTCTGGTTCTGTGATTGTTCCTGTCTGCTGTATAATTAATTTTGCTGGGTGTAAACTAATTAAGGTGGTGGGATATAATTGGTTACATAATCATGTTACAATATGTTAGGATTGGTTAGTTAAATTTTAGTAGAATGATTGGTTAAGGTATAGCTAAGAATATTACTATATAAATTAGGGGCAAACAGGAAGTAAGTTGGGATTCGGAAATAAGGAAAAGGAACTTGTGTTTAAGCTTGCTGGAAGTTCACCCCAATAAACATCGAATTGTTTGCACCTTCGGACTTCGGATATTGTTGCTCTCTGTTCATGTGAGAAGGACCAGGGAAGTGAGAGAGTGAAGGAATAAGCTCTCTAACAAGTTGGTTGAGTTCAGGATCCTGACACAGGGAAGAAAGGTAAGCAGCAGGATACGGACCCTGGACTTCAGGAAAACAGACTTCGACTCCCTCAGGGAACGGATGGGTAGGATACCCTGGGGGAACTAACGTGAAGGGGAAAGAAGTCCAGGACAGCTGGCTGTATTTCAAGGAATTCCTGTTGAGGTTACAGGGATAAACCATCCCGATGAGTCGAAAGAATAGTAAATATGGCAGGCGACCAGCTTGGCTTAACGGTGAAATCCTAGCGGATCTTAAACATAAAAAAGAAGCTTACAAGAAGTGGAAGGTTGGACATATGACCAGGGAAGAGTATAAAAATATTGCTCGGGCATGTAGGAATGAAATCAGGAGGGCCAAATCTCACCTGGAGCTGCAGCTAGCGGGAGATGTCAAGAGTAACAAGAAGAGTTTCTTCAGGTATGTTGGCAACAAGAAGAAAGCAAAGGAAAGTGTGGCCCCTTACTGAATGAGGGAGGCAACCTAGTGACAGAGGATGTGGAAAAAGCTAATGTATTCAATGCTTTTTTTGCCTCTGTCTTCACTAACAAGGTCAGCTCCCAGACTGCTGCGCTGGGCATCACAAAATGGGGAAGAGATGGCCAGCCCTCTGTGGAGATAGAGGTGGTTAGGGACTATTTAGAAAAGCTGGACGTGCACAAGTCCATGGGGCTGAACGAGTTGCATCCGAGAGTGCTGAAGGAATTGGCGGCTGTGATTGCAGAGCCATTGGCCATTATCTTTGAAAACTCGTGGCGAACCGGGGAAGTCCCGGATGACTGGAAAAAGGCTAATGTAGTGCCAATCTTTAACAAAGGGAAGAAGGAGGATCCTGGGAACTACAGGCCAGTCAGCCTCACCTCAGTCCCTGGAAAAATCATGGACCAGGTCCTCAAAGAATCAATCCTGAAGCACTTGCATGAGAGGAAGGTGATCAGGAACAGCCAGCATGGATTCACCAAGGGAAGGTCATGCCTGACTAATCTAATCGCCTTTTATGATGAGATTACTGGTTCTGTGGATGAAGGGAAAGCAGTGGATGTATTGTTTCTTGACTTTAGCAAAGCTTTTGACACGGTCTCCCACAGTATTCTTGTCAGCAAGTTAAGGAAGTATGGGCTGGATGAATGCATTATAAGGTGGCTAGAAAGCTGGCTAGATTGTCGGGTTCAACGGGTAGTGATCAATGGCTCCATGTCTAGTTGGCAGCCGGTATCAAGTGGAGTGCCCCAAGGGTTGGTCCTGGGGCCGGTTTTGTTCAATATCTTCATAAATGATCTGGAGGATGGTGTGGATTGCACTCTCAGCAAATTTGCGGATGATACTAAACTGGGAGGAGTGGTAGATACGCTGGAGGGGAGGGATAGGATACAGAAGGACCTAGACCAATTGGAAGATTGGGCCAAAAGGAATCTGATGAGGTTCAATAAGGATAAGTGCAGGGTCGTGCACTTAGGACAGAAGAACCCAATGCACAGCTACAGACTAGGGACCGAATGGCTAGGCAGCAGTTCTGCAGAAAAGGACCTAGGGGTGACAGTGGACGAGAAGCTGGATATGAGTCAGCAGTGTGCCCTTGTTGCCAAGGAGGCCAATGGCATTTTGGGATGTATAAGTAGGGGCATAGCGAGCAGATCGAGGGACGTGATCGTTCCCCTTTATTCAACATTGGTAAGGCCTCATCTGGAGTACTGTGTCCAGTTTTGGGCCCCACACTACAAGAAGGATGTGGATAGATTGGAGAGAGTCCAGTGAAGGGCAACAAAAATGATTAGGGGGTCTAGAACACATGACTTATGAGGAGAGGCTGAGGGAGCTGGGATTGTTTAGCCTGCAGAAGAGAAGAATGAGGGGGGATTTGATAGCTGCTTTCAACTACCTGAAAGGGGGTTCCAAAGAGGATGGCTCTAGACTGTTCTCAATGGTAGCAGATGACAGAACGAGGAGTAATGGTCTCAAGTTGCAGTGGGGGAGGTTTAGATTGGATATTAGGAAAAACTTTTTCACTATGAGGGTGGTGAAACACTGGAATGCGTTACCTAGGGAGGTGGTAGAATCTCCTTCCTTAGAGGTTTTTAAGGTCAGGCTTGACAAAGCCCTGGCTGGGATGATTTAACTGGGAATTGGTCCTGCTTCGAGCAGGGGGTTGGGTCCCTTCCAACCCTGATATTCTATGATTCTATGAATGTTTTCAACAAAAACATCTCTTTTTGTAAACCGGCCAAATTTCCTCAAGATATTTTTTGAACGAAAACTTTTGTTCAGTTCTAATTAACACCTGTAATTGCACATAATCAATGAATGTTTCCTGATTCGTAGTACTGTAATTTATCAACTGACCATCATTGATGAGAGGAAGGGGTAAGAACATCTCTTAAACCCTGTCCCCAAACATCACATTATGCGAACTGGATAAAACGCTCCAAGAAAGCACATTCCTAAGCAATAACCATGTTCTGTGACTTTACTGGTGAAAGAAATGGAGTCAGAGGAATGGAGGGAGCTCCGGTTCTCTGGATGAGTGTTGATCATGGGGTTCACAGCCTCCAGGAAGGCTTAAACTAAACCCAAAATGACAGGTATGTCCTACACCAGCTACATGTAGAGTTTTAGGCCAGAAGGGACCATGAGATCATCCAGTCTGACCTCCTCTATATCACAGGCCACGAACACACCCAGCACGCTCACATCAAGCCCAACATCGAAGATGAAACCAAACTATTGCAGCCCACAGGTGACTAGACTCTTACATGCCAAAGCCATGGAGCCCCACCCAGCCTGAGCGAAACAAAGCATGGGGGCAAAAACTAGATCAGTCTCATAATACTTCCCCTGCGTCATAATACTGCCCTTGAAGGGGCACTAGCCTTCGCCACCCCCACCCACCTCGGTTCCAGTGTCTCTGGTGTCTAAACAGGATTTCCTTAAATCAAAACAGCCGGCTTCTCCCACCTCCTGCTGCAGGATTAAAGGAAAGCAGTGCTTTCTTATGTTAGCCACAGGATCTGATCATCTCCTCTATTAATTGGATGATTTAAGGAGCTGATGACCCAAACCAACATCATTGTTAACCCACCGACTTATGGAGTCAGTCTTGGTTGTGACCTGGATATGATCATTGTTTTCAGAGGTTCACAGATTCCAAGGCCAGAAGGGACTTTTGTGATCAGCTTGTCTGGACTCCTGTGTAACACAGGCCAGGGATCTGCCCCACAATAATTCCTGCTCGAACTAGAGCAGATATATTTTTTTTAAATCATCCACTCTTGATTTAAAAATGGTCAGTGATGGAAAATCCACCACAACCCTGGGTAAATGGTGCCAGTAGTTAATTACCCTCACTATTAAACATGTTTGAGAGGGATAGCCATGTTAGTCTGTTTCAGCAAAAACAATGAGGAATCCTGTGGCGCCTTGAAGACTAATAAATTTATTTGGGCATAAGCTTTCATGGGCTGGAACCCACTTCATCAGATGCATGAAGTGGAAACTTCAAGTGGGCAGATATAGATAAACATGCAAACACAGGTACAAGGCCTGTCATGTACACCGGGAGATGGTAGTTTCCAGGGCTGCTACCAGCAGGTCAGGCTCCATTGAGATTATTGAGATGCAGGCTCAACTCCCTCAGGCCGTCTTCCCCATTATTTCCACCTGTGCCCAGCATGCTTTCAAGAAGGTCCCGGATTCAGGCAAGCCTACCAAAAGCTTTGTCAGTATCCGTCAGGGTGCCTCAGAGTCCTTTTTGGATTTTACCAACAGATTGCATGAGGCTATCCTCCGACAGGTGGATAACACTGAGGCAGCTCACGAGCTCCTGTTAAAATTGGCAGTTGAAAATGCAAACGAGGATTGCCGCCGTGCTCTCCAGGCAGCGCAAGCCTCTGGTATTTTAGAGCTCTCAGACATGCTGCGGGCGTGCCAGAACGTCGGCACACAAGCCCACAAAGCTGGAGTTCTGGCTGCCGCCCTGAGAAAAACCGGGAAGGAGGGGAAGCGTTGTTACCGCTTTGGAAAGGAGGGTCATTTTCAGCGGAAGTGCCGCTCATCTAAGGCACCAGCCCGACCCTCAAAGAAGTGCCCCAAGTGTGGGAAAGGTTATCACTGGGCTATTCAGTGTCGTAGCGGGTCGAGAAACCGCACGATGGGTCCCCCCCGAACCCAGGGCCAAACGGGGCTGTTTCCCACTCAGACAACCGCTCCTCTGCCTTAAAATCCGTAGACTCTATGAGGGCGGCGACTGCTGGAAGTGCAGGGCTTGATTTGATCATGCAGGAGGACACTGACTTTCGGCTGCCAGGGGAGGTCTGTGCCATACCTACACAGGTGACGGGACCTCTCCCTGCCGGCTTTGTGGGTCTTGTTCTCCCTCGCTCACATGCTGGGAAACAGGGCTTTTTTGTCATTCCAGGGGTCATTGATGCTGATTACACTGGCATTATTAAGGTTCAGGTGTGGACTCATCTTCCACAGTCGCTCCTGCGTGGACGGTCAATTGCACAATTGATTTTAGTCCCCTATCAGGTGCCAGCTGCCGAGGACCGAACTCGGGGCGGAGGCGGCTTTGGATCGACGTTGTCTCACTCGCCGTCTCACAGGGCGTCTTCTCCACTTGTTGCTCTGACAATGTCAGTCCGCTTCTCAAAACCTCAGTTAACACTTCTCTTAAATGATGTTCCTTTTACAGGGCTGGTGGACACTGGAGCTGACGTTACGGTGATTCGTGATCTGGAGTGGCCGGTTAGTTGGCCTACGGTTCCTTCTAAAGAATTGTGGGGGATCGGGGGTAGTAAACCCGGGCGCCAAAGTTTGTCTTGGGTCACAGTCTCTAAACCGGGAGGCCGTACCCTTGCTACTATCCGCCCTTTTGTACTCCCTGTCCACCTCAATATTTGGGGCCGTGATTTACTTACAAAGTTAGACACCACCCTCGATCTTAACATCTGATGGCCCAAAACCCTCCCTCACCCACCGTGCCCTCCGCATTACGCTTGGTATGGCAATCCTTAGAGCCCGTATGGATTGACCAGTAGCCCCTCCCTCTAGAAAAGCTAAAAGCGCTTCTTTCGCTTGTGCAGTAGCATTTCCAAGCACAGCTATTGGAGAGCTCCACTAGTCCCTGAGGGCAATGCACGCACCGATCGCGCGTTGCGTGGTCAGGTAAATTCCCTTTTTTCTGACCCCATTGAAAGCCATGCCTTTTTTCATCAGTCTGCCTCTGTTTTGGCCCGGCAGTTTCACATTTCTGCTGATCATGCACGTTCCATTGTTCGTTCCTGCCCCCACTGTGCTGCTGCTCCTACCTTTTCTTATGCCGTTAACCCCAGAGGTACCGCAGCAAATCAGCTGTGGCAAAAGGATGTTACTCATGTGCCACAATTCCGCCCCTATTCGTTTTTACATGTTTCCGTTTATACTTATTCGGGCTTCCTTTGGGCAACCCCACAACGTGGGGAAGCCACTAACAAAGTTATTCACCATTTGCTGGCCTGCTTTTCTGTTATGGGTCGTCCCTGCCGAATAAAAACAGATAATGCCCCAGCCTACTGCTCTGCAGCCCTCTCCACCTTTTGTGCCCACTGGGACGTCCGTCTTAAACACGGAATCCCTTATAATTCCACGGGCCAAGTCATTGTTGAACGTGCCAATCGCATACTCAAAACCTTGCTTGATAAACAATTAAAACAAGGGGAGCTGCGTCTCCGAACCTTAGGAGACATTCAACAACAAATGCATATCCTCTTGTTTACTTTAAATAATTTAACATTGAATGCAGATCAGCAGACCCCTGCGGATTGGCATTTTCACAAATCTGAGGTACTGGAAAGACCGTGTGTCTTTTACTGTCAGCTGCCTGATCCACAGTGGCTGGGCCCAGTACCTCTAATCACTTGGGGTCGGGGATATGCTGCTGTGTCTCTCCCTGCAGGACCGTTGTGGGTTCCAGCTCGGTGTGTGTGACCGGCACTTAAACAACATGGCATGGCACCAGGGGCTGTCGAATCCCATACCAGAGTTTCAGCTGACTTTGGAGGAGACCGCGTTGTCCCCCGAGTCGACAACGACGGGACGGAAACGGAGGAGACGTAGTGTCCCAAACCGGCCCGTGACATGGGGAGCAGTAAAAGCATTGGTCGCCGTGGCCCAACAAAGACTGGCAGCAGATCAACAGCCAGAGACTCCTAAGACTTTGTTTGTGGCGATTCTCGCCCAAATCACTGCTAATTCTGTGATGATTGTGTGCCTTTTGTGCCTGCTATTTCCTGTAGGGGTTGGCTCGGAAGCGCTTCCCCCGTTATGAGCCCGAATGACATATAACATATGGGAAAGATTGGCTTCAATAGCAAATGTTACCCACTTTTGTCTATCTAATTCTTTAGCAGCCAGAGATTTGTTAGGTACATGCCTTATTCCAATATGTCATCACCCTGAGGAGATGGAAAATAAGACACTGTTTTCTCCTTATGAGAATCTTTCTTCCCAGTACTCTAGCATGGCTAATTGGGGCCCGGCCAACTATACTCTGCCTTGCACGGCTATATCCCTCCACACACTGTACCCGGCCGGGGCTGACAATGTCACCTGTGCGCGTGTAGTTAACTGCACTAGTACAAACGTGCCTTTGGGCTGTCGAAAAATTTCTCAACCCCTTTTAAATTGTTCCCATGCTGTTAATGTTTCATACAATTATGGCCATATCATCCTACCATCAGGATGATTTTTTACTTGCGGTTCACGCACCTTTAATTATATCCCTGCAAATTTAAGTGATGGCACCCTTTGCTGTCTTAGTAGAATGACACTTATATTGCCTTTTGCTGGTCAAAAACGTAGTAGAAGAAGTGTACACCTTTCATATGATTGTATTGCAGATGTTGAGCTTTTTAGTCGTGCTGAGTATGCTGCTTTAGCAGCCTCTATTGTTGGGGTCCCCACGCTTGCCATGTATTCAGCCAGAACTTTAAATAACCTGGCATGCTTTGCAGCAAAAGGCAATTAATACAACATCCCAGGCTAGTGCCTTACTTAACACAGAACAACACGAATTAAGGGATGCAATCTTGGATAACAGAGCAGCCATTGATTTTCTGCTCCTGAAACACCATCTAGGCTGCTCCACGTTTCAGCACATGTGTTGCTTTAATTTAACTGATAATAGTCGCTCCATAGAAACTAGACTGGCTGAATTGGCCAATCTTACAACACACATACGCCAAGATCTGGGGTTTGAGGGTTTTTGGAATTGGCTTACAGGTTGGCTGCCCTCTCTAGAATGGCTGCGACCGCTTTTCGGTTATGCTGTGTTTGTAATTATTGGGCTTATTTTTTGCTGCTCCTGTGTACAATGTATTCCTTCCTTGTTAAGATTTTGTGAAATTTCGCCCTGGAAAGCGCCCCAAGTTATGTCCTTGTCTGTCTGGGAGTTAAACAGCATGACAAAACAAATTGACGGCTACCATGAGATGGCCGAATATCATTAAATAAAAAACAGGGGGATGAAGGGTTCATGTTTAGTTATTCCACCTGGAAGCAGGCAGGGCACACCCTGACTGTTTTGTAGAAGCAATGCACACATTGGTCTATCCAAGGACAAGGGCTAGATATGAACCATGAGAACTTGATTGTTGGGACAGTGACTGTGGGAAGCTTTCTTAGCCTGGGCTCAAGGCCTGAGAACCAGCATTGTAGTAGATAAAAGATGGTAAATAAGTATATTAATCAACGTCATACTTTCCTTTGTGTAACTTTTTGCGGTAGCAGTGTG
This sequence comes from Lepidochelys kempii, assembly GCF_965140285.1. Lineage (NCBI taxonomy): Eukaryota > Metazoa > Chordata > Testudines > Cheloniidae > Lepidochelys > Lepidochelys kempii. The sequence goes on along the minus strand of NC_136400.1, from coordinate 20,096,584 downwards.
AAATGCTTAGGGGGGAGAAATATAATAAAAGGAGAAGGAGGAAGGCGGTGGGCAGAACAGCCCATCTCAGGAGACCAGCCTGCTTCCTTGCACAAAAGCTGTGTTCTGTCTCATCATTGAATTGCCACATCCCATTACACCTTGAGCATCCCAACCAAAATCTCCTTTTCTTACGGCACCCCACAGAGTCACTCTGCTCAAGAGACTCTGGCCCCTCTCCACCTACATCCCCCCGAGCCCTGTCCCCAGCGAGGACGCCCACGGCCGCTGAGGAGGACGACAGCGACTGCGGACGAGGAACTGGAAGCACTGACCTGGCAGCCAGGTCTGCAGAGGGCAGAGAGCGGAGGCCTTGTTCCGCCCCCTTGGAAAGAGGCCCAAGCGGCTCAGGCCCCCTCCTGCCGTGTTTCCCTCCGGCGAGAGCTCCGGCACCATTCCTCGCCAGAGCCGCTGCGAAAGCCGAGCCGGAGCCCTCGCTCCACAGCGCTCATCATGTTGTGGGTCGTCTTGTGTTGCGTGTGACATGTTGTGGGTTATTTTGTGTTGAGTGAGTGTGTGTTTGTGAGATGTTGTGGGTCGTGTGTGTGATGTTTTGTGTGTGTTGCTTTCCGTGTCGCGGTGTGTGTGTGTCTTTGTCGTGTGTTATTTTTGTGTGTCGTGTTCTGTGCCCTTCTGTGTCATCGTATCGAAAAGCATTTTGGTGAATAATTCGAGGAGAGCTTTAGCACTAGTACTTGTCGATAATTTAAGTCTCCTTAGGAGTAATTTTCTTGACCCAATCGCTACGAACTCTTCAGGAGAGACGCTGGATTGCTGGAGTCTTTACCACTAGATACTTGTAAAGAATGATTTTCTACCTTGAGTCCTTTGCACGAACCGATCTGTTCCAACGCACCAAAGGAGAATGCCTTTGCTTTTCTGCTGGAGGATTCCGTGGGAAATTTATCAGAGGACGGCTGAGGAATGAATTGTCTCATTCCTAGTCAGTTTCACGGACCGATTTTAGTCCAAATCTCCAGGAGCTAATTATGAATATAGTACGGAGGATGATTCCATGTGTAATTAATTGCTAACATTGATCAGAAAGAACTGCCTCCTTTTTAGTCATTTCTACCAGATCGTCAACTGATATCTACCTAATCACAAGGAGCCAATCTGAAAGGCTTTTGGAGGAGGATTCCATTTGTCATTGATTATAAGCATTGATCAGTTATAACTTTCTCTTTTTTAGCAATTTTCTCGATAAATCCTTGCTAAATGCCAAAGAGAGAATAGACTTGCTTTTTGGTGCATGGTTCCATGAGGAGGACATCAGGATACCTGATTTCGAATGACGTTCTCATTTTCAGTAATTTTCGCAACCTGCTCTGTACCGTCTGACGAGAAGTGAATCCTCGGGGCTTTCAGGAAGATTCCCTCTCAAATTTATCTGTCGCACAGGTCAAAGATGAATTTCTCTATTTTAGTATATTTCGAGAAAGGATTTCTTCCAAATCACCAGCAGGGAATCGAAAAGCGTTTTGGTGAATCATTCGAGGAGAAATGGATCACTAGTACTTGTCAATAATGTATGTCTCATTATGAGTAATTTTCTTGAACAGATCTCTACCAAATGATCAGGCGAGATTACGTATGGCTTTTCGAGGAAGAGTGCATGAGACATCAACGGCTACATCTGATTAGGAATGAAAGTCTCATTTTTAGCACTTTACACTACCCATCTGTATGTGTGACGTGTTCTGTGTGTGTGTGCGTCGGTATCGTGCTGTGTGTGTTGTCTTGGGTGGCCACAACACAGGGAAATGCACAAAGCATTCCCCTCCTGGAGGAAGAGTGACACGACGTGGCCACTCAGGAGTAATACACAAACAATCCCAAGCCTCCCCCCCACCCCCCACCCCGGAGCAACAGTGATGTCTGTGGCCAATTCAGGTCATTCAGAAAGCATTTCCCTCATGGAGCAACAGTGACACTGGGTGGCCACTTGGAGTAATGCAGAAAGCATTTCCCTCACGGAGCAATGGTGAAACTGCGTGGCCAATTCAGGTAGTGCTCATATCATTTCCCTCCCGGAGCAACAGTGACACCGGGCAGCCCCTTGGAGTAAGACACAATTCATTTCCTCACGGAGCACCAGTTGCACAAAATGAGTTGAATAATCATAATAATAATTAATAATAAAACTAAACAAAAAATAGGTAGGTAGATTTTCAATAATTGGAAGGTAGAGCAAACAGAAGAAGGCAGATTTCTAAGCAACTACAAATTCGCACGCATACTGAGCCTAAGATCTTCAAGAGACTGGATTCAACAAGTATTTTCCCATCCTACATGTCTTTCGGCAACTTGAAGAGTTTCTGTAGATTAGATTTGCCGTTGTTTCTCTTTACAGATTACACTCCTGTGTTAGGCTGGACTTCCCCCTTCTCGTTTCCTTTGTCTCTTCAGGTACTTTCAGCAGCCTTTCTACTGCCCTGCATGATCTTCGTCCTCTCCGACTTTTCCATGGCTCCCGAGACCTCACTTGTGGGAATGCACTCCGACCCGCGTCCTGTGAAGGGACACGGCACGAGGAGAGAAGAGGAGAGACGAGAAAGAGAGAGTTGGCGAACACAGGAGAGAAAACAGAGAAACAGGAGAGCATGGCGAGCAACTCACCACCTGGAGTCATCCTCTTGGATCCAAGCTTCAGTTGTGGAGAAGACACCGTTCCTGACCAGAGAAACGAGCAGCCTCTGAAAAAGGGGCCTTTTCTCCCTCCTAGCCACAGCTGGTCAGGATCCTTTGCTTACAAACCGAACCCTAATGGACGGGGCTTCCCGACCCGGACTCAGGTGGGGCGTGTGAGAAGTGGGACTGTTCTTAATGTTTCCTCTGAATAGTGTGGGGGTGCCTCAGTTTCCCCTAGGCAGTTCTTAAGTATCTAGGGGGTGGAGTAAGGGTGTATGATCATTGCAGAGCCCTAGAGGGCATATGTGTGCAGGAGTCTGGACACAGAGAATGGCCAACACCCTGTTTCCTGGCAACTGATGGCCTGTGCCCTTCCCCCCCTGCAAGGTTAGAGCTGAAGGGTTGGAGAACAAAGGAATCAGGTGACCTCCTGGCCCGGGAAAGGGACAAAGCCCAGAGGAGGAGGGGCTGGAGGGGGGTTTCAGTTTGGGGCTGGCTGGGACATGGAGTGAAGTGCAGACGTGGTTGTCTGGCTCACTGCCCCCCAAAATGGACCCAGCTGAGGGGTCCCGTTCTCTGCACCTGCAAGCTCTGTTTTAGACCATGTTTCTGTCGTCTAATAAACCTTCTGTTTACTGGCTGGCTGAGAGTCACATCTGACTGCGGAGTTGGGGTGCAGGACCCTCTGGCTTCCCCAGGAGCCCCGCCTGAGCGGACTCGCTGGGGGGAAGCGCACGGAGGGGCAGAGGAGGCTGAATGCTCCGAGGTCAGACCCAGGAAGGTGGAAGCTGTGTGAGCTGTGAGTCCTGAAGACAGGCTGCTCACAGAAAAGCGACTGCCCCAGAGTTCTGACTGGCTTCATAGGGAGCAGTTTCAGAGCATGCCGGGGACTCCGTGACAGGGCGTGAGCAGAGTCCTCACCAAACCAGACACTTCTCTCTCCGAGACTGGCGAGAGCTTGGCTCCCAGATGGAGGGCTCTTGCCTGGCATCACCAACGGTCACAGGCTCGCTGCTCTCACTCACATTGCGTCGCATGAGGGCAGTAGACTCTGAGGCTTGACTTCTTTTTCCTTGCTACTAAAGCCAGCCCAAGGGGAAAAAAACAAGTAAGTTACCATCTCAGGCGGCAACGTCTCAGAGGCTCCTCTGTTTGCCTCTTCCACACGGCGGGGATCCGCCCTCCACTCTCCTCCCATTACACCTTGAGCATCCCAACCAAAATCTCCTTTTCTTACGGCACCCCACAGAGTCACTCTGCTCAAGAGACTCTGGCCCCTCTCCACCTACATCCCCCCGAGCCCTGTCCCCAGCGAGGACGCCCACGGCCGCTGAGGAGGACGACAGCGACTGCGGACGAGGAACTGGAAGCACTGACCTGGCAGCCAGGTCTGCAGAGGGCAGAGAGCGGAGGCCTTGTTCCGCCCCCTTGGAAAGAGGCCCAAGCGGCTCAGGCCCCCTCCTGCCGTGTTTCCCTCCGGCGAGAGCTCCGGCACCATTCCTCGCCAGAGCCGCTGCGAAAGCCGAGCCGGAGCCCTCGCTCCACAGCGCTCATCATGTTGTGGGTCGTCTTGTGTTGCGTGTGACATGTTGTGGGTTATTTTGTGTTGAGTGAGTGTGTGTTTGTGAGATGTTGTGGGTCGTGTGTGTGATGTTTTGTGTGTGTTGCTTTCCGTGTCGCGGTGTGTGTGTGTCTTTGTCGTGTGTTATTTTTGTGTGTCGTGTTCTGTGCCCTTCTGTGTCATCGTATCGAAAAGCATTTTGGTGAATAATTCGAGGAGAGCTTTAGCACTAGTACTTGTCGATAATTTAAGTCTCCTTAGGAGTAATTTTCTTGACCCAATCGCTACGAACTCTTCAGGAGAGACGCTGGATTGCTGGAGTCTTTACCACTAGATACTTGTAAAGAATGATTTTCTACCTTGAGTCCTTTGCACGAACCGATCTGTTCCAACGCACCAAAGGAGAATGCCCTTGCTTTTCTGCTGGAGGATTCCGTGGGAAATTTATCAGAGGACGGCTGAGGAATGAATTGTCTCATTCCTAGTCAGTTTCACGGACCGATTTTAGTCCAAATCTCCAGGAGCTAATTATGAATATAGTACGGAGGATGATTCCATGTGTAATTAATTGCTAACATTGATCAGAAAGAACTGCCTCCTTTTTAGTCATTTCTACCAGATCGTCAACTGATATCTACCTAATCACAAGGAGCCAATCTGAAAGGCTTTTGGAGGAGGATTCCATTTGTCATTGATTATAAGCATTGATCAGTTATAACTTTCTCTTTTTTAGCAATTTTCTCGATAAATCCTTGCTAAATGCCAAAGAGAGAATAGACTTGCTTTTTGGTGCATGGTTCCATGAGGAGGACATCAGGATACCTGATTTCGAATGACGTTCTCATTTTCAGTAATTTTCGCAACCTGCTCTGTACCGTCTGACGAGAAGTGAATCCTCGGGGCTTTCAGGAAGATTCCCTCTCAAATTTATCTGTCGCACAGGTCAAAGATGAATTTCTCTATTTTAGTATATTTCGAGAAAGGATTTCTTCCAAATCACCAGCAGGGAATCGAAAAGCGTTTTGGTGAATCATTCGAGGAGAAATGGATCACTAGTACTTGTCAATAATGTATGTCTCATTATGAGTAATTTTCTTGAACAGATCTCTACCAAATGATCAGGCGAGATTACGTATGGCTTTTCGAGGAAGAGTGCATGAGACATCAACGGCTACATCTGATTAGGAATGAAAGTCTCATTTTTAGCACTTTACACTACCCATCTGTATGTGTGACGTGTTCTGTGTGTGTGTGCGTCGGTATCGTGCTGTGTGTGTTGTCTTGGGTGGCCACAACACAGGGAAATGCACAAAGCATTCCCCTCCTGGAGGAAGAGTGACACGACGTGGCCACTCAGGAGTAATACACAAACAATCCCAAGCCTCCCCCCCACCCCCCACCCCGGAGCAACAGTGATGTCTGTGGCCAATTCAGGTCATTCAGAAAGCATTTCCCTCATGGAGCAACAGTGACACTGGGTGGCCACTTGGAGTAATGCAGAAAGCATTTCCCTCACGGAGCAATGGTGAAACTGCGTGGCCAATTCAGGTAGTGCTCATATCATTTCCCTCCCGGAGCAACAGTGACACCGGGCAGCCCCTTGGAGTAAGACACAATTCATTTCCTCACGGAGCACCAGTTGCACAAAATGAGTTGAATAATCATAATAATAATTAATAATAAAACTAAACAAAAAATAGGTAGGTAGATTTTCAATAATTGGAAGGTAGAGCAAACAGAAGAAGGCAGATTTCTAAGCAACTACAAATTCGCACGCATACTGAGCCTAAGATCTTCAAGAGACTGGATTCAACAAGTATTTTCCCATCCTACATGTCTTTCGGCAACTTGAAGAGTTTCTGTAGATTAGATTTGCCGTTGTTTCTCTTTACAGATTACACTCCTGTGTTAGGCTGGACTTCCCCCTTCTCGTTTCCTTTGTCTCTTCAGGTACTTTCAGCAGCCTTTCTACTGCCCTGCATGATCTTCGTCCTCTCCGACTTTTCCATGGCTCCCGAGACCTCACTTGTGGGAATGCACTCCGACCCGCGTCCTGTGAAGGGACACGGCACGAGGAGAGAAGAGGAGAGACGAGAAAGAGAGAGTTGGCGAACACAGGAGAGAAAACAGAGAAACAGGAGAGCATGGCGAGCAACTCACCACCTGGAGTCATCCTCTTGGATCCAAGCTTCAGTTGTGGAGAAGACACCGTTCCTGACCAGAGAAACGAGCAGCCTCTGAAAAAGGGGCCTTTTCTCCCTCCTAGCCACAGCTGGTCAGGATCCTTTGCTTACAAACCGAACCCTAATGGACGGGGCTTCCCGACCCGGACTCAGGTGGGGCGTGTGAGAAGTGGGACTGTTCTTAATGTTTCCTCTGAATAGTGTGGGGGTGCCTCAGTTTCCCCTAGGCAGTTCTTAAGTATCTAGGGGGTGGAGTAAGGGTGTATGATCATTGCAGAGCCCTAGAGGGCATATGTGTGCAGGAGTCTGGACACAGAGAATGGCCAACACCCTGTTTCCTGGCAACTGATGGCCTGTGCCCTTCCCCCCCTGCAAGGTTAGAGCTGAAGGGTTGGAGAACAAAGGAATCAGGTGACCTCCTGGCCCGGGAAAGGGACAAAGCCCAGAGGAGGAGGGGCTGGAGGGGGGTTTCAGTTTGGGGCTGGCTGGGACATGGAGTGAAGTGCAGACGTGGTTGTCTGGCTCACTGCCCCCCAAAATGGACCCAGCTGAGGGGTCCCGTTCTCTGCACCTGCAAGCTCTGTTTTAGACCATGTTTCTGTCGTCTAATAAACCTTCTGTTTACTGGCTGGCTGAGAGTCACATCTGACTGCGGAGTTGGGGTGCAGGACCCTCTGGCTTCCCCAGGAGCCCCGCCTGAGCGGACTCGCTGGGGGGAAGCGCACGGAGGGGCAGAGGAGGCTGAATGCTCCGAGGTCAGACCCAGGAAGGTGGAAGCTGTGTGAGCTGTGAGTCCTGAAGACAGGCTGCTCACAGAAAAGCGACTGCCCCAGAGTTCTGACTGGCTTCATAGGGAGCAGTTTCAGAGCATGCCGGGGACTCCGTGACAGGGCGTGAGCAGAGTCCTCACCAAACCAGACACTTCTCTCTCCGAGACTGGCGAGAGCTTGGCTCCCAGATGGAGGGCTCTTGCCTGGCATCACCAACGGTCACAGGCTCGCTGCTCTCACTCACATTGCGTCGCATGAGGGCAGTAGACTCTGAGGCTTGACTTCTTTTTCCTTGCTACTAAAGCCAGCCCAAGGGGAAAAAAACAAGTAAGTTACCATCTCAGGCGGCAACGTCTCAGAGGCTCCTCTGTTTGCCTCTTCCACACGGCGGGGATCCGCCCTCCACTCTCCTCCCATTACACCTTGAGCATCCCAACCAAAATCTCCTTTTCTTACGGCACCCCACAGAGTCACTCTGCTCAAGAGACTCTGGCCCCTCTCCACCTACATCCCCCCGAGCCCTGTCCCCAGCGAGGACGCCCACGGCCGCTGAGGAGGACGACAGCGACTGCGGACGAGGAACTGGAAGCACTGACCTGGCAGCCAGGTCTGCAGAGGGCAGAGAGCGGAGGCCTTGTTCCGCCCCCTTGGAAAGAGGCCCAAGCGGCTCAGGCCCCCTCCTGCCGTGTTTCCCTCCGGCGAGAGCTCCGGCACCATTCCTCGCCAGAGCCGCTGCGAAAGCCGAGCCGGAGCCCTCGCTCCACAGCGCTCATCATGTTGTGGGTCGTCTTGTGTTGCGTGTGACATGTTGTGGGTTATTTTGTGTTGAGTGAGTGTGTGTTTGTGAGATGTTGTGGGTCGTGTGTGTGATGTTTTGTGTGTGTTGCTTTCCGTGTCGCGGTGTGTGTGTGTCTTTGTCGTGTGTTATTTTTGTGTGTCGTGTTCTGTGCCCTTCTGTGTCATCGTATCGAAAAGCATTTTGGTGAATAATTCGAGGAGAGCTTTAGCACTAGTACTTGTCGATAATTTAAGTCTCCTTAGGAGTAATTTTCTTGACCCAATCGCTACGAACTCTTCAGGAGAGACGCTGGATTGCTGGAGTCTTTACCACTAGATACTTGTAAAGAATGATTTTCTACCTTGAGTCCTTTGCACGAACCGATCTGTTCCAACGCACCAAAGGAGAATGCCCTTGCTTTTCTGCTGGAGGATTCCGTGGGAAATTTATCAGAGGACGGCTGAGGAATGAATTGTCTCATTCCTAGTCAGTTTCACGGACCGATTTTAGTCCAAATCTCCAGGAGCTAATTATGAATATAGTACGGAGGATGATTCCATGTGTAATTAATTGCTAACATTGATCAGAAAGAACTGCCTCCTTTTTAGTCATTTCTACCAAATCGTCAACTGATATCTACCTAATCACAAGGAGCCAATCTGAAAGGCTTTTGGAGGAGGATTCCATTTGTCATTGATTATAAGCATTGATCAGTTATAACTTTCTCTTTTTTAGCAATTTTCTCGATAAATCCTTGCTAAATGCCAAAGAGAGAATAGACTTGCTTTTTGGTGCATGGTTCCATGAGGAGGACATCAGGATACCTGATTTCGAATGACGTTCTCATTTTCAGTAATTTTCGCAACCTGCTCTGTACCGTCTGACGAGAAGTGAATCCTCGGGGCTTTCAGGAAGATTCCCTCTCAAATTTATCTGTCGCACAGGTCAAAGATGAATTTCTCTATTTTAGTATATTTCGAGAAAGGATTTCTTCCAAATCACCAGCAGGGAATCGAAAAGCGTTTTGGTGAATCATTCGAGGAGAAATGGATCACTAGTACTTGTCAATAATGTATGTCTCATTATGAGTAATTTTCTTGAACAGATCTCTACCAAATGATCAGGCGAGATTACGTATGGCTTTTCGAGGAAGAGTGCATGAGACATCAACGGCTACATCTGATTAGGAATGAAAGTCTCATTTTTAGCACTTTACACTACCCATCTGTATGTGTGACGTGTTCTGTGTGTGTGTGCGTCGGTATCGTGCTGTGTGTGTTGTCTTGGGTGGCCACAACACAGGGAAATGCACAAAGCATTCCCCTCCTGGAGGAAGAGTGACACGACGTGGCCACTCAGGAGTAATACACAAACAATCCCAAGCCTCCCCCCCACCCCCCACCCCGGAGCAACAGTGATGTCTGTGGCCAATTCAGGTCATTCAGAAAGCATTTCCCTCATGGAGCAACAGTGACACTGGGTGGCCACTTGGAGTAATGCAGAAAGCATTTCCCTCACGGAGCAATGGTGAAACTGCGTGGCCAATTCAGGTAGTGCTCATATCATTTCCCTCCCGGAGCAACAGTGACACCGGGCAGCCCCTTGGAGTAAGACACAATTCATTTCCTCACGGAGCACCAGTTGCACAAAATGAGTTGAATAATCATAATAATAATTAATAATAAAACTAAACAAAAAATAGGTAGGTAGATTTTCAATAATTGGAAGGTAGAGCAAACAGAAGAAGGCAGATTTCTAAGCAACTACAAATTCGCACGCATACTGAGCCTAAGATCTTCAAGAGACTGGATTCAACAAGTATTTTCCCATCCTACATGTCTTTCGGCAACTTGAAGAGTTTCTGTAGATTAGATTTGCCGTTGTTTCTCTTTACAGATTACACTCCTGTGTTAGGCTGGACTTCCCCCTTCTCGTTTCCTTTGTCTCTTCAGGTACTTTCAGCAGCCTTTCTACTGCCCTGCATGATCTTCGTCCTCTCCGACTTTTCCATGGCTCCCGAGACCTCACTTGTGGGAATGCACTCCGACCCGCGTCCTGTGAAGGGACACGGCACGAGGAGAGAAGAGGAGAGACGAGAAAGAGAGAGTTGGCGAACACAGGAGAGAAAACAGAGAAACAGGAGAGCATGGCGAGCAACTCACCACCTGGAGTCATCCTCTTGGATCCAAGCTTCAGTTGTGGAGAAGACACCGTTCCTGACCAGAGAAACGAGCAGCCTCTGAAAAAGGGGCCTTTTCTCCCTCCTAGCCACAGCTGGTCAGGATCCTTTGCTTACAAACCGAACCCTAATGGACGGGGCTTCCCGACCCGGACTCAGGTGGGGCGTGTGAGAAGTGGGACTGTTCTTAATGTTTCCTCTGAATAGTGTGGGGGTGCCTCAGTTTCCCCTAGGCAGTTCTTAAGTATCTAGGGGGTGGAGTAAGGGTGTATGATCATTGCAGAGCCCTAGAGGGCATATGTGTGCAGGAGTCTGGACACAGAGAATGGCCAACACCCTGTTTCCTGGCAACTGATGGCCTGTGCCCTTCCCCCCCTGCAAGGTTAGAGCTGAAGGGTTGGAGAACAAAGGAATCAGGTGACCTCCTGGCCCGGGAAAGGGACAAAGCCCAGAGGAGGAGGGGCTGGAGGGGGGTTTCAGTTTGGGGCTGGCTGGGACATGGAGTGAAGTGCAGACGTGGTTGTCTGGCTCACTGCCCCCCAAAATGGACCCAGCTGAGGGGTCCCGTTCTCTGCACCTGCAAGCTCTGTTTTAGACCATGTTTCTGTCGTCTAATAAACCTTCTGTTTACTGGCTGGCTGAGAGTCACATCTGACTGCGGAGTTGGGGTGCAGGACCCTCTGGCTTCCCCAGGAGCCCCGCCTGAGCGGACTCGCTGGGGGGAAGCGCACGGAGGGGCAGAGGAGGCTGAATGCTCCGAGGTCAGACCCAGGAAGGTGGAAGCTGTGTGAGCTGTGAGTCCTGAAGACAGGCTGCTCACAGAAAAGCGACTGCCCCAGAGTTCTGACTGGCTTCATAGGGAGCAGTTTCAGAGCATGCCGGGGACTCCGTGACAGGGCGTGAGCAGAGTCCTCACCAAACCAGACACTTCTCTCTCCGAGACTGGCGAGAGCTTGGCTCCCAGATGGAGGGCTCTTGCCTGGCATCACCAACGGTCACAGGCTCGCTGCTCTCACTCACATTGCGTCGCATGAGGGCAGTAGACTCTGAGGCTTGACTTCTTTTTCCTTGCTACTAAAGCCAGCCCAAGGGGAAAAAAACAAGTAAGTTACCATCTCAGGCGGCAACGTCTCAGAGGCTCCTCTGTTTGCCTCTTCCACACGGCGGGGATCCGCCCTCCACTCTCCTCCCATTACACCTTGAGCATCCCAACCAAAATCTCCTTTTCTTACGGCACCCCACAGAGTCACTCTGCTCAAGAGACTCTGGCCCCTCTCCACCTACATCCCCCCGAGCCCTGTCCCCAGCGAGGACGCCCACGGCCGCTGAGGAGGACGACAGCGACTGCGGACGAGGAACTGGAAGCACTGACCTGGCAGCCAGGTCTGCAGAGGGCAGAGAGCGGAGGCCTTGTTCCGCCCCCTTGGAAAGAGGCCCAAGCGGCTCAGGCCCCCTCCTGCCGTGTTTCCCTCCGGCGAGAGCTCCGGCACCATTCCTCGCCAGAGCCGCTGCGAAAGCCGAGCCGGAGCCCTCGCTCCACAGCGCTCATCATGTTGTGGGTCGTCTTGTGTTGCGTGTGACATGTTGTGGGTTATTTTGTGTTGAGTGAGTGTGTGTTTGTGAGATGTTGTGGGTCGTGTGTGTGATGTTTTGTGTGTGTTGCTTTCCGTGTCGCGGTGTGTGTGTGTCTTTGTCGTGTGTTATTTTTGTGTGTCGTGTTCTGTGCCCTTCTGTGTCATCGTATCGAAAAGCATTTTGGTGAATAATTCGAGGAGAGCTTTAGCACTAGTACTTGTCGATAATTTAAGTCTCCTTAGGAGTAATTTTCTTGACCCAATCGCTACGAACTCTTCAGGAGAGACGCTGGATTGCTGGAGTCTTTACCACTAGATACTTGTAAAGAATGATTTTCTACCTTGAGTCCTTTGCACGAACCGATCTGTTCCAACGCACCAAAGGAGAATGCCTTTGCTTTTCTGCTGGAGGATTCCGTGGGAAATTTATCAGAGGACGGCTGAGGAATGAATTGTCTCATTCCTAGTCAGTTTCACGGACCGATTTTAGTCCAAATCTCCAGGAGCTAATTATGAATATAGTACGGAGGATGATTCCATGTGTAATTAATTGCTAACATTGATCAGAAAGAACTGCCTCCTTTTTAGTCATTTCTACCAAATCGTCAACTGATATCTACCTAATCACAAGGAGCCAATCTGAAAGGCTTTTGGAGGAGGATTCCATTTGTCATTGATTATAAGCATTGATCAGTTATAACTTTCTCTTTTTTAGCAATTTTCTCGATAAATCCTTGCTAAATGCCAAAGAGAGAATAGACTTGCTTTTTGGTGCATGGTTCCATGAGGAGGACATCAGGATACCTGATTTCGAATGACGTTCTCATTTTCAGTAATTTTCGCAACCTGCTCTGTACCGTCTGACGAGAAGTGAATCCTCGGGGCTTTCAGGAAGATTCCCTCTCAAATTTATCTGTCGCACAGGTCAAAGATGAATTTCTCTATTTTAGTATATTTCGAGAAAGGATTTCTTCCAAATCACCAGCAGGGAATCGAAAAGCGTTTTGGTGAATCATTCGAGGAGAAATGGATCACTAGTACTTGTCAATAATGTATGTCTCATTATGAGTAATTTTCTTGAACAGATCTCTACCAAATGATCAGGCGAGATTACGTATGGCTTTTCGAGGAAGAGTGCATGAGACATCAACGGCTACATCTGATTAGGAATGAAAGTCTCATTTTTAGCACTTTACACTACCCATCTGTATGTGTGACGTGTTCTGTGTGTGTGTGCGTCGGTATCGTGCTGTGTGTGTTGTCTTGGGTGGCCACAACACAGGGAAATGCACAAAGCATTCCCCTCCTGGAGGAAGAGTGACACGACGTGGCCACTCAGGAGTAATACACAAACAATCCCAAGCCTCCCCCCCACCCCCCACCCCGGAGCAACAGTGATGTCTGTGGCCAATTCAGGTCATTCAGAAAGCATTTCCCTCATGGAGCAACAGTGACACTGGGTGGCCACTTGGAGTAATGCAGAAAGCATTTCCCTCACGGAGCAATGGTGAAACTGCGTGGCCAATTCAGGTAGTGCTCATATCATTTCCCTCCCGGAGCAACAGTGACACCGGGCAGCCCCTTGGAGTAAGACACAATTCATTTCCTCACGGAGCACCAGTTGCACAAAATGAGTTGAATAATCATAATAATAATTAATAATAAAACTAAACAAAAAATAGGTAGGTAGATTTTCAATAATTGGAAGGTAGAGCAAACAGAAGAAGGCAGATTTCTAAGCAACTACAAATTCGCACGCATACTGAGCCTAAGATCTTCAAGAGACTGGATTCAACAAGTATTTTCCCATCCTACATGTCTTTCGGCAACTTGAAGAGTTTCTGTAGATTAGATTTGCCGTTGTTTCTCTTTACAGATTACACTCCTGTGTTAGGCTGGACTTCCCCCTTCTCGTTTCCTTTGTCTCTTCAGGTACTTTCAGCAGCCTTTCTACTGCCCTGCATGATCTTCGTCCTCTCCGACTTTTCCATGGCTCCCGAGACCTCACTTGTGGGAATGCACTCCGACCCGCGTCCTGTGAAGGGACACGGCACGAGGAGAGAAGAGGAGAGACGAGAAAGAGAGAGTTGGCGAACACAGGAGAGAAAACAGAGAAACAGGAGAGCATGGCGAGCAACTCACCACCTGGAGTCATCCTCTTGGATCCAAGCTTCAGTTGTGGAGAAGACACCGTTCCTGACCAGAGAAACGAGCAGCCTCTGAAAAAGGGGCCTTTTCTCCCTCCTAGCCACAGCTGGTCAGGATCCTTTGCTTACAAACCGAACCCTAATGGACGGGGCTTCCCGACCCGGACTCAGGTGGGGCGTGTGAGAAGTGGGACTGTTCTTAATGTTTCCTCTGAATAGTGTGGGGGTGCCTCAGTTTCCCCTAGGCAGTTCTTAAGTATCTAGGGGGTGGAGTAAGGGTGTATGATCATTGCAGAGCCCTAGAGGGCATATGTGTGCAGGAGTCTGGACACAGAGAATGGCCAACACCCTGTTTCCTGGCAACTGATGGCCTGTGCCCTTCCCCCCCTGCAAGGTTAGAGCTGAAGGGTTGGAGAACAAAGGAATCAGGTGACCTCCTGGCCCGGGAAAGGGACAAAGCCCAGAGGAGGAGGGGCTGGAGGGGGGTTTCAGTTTGGGGCTGGCTGGGACATGGAGTGAAGTGCAGACGTGGTTGTCTGGCTCACTGCCCCCCAAAATGGACCCAGCTGAGGGGTCCCGTTCTCTGCACCTGCAAGCTCTGTTTTAGACCATGTTTCTGTCGTCTAATAAACCTTCTGTTTACTGGCTGGCTGAGAGTCACATCTGACTGCGGAGTTGGGGTGCAGGACCCTCTGGCTTCCCCAGGAGCCCCGCCTGAGCGGACTCGCTGGGGGGAAGCGCACGGAGGGGCAGAGGAGGCTGAATGCTCCGAGGTCAGACCCAGGAAGGTGGAAGCTGTGTGAGCTGTGAGTCCTGAAGACAGGCTGCTCACAGAAAAGCGACTGCCCCAGAGTTCTGACTGGCTTCATAGGGAGCAGTTTCAGAGCATGCCGGGGACTCCGTGACAGGGCGTGAGCAGAGTCCTCACCAAACCAGACACTTCTCTCTCCGAGACTGGCGAGAGCTTGGCTCCCAGATGGAGGGCTCTTGCCTGGCATCACCAACGGTCACAGGCTCGCTGCTCTCACTCACATTGCGTCGCATGAGGGCAGTAGACTCTGAGGCTTGACTTCTTTTTCCTTGCTACTAAAGCCAGCCCAAGGGGAAAAAAACAAGTAAGTTACCATCTCAGGCGGCAACGTCTCAGAGGCTCCTCTGTTTGCCTCTTCCACACGGCGGGGATCCGCCCTCCACTCTCCTCCCATTACACCTTGAGCATCCCAACCAAAATCTCCTTTTCTTACGGCACCCCACAGAGTCACTCTGCTCAAGAGACTCTGGCCCCTCTCCACCTACATCCCCCCGAGCCCTGTCCCCAGCGAGGACGCCCACGGCCGCTGAGGAGGACGACAGCGACTGCGGACGAGGAACTGGAAGCACTGACCTGGCAGCCAGGTCTGCAGAGGGCAGAGAGCGGAGGCCTTGTTCCGCCCCCTTGGAAAGAGGCCCAAGCGGCTCAGGCCCCCTCCTGCCGTGTTTCCCTCCGGCGAGAGCTCCGGCACCATTCCTCGCCAGAGCCGCTGCGAAAGCCGAGCCGGAGCCCTCGCTCCACAGCGCTCATCATGTTGTGGGTCGTCTTGTGTTGCGTGTGACATGTTGTGGGTTATTTTGTGTTGAGTGAGTGTGTGTTTGTGAGATGTTGTGGGTCGTGTGTGTGATGTTTTGTGTGTGTTGCTTTCCGTGTCGCGGTGTGTGTGTGTCTTTGTCGTGTGTTATTTTTGTGTGTCGTGTTCTGTGCCCTTCTGTGTCATCGTATCGAAAAGCATTTTGGTGAATAATTCGAGGAGAGCTTTAGCACTAGTACTTGTCGATAATTTAAGTCTCCTTAGGAGTAATTTTCTTGACCCAATCGCTACGAACTCTTCAGGAGAGACGCTGGATTGCTGGAGTCTTTACCACTAGATACTTGTAAAGAATGATTTTCTACCTTGAGTCCTTTGCACGAACCGATCTGTTCCAACGCACCAAAGGAGAATGCCTTTGCTTTTCTGCTGGAGGATTCCGTGGGAAATTTATCAGAGGACGGCTGAGGAATGAATTGTCTCATTCCTAGTCAGTTTCACGGACCGATTTTAGTCCAAATCTCCAGGAGCTAATTATGAATATAGTACGGAGGATGATTCCATGTGTAATTAATTGCTAACATTGATCAGAAAGAACTGCCTCCTTTTTAGTCATTTCTACCAAATCGTCAACTGATATCTACCTAATCACAAGGAGCCAATCTGAAAGGCTTTTGGAGGAGGATTCCATTTGTCATTGATTATAAGCATTGATCAGTTATAACTTTCTCTTTTTTAGCAATTTTCTCGATAAATCCTTGCTAAATGCCAAAGAGAGAATAGACTTGCTTTTTGGTGCATGGTTCCATGAGGAGGACATCAGGATACCTGATTTCGAATGACGTTCTCATTTTCAGTAATTTTCGCAACCTGCTCTGTACCGTCTGACGAGAAGTGAATCCTCGGGGCTTTCAGGAAGATTCCCTCTCAAATTTATCTGTCGCACAGGTCAAAGATGAATTTCTCTATTTTAGTATATTTCGAGAAAGGATTTCTTCCAAATCACCAGCAGGGAATCGAAAAGCGTTTTGGTGAATCATTCGAGGAGAAATGGATCACTAGTACTTGTCAATAATGTATGTCTCATTATGAGTAATTTTCTTGAACAGATCTCTACCAAATGATCAGGCGAGATTACGTATGGCTTTTCGAGGAAGAGTGCATGAGACATCAACGGCTACATCTGATTAGGAATGAAAGTCTCATTTTTAGCACTTTACACTACCCATCTGTATGTGTGACGTGTTCTGTGTGTGTGTGCGTCGGTATCGTGCTGTGTGTGTTGTCTTGGGTGGCCACAACACAGGGAAATGCACAAAGCATTCCCCTCCTGGAGGAAGAGTGACACGACGTGGCCACTCAGGAGTAATACACAAACAATCCCAAGCCTCCCCCCCACCCCCCACCCCGGAGCAACAGTGATGTCTGTGGCCAATTCAGGTCATTCAGAAAGCATTTCCCTCATGGAGCAACAGTGACACTGGGTGGCCACTTGGAGTAATGCAGAAAGCATTTCCCTCACGGAGCAATGGTGAAACTGCGTGGCCAATTCAGGTAGTGCTCATATCATTTCCCTCCCGGAGCAACAGTGACACCGGGCAGCCCCTTGGAGTAAGACACAATTCATTTCCTCACGGAGCACCAGTTGCACAAAATGAGTTGAATAATCATAATAATAATTAATAATAAAACTAAACAAAAAATAGGTAGGTAGATTTTCAATAATTGGAAGGTAGAGCAAACAGAAGAAGGCAGATTTCTAAGCAACTACAAATTCGCACGCATACTGAGCCTAAGATCTTCAAGAGACTGGATTCAACAAGTATTTTCCCATCCTACATGTCTTTCGGCAACTTGAAGAGTTTCTGTAGATTAGATTTGCCGTTGTTTCTCTTTACAGATTACACTCCTGTGTTAGGCTGGACTTCCCCCTTCTCGTTTCCTTTGTCTCTTCAGGTACTTTCAGCAGCCTTTCTACTGCCCTGCATGATCTTCGTCCTCTCCGACTTTTCCATGGCTCCCGAGACCTCACTTGTGGGAATGCACTCCGACCCGCGTCCTGTGAAGGGACACGGCACGAGGAGAGAAGAGGAGAGACGAGAAAGAGAGAGTTGGCGAACACAGGAGAGAAAACAGAGAAACAGGAGAGCATGGCGAGCAACTCACCACCTGGAGTCATCCTCTTGGATCCAAGCTTCAGTTGTGGAGAAGACACCGTTCCTGACCAGAGAAACGAGCAGCCTCTGAAAAAGGGGCCTTTTCTCCCTCCTAGCCACAGCTGGTCAGGATCCTTTGCTTACAAACCGAACCCTAATGGACGGGGCTTCCCGACCCGGACTCAGGTGGGGCGTGTGAGAAGTGGGACTGTTCTTAATGTTTCCTCTGAATAGTGTGGGGGTGCCTCAGTTTCCCCTAGGCAGTTCTTAAGTATCTAGGGGGTGGAGTAAGGGTGTATGATCATTGCAGAGCCCTAGAGGGCATATGTGTGCAGGAGTCTGGACACAGAGAATGGCCAACACCCTGTTTCCTGGCAACTGATGGCCTGTGCCCTTCCCCCCCTGCAAGGTTAGAGCTGAAGGGTTGGAGAACAAAGGAATCAGGTGACCTCCTGGCCCGGGAAAGGGACAAAGCCCAGAGGAGGAGGGGCTGGAGGGGGGTTTCAGTTTGGGGCTGGCTGGGACATGGAGTGAAGTGCAGACGTGGTTGTCTGGCTCACTGCCCCCCAAAATGGACCCAGCTGAGGGGTCCCGTTCTCTGCACCTGCAAGCTCTGTTTTAGACCATGTTTCTGTCGTCTAATAAACCTTCTGTTTACTGGCTGGCTGAGAGTCACATCTGACTGCGGAGTTGGGGTGCAGGACCCTCTGGCTTCCCCAGGAGCCCCGCCTGAGCGGACTCGCTGGGGGGAAGCGCACGGAGGGGCAGAGGAGGCTGAATGCTCCGAGGTCAGACCCAGGAAGGTGGAAGCTGTGTGAGCTGTGAGTCCTGAAGACAGGCTGCTCACAGAAAAGCGACTGCCCCAGAGTTCTGACTGGCTTCATAGGGAGCAGTTTCAGAGCATGCCGGGGACTCCGTGACAGGGCGTGAGCAGAGTCCTCACCAAACCAGACACTTCTCTCTCCGAGACTGGCGAGAGCTTGGCTCCCAGATGGAGGGCTCTTGCCTGGCATCACCAACGGTCACAGGCTCGCTGCTCTCACTCACATTGCGTCGCATGAGGGCAGTAGACTCTGAGGCTTGACTTCTTTTTCCTTGCTACTAAAGCCAGCCCAAGGGGAAAAAAACAAGTAAGTTACCATCTCAGGCGGCAACGTCTCAGAGGCTCCTCTGTTTGCCTCTTCCACACGGCGGGGATCCGCCCTCCACTCTCCTCCCATTACACCTTGAGCATCCCAACCAAAATCTCCTTTTCTTACGGCACCCCACAGAGTCACTCTGCTCAAGAGACTCTGGCCCCTCTCCACCTACATCCCCCCGAGCCCTGTCCCCAGCGAGGACGCCCACGGCCGCTGAGGAGGACGACAGCGACTGCGGACGAGGAACTGGAAGCACTGACCTGGCAGCCAGGTCTGCAGAGGGCAGAGAGCGGAGGCCTTGTTCCGCCCCCTTGGAAAGAGGCCCAAGCGGCTCAGGCCCCCTCCTGCCGTGTTTCCCTCCGGCGAGAGCTCCGGCACCATTCCTCGCCAGAGCCGCTGCGAAAGCCGAGCCGGAGCCCTCGCTCCACAGCGCTCATCATGTTGTGGGTCGTCTTGTGTTGCGTGTGACATGTTGTGGGTTATTTTGTGTTGAGTGAGTGTGTGTTTGTGAGATGTTGTGGGTCGTGTGTGTGATGTTTTGTGTGTGTTGCTTTCCGTGTCGCGGTGTGTGTGTGTCTTTGTCGTGTGTTATTTTTGTGTGTCGTGTTCTGTGCCCTTCTGTGTCATCGTATCGAAAAGCATTTTGGTGAATAATTCGAGGAGAGCTTTAGCACTAGTACTTGTCGATAATTTAAGTCTCCTTAGGAGTAATTTTCTTGACCCAATCGCTACGAACTCTTCAGGAGAGACGCTGGATTGCTGGAGTCTTTACCACTAGATACTTGTAAAGAATGATTTTCTACCTTGAGTCCTTTGCACGAACCGATCTGTTCCAACGCACCAAAGGAGAATGCCTTTGCTTTTCTGCTGGAGGATTCCGTGGGAAATTTATCAGAGGACGGCTGAGGAATGAATTGTCTCATTCCTAGTCAGTTTCACGGACCGATTTTAGTCCAAATCTCCAGGAGCTAATTATGAATATAGTACGGAGGATGATTCCATGTGTAATTAATTGCTAACATTGATCAGAAAGAACTGCCTCCTTTTTAGTCATTTCTACCAGATCGTCAACTGATATCTACCTAATCACAAGGAGCCAATCTGAAAGGCTTTTGGAGGAGGATTCCATTTGTCATTGATTATAAGCATTGATCAGTTATAACTTTCTCTTTTTTAGCAATTTTCTCGATAAATCCTTGCTAAATGCCAAAGAGAGAATAGACTTGCTTTTTGGTGCATGGTTCCATGAGGAGGACATCAGGATACCTGATTTCGAATGACGTTCTCATTTTCAGTAATTTTCGCAACCTGCTCTGTACCGTCTGACGAGAAGTGAATCCTCGGGGCTTTCAGGAAGATTCCCTCTCAAATTTATCTGTCGCACAGGTCAAAGATGAATTTCTCTATTTTAGTATATTTCGAGAAAGGATTTCTTCCAAATCACCAGCAGGGAATCGAAAAGCGTTTTGGTGAATCATTCGAGGAGAAATGGATCACTAGTACTTGTCAATAATGTATGTCTCATTATGAGTAATTTTCTTGAACAGATCTCTACCAAATGATCAGGCGAGATTACGTATGGCTTTTCGAGGAAGAGTGCATGAGACATCAACGGCTACATCTGATTAGGAATGAAAGTCTCATTTTTAGCACTTTACACTACCCATCTGTATGTGTGACGTGTTCTGTGTGTGTGTGCGTCGGTATCGTGCTGTGTGTGTTGTCTTGGGTGGCCACAACACAGGGAAATGCACAAAGCATTCCCCTCCTGGAGGAAGAGTGACACGACGTGGCCACTCAGGAGTAATACACAAACAATCCCAAGCCTCCCCCCCACCCCCCACCCCGGAGCAACAGTGATGTCTGTGGCCAATTCAGGTCATTCAGAAAGCATTTCCCTCATGGAGCAACAGTGACACTGGGTGGCCACTTGGAGTAATGCAGAAAGCATTTCCCTCACGGAGCAATGGTGAAACTGCGTGGCCAATTCAGGTAGTGCTCATATCATTTCCCTCCCGGAGCAACAGTGACACCGGGCAGCCCCTTGGAGTAAGACACAATTCATTTCCTCACGGAGCACCAGTTGCACAAAATGAGTTGAATAATCATAATAATAATTAATAATAAAACTAAACAAAAAATAGGTAGGTAGATTTTCAATAATTGGAAGGTAGAGCAAACAGAAGAAGGCAGATTTCTAAGCAACTACAAATTCGCACGCATACTGAGCCTAAGATCTTCAAGAGACTGGATTCAACAAGTATTTTCCCATCCTACATGTCTTTCGGCAACTTGAAGAGTTTCTGTAGATTAGATTTGCCGTTGTTTCTCTTTACAGATTACACTCCTGTGTTAGGCTGGACTTCCCCCTTCTCGTTTCCTTTGTCTCTTCAGGTACTTTCAGCAGCCTTTCTACTGCCCTGCATGATCTTCGTCCTCTCCGACTTTTCCATGGCTCCCGAGACCTCACTTGTGGGAATGCACTCCGACCCGCGTCCTGTGAAGGGACACGGCACGAGGAGAGAAGAGGAGAGACGAGAAAGAGAGAGTTGGCGAACACAGGAGAGAAAACAGAGAAACAGGAGAGCATGGCGAGCAACTCACCACCTGGAGTCATCCTCTTGGATCCAAGCTTCAGTTGTGGAGAAGACACCGTTCCTGACCAGAGAAACGAGCAGCCTCTGAAAAAGGGGCCTTTTCTCCCTCCTAGCCACAGCTGGTCAGGATCCTTTGCTTACAAACCGAACCCTAATGGACGGGGCTTCCCGACCCGGACTCAGGTGGGGCGTGTGAGAAGTGGGACTGTTCTTAATGTTTCCTCTGAATAGTGTGGGGGTGCCTCAGTTTCCCCTAGGCAGTTCTTAAGTATCTAGGGGGTGGAGTAAGGGTGTATGATCATTGCAGAGCCCTAGAGGGCATATGTGTGCAGGAGTCTGGACACAGAGAATGGCCAACACCCTGTTTCCTGGCAACTGATGGCCTGTGCCCTTCCCCCCCTGCAAGGTTAGAGCTGAAGGGTTGGAGAACAAAGGAATCAGGTGACCTCCTGGCCCGGGAAAGGGACAAAGCCCAGAGGAGGAGGGGCTGGAGGGGGGTTTCAGTTTGGGGCTGGCTGGGACATGGAGTGAAGTGCAGACGTGGTTGTCTGGCTCACTGCCCCCCAAAATGGACCCAGCTGAGGGGTCCCGTTTTCTGCACCTGCAAGCTCTGTTTTAGACCATGTTTCTGTCGTCTAATAAACCTTCTGTTTACTGGCTGGCTGAGAGTCACATCTGACTGCGGAGTTGGGGTGCAGGACCCTCTGGCTTCCCCAGGAGCCCCGCCTGAGCGGACTCGCTGGGGGGAAGCGCACGGAGGGGCAGAGGAGGCTGAATGCTCCGAGGTCAGACCCAGGAAGGTGGAAGCTGTGTGAGCTGTGAGTCCTGAAGACAGGCTGCTCACAGAAAAGCGACTGCCCCAGAGTTCTGACTGGCTTCATAGGGAGCAGTTTCAGAGCATGCCGGGGACTCCGTGACAGGGCGTGAGCAGAGTCCTCACCAAACCAGACACTTCTCTCTCCGAGACTGGCGAGAGCTCGGCTCCCAGATGGAGGGCTCTTGCCTGGCATCACCAACGGTCACAGGCTCGCTGCTCTCACTCACATTGCGTCGCATGAGGGCAGTAGACTCTGAGGCTTGACTTCTTTTTCCTTGCTACTAAAGCCAGCCCAAGGGGAAAAAAACAAGTAAGTTACCATCTCAGGCGGCAACGTCTCAGAGGCTCCTCTGTTTGCCTCTTCCACACGGCGGGGATCCGCCCTCCACTCTCCTCCCATTACACCTTGAGCATCCCAACCAAAATCTCCTTTTCTTACGGCACCCCACAGAGTCACTCTGCTCAAGAGACTCTGGCCCCTCTCCACCTACATCCCCCCGAGCCCTGTCCCCAGCGAGGACGCCCACGGCCGCTGAGGAGGACGACAGCGACTGCGGACGAGGAACTGGAAGCACTGACCTGGCAGCCAGGTCTGCAGAGGGCAGAGAGCGGAGGCCTTGTTCCGCCCCCTTGGAAAGAGGCCCAAGCGGCTCAGGCCCCCTCCTGCCGTGTTTCCCTCCGGCGAGAGCTCCGGCACCATTCCTCGCCAGAGCCGCTGCGAAAGCCGAGCCGGAGCCCTCGCTCCACAGCGCTCATCATGTTGTGGGTCGTCTTGTGTTGCGTGTGACATGTTGTGGGTTATTTTGTGTTGAGTGAGTGTGTGTTTGTGAGATGTTGTGGGTCGTGTGTGTGATGTTTTGTGTGTGTTGCTTTCCGTGTCGCGGTGTGTGTGTGTCTTTGTCGTGTGTTATTTTTGTGTGTCGTGTTCTGTGCCCTTCTGTGTCATCGTATCGAAAAGCATTTTGGTGAATAATTCGAGGCGAGCTTTAGCACTAGTACTTGTCGATAATTTAAGTCTCCTTAGGAGTAATTTTCTTGACCCAATCGCTACGAACTCTTCAGGAGAGACGCTGGATTGCTGGAGTCTTTACCACTAGATACTTGTAAAGAATGATTTTCTACCTTGAGTCCTTTGCACGAACCGATCTGTTCCAACGCACCAAAGGAGAATGCCTTTGCTTTTCTGCTGGAGGATTCCGTGGGAAATTTATCAGAGGACGGCTGAGGAATGAATTGTCTCATTCCTAGTCAGTTTCACGGACCGATTTTAGTCCAAATCTCCAGGAGCTAATTATGAATATAGTACGGAGGATGATTCCATGTGTAATTAATTGCTAACATTGATCAGAAAGAACTGCCTCCTTTTTAGTCATTTCTACCAAATCGTCAACTGATATCTACCTAATCACAAGGAGCCAATCTGAAAGGCTTTTGGAGGAGGATTCCATTTGTCATTGATTATAAGCATTGATCAGTTATAACTTTCTCTTTTTTAGCAATTTTCTCGATAAATCCTTGCTAAATGCCAAAGAGAGAATAGACTTGCTTTTTGGTGCATGGTTCCATGAGGAGGACATCAGGATACCTGATTTCGAATGACGTTCTCATTTTCAGTAATTTTCGCAACCTGCTCTGTACCGTCTGACGAGAAGTGAATCCTCGGGGCTTTCAGGAAGATTCCTTCTCAAATTTATCTGTCGCACAGGTCAAAGATGAATTTCTCTATTTTAGTATATTTCGAGAAAGGATTTCTTCCAAATCACCAGCAGGGAATCGAAAAGCGTTTCGGTGAATCATTCGAGGAGAAATGGATCACTAGTACTTGTCAATAATGTATGTCTCATTATGAGTAATTTTCTGGAACAGATCTCTACCAAATGATCAGGCGAGATTACGTATGGTTTTTCGAGGAAGAGTGCATGAGACAGCAATGGCTACATCTGATTAGGAATGAATGTCTCATTTTTAGCACTTTACACTACCCATCTGTATGTGTGACGTGTTCTGTGTGTTTGCGCGCGTCGGTGTCGTGCTGTGTGTGTTGTCTTGGGTGGCCACACAGGGTAATGCACAAAGCATTCCCCTCCTGGAGGAAGAGTGACACGACGTGGCCACTCAGGAGTAATACACAAACAATCCCCCGCCCTCCTCCCCCACCTTCCCCCCCCCCCGGAGCAACAGTGATGTGTGCGGCCAATTCAGGTCATGCACAAAGCATTTCCCTCCTGGACCGACAGTGACACTGGGTGGCCAGTCAGTGTAATGCACAAATCAGTTCCCTCCTGGACTGCCAGTGGTGGCAGTTCCCTCCTGCCACCACTGGGTGGCAACTTGGAGTAATGCAGAAAGCATTTCCCTCACGGAGCAATGGTGACACTGCGTGGCCAATTCAGGTAGTGCTCAAATCATTTCCCTCCAAGAGCAACAGTGACACCGGGCAGCCCCTTGGAGTAGTGAATCCTCGGGGCTTTCAGGAAGATTCCCTCTCAAATTTATCTGTCGCTGCCAAGGTTCCTCCCCCACTCTGAACTCTAGGGTACAGATGTGGGGACCTGCATGAAAAACCTCCTAAGCTTATCTTTACTAGCTTAGGTCAAAACTTCCCCAAGGTACAAAATATTCCACCCGTTGTCCTTGGATTGGCCGCTACCACCACCAAACTAATACTGGTTACTGGGGAAGAGCTGTTTGGATGCATCTTTGCCCCCAAAATACTTCCCAAATCCTTGCACCCCACTTCCTGGACCAGGTTTGGTAAAAAGCCTCACCAATTTGCCTAGGTGACTACAGACCCAGATCCTTGGATCTTAAGAACAATGAACAATCCTCCCAACACTTGCACCTCCCCTTTCCTGGGAAATGTTGGATAAAAAGCCTCACCAATTTGCATAGGTGACCACAGACCCAAACCCTTGGATCTGAGAACAATGAAAAAGCATTCAGTTTTCTTACAAGAAGACTTTTAATAAAAATAGAAGTAAATAGAAATAAAGAAATCCCCCCTGTAAAATCAGAATGGTAGATCTCTTACAGGGTAATTAGATTCAAAAACATAGAGAACCCCTCTAGGCAAAACCTTAAGTTACAAAAAAGATACACAGACAGAAATAGTTATTCTATTCAGCACAATTCTTTTCTCAGCCATTTAAAGAACTCATAATCTAACACATACCTAGCTAGATTACTTACTAAAAGTTCTAAGATTCCATTCCTGGTCTATCCCCGGCAGAAACCAGCATATAGACAGACACACAGACCCTTTGTTTCTCTCCCTCCTCCCAGCTTTTGAAAGTATCTTGTCTCCTCATTGGTCATTTTGGTCAGGTGCCAGCAAGGTTACCTTTAGCTTCTTAACCCTTTACAGGTGAGAGGAGCTTTCCCCTGGCCAGGAGGGATTTCAAAGGGGTTTACCCTTCCCTTTATATTTATGACACCCCCCCCCCCAAATCTCAGCTAGGGTGAAACACTGGCTGGGATTTCTTCCTGGAGCTCTAGGAAAAACAGAGATAATAAGACACATGCATATCTAAATACACTACCAAGTACATAAAGACTAACAATGTTTTCCACATCTCAAGGACGATTTTAACCAGTTGATTCTAGGAAACTTTCACGGGAGAGTGCATCAGCCCCTTTGTTAGAGCTCCTGAGATGTGTTGGATGTCGAAATCAAAATCTTGGAGAGCTAAACTCCACCAAAGAAGTTTTTTGTTAGTTTCCTTGACGGTGTGAAGCCACTTCAGTGCAGCATGGTCGGTTTGCAGGTGGAAACACCGTCCCCAAACATATGGGCGTAGCTTTTCCAGAGCGTAACATTCCAGAGCGTAACAATGCATAACATTCTTTTTCAGTGACTGTCCGGTTGCTTTCCCTCTCAGA
The DNA here is from genome assembly GCF_965140285.1 of Lepidochelys kempii. NCBI lineage: Eukaryota > Metazoa > Chordata > Testudines > Cheloniidae > Lepidochelys > Lepidochelys kempii. The sequence continues at coordinate 20,070,572 of NC_136400.1, read as the reverse complement.
CAGTTTTTTGCTGAGAAACACTACAGGGTGGAATTCTTGATCAGGTCCTTTCTGCATTAAAACTGCTCCCACACCACGCTCGGACGCATCTGTGGTTACTAGGAACGGTTTGTCAAAGTCTGGGGCCCTTAGTACAGGGTCAGACATGAGTGTCGCTTTAAGCTTGTTGAAGGCCTTCTGACACTTTTCGGTCCACTGAACAGCATTTGGCTGTTTCTTTTTGGTTAGGTCTGTCAGTGGGGCAGCGATTTGGCTGTAGTGCGGTACAAATCGTCTGTAATAACCGGCCAAGCCTAAGAAGGATTGAACCTGTTTCTTTGACTTTGGGACAGGCCACTTTTGGATAGCATCCACTTTGGCCTGTAGGGGGCTGATAGTTCCTTGACCCACCTGGTGTCCAAGGTAAGTCACTCTGTTTAGGCCTATTTGACACTTCTTAGCCTTAACAGTTAGTCCTGCCTCCCTTATGCGCTCAAGGACTTTGTGTAGATGTTCCAGGTGGTCTGCCCAGGAATCCGAAAATATGGCCACATCGTCAAGGTAGGCGACTGCATATTCTCCTAATCCCGCTAGGAGACCATCTACAAGACTTTGGAAAGTGGCGGGTGCATTTCGCAGCCCGAAAGGGAGTACATTAAATTCATACAGCCCGAGATGTGTGATGAAGGCTGACCTTTCCTTGGCAGATTCATCTAGCGGTACCTGCCAGTACCCCTTGGTTAAGTCCAAGGTAGAGATGAACTGGGCCCGTCCCAGTTTCTCTCATAGTTCATCTGTGCGTGGCATTGGATAGTTGTCTGGGCGAGTTACAGCATTTAGCTTACGGTAGTCCACGCAAAAACGTATTTCCCCATCTGGTTTGGGAACTAGAACCACTGGAGATGCCCATGCACTTTCAGAGGGGCGGATTACACCCATCTGTAACATATCCTGGATCTCCCGTTCTATAGCAGTTTTAGCTTGAGGAGACACCCGGTAAGGGTGGACCCTAATTGGGTGAGCATTACCTGTGTCAATGGAGTGGTATGCCCGTTCAGTCAGTCCTGGGGTGGCTGAGAACGTTGGTGCGTAGCTAGTGCGCAGCTCCTTGATCTGCTGTCACTGCATACGCCCAAGGGTCATGGAGAGGTTCACCTCTTCCACACCACCAGCACTTTTCCCTTCGTAGTAGACACCTTCAGGCCACTCAGCGTCATCTCCTCCCTGGGCTGTAAACTGACAAACCTTTAATTCTCTGGAATAAAAGGGCTTTAGAGAATTAATATGGTGCACCTTAGGCTTTCGGTTAGAGGTGGGGAATGCTATGAGATAATTAACAGCTCCCAGGCGCTCCTGGACCGTGAATGGCCCTTCCCACGATGCTTCCATTTTATGGGCCTGGAGCGCCTTTAAGACCATGACCTGGTCTCCTACTTTGAAGGAATGCTCTCTGGCATGTTTATCATACCAGGCTTTTTGCTCTTTTTGAGCATCCTGTAAGTTTTCTCTAGCAAGGGCTAAAGAGGTTCGGAGGGTGTTTTGTAGGTTGGTTACAAAGTCCAGAATGTTATTTCCTGGAGAAGGTGTAAATCCCTCCCATTGCTGCTTCACCAACTGCAATGGCCCCCTAACCTCACGGCCATATACAAGTTCAAATGGGGAAAACCCTAAACTGGGATGTGGTACAGCTCTGTAGGCAAAGAGCAACTGCTGCAACACTAGGTCCCAATCATTGGAGTGCTCATTTACGAATTTACGTATCATGGCCCCCAAAGTTCCATTAAACTTCTCCACCATGCCATTTGTTTGATGGTGGTAAGGAGTGGCAACCAAGTGATTTACCCCATGAGCTTCCCAAAGGTTTTCCATAGTTCCTGCCAGGAAATTAGTCCCTGCATCTGTGAGGATGTCGGAGGGCCAACCTACCCTGGCAAAAATGTCTGCTAGTGCCTGGCACACACTTTTACCCTTGGTGTTGCTTAGAGGTACTGCTTCCGGCCATCGGGTGGCAAAATCCATGAAAGTCAGTATGTACTGCTTTCCTCTGGCTGTCTTTTTCGGAAAAGGACCCAGAATATCCACAGCTACTCGCTGAAATGGAACTTCAATGATGGGGAGTGGCTGGAGAGGAGCTTTGACCTGGTCTTGGGGTTTTCCCACTCTTTGGCACACCTCACAAGACTGGACATACGTAGAAACATCCTTGCCCATTCCCTCCCAGTGGAATGACCCCACCAAACGGTCTTTGGTCCTGTTCACCCCAGCATGGCCACTAGGGTGATCGTGGGCTAAGCTCAAGAGCTTGGTCCGGTATTTAGTTGGAACTACCAACTGTCTCTGAGGATGCCAGTCTTCCTGGTGTCCACAAGAAAGAGTTTCCTTGTATAAAAGTCCTCTTTCTACAACAAACCTGGATCGATTAGAAGAGCTGAGAGGCGGTGGGTTGCTCCGTGCCACCCTCCAAGCTCTCTGGAGGCTTTCATCTACTTTCTGTTCAGTGTGGAACTGTTCCCTTGATGCTGGAGACATCAGTCCCTCATGGGATTGTGGACCTAGGCTTGGTCCCTCTGGAAGCAATATAGGGGATGGAGCTGTTTCTGTTGACTGTGAACCGCTCTCCGCTGGTGCACTATGTTGGGATTCAGGCTCCGGCTGAGCCTCTTGTGTCAGGTTATCAGCTGCTGCCAGTTCAGGGTCGGTGGGGCCCTCTGGTGTTGAGGTTGCAAGTACTGGATTCAGTGCTGACACGGGGTCTGGTGTTGGTTGTTCGGCTGGTTCCGGTTCTGGGACTGGTTCCGTCTGGGTCTCTGGGACTGGATCCACTACTGCTGTTGCAGACATTGGCCTGGGGTCCGGGTCCATCACCTCTGACTGGGTCCTGATAGAAGTTTCCGGAACAGAGCTAGGCCTCACGGCTTGTTTAGCCTGGCTGCGGGTGACCGTTCCCACCCTCTTGGCCTGCTTCACATGATTGGCCAAGTCTTCCCCCAACAGCATGGGGATGGGATAACCATCATAGGCTGCAAAAGTCCACATTCCTGACCAGCCCTTGTACTGGACAGGCAACTTGCCTGTAGTCAAATTGAAAGAGTTGGACTTGAAGGGTTGAATCGTCACTTGGATCTCTGGGTTGATTAAATTGGGGTCCACTAAGGAAGCATGGATAGCTGACACTTGTGCTCCGGTGTCCCTCCACGCGGTGACCTTCTTCCCGCCCACACTCACAGTTTCCCTCCGCTCCAAGAGTATCTGGGAGATATCTGGGCCTGTGGACCTCTGGTGTGATTCCGGTGCAATGAACTGTAATCTGTTGGGGTTCTTGGGGCAGTTGACCTTTACATGCCCCAGCTCGTTACATTTAAAACATCGTCCAGCTGACGGGTCACTGGGGCGAGGAGGGTTGCTGGAGAACGGGGTGGTGGGACGATAAGGGGTCTGGAGGGTTCTTTGGGAGGTAGGTGGGGCCTTGGGCGGCCCCTGGTAATAGGGTGTGGTCTGGGGTGGTCCCTTCTGGTCTCCGCTCCACCTGCGACCAGTTTTCTTCTTCTCTGCCACCTCCACCCATCTGGCTCCAATCTCTCCTGCCTCGATTACAGTTTTGGGTTTCCCATCTAGGAAGTATCTTTCTATTTCCTCAGGAACACCCTCTAAGAATTGTTCCATTTGCATTAGGAAGGGCAAATTTAGTGGAGATTCAACACTTGCTCCTGATATCCAGGCATCCCAATGTTTCACAATGTGGTAGGCATGTCAGGTAAATGACATGTCTGGTTTCCACCTTAGGGCTCTGAACCTCCGACGAGACTGCTCAGGTGTTATCCCCATTCTGACTGTGACCTTGGATTTAAACAGTTCATACTTGTTCATGTGTTACTTTAGGCATTTCAGCTGCCACCTCAGCTAAGGGTCCACTGAGCTGTGGCCTCAGCTCTACCATGTATTGGTCAGTAGAGATGTTGTACCCAAGGCAGGCCCTTTCGAAGTTTTCTAAGAAGGCCTATCATCACCTGCCTTGTAGGTGGGGAACTTTCTGGGATGGGAAGTGGTACCTGGAGAAGGATTGCTAGGGTTTGTTGGTATATTCTGTTGGGCCTTTATCCTCTCCACCTCCTCCACATGCTTCCTCTCTTTTCCTTCTCCTCCTCCACATGCTTCCTCTCTTTTTCCTTCTCCTCCTCCAAATGCTTCCTTGCTTCCATTTCCCTCTTGTGGGCAGCCTCCTGTACCTCCTTCTCCAGCCGCATGAGTTCTATCTGTCTTTCATGTTCCCTTTGTTTTTCCTCAGCCTGAAATTTGGCTAATTCCAGCTGTAGTCGAGCTGCGGATTTGGTCATTCTAACCTCTCTGTTTTTAACTAACTTTACATCCGAGGTTTAGAAAGAAACAAACAAAACTTGGCTGTAAAATTTTGCTGTGCTGGAATAGAATACCTATTCTCTGAAAGTGATTGTCAGCCTACAGAAAAAGACAATTCCCTTGTCTCTGCTCTGGGCCCAAATTAAAGCAAAAAACCTCCAACTACTTGGAAACCTGCTTACCCAGCCCAAAGAAAAAGCAAATGGGTAGAACACACCCCCCCTATTTACTTTTAGGAAGAAAAGAAAAGAAAAAAAAACCTCTGGGTTGGAAGACTGTGAATTTCCCTGCAGGAGTTAAGTACCCTGCCTCCAGGCAAAGAAAACCTGCAATTCACAAAGATAATCCCCTTTTGTCTCTGCTTGGCCACAAAGCAGAGAAAAAACAAGCTGCTTTCAGTTTCAGCTGCTTTCTGGACTTCCTTTCCAAAGGAAAAAAAAATTTCCTTTTTAAAATCTGTATTTCTAGTTCAAAAAATCTCAACTGGATCTCAAAATAATTTCAGGTTAATCCCACCACTATGCCACCATGTCAAGGTTCCTCCCCCACTCTGAACTCTATGGTACAGATGTGGGGACCTGCATGAAAAACCTCCTAAGCTTATCTTTACCAGCTTAGGTCAAAACTTCCCCAAGGTACAAAATATTCCACCCATTGTCCTTGGATTGGCCGCTACCACCACCAAACTAATACTGGTTACTAGGGAAGAGCTGTTTGGACGCGTCTTTCCCCCCCAAATACTTCCCAAAACCTTGAACCCCACTTCTTGGACCAGGTTTGGTAAAAAGCCTCACCAATTTGCCTAGGTGACTACAGACCCAGACCCTTGGATCTTAAGAACAATGAACAATCCTCCCAACACTTGCACCTCCCCTTTCCTGGGAAATGTTGGATAAAAAGCCTCACCAATTTGCATAGGTGACCACAGACCCAAACCCTTGGATCTGAGAACAATGAAAAAGCATTCAGTTTTCTTACAAGAAGACTTTTAATAAAAATAGAAGTAAATAGAAATAAAGAAATCCCCCCTGTAAAATCAGAATGGTAGATCTCTTACAGGGTAATTAGATTCAAAAACATAGAGAACCCCTCTAGGCAAAACCTTAAGTTACAAAAAAGATACACAGACAGAAATAGTTATTCTATTCAGCACAATTCTTTTCTCAGCCATTTAAAGAACTCATAATCTAACACATACCTAGCTAGATTACTTACTAAAAGTTCTAAGATTCCATTCCTGGTCTATCCCCGGCAGAAACCAGCATATAGACAGACACACAGACCCTTTGTTTCTCTCCCTCCTCCCAGCTTTTGAAAGTATCTTGTCTCCTCATTGGTCATTTTGGTCAGGTGCCAGCAAGGTTACCTTTAGCTTCTTAACCCTTTACAGGTGAGAGGAGCTTTCCCCTGGCCAGGAGGGATTTCAAAGGGGTTTACCCTTCCCTTTATATTTATGACACCCCCCCCCCCAAATCTCAGCTAGGGTGAAACACTGGCTGGGATTTCTTCCTGGAGCTCTAGGAAAAACAGAGATAATAAGACACATGCATATCTAAATACACTACCAAGTACATAAAGACTAACAATGTTTTCCACATCTCAAGGACGATTTTAACCAGTTGATTCTAGGAAACTTTCACGGGAGAGTGCATCAGCCCCTTTGTTAGAGCTCCTGAGATGTGTTGGATGTCGAAATCAAAATCTTGGAGAGCTAAACTCCACCAAAGAAGTTTTTTGTTAGTTTCCTTGACGGTGTGAAGCCACTTCAGTGCAGCATGGTCGGTTTGCAGGTGGAAACACCGTCCCCAAACATATGGGCGTAGCTTTTCCAGAGCGTAACATTCCAGAGCGTAACAATGCATAACATTCTTTTTCAGTGACTGTCCGGTTGCTTTCCCTCTCAGACAGTTTTTTGCTGAGAAACACTACAGGGTGGAATTCTTGATCAGGTCCTTTCTGCATTAAAACTGCTCCCACACCACGCTCGGACGCATCTGTGGTTACTAGGAACGGTTTGTCAAAGTCTGGGGCCCTTAGTACAGGGTCAGACATGAGTGTCGCTTTAAGCTTGTTGAAGGCCTTCTGACACTTTTCGGTCCACTGAACAGCATTTGGCTGTTTCTTTTTGGTTAGGTCTGTCAGTGGGGCAGCGATTTGGCTGTAGTGCGGTACAAATCGTCTGTAATAACCGGCCAAGCCTAAGAAGGATTGAACCTGTTTCTTTGACTTTGGGACAGGCCACTTTTGGATAGCATCCACTTTGGCCTGTAGGGGGCTGATAGTTCCTTGACCCACCTGGTGTCCAAGGTAAGTCACTCTGTTTAGGCCTATTTGACACTTCTTAGCCTTAACAGTTAGTCCTGCCTCCCTTATGCGCTCAAGGACTTTGTGTAGATGTTCCAGGTGGTCTGCCCAGGAATCCGAAAATATGGCCACATCGTCAAGGTAGGCGACTGCATATTCTCCTAATCCCGCTAGGAGACCATCTACAAGACTTTGGAAAGTGGCGGGTGCATTTCGCAGCCCGAAAGGGAGTACATTAAATTCATACAGCCCGAGATGTGTGATGAAGGCTGACCTTTCCTTGGCAGATTCATCTAGCGGTACCTGCCAGTACCCCTTGGTTAAGTCCAAGGTAGAGATGAACTGGGCCCGTCCCAGTTTCTCTCATAGTTCATCTGTGCGTGGCATTGGATAGTTGTCTGGGCGAGTTACAGCATTTAGCTTACGGTAGTCCACGCAAAAACGTATTTCCCCATCTGGTTTGGGAACTAGAACCACTGGAGATGCCCATGCACTTTCAGAGGGGCGGATTACACCCATCTGTAACATATCCTGGATCTCCCGTTCTATAGCAGTTTTAGCTTGAGGAGACACCCGGTAAGGGTGGACCCTAATTGGGTGAGCATTACCTGTGTCAATGGAGTGGTATGCCCGTTCAGTCAGTCCTGGGGTGGCTGAGAACGTTGGTGCGTAGCTAGTGCGCAGCTCCTTGATCTGCTGTCACTGCATACGCCCAAGGGTCATGGAGAGGTTCACCTCTTCCACACCACCAGCACTTTTCCCTTCGTAGTAGACACCTTCAGGCCACTCAGCGTCATCTCCTCCCTGGGCTGTAAACTGACAAACCTTTAATTCTCTGGAATAAAAGGGCTTTAGAGAATTAATATGGTGCACCTTAGGCTTTCGGTTAGAGGTGGGGAATGCTATGAGATAATTAACAGCTCCCAGGCGCTCCTGGACCGTGAATGGCCCTTCCCACGATGCTTCCATTTTATGGGCCTGGAGCGCCTTTAAGACCATGACCTGGTCTCCTACTTTGAAGGAATGCTCTCTGGCATGTTTATCATACCAGGCTTTTTGCTCTTTTTGAGCATCCTGTAAGTTTTCTCTAGCAAGGGCTAAAGAGGTTCGGAGGGTGTTTTGTAGGTTGGTTACAAAGTCCAGAATGTTATTTCCTGGAGAAGGTGTAAATCCCTCCCATTGCTGCTTCACCAACTGCAATGGCCCCCTAACCTCACGGCCATATACAAGTTCAAATGGGGAAAACCCTAAACTGGGATGTGGTACAGCTCTGTAGGCAAAGAGCAACTGCTGCAACACTAGGTCCCAATCATTGGAGTGCTCATTTACGAATTTACGTATCATGGCCCCCAAAGTTCCATTAAACTTCTCCACCATGCCATTTGTTTGATGGTGGTAAGGAGTGGCAACCAAGTGATTTACCCCATGAGCTTCCCAAAGGTTTTCCATAGTTCCTGCCAGGAAATTAGTCCCTGCATCTGTGAGGATGTCGGAGGGCCAACCTACCCTGGCAAAAATGTCTGCTAGTGCCTGGCACACACTTTTACCCTTGGTGTTGCTTAGAGGTACTGCTTCCGGCCATCGGGTGGCAAAATCCATGAAAGTCAGTATGTACTGCTTTCCTCTGGCTGTCTTTTTCGGAAAAGGACCCAGAATATCCACAGCTACTCGCTGAAATGGAACTTCAATGATGGGGAGTGGCTGGAGAGGAGCTTTGACCTGGTCTTGGGGTTTTCCCACTCTTTGGCACACCTCACAAGACTGGACATACGTAGAAACATCCTTGCCCATTCCCTCCCAGTGGAATGACCCCACCAAACGGTCTTTGGTCCTGTTCACCCCAGCATGGCCACTAGGGTGATCGTGGGCTAAGCTCAAGAGCTTGGTCCGGTATTTAGTTGGAACTACCAACTGTCTCTGAGGATGCCAGTCTTCCTGGTGTCCACAAGAAAGAGTTTCCTTGTATAAAAGTCCTCTTTCTACAACAAACCTGGATCGATTAGAAGAGCTGAGAGGCGGTGGGTTGCTCCGTGCCACCCTCCAAGCTCTCTGGAGGCTTTCATCTACTTTCTGTTCAGTGTGGAACTGTTCCCTTGATGCTGGAGACATCAGTCCCTCATGGGATTGTGGACCTAGGCTTGGTCCCTCTGGAAGCAATATAGGGGATGGAGCTGTTTCTGTTGACTGTGAACCGCTCTCCGCTGGTGCACTATGTTGGGATTCAGGCTCCGGCTGAGCCTCTTGTGTCAGGTTATCAGCTGCTGCCAGTTCAGGGTCGGTGGGGCCCTCTGGTGTTGAGGTTGCAAGTACTGGATTCAGTGCTGACACGGGGTCTGGTGTTGGTTGTTCGGCTGGTTCCGGTTCTGGGACTGGTTCCGTCTGGGTCTCTGGGACTGGATCCACTACTGCTGTTGCAGACATTGGCCTGGGGTCCGGGTCCATCACCTCTGACTGGGTCCTGATAGAAGTTTCCGGAACAGAGCTAGGCCTCACGGCTTGTTTAGCCTGGCTGCGGGTGACCGTTCCCACCCTCTTGGCCTGCTTCACATGATTGGCCAAGTCTTCCCCCAACAGCATGGGGATGGGATAACCATCATAGGCTGCAAAAGTCCACATTCCTGACCAGCCCTTGTACTGGACAGGCAACTTGCCTGTAGTCAAATTGAAAGAGTTGGACTTGAAGGGTTGAATCGTCACTTGGATCTCTGGGTTGATTAAATTGGGGTCCACTAAGGAAGCATGGATAGCTGACACTTGTGCTCCGGTGTCCCTCCACGCGGTGACCTTCTTCCCGCCCACACTCACAGTTTCCCTCCGCTCCAAGAGTATCTGGGAGATATCTGGGCCTGTGGACCTCTGGTGTGATTCCGGTGCAATGAACTGTAATCTGTTGGGGTTCTTGGGGCAGTTGACCTTTACATGCCCCAGCTCGTTACATTTAAAACATCGTCCAGCTGACGGGTCACTGGGGCGAGGAGGGTTGCTGGAGAACGGGGTGGTGGGACGATAAGGGGTCTGGAGGGTTCTTTGGGAGGTAGGTGGGGCCTTGGGCGGCCCCTGGTAATAGGGTGTGGTCTGGGGTGGTCCCTTCTGGTCTCCGCTCCACCTGCGACCAGTTTTCTTCTTCTCTGCCACCTCCACCCATCTGGCTCCAATCTCTCCTGCCTCGATTACAGTTTTGGGTTTCCCATCTAGGAAGTATCTTTCTATTTCCTCAGGAACACCCTCTAAGAATTGTTCCATTTGCATTAGGAAGGGCAAATTTAGTGGAGATTCAACACTTGCTCCTGATATCCAGGCATCCCAATGTTTCACAATGTGGTAGGCATGTCAGGTAAATGACATGTCTGGTTTCCACCTTAGGGCTCTGAACCTCCGACGAGACTGCTCAGGTGTTATCCCCATTCTGACTGTGACCTTGGATTTAAACAGTTCATACTTGTTCATGTGTTACTTTAGGCATTTCAGCTGCCACCTCAGCTAAGGGTCCACTGAGCTGTGGCCTCAGCTCTACCATGTATTGGTCAGTAGAGATGTTGTACCCAAGGCAGGCCCTTTCGAAGTTTTCTAAGAAGGCCTATCATCACCTGCCTTGTAGGTGGGGAACTTTCTGGGATGGGAAGTGGTACCTGGAGAAGGATTGCTAGGGTTTGTTGGTATATTCTGTTGGGCCTTTATCCTCTCCACCTCCTCCACATGCTTCCTCTCTTTTCCTTCTCCTCCTCCACATGCTTCCTCTCTTTTTCCTTCTCCTCCTCCAAATGCTTCCTTGCTTCCATTTCCCTCTTGTGGGCAGCCTCCTGTACCTCCTTCTCCAGCCGCATGAGTTCTATCTGTCTTTCATGTTCCCTTTGTTTTTCCTCAGCCTGAAATTTGGCTAATTCCAGCTGTAGTCGAGCTGCGGATTTGGTCATTCTAACCTCTCTGTTTTTAACTAACTTTACATCCGAGGTTTAGAAAGAAACAAACAAAACTTGGCTGTAAAATTTTGCTGTGCTGGAATAGAATACCTATTCTCTGAAAGTGATTGTCAGCCTACAGAAAAAGACAATTCCCTTGTCTCTGCTCTGGGCCCAAATTAAAGCAAAAAACCTCCAACTACTTGGAAACCTGCTTACCCAGCCCAAAGAAAAAGCAAATGGGTAGAACACACCCCCCCTATTTACTTTTAGGAAGAAAAGAAAAGAAAAAAAAACCTCTGGGTTGGAAGACTGTGAATTTCCCTGCAGGAGTTAAGTACCCTGCCTCCAGGCAAAGAAAACCTGCAATTCACAAAGATAATCCCCTTTTGTCTCTGCTTGGCCACAAAGCAGAGAAAAAACAAGCTGCTTTCAGTTTCAGCTGCTTTCTGGACTTCCTTTCCAAAGGAAAAAAAAATTTCCTTTTTAAAATCTGTATTTCTAGTTCAAAAAATCTCAACTGGATCTCAAAATAATTTCAGGTTAATCCCACCACTATGCCACCATGTCAAGGTTCCTCCCCCACTCTGAACTCTATGGTACAGATGTGGGGACCTGCATGAAAAACCTCCTAAGCTTATCTTTACCAGCTTAGGTCAAAACTTCCCCAAGGTACAAAATATTCCACCCATTGTCCTTGGATTGGCCGCTACCACCACCAAACTAATACTGGTTACTAGGGAAGAGCTGTTTGGACGCGTCTTTCCCCCCCAAATACTTCCCAAAACCTTGAACCCCACTTCTTGGACCAGGTTTGGTAAAAAGCCTCACCAATTTGCCTAGGTGACTACAGACCCAGACCCTTGGATCTTAAGAACAATGAACAATCCTCCCAACACTTGCACCTCCCCTTTCCTGGGAAATGTTGGATAAAAAGCCTCACCAATTTGCATAGGTGACCACAGACCCAAACCCTTGGATCTGAGAACAATGAAAAAGCATTCAGTTTTCTTACAAGAAGACTTTTAATAAAAATAGAAGTAAATAGAAATAAAGAAATCCCCCCTGTAAAATCAGAATGGTAGATCTCTTACAGGGTAATTAGATTCAAAAACATAGAGAACCCCTCTAGGCAAAACCTTAAGTTACAAAAAAGATACACAGACAGAAATAGTTATTCTATTCAGCACAATTCTTTTCTCAGCCATTTAAAGAACTCATAATCTAACACATACCTAGCTAGATTACTTACTAAAAGTTCTAAGATTCCATTCCTGGTCTATCCCCGGCAGAAACCAGCATATAGACAGACACACAGACCCTTTGTTTCTCTCCCTCCTCCCAGCTTTTGAAAGTATCTTGTCTCCTCATTGGTCATTTTGGTCAGGTGCCAGCAAGGTTACCTTTAGCTTCTTAACCCTTTACAGGTGAGAGGAGCTTTCCCCTGGCCAGGAGGGATTTCAAAGGGGTTTACCCTTCCCTTTATATTTATGACACACCCTTTATTCCATAACATAATTAAGGAAAATATTTCTCAATGAACTCTTCGTAAAAGGTCAGAAACAGCCAGTGTCCGCATCATGCTAAGGGCATTGGTATTTTCTTTAAATTTGCCAGACCAACCTAACTAACATCTAACAGACATTTGAACCTCTTCTTTTCACACGATTGCTCATCCTCAGGCTCTGCTTTGTCTCCAGACAGATCCATTCTCTTTCAGAACGGCCTTCCTCTTTCCATCTGTTTTGTTCATTGACATGTTGGAGTAAACACTCCCCTTCACTCTGTTCTCAGACAAACACTAGTATTAACTGTTTGCTACTGATGGGTTTAGAAAGCGTTTGTCGAGTGGAAGATGACATTTGTGGAGGATTGTTCCCAAGATCCAGTACTTTGTGTTCCAACATATCCCAGCTTCCTTGGTGAAAATAAGACCAAGGTTTCCTTGCAATATAGAAGAAGAAAGCAGCTTTTCACCCCAGATGGGACTTGGACCCACAATCTCTGGCTTAGGAAGCCAATGCCTTATCCATTAGGCCACTGGGGCCCTGCTGCATAAGTGAAGGAGGGATGGAAATTCCCTCTCATAATTGCACATTCCTCACATTCACTTGGAACCAAATACTCCCTTTATGAACTTTACATAACTGTCTGCATCCCCTGGCTGCGAGGCAAAGGGGCAGGTCACTGACAGAGCTGAGCACCACCTTTCTGCCAGCCATCTTTAGAGAAGAACCCCACCCTAGAGTCACACCTCCCTCCTCCAGCACCTCCATGTCTGTGGCTCTGAGTGCCAGTAGGCTGCTTAGTGGGCGAATCTGGGCTTGGAAGAGGGGGTCAGGTCAGCCTGTAAGGAATAACCAGGTGGGGCAGACCCAGGGGGAGGCTGTGGGCTGCTGTACAATTGGATCAAGTGACAGCTGGCTGAGTTCCAGGAGATGAGGCTGCAGCTGGACGATTTGAGCAGGATCACCGAGTGAGGGGAGGGGCGGCCTCCCATGACATTTTTGTGGCCTGCAGGGAATGGAGACAAAGCAGGGGGATGCAGGGACTCAGGGCAGGACCCGCAGATCCGGTACTGCAGGGCTACAGTTGATGGAGGAGAGAGAGTCCTGCAAGAGGAAGCAGCCGGAGGGAAGCAATAAGTGCAGAGTGCTAGCCAGCCAGCTGAGAGTCACAGGGGTCCAGAAATGGAAATGCTAGCAGGTCCTATGGTGTAATGGTCAGCATGCAAAACTCTGAATCCTGCGATCTGAGTTCGAATCCCAGTGGGACTTCCTGGGTCTATGTTGGTTTGCTGCAAAGCTTTAGAGTTTAGGGTGCTTGGTTTCCGTGTCTCTGGGTGAATCAGAGTGAATTTTTTCCCTCTTCCTGGGCAACTGATGCCCACTGGAGATAGGTCTTTGGTCCAGCTGGTTCAAGGGTCTGGCCACAATAGGTTGGGGCCCTGGAACTTAACAGTCTGGCTAGAGACACCTGAACATTGTGTTTCTCAATGCTTCACCTGATGCTTACAAGTTTGGTCCTTCTACCTGCAGTTGCCAACCTCTTCCTCTTGCCCACATGGCGCTTGAATAAAGGAGTGCCAGGGACAGGCTTCATAGTCAGGGCTAGGCAGGAGGGAGGAAGTGTTCCAGGCTGGAGCCCAGCACATCTCTCCTCCTCTGGGCACCTAGAGCAGAGGCGGCTGATGCTGACAGCTCCAAGGGAAGGCTTAAAAGGCACAGAGCAACCGTGGGTGGGGCAAGAGGAGAAGAGGAACATGCCTATGTGTGGCCAGCAGACAGCCACAGAGAAAGACAGACAGCCTGCTCCCTGCTCTCTGGCATGCCGAACCCTCACTGAAGGCCACCTACAGACCAGCATTCTCTCTGCGGCCAGCATCACAAGGTGGTAGGAAAACAAAGCCAGCCCGCCAGTGAGGCCTCTGACCGTTCCCACTCAAGGAGTATTTTTGGCGGTGGCACAGGAGATATTTCCCCAAGAGGCTGTAGAGGCTTGTAGGGGCTTTGTGCTGGGAGAGAAGCTGAGCCCTGATTAGGGGGCGGGGCTTCACTGACTAGGAGTCCTATAAAGGTAGAAGCCAGTCAGGCAGCGGCACAGGACCTAGCAAACAGAGCTGTAAATGGGGGAGTTTGAGTGGGAGTTCTCTTGGAGGAGAAGGTGTTTGTGTGTGTTTGGTTTTGTATTGGTAGTATCTGTATGTGTAGAGGCTTGGAGGGGCTTTGTGCTGGGAGAGAAGCTGAGCCCTGATTAGGGGGCGGGGCTTCACTGACTATGGGTCTTATAAAGGTAGCGGCACAGACAGCTGCAGCGGCACAGGAGCTAGCAAACAGAGCTGTAAACAGGGGAGTTTGAGTGGGAGTTCTGTTGAAGGAGAAGGTATTTGTGTGTGTTTGGTTTTGTATTGGTAGTATCTGTATGTGTAGGGGCTTCGTGCTGGGAGAGAAGCTGAGTCCTGATTAGGGGTCGGGGCTTCACTGACGAGAGGTCCTATAAAGGGAGCAGCCAGTCAGGCAGAGGCAAAGACAGCTGCAGCGGCACAGGAGCTAGCAAACAGAGCTTTAAACAGGGGAGTTTGAGTGGGAGTTCTGTTGGAGGAGAAGGTATTTGTGTGTGTGTGTTTGGTTTTGTATTGGTAGTATCTGTATGTGTAGGGGCTTGGAGGGGCTTTGTGCTGGGAGAAAAGCTGAGCCCTGATTAGGGGGCGGGGCTTCACTGACTAGTGGTCCTATAAAGGTAGCGGCACAGACAGCTGCAGCGGCACAGGAGCTAGCAAAGAGAGCTGTAAACAGGGGAGTTCTGTTGGAGGAGAAGGTATTTGTGTGTGTTTGGTTTTGTAATGGTAGTATCTGTATGTGTAGGGGCTTTGTGCTGGGAGAGAAGCTGAGCCCTAATTAGAGGGCGGGGCTTCCCTGACTAGGGGTCCTATAAAGGTAGCAGCCAGTCAGGCAGCGGCACAGGAGGTAGCAAACAGAGCTGTAAACAGGGGAGTTTCAGTGGGAGTTCTGTTGGAGGAGAAGGTATTTGTGTGTGTGTGTGTTTGGTTTTGTATTGGTAGTATCTGTATGTGTAGGGACTTTGTGTTGGGAGAGAAGCTGAGCCCTGATTAGGGGGCGGGGCTTCCCTGACTAGGGGTCCTATAAAGGTAGCAGCCAGTCAGGCAGTGGCACAGGAGCTAGCAAACAGAGCTGTAAACAGGGGAGTTTGAGTGGGTGTTCTGTTGGAGGAGAAGGTATTTGTATGTGTGTGTTTGGTTTTGTTTGGTAGTATCTGTATGTGTAGAGGCTTGGAGGGGCTTTGTGCTGGGAGAGAAGCTGAGCCCTGATTAGGGGGCGGGGCTTCACTGACTAGGGGTCCTATAAAGGGAGCAGCCAGTCAGGCAGCAGCACAGATAGCTGCAGTGGTACAGGAGCTAGCAAATGGAGCTGTAAACAGGGGAGTTTGAGAGGGAGTTCTGTTGGAGGAGAAGGTATTTGTGTGTGTTTGGTTTTGTATTGGTAGTATCTGTATGTGTAGAGGCTTGGAGGGGCTTTGTGTTGGGAGAGAAGCTGAGCACTGATTAGGGGGCGGGGCTTCCCTGACTAGGGGTCCTATAAAGGTAGCAGCCATTCAGGCAGCGGCACAGACAGTTGCAGCGACACAGCAGCTAGCAAACAGAGCTGGAAACAGGAGAGTTTTAGTGGGAGTTCTGTTGGAGGAGAAGGTATTTGTGTGTGTTTGGTTTTGTATTGGTGGTATCTGTATGTGTAGGGGCTTTGTGCTGGGAAAGAAGCTGAGCCCTGATTAGGGGGCGGGGATTCCCTGACTAGGGGTCCTATAAAGGTAGCAGCCAGTCAGGCAGCGGCACAGACAGCTGCAGCGGCACAGGAGCTAGGAAACAGAGCTGTAAACGGGAGTTTGAGTGAGAGTTCAGATGGAGGAGAAGGTATTTGTGTGTGTGTGTGTTTGGTTTTGTATTGTTAGTATCAGTATGTGTAGAGATTTGTAGGGGCTTTGTGCTGGGAGAGAAGCTGAGCCCTGATTTGGGGGCGGGGCTTCCCTGACTAGGGGTCCTATAAAGGGAGCAGCCAGTCAGACAGCGGCACAGGAGCTAGCAAACAGAGCTGTAAACAGGGGAGTTTGAGTGGGAGTTCCGTTGGAGGAGAAGGTATTTGTGTGTGTGTGTTTGGTTTTGTATTGGTAGTATCTGTATGTGTAGGGGCTTTGTGCTGGGAAAGAAGCTGAGCCCTGATTAGGGGGCGGGGATTCCCTGACTAGGGGTCCTATAAAGGTAGCAGCCAGTCAGGCAGCGGCACAGGAGCTAGCAAACAGAGCTGTAAACAGGGGAGTTTGAGTGGGAGTTCTGTTGGAGGAGAAGGTGTTTGTGTGTGTTTGGTTTTGTATTGGTAGTATCTGTATGTGTAGGGGCCTTGTGCTGGGAGAGAAGCTGAGCCCTGATTAGGGGGCGGGGCTTCACTGACGAGGGGTCCTATAAAGGGAGCAGCCAGTCAGGCAGCAACACAGACAGCTGCAGCGGAACAGGAGCTGGCAAACAGAGCTGTAAACAGGGGAGTTTGAGTGGGACTTCTGTTGGAGGAGAAGGTATTGGTGTGTGTGTTTGGTATTGTATTGGTAGTATCTGTATGAGTAGAGGCTTGGAGGGGCTTTGTGCTGGGAGCGAAGCTGAGCCCTGATTAGGGGGCGGGGCTTCACTGACTAGGGGTCCTATAAAGGTAGCAGCCAGTCAGGCAGCGGCACAGGAGCTAGCAAACAGAGCTGTAAACAGGGGAGTATGAGTGGGAGTTCTGTTGGAGGAGAAGGTGTTTGTGTGTGTTTGGTTTTGTATTGGTAGTATCCGTATGTGTAGAGGTTTTGTGCTGGGAGAGAAGCTGAGCCCTGATAAGGGGGCGGGGCTTCACTGACTAGGGGTCCTATAAAGGGAGCAGCCAGTCAGGCAGGGGAACAGACAGCTGCAGCGGCACAGGAGCTAGCAAACAGAGCTGTAAACAGGTGAGTTTGAGAGGGAGTTCTGTTGGAGGAGAAGGTATTTGTGTGTTTGGTTTTGTATTGGTAGTATCTGTATGAGTAGAGGCTTTGTGCTGGGAGAGAATCTGAGCCCTGATTAGGGGGCGGGGCTTCCCTGACTAGGTGTCCTATAAAGGTACCAACCAGTCAGGCAGCGGCACAGACAGCTGCAGCGGCACTGGAGCTAGCAAATAGAGCTGTAAACAGGGGAGTTTGAGTGGGAGTTCTGTTTGAGGAGAAGGTATTTGTGTGTGTGTTTGGTTTTGTATTGGTGGTATCTGTATTTGTAGAGGCTTGGAGGGGCTTTGTGCTGGGAGAGAAGCTGAGCCCTGATTAGGGGGCGGGGCTTCGCTGACTAGGGGTCCTATGATTGTAGCAGCCAGTCAGGCAGCGTCACAGACAGCTCCAGGGGCACAGGAGCTAGCAAACAGAGCTGTAAACAGGGGAGTTTGAGTGGGAGTTCTGTTGGAGGAGAAGGTATTTGTGTGTGTTTGGTTTTGTATTGGTAGCATCTGTATGTGTAGGGGCTTTGTGCTGGGAGAGAAGCTGAGCCCTGATTAGGGGGCGGGGCTTCACTGACTAGGGGTCATATAAAGGGAGCAGCCAGTCAGGCAGCTGCACAGACAGCTGCAGCGGTACAGGAGCTAGCAAACAGAGCTGTAAACAGGGGAGTTTGAGTGGGAGTTCTGTTCGAGGAGAAGGTATTTGTGTGTGTTTGGTTTTGTGTTGGTGGTATCTGTATGTGTAGGGGCTTTGTGCTGGGAGAGAAGCTGAGCCCTGATTAGGGGGCGGGGCTTCACTGACTAGGGGTTCTATAAAGGCAGCAGCCAGTCAGGCAGCGGCACAGACAGCTGCAGTGGCACAGGAGCTCGCAAAGAGAGCTGTAAACAGGGGAGTTTGAGTGGGAGTTCTGTTGGAGGAGAAGGTATTTGTGTGTGTGTTTGGTTTTGTATTGGTGGGATCTGTATGTGTAGAGGCTTGGAGGGGCTTTGTGCTGGGAGAGAAGCTGAGCCCTGATTAGGGGGCGGGGCTTCACTGACGAGGGGTCCTATAAAGGGAGCAGCCAGTCAGGCAGCGACACAGACAGCTGCAGCGGTACAGGAGCTCGCAAAGAGAGCTGTAAACAGGGGAGTTTGAGTGGGAATTCTGTTGGAGGAGAAGCTATTTGTGTGTGTGTTTGGTTTTGTATTGGTAGTATCTGTATGTGTAGAGGCTTGGAGGGGCTTTGTGCTGGGAGCGAAGCTGAGCCCTGATTAGGGGGCGGGGCTTCACTGACTAGGGGTCCTATAAAGGTAGCAGCCAGTCAGGCAGCGGTACAGGAGCTAGCAAACAGAGCTGTAAACAGGGGAGTCTGAGTGGGAGTTCTGTTGGAGGAGAAGGCATTTGTGTGTGTGTTTGGTTTTGTATTGGTAGCATCTGTATGTGTAGGGGCTTTGTGCTGGGAGAGAAGCTGAGCCCTGATTAGGGGGCGGGGCTTCACTGACTAGGGGTCCTATAAAGGGAGCAGCCAGTCAGGCGGCGGCACGGACAGCTGCAGCGGCACAGGAGCTAGCAAACAGAGCTGTGAACAGGGGAGTTTGATTGGGAGTTCTGTTGGAGGAGAAGGTATTTGTGTGTGTTTGGTTTTGTATTGGTGGTATCTGTATGTGTAGGGGCTTTGTGCTCCGAGAGAAGCTGAGCCCTGATTAGGGGGCGGGGCTTCACTGACTAGGGGTCCTATAAAGGGAGCAGCCAGTCAGGCAGCTGCACAGACAGCTGCAGCGGTACAGGAGCTAGCAAACAGAGCTGTAAACAGGGGAGTTTGAGTGGGAGTTGTGTTGGAGAAGAAGGTATTTGTGTGTGTTTGGTTTTGTGTTGGTGGTATCTGTATGTGTAGGGGCTTAGTGCTGGGAGAGAAGCTGAGCCCTGATTAGGGGGCGGGGCTTCACTGACGAGGGGTCCTATAAAGGGAGCAGCCAGTCAGGCAGCGACACAGACAGCTGCAGCGGTACAGGAGCTTGCAAACAGAGCTGTAAATAGGGGACTTTGAGTGGGAGTTCTGTTGGAGGAGAAGCTATTTGTGTGTGTTTGGTTTTGTATGGGTAGTATCTGTATGTGTAGAGGCTTGGAGGGGCTTTGTGCTGGGAGCGAAGCTGAGCCCTGATTAGGGGGCGGGGCTTCACTGACTAGGGGTCCTATAAAGGTAGCAGCCAGTCAGGCAGCGGCACAGGAGCTAGCAAACAGAGCTGTAAACAGGGGAGTGTGAGTGGGAGTTCTGTTGGAGGAGAAGGCATTTGTGTGTGTGTTTGGTTTTGTATTGGTAGCATCTGTATGTGTAGGGGCTTTGTGCTGGGAGAGAAGCTGAGCCCTGATTAGGGGGCGGGGCTTCACTGACTAGGGGTCCTATAAAGGGAGCAGCCAGTCAGGCGGCGGCACGGACAGCTGCAGCGGCACAGGAGCTAGCAAACAGAGCTGTGAACAGGGGAGTTTGATTGGGAGTTCTGTTGGAGGAGAAGGTATTTGTGTGTGTTTGGTTTTGTATTGGTGGTATCTGTATGTGTAGGGGCTTTGTGCTCCGAGAGAAGCTGAGCCCTGATTAGGGGGCGGGGCTTCACTGACTAGGGGTCCTATAAAGGGAGCAGCCAGTCAGGCAGCTGCACAGACAGCTGCAGCGGTACAGGAGCTAGCAAACAGAGCTGTAAACGGGAGTTTGAGTGGGAGTTCTGTTGGAAGAGAAGGTATTTGTGTGTGTTTGGTTTTGTATTGGTAGTATCTGTATGTGTAGAGGCTTGGAGGGGCTTTGTGCTGGGAGAGAAGCTGAGCCCTGATTAGGGGGCGGGGCTTCACTGACGAGGGGTCCTATAAAGGGAGCAGACAGTCAGGCAGCGACACAGACAGCTGCAGCGGTACAGGAGCTAGCAAACAGAGCTGTAAACGGGAGTTTGAGTGGGAGTTCTGTTGGAAGAGAAGGTATTTGTGTGTGTTTGGTTTTGTATTGGTAGTATCTGTATGTGTAGGGTCTTTGTGCTGGGAGAAAAGCTGAGCCCTGATTAGGGGGCGGGGCTTCACTGACTAGGGGTCCTAGAAAGATAGCAGCCAGTCAGGCAGCGGCACAGGAGCTAGCAAACAGAGCTCTAAACAGGGGAGTATGAGTGGGAGTTCTGTTGGAGGAGAAGGTGTTTGTGTGTGTTTGGTTTTGTATTGGTAGTATCTGTATGTGTAGGGGCCTTGTGCTGGGAGAGAAGCTGAGCCCTGATTAGGGGGCGGGGCTTCACTGACGAGGGGTCCTATAAAGGGAGCAGCCAGTCAGGCAGCAACACAGACAGCTGCAGCGGAAGAGGAGCTGGCAAACAGAGCTGTAAACAGGGGAGTTTGAGTGGGACTTCTGTTGGAGGAGAAGGTATTTGTGTGTGTGTTTGGTATTGTATTGGTAGTATCTGTATGAGTAGAGGCTTGGAGGGGCTTTGTGCTGGGAGCGAAGCTGAGCCCTGATTAGGGGGCGGGGCTTCACTGACTAGGGGTCCTATAAAGGTAGCAGCCAGTCAGGCAGCGGCACAGGAGCTAGCAAACAGAGCTGTAAACAGGGGAGTATGAGTGGGAGTTCTGTTGGAGGAGAAGGTGTTTGTGTGTGTTTGGTTTTGTATTGGTAGTATCCGTATGTGTAGAGGTTTTGTGCTGGGAGAGAAGCTGAGACCTGATAAGGGGGCGGGGCTTCACTGACTAGGCGTCCTATAAAGGTAGCAGCCAGTCAGGCAGCGGCACAGCAGCTAGCAAACAGAGCTGTAAACAGGGGAGTTTGAGTGGGAGTTCTGTTGGAGGAGAAGGTATTTTTGTGTGTTTGGTTTTGTATTGGTAGTATCTGTATGTGTAGGGGCTTTGTGCTGGGAGAAAAGCTGAGCCCTGATTAGGGGGCGGGGCTTCACTGACTAGGGGTCCTATAAAGGGAGCAGCCAGTCAGGCAGGGGAACAGACAGCTGCAGCGGCACAGGAGCTAGCAAACAGAGCTGTAAACAGGTGAGTTTGAGAGGGAGTTCTGTTGGAGGAGAAGGTATTTGTGTGTTTGGTTTTGTATTGGTAGTATCTGTATGAGTAGAGGCTTTGTGCTGGGAGAGAATCTGAGCCCTGATTAGGGGGCGGGGCTTCCCTGACTAGGTGTCCTATAAAGGTACCAACCAGTCAGGCAGCGGCACAGACAGCTGCAGCGGCACTGGAGCTAGCAAATAGAGCTGTAAACAGGGGAGTTTGAGTGGGAGTTCTGTTTGAGGAGAAGGTATTTGTGTGTGTGTTTGGTTTTGTATTGGTGGTATCTGTATTTGTAGAGGCTTGGAGGGGCTTTGTGCTGGGAGAGAAGCTGAGCCCTGATTAGGGGGCGGGGCTTCGCTGACTAGGGGTCCTATGATTGTAGCAGCCAGTCAGGCAGCGTCACAGACAGCTCCAGGGGCACAGGAGCTAGCAAACAGAGCTGTAAACAGGGGAGTTTGAGTGGGAGTTCTGTTGGAGGAGAAGGTATTTGTGTGTGTTTGGTTTTGTATTGGTAGCATCTGTATGTGTAGGGGCTTCGTGCTGGGAGAGAAGCTGAGCCCTGATTAGGGGGCGGGGCTTCACTGACTAGGGGTCCTATAAAGGGAGCAGCCAGTCAGGCAGCTGCACAGACAGCTGCAGCGGTACAGGAGCTAGCAAACAGAGCTGTAAACAGGGGAGTTTGAGTGGGAGTTCTGTTCGAGGAGACGGTATTTGTGTGTGTTTGGTTTTGTGTTGGTGGTATCTGTATGTGTAGGGGCTTTGTGCTGGGAGAGAAGCTGAGCCCTGATTAGGGGGCGGGGCTTCACTGACTAGGGGTTCTATAAAGGCAGCAGCCAGTCAGGCAGCGGCACAGACAGCTGCAGTGGCACAGGAGCTCGCAAAGAGAGCTGTAAACAGGGGAGTTTGAGTGGGAGTTCTGTTGGAGGAGAAGGTATTTGTGTGTGTGTTTGGTTTTGTATTGGTGGGATCTGTATGTGTAGAGGCTTGGAGGGGCTTTGTGCTGGGAGAGAAGCTGAGCCCTGATTAGGGGGCGGGGCTTCACTGACGAGGGGTCCTATAAAGGGAGCAGCCAGTCAGGCAGCGACACAGACAGCTGCAGCGGTACAGGAGCTAGCAAACAGAGCTGTAAATAGGGGACTTTGAGTGGGAATTCTGTTGGAGGAGAAGCTATTTGTGTGTGTGTTTGGTTTTGTATTGGTAGTATCTGTATGTGTAGGGGCTTTGTGCTGGGAGCGAAGCTGAGCCCTGATTAGGGGGCGGGGCTTCACTGACTAGGGGTCCTATAAAGGTAGCAGCCAGTCAGGCAGCGGTACAGGAGCTAGCAAACAGAGCTGTAAACAGGGGAGTCTGAGTGGGAGTTCTGTTGGAGGAGAAGGCATTTGTGTGTGTGTTTGGTTTTGTATTGGTAGCATCTGTATGTGTAGGGGCTTTGTGCTGGGAGAGAAGCTGAGCCCTGATTAGGGGGCGGGGCTTCACTGACTAGGGGTCCTATAAAGGGAGCAGCCAGTCAGGCGGCGGCACGGACAGCTGCAGCGGCACAGGAGCTAGCAAACAGAGCTGTGAACAGGGGAGTTTGATTGGGAGTTCTGTTGGAGGAGAAGGTATTTGTGTGTGTTTGGTTTTGTATTGGTGGTATCTGTATGTGTAGGGGCTTTGTGCTCCGAGAGAAGCTGAGCCCTGATTAGGGGGCGGGGCTTCACTGACTAGGGGTCCTATAAAGGGAGCAGCCAGTCAGGCAGCTGCACAGACAGCTGCAGCGGTACAGGAGCTAGCAAACAGAGGTGTAAACAGGGGAGTTTGAGTGGGAGTTGTGTTGGAGAAGAAGGTATTTGTGTGTGTTTGGTTTTGTGTTGGTGGTATCTGTATGTGTAGGGGCTTTGTGCTGGGAGAGAAGCTGAGCCCTGATTAGGGGGCGGGGCTTCACTGACGAGGGGTCCTATAAAGGGAGCAGCCAGTCAGGCAGCGACACAGACAGCTGCAGCGGTACAGGAGCTTGCAAACAGAGCTGTAAATAGGGGACTTTGAGTGGGAGTTCTGTTGGAGGAGAAGCTATTTGTGTGTGTTTGGTTTTGTATGGGTAGTATCTGTATGTGTAGAGGCTTGGAGGGGCTTTGTGCTGGGAGCGAAGCTGAGCCCTGATTAGGGGGCGGGGCTTCACTGACTAGGGGTCCTATAAAGGTAGCAGCCAGTCAGGCAGCGGCACAGGAGCTAGCAAACAGAGCTGTAAAGAGGGGAGTCTGAGTGGGAATTCTGTTGGAGGAGAAGGCATTTGTGTGTGTGTTTGGTTTTGTATTGGTAGCATCTGTATG
Organism: Lepidochelys kempii; assembly: GCF_965140285.1. Classification (NCBI taxonomy): domain Eukaryota; kingdom Metazoa; phylum Chordata; order Testudines; family Cheloniidae; genus Lepidochelys; species Lepidochelys kempii. The sequence goes on along the minus strand of NC_136400.1, from coordinate 20,047,216 downwards.
TGTAGGGGCTTTGTGCTGGGAGAGAAGCTGAGCCCTGATTAGGGGGCGGGGCTTCACTGACTAGGGGTCCTATAAAGGGAGCAGCCAGTCAGGCGGCGGCACGGACAGCTGCAGCGGTACAGGAGCTAGCAAACAGAGCTGTAAACAGGGGAGTTTGATGGGGAGTTCTGTTGGAGGAGAAGCTATTTGTGTGTGTTTTTGGTTTTGTATTGGTAGTATCTGTATGTGTAGAGGCTTGGAGGGGCTTTGTGCTGGGAGCGAAGCTGAGCCCTGATTAGGGGGCGGGGCTTCACTGACTAGGGGTCCTATAAAGGTAGCAGCCAGTCAGGCAGCGGCACAGGAGCTAGCAAACAGAGCTGTAAACAGGGGAGTATGAGTGGGAGTTGTGTTGGAGGAGAAGGTGTTTGTGTGTGTTTGGTTTTGTATTGGTAGTATCTGTATGTGTAGAGGTTTTGTGCTGGGAGAGAAGCTGAGCCCTGATAAGGGGGCGGGGCTTCACTGACTAGGCGTCCTATAAAGGTAGCAGCCAGTCAGGCAGCGGCACAGCAGCTAGCAAACAGTGCTGTAAACACGGGAGTTTGAGTGGGAGTTCTGTTGGAGGAGAAGGTATATGTGTGTGTTTGGTTTCGTATTGGTAGTATCTGTATGTGTAGAGGCTTGGAGGGGCTTTGTGCTGGGAGAAAAGCTGAGCCCTGATTAGGGGGCGGGGCTTCACTGACTAGGGGTCCTATAAAGGTAGCAGCCAGTCAGGCAGCGGCACAGACACTGCAGTGGCACAGGAGCGAGCAAACAGAGCTGTAAACAGGGGAGTTTGAGTGGGAGTTCTGTTGGAGGAGAAGGTATTTGTGTGTGTTTGGTTTTGTATTGGTAGTATTTGTATGTGTAGAGGCTTGGAGGGGCTTTGTGCTGGGAGAGAAGCTGAGCCCTTATTAGGGGGCGGGACTTCCCTGACTAGGGGTCCTATAAAGCTAGCAGCCAGTCAGGCAGCAGCACAGGAGCTAGCAAACAGTGCTGTAAACACGGGAGTTTGAGTGGGAGTTCTGTTGGAGGAGCAGGTATTTGTGTGTGTTTGGTTTTGTATTGGTGGTATCTGTATGTGTAGGGGCTTTTTGCTGGGAGAGAAGCTGAGCCCTGATTAGCGTGCAGGGCTTCACTGACCAGGGGTCCTATAAAGGTAGCAGCCAGTCAGGCAGCGGCACAGACAGCTGCAGCGGCACTGGAGCTAGCAAACAGAGCTGTAAACAGGGGAGTTTGAGAGGGAGTTCTGTTGGAGGAGAAGGTATTTGTGTGTGTGTTTGGTATTGTATTGGCAGTATCTGTAAGTGTAGGGGCTTTGTGCTGGGAGAAAAGCTGAGCCCTGATTAGGGGGCGGGGCTTCACTGACTAGCGGTTCTATAAAGGCAGCAGCCAGTCAGGCAGCGGCACAGACAGCTGCAGCGGAACAGGAGCTGGCAAACAGAGCTGTAAACAGGGGAGTTTGAGTGGGACTTCTGTTGGAGGAGAAGGTATTTGTGTGTGTGTTTGGTATTGTATTGGTAGTATCTGTATGAGTAGAGGCTTGGAGGGGCTTTGTGCTGGGAGCGAAGCTGACCCCTGATTAGGGGGCGGGGCTTCACTGACTAGGGGTCCTATAAAGGGAGCAGCCAGTCAGGCAGCTGCACAGACAGCTGCAGCGGTACAGGAGCTAGCAAACAGAGCTGTAAACAGGGGAGTTTGAGTGGGAGTTCTGTTCGAGGAGACGGTATTTGTGTGTGTTTGGTTTTGTGTTGGTGGTATCTGTATGTGTAGGGGCTTTGTGCTGGGAGAGAAGCTGAGCCCTGATTAGGGGGCGGGGCTTCACTGACTAGGGGTTCTATAAAGGCAGCAGCCAGTCAGGCAGCGGCACAGACAGCTGCAGTGGCACAGGAGCTCGCAAAGAGAGCTGTAAACAGGGGAGTTTGAGTGGGAGTTCTGTTGGAGGAGAAGGTATTTGTGTGTGTGTTTGGTTTTGTATTGGTGGGATCTGTATGTGTAGAGGCTTGGAGGGGCTTTGTGCTGGGAGAGAAGCTGAGCCCTGATTAGGGGGCGGGGCTTCACTGACGAGGGGTCCTATAAAGGGAGCAGCCAGTCAGGCAGCGACACAGACAGCTGCAGCGGTACAGGAGCTAGCAAACAGAGCTGTAAATAGGGGACTTTGAGTGGGAATTCTGTTGGAGGAGAAGCTATTTGTGTGTGTGTTTGGTTTTGTATTGGTAGTATCTGTATGTGTAGGGGCTTTGTGCTGGGAGCGAAGCTGAGCCCTGATTAGGGGGCGGGGCTTCACTGACTAGGGGTCCTATAAAGGTAGCAGCCAGTCAGGCAGCGGTACAGGAGCTAGCAAACAGAGCTGTAAACAGGGGAGTCTGAGTGGGAGTTCTGTTGGAGGAGAAGGCATTTGTGTGTGTGTTTGGTTTTGTATTGGTAGCATCTGTATGTGTAGGGGCTTTGTGCTGGGAGAGAAGCTGAGCCCTGATTAGGGGGCGGGGCTTCACTGACTAGGGGTCCTATAAAGGGAGCAGCCAGTCAGGCGGCGGCACGGACAGCTGCAGCGGCACAGGAGCTAGCAAACAGAGCTGTGAACAGGGGAGTTTGATTGGGAGTTCTGTTGGAGGAGAAGGTATTTGTGTGTGTTTGGTTTTGTATTGGTGGTATCTGTATGTGTAGGGGCTTTGTGCTCCGAGAGAAGCTGAGCCCTGATTAGGGGGCGGGGCTTCACTGACTAGGGGTCCTATAAAGGGAGCAGCCAGTCAGGCAGCTGCACAGACAGCTGCAGCGGTACAGGAGCTAGCAAACAGAGCTGTAAACAGGGGAGTTTGAGTGGGAGTTGTGTTGGAGAAGAAGGTATTTGTGTGTGTTTGGTTTTGTGTTGGTGGTATCTGTATGTGTAGGGGCTTTGTGCTGGGAGAGAAGCTGAGCCCTGATTAGGGGGCGGGGCTTCACTGACGAGGGGTCCTATAAAGGGAGCAGCCAGTCAGGCAGCGACACAGACAGCTGCAGCGGTACAGGAGCTTGCAAACAGAGCTGTAAATAGGGGACTTTGAGTGGGAGTTCTGTTGGAGGAGAAGCTATTTGTGTGTGTTTGGTTTTGTATGGGTAGTATCTGTATGTGTAGAGGCTTGGAGGGGCTTTGTGCTGGGAGCGAAGCTGAGCCCTGATTAGGGGGCGGGGCTTCACTGACTAGGGGTCCTATAAAGGTAGCAGCCAGTCAGGCAGCGGCACAGGAGCTAGCAAACAGAGCTGTAAAGAGGGGAGTCTGAGTGGGAATTCTGTTGGAGGAGAAGGCATTTGTGTGTGTGTTTGGTTTTGTATTGGTAGCATCTGTATGTGTAGGGGCTTTGTGCTGGGAGAGAAGCTGAGCCCTGATTAGGGGGCGGGGCTTCACTGACTAGGGGTCCTATAAAGGGAGCAGCCAGTCAGGCGGCGGCACGGACAGCTGCAGCGGTACAGGAGCTAGCAAACAGAGCTGTAAACAGGGGAGTTTGATGGGGAGTTCTGTTGGAGGAGAAGCTATTTGTGTGTGTTTTTGGTTTTGTATTGGTAGTATCTGTATGTGTAGAGGCTTGGAGGGGCTTTGTGCTGGGAGCGAAGCTGAGCCCTGATTAGGGGGCGGGGCTTCACTGACTAGGGGTCCTATAAAGGTAGCAGCCAGTCAGGCAGCGGCACAGGAGCTAGCAAACAGAGCTGTAAACAGGGGAGTATGAGTGGGAGTTGTGTTGGAGGAGAAGGTGTTTGTGTGTGTTTGGTTTTGTATTGGTAGTATCTGTATGTGTAGAGGTTTTGTGCTGGGAGAGAAGCTGAGCCCTGATAAGGGGGCGGGGCTTCACTGACTAGGCGTCCTATAAAGGTAGCAGCCAGTCAGGCAGCGGCACAGCAGCTAGCAAACAGTGCTGTAAACACGGGAGTTTGAGTGGGAGTTCTGTTGGAGGAGAAGGTATATGTGTGTGTTTGGTTTCGTATTGGTAGTATCTGTATGTGTAGAGGCTTGGAGGGGCTTTGTGCTGGGAGAAAAGCTGAGCCCTGATTAGGGGGCGGGGCTTCACTGACTAGGGGTCCTATAAAGGTAGCAGCCAGTCAGGCAGCGGCACAGACACTGCAGTGGCACAGGAGCGAGCAAACAGAGCTGTAAACAGGGGAGTTTGAGTGGGAGTTCTGTTGGAGGAGAAGGTATTTGTGTGTGTTTGGTTTTGTATTGGTAGTATTTGTATGTGTAGAGGCTTGGAGGGGCTTTGTGCTGGGAGAGAAGCTGAGCCCTTATTAGGGGGCGGGACTTCCCTGACTAGGGGTCCTATAAAGCTAGCAGCCAGTCAGGCAGCAGCACAGGAGCTAGCAAACAGTGCTGTAAACACGGGAGTTTGAGTGGGAGTTCTGTTGGAGGAGCAGGTATTTGTGTGTGTTTGGTTTTGTATTGGTGGTATCTGTATGTGTAGGGGCTTTTTGCTGGGAGAGAAGCTGAGCCCTGATTAGCGTGCAGGGCTTCACTGACCAGGGGTCCTATAAAGGTAGCAGCCAGTCAGGCAGCGGCACAGACAGCTGCAGCGGCACTGGAGCTAGCAAACAGAGCTGTAAACAGGGGAGTTTGAGAGGGAGTTCTGTTGGAGGAGAAGGTATTTGTGTGTGTGTTTGGTATTGTATTGGCAGTATCTGTAAGTGTAGGGGCTTTGTGCTGGGAGAAAAGCTGAGCCCTGATTAGGGGGCGGGGCTTCACTGACTAGCGGTTCTATAAAGGCAGCAGCCAGTCAGGCAGCGGCACAGACAGCTGCAGCGGAACAGGAGCTGGCAAACAGAGCTGTAAACAGGGGAGTTTGAGTGGGACTTCTGTTGGAGGAGAAGGTATTTGTGTGTGTGTTTGGTATTGTATTGGTAGTATCTGTATGAGTAGAGGCTTGGAGGGGCTTTGTGCTGGGAGCGAAGCTGACCCCTGATTAGGGGGCGGGGCTTCACTGACTAGGGGTCCTATAAAGGTAGCAGCCAGTCAGGCAGCGGCACAGGAGCTAGCAAACAGAGCTGTAAACAGGGGAGTATGAGTGGGAGTTCTGTTGGAGGAGAAGGTGTTTGTGTGTGTTTGGTTTTGTATTGGTAGTATCCGTATGTGTAGAGGTTTTGTGCTGGGAGAGAAGCTGAGACCTGATAAGGGGGCGGGGCTTCACTGACTAGGCGTCCTATAAAGGTAGCAGCCAGTCAGGCAGCGGCACAGCAGCTAGCAAACAGAGCTGTAAACAGGGGAGTTTGAGTGGGAGTTCTGTTGGAGGAGAAGGTATTTGTGTGTGTTTGGTTTTGTATTGGTAGTATCTGTATGTGTAGGGGCTTTGTGCTGGGAGAAAAGCTGAGCCCTGATTAGGGGGCGGGGCTTCACTGACTAGGGGTCCTAGAAAGATAGCAGCCAGTCAGGCAGCGGCACAGGAGCTAGCAAACAGAGCTCTAAACAGGGGAGTATGAGTGGGAGTTCTGTTGGAGGAGAAGGTGTTTGTGTGTGTTTGGTTTTGTATTGGTAGTATCTGTATGTGTAGGGGCCTTGTGCTGGGAGAGAAGCTGAGCCCTGATTAGGGGGCGGGGCTTCACTGACGAGGGGTCCTATAAAGGGAGCAGCCAGTCAGGCAGCAACACAGACAGCTGCAGCGGAACAGGAGCTGGCAAACAGAGCTGTAAACAGGGGAGTTGGAGTGGGACTTCTGTTGGAGGAGAAGGTATTTGTGTGTGTGTTTGGTATTGTATTGGTAGTATCTGTATGAGTAGAGGCTTGGAGGGGCTTTGTGCTGGGAGCGAAGCTGACCCCTGATTAGGGGGCGGGGCTTCACTGACTAGGGGTCCTATAAAGGTAGCAGCCAGTCAGGCAGCGGCACAGGAGCTAGCAAACAGAGCTGTAAACAGGGGAGTATGAGTGGGAGTTCTGTTGGAGGAGAAGGTGTTTGTGTGTGTTTGGTTTTGTATTGGTAGTATCCGTATGTGTAGAGGTTTTGTGCTGGGAGAGAAGCTGAGCCCTGATAAGGGGGCGGGGCTTCACTGACTAGGCGTCCTATAAAGGTAGCAGCCAGTCAGGCAGCGGCACAGCAGCTAGCAAACAGAGCTGTAAACAGGGGAGTTTGAGTGGGAGTTCTGTTGGAGGAGAAGGTATTTGTGTGTGTTTGGTTTTGTATTGGTAGTATCTGTATGTGTAGGGGCTTTGTGCTGGGAGAAAAGCTGAGCCCTGATTAGGGGGCGGGGCTTCACTGACTAGGGGTCCTAGAAAGATAGCAGCCAGTCAGGCAGCGGCACAGGAGCTAGCAAACAGAGCTCTAAACAGGGGAGTATGAGTGGGAGTTCTGTTGGAGGAGAAGGTGTTTGTGTGTGTTTGGTTTTGTATTGGTAGTATCTGTATGTGTAGGGGCCTTGTGCTGGGAGAGGAGCTGAGCCCTGATTAGGGGGCGGGGCTTCACTGACGAGGGGTCCTATAAAGGGAGCAGCCAGTCAGGCAGCAACACAGACAGCTGCAGCGGAACAGGAGCTGGCAAACAGAGCTGTAAACAGGGGAGTTTGAGTGGGACTTCTGTTGGAGGAGAAGGTATTTGTGTGTGTGTTTGGTTTTGTATTGGTAGTATCCGTATGTGTAGAGGTTTTGTGCTGGGAGAGAAGCTGAGCCCTGATAAGGGGGCGGGGCTTCACTGACTAGGCGTCCTATAAAGGTAGCAGCCAGTCAGGCAGCGGCACAGCAGCTAGCAAACAGAGCTGTAAACAGGGGAGTTTGAGTGGGAGTTCTGTTGGAGGAGAAGGTATTTGTGTGTGTTTGGTTTTGTATTGGTAGTATCTGTATGTGTAGGGGCTTTGTGCTGGGAGAAAAGCTGAGCCCTGATTAGGGGGCGGGGCTTCACTGACTAGGGGTCCTATAAAGGGAGCAGCCAGTCAGGCAGGGGAACAGACAGCTGCAGCGGCACAGGAGCTAGCAAACAGAGCTGTAAACAGGTGAGTTTGAGAGGGAGTTCTGTTCGAGGAGAAGGTATTTGTGTGTCTTTGGTTTTGTGTTGGTGGTATCTGTATGTGTAGGGGCTTTGTGCTGGGAGAGAAGCTGAGCCCTGATTAGGGGGCGGGGCTTCATTGACTAGGGGTTCTATAAAGGCAGCAGCCAGTCAGGCAGCGGCACAGACAGCTGCAGTGGCACAGGAGCTCGCAAATAGAGCTGTAAACAGGGGAGTTTGAGTGGGAGTTCTGTTGGAGGAGAAGGTATTTGTGTGTGTGTTTGGTTTTGTATTGGTGGGATCTGTATGTGTAGGGGCTTTGTGCTCCGAGAGAAGCTGAGCCCTGATTAGGGGGCGGGGCTTCACTGATTAGGGGTCCTATAAAGGGAGCAGCCAGTCAGGCAGCTGCACAGACAGCTGCAGCGGTACAGGAGCTAGCAAACAGAGCTGTAAACAGGGGAGTTTGAGTGGGAGTTGTGTTGGAGAAGAAGGTATTTGTGTGTGTTTGGTTTTGTGTTGGTGGTATCTGTATGTGTAGGGGCTTTGTGCTGGGAGAGAAGCTGAGCCCTGATTAGGGGGCGGGGCTTCACTGACGAGGGGTCCTATAAAGGGAGCAGCCAGTCAGGCAGCGACACAGACAGCTGCAGCGGTACAGGAGCTTGCAAACAGAGCTGTAAATAGGGGACTTTGAGTGGGAGTTCTGTTGGAGGAGAAGCTATTTGTGTGTGTTTGGTTTTGTATGGGTAGTATCTGTATGTGTAGAGGCTTGGAGGGGCTTTGTGCTGGGAGCGAAGCTGAGCCCTGATTAGGGGGCGGGGCTTCACTGACTAGGGGTCCTATAAAGGTAGCAGCCAGTCAGGCAGCGGCACAGGAGCTAGCAAACAGAGCTGTAAACAGGGGAGTCTGAGTGGGAATTCTGTTGGAGGAGAAGGCATTTGTGTGTGTGTTTGGTTTTGTATTGGTAGCATCTGTATGTGTAGGGGCTTTGTGCTGGGAGAGAAGCTGAGCCCTGATTAGGGGGCGGGGCTTCACTGACTAGGGGTCCTATAAAGGGAGCAGCCAGTCAGGCGGCGGCACGGACAGCTGCAGCGGTACAGGAGCTAGCAAACAGAGCTGTAAACAGGGGAGTTTGATTGGGAGTTCTGTTGGAGGAGAAGCTATTTGTGTGTGTTTTTGGTTTTGTATTGGTAGTATCTGTATGTGTAGAGGCTTGGAGGGGCTTTGTGCTGGGAGCAAAGCTGAGCCCTGATTAGGGGGCGGGGCTTCACTGACTAGGGGTCCTATAAAGGTAGCAGCCAGTCAGGCAGCGGCACAGGAGCTAGCAAACAGAGCTGTAAACAGGGGAGTATGAGTGGGAGTTCTGTTGGAGGAGAAGGTGTTTGTGTGTGTTTGGTTTTGTATTGGTAGTATCTGTATGTGTAGAGGTTTTGTGCTGGGAGAGAAGCTGAGCCCTGATAAGGGGGCGGGGCTTCACTGACTAGGCGTCCTATAAAGGTAGCAGCCAGTCAGGCAGCGGCACAGCAGCTAGCAAACAGTGCTGTAAACACGGGAGTTTGAGTGGGAGTTCTGTTGGAGGAGAAGGTATATGTGTGTGTTTGGTTTCGTATTGGTAGTATCTGTATGTGTAGAGGCTTGGAGGGGCTTTGTGCTGGGAGAAAAGCTGAGCCCTGATTAGGGGGCGGGGCTTCACTGACTAGGGGTCCTATAAAGGGAGCAGCCAGTCAGGCAGCTGCACAGACAGCTGCAGCGGTACAGGAGCTAGCAAACAGAGCTGTAAACAGGGGAGTTTGAGTGGGAGTTCTGTTCGAGGAGAAGGTATTTGTGTGTGTTTGGTTTTGTGTTGGTGGTATCTGTATGTGTAGGGGCTTTGTGCTGGGAGAGAAGCTGAGCCCTGATTAGGGGGCGGGGCTTCACTGACTAGCGGTTCTATAAAGGCAGCAGCCAGTCAGGCAGCGGCACAGACAGCTGCAGTGGCACAGGAGCTAGCAAAGAAAGCTGTAAACAGGGGAGTTTGAGTGGGAGTTCTGTTGGAGGAGAAGGTATTTGTGTGTGTGTTTGGTTTTGTATTGGTGGGATCTGTATGTGTAGAGGCTTGGAGGGGCTTTGTGCTGGGAGAGAAGCTGAGCCCTGATTAGGTGGCGGGGCTTCACTGACGAGGGGTCCTATAAAGGGAGCAGACAGTCAGGCAGCGACACAGACAGCTGCAGCGGTACAGGAGCTAGCAAACAGAGCTGTAAATAGGGGACTTTGAGTGGGAGTTCTGTTGGAGGAGAAGCTATTTGTGTGTGTGTTTGGTTTTGTATTGGTAGTATCTGTATGTGTAGGGGCTTTGTGCTGGGAGAAAAGCTGAGCCCTGATTAGGGGGCGGGGCTTCACTGACTAGGGGTCCTAGAAAGATAGCAGCCAGTCAGGCAGCGGCACAGGAGCTAGCAAACAGAGCTCTAAACAGGGGAGTATGAGTGGGAGTTCTGTTGGAGGAGAAGGTGTTTGTGTGTGTTTGGTTTTGTATTGGTAGTATCTGTATGTGTAGGGGCTTTGTGCTGGGAGAAAAGCTGAGCCCTGATTAGGGGGCGGGGCTTCGCTGACTAGGGGTCCTATGATTGTAGCAGCCAGTCAGGCAGCGTCACAGACAGCTCCAGGGGCACAGGAGCTAGCAAACAGACCTGTAAACAGGGGAGTTTGAGTGGGACTTCTGTTGGAGGAGAAGGTATTTGTGTGTGTTTGGTTTTGTATTGGTAGTATCTGTATGTGTAGGGGCTTTGTGCTGGGAGAAAAGCTGAGCCCTGATTAGGGGGCGGGGCTTCGCTGACTAGGGGTCCTATGATTGTAGCAGCCAGTCAGGCAGCGTCACAGACAGCTCCAGGGGCACAGGAGCTAGCAAACAGAGCTGTAAACAGGGGAGTTTGAGTGGGAGTTCTGTTGGAGGAGAAGGTATTTGTGTGTGTTTGGTTTTGTATTGGTAGCATCTGTATGTGTAGGGGCTTTGTGCTGGGAGAGAAGCTGAGCCCTGATTAGGGGGCGGGGCTTCACTGACTAGGGGTCCTATAAAGGTAGCAGCCAGTCAGGCAGCGGCACAGGAGCTAGCAAACAGAGCTGTAAACAGGGGAGTTTGATTGGGAGTTCTGTGGGAGGAGAAGGTATTTGTGTGTGTTTGGTTTTGTATTGGTGGTATCTGTATGTGTAGGGGCTTTGTGCTCCGAGAGAAGCTGAGCCCTGATTAGGGGGCGGGGCTTCACTGACTAGGGGTCCTATAAAGGGAGCAGCCAGTCAGGCAGCTGCACAGACAGCTGCAGCGGTACAGGAGCTAGCAAACAGAGCTGTAAACAGGGGAGTTTGAGTGGGAGTTCTGTTGGAGGAGAAGGTATTTGTGTGTGTTTGGTTTTGTGTTGGTGGTATCTGTATGTGTAGGGGCTTTGTGCTCCGAGAGAAGCTGAGCCCTGATTAGGGGGCGGGGCTTCACTGACTAGGGGTCCTATAAAGGGAGCAGCCAGTCAGGCAGCTGCACAGACAGCTGCAGCGGTACAGGAGCTAGCAAACAGAGTTGTAAACAGGGGAGTTTGAGTGGGAGTTCTGTTGGAGGAGAAGGTATTTGTGTGTGTTTGGTTTTGTATTGGTAGTATCTGTCTGTGTAGGGTCTTTGTGCTGGGAGAAAAGCTGAGCCCTGATTAGGGGGCGGGGCTTCACTGACTTGGGGTCCTAGAAAGGTAGCAGCCAGTCAGGCAGCGACACAGGAGCTAGCAAACAGAGCTCTAAACAGGGGAGTATGAGTGGGAGTTCTGTTGGAGGAGAAGGTGTTTGTGTGTGTGTTTGGTATTGTATTGGCAGTATCTGTATGTGTAGGGGCTTTGTGCTGGGAGAAAAGCTGAGCCGTGATTAGGGGGCGGGGCTTCACTGACTAGGGGTCCTATAAAGGTAGCAGCCAGTCAGGCAGCAGCACAGGAGCTAGCAAACAGAGCTGTAAACAGGGGAGTTTGAGTGGGAGTTCTGTTGGAGGAGAAGGTATTTGTGTGTGTTTGGTTTTGTATTGGTAGTATCTGTATGTGTAGGGGCTTTGTGCTGGGAGAAAAGCTGAGCCCTGATTAGGGGGCGGGGCTTCACTGACTAGGGGTCCTATAAAGGGAGCAGCCAGTCAGGCAGGGAAACAGACAGCTGCAGCGGTACAGGAGCTAGCAAACAGAGCTGTAAACAGGGGAGTTTGAGTGGGAGTTCTGTTGGAGGAGAAGGTATTTGTGTGTGTTTGGCTTTGTGTTGGTGGTATCTGTATGTGTAGGGGCTTTGTGCTGGGAGAGAAGCTGAGCCCTGATTAGGGGGCGGGGCTTCACTGACTAGGGGTCCTATAAAGGAAGCAGCCAGTCAGGCAGCGGCACAGACAGCTGCAGTGGCACAGGAGCTAGCAAAGAGAGCTGTAAACAGGGGAGTTTGAGTGGGAGTTCTGTTGGAGGAGAAGGTATTTGTGTGTGTGTTTGGTTTTGTATTGGTGGTATCTGTATGTGTAGAGGCTTGGAGGGGCTTTGTGCTCGGAGAGAAGCTGAGCCCTGATTAGGGGGCGGGGCTTCACTGACGAGGGGTCCTATAAAGGGAGCAGCCAGTCAGGCAGCGACACAGACAGCTGCAGCGGTACAGGAGCTAGCAAACAGAGCTGTAAATAGGGGACTTTGAGTGGGAGTTCTGTTGGAGGAGAAGCTATTTGTGTGTGTGTTTGGTTTTGTATTGGTAGTATCTGTATGTGTAGGGGCTTTGTGCTGGGAGAAAAGCTGAGCCCTGATTAGGGGGCGGGGCTTCACTGACTAGGGGTCCTATAAAGGGAGCAGCCAGTCAGGCAGGGGAACAGACAGCTGCAGCGGCACAGGAGCTAGCAAACAGAGCTGTAAACAGGTGAGTTTGAGAGGGAGTTCTGTTGGAGGAGAAGGTATTTGTGTGTTTGGTTTTGTATTGGTAGTATCTGTATGAGTAGAGGCTTTGTGCTGGGAGAGAATCTGAGCCCTGATTAGGGGTCGGGGCTTCCCTGACTAGGGGTCCTATAAAGGTACCAACCAGTCAGGCAGCGGCACAGACAGCTGCAGCGGCACTGGAGCTAGCAAATAGAGCTGTAAACAGGGGAGTTTGAGTGGGAGTTCTGTTTGAGGAGAAGGTATTTGTGTGTGTGTTTGGTTTTGTATTGGTGGTATCTGTATTTGTAGAGGCTTGGAGGGGCTTTCTGCTGGGAGAGAAGCTGAGCCCTGATTAGGGGGCGGGGCTTCGCTGACTAGGGGTCCTATGATTGTAGCAGCCAGTCAGGCAGCGTCACAGACAGCTCCAGGGGCACAGGAGCTAGCAAACAGAGCTGTAAACAGGGGAGTTTGAGTCGGAGTTCTGTTGGAGGAGAAGGTATTTGTGTGTGTTTGGTTTTGTATTGGTAGCATCTGTACGTGTAGGGGCTTTGTGCTGGGAGAGAAGCTGAGCCCTGATTAGGGGGCGGGGCTTCACTGACTAGGGGTCCTATAAAGGGAGCAGACAGTCAGGCAGCGAAACAGACAGCTGCAGCGGTACAGGGGCTAGCAAACAGAGCTGTAAACAGGGGAGTTTGAGTGGGAGTTCTGTTGGAAGAGAAGGTATTTGTGTGTGTTTGGTTTTGTATTGGTAGTATCTGTATGTGTAGGGTCTTTGTGCTTGGAGAAAAGCTGAGCCCTGATTAGGGGGCGGGGCTTCACTGACTAGGGGTCCTAGAAAGATAGCAGCCAGTCAGGCAGCGGCACAGGAGCTAGCAAACAGAGCTCTAAACAGTGGAGTATGAGTGGGAGTTCTGTTGGAGGAGAAGGTATTTGTGTGTTTGGTTTTGTATTGGTAGTATCTGTATGTGTAGGGGCCTTGTGCTGGGAGAGAAGCTGAGCCCTGATTAGGGGGCGGGGCTTCACTGACGAGGGGTCCTATAAAGGGAGCAGCCAGTCAGGCAGCAACACAGACAGCTGCAGCGGAACAGGAGCTAGCAAACAGAGCTGTAAACAGGGGAGTTTGAGTGGGACTTCTGTTGGAGGAGAAGGTATTTGTGTGTGTTTGGTTTTGTATTGGTAGTATCTGTATGTGTAGAGGCTTGGAGGGGCTTTGTGCTGGGAGAGAAGCTGAGCCCTGATTAGGGGGCGGGGCTTCACTGACTAGGGTTCCTATAAAGGTAGCAGCCAGTCAGGCAGCGGCACAGGAGCTAGCAAACAGAACTGTAAACAGGGGAGTCTGAGTGGGACTTCTGTTGGAGGAGAAGGTATTTGTGTGTGTTTGGTTTTGTATTGGTAGTATCTGTATGTGTAGAGGCTTGGAGGGGCTTTGTGCTGGGAGAGAAGCTGAGCCCTGATTAGGGGGCGGGGCTTCGCTGACTAGGGGTCCTATGATTGTAGCAGCCAGTCAGGCAGCGTCACAGACAGCTCCAGGGGCACAGGAGCTAGCAAACAGAGCTGTAAACAGGGGAGTTTGAGTGGGAGTTCTGTTGGAGGAGAAGGTATTTGTGTGTGTTTGGTTTTGTATTGGTAGCATCTGTATGTGTAGGGGCTTTGTGCTGGGAGAGAAGCTGAGCCCTGATTAGGGGGCGGGGCTTCACTGACTAGGGGTCCTATAAAGGGAGCAGCCAGTCAGGCAGCGACACAGACAGCTGCAGCGGTACAGGAGCTAGCAAACAGAGCTGTAAATAGGGGACTTTGAGTGTGAGTTCTGTTGGAGGAGAAGCTATTTGTGTGTGTGTTTGGTTTTGTATTGGTAGTATCTGTATGTGTAGAGGCTTGGAGGGGCATTGTGCTGGGAGCGAAGCTGAGCCCTGATTAGGGGGCGGGGCTTCACTGACTAGGGGTCCTATAAAGGTAGCAGCCAGTCAGGCAGCGGCACAGGAGCTAGCAAACAGAGCTGTAAACAGGGGAGTTTGATTGGGAGTTCTGTTGGAGGAGAAGGTATTTGTGTGTGTTTGGTTTTGTATTGGTGGTATCTGTATGTGTAGGGGATTTGTGCTCCGAGAGAAGCTGAGCCCTGATTAGGGGGCGGGGCTTCACTGACTAGGGGTCCTATAAAGGGAGCAGCCAGGCAGGCAGCTGCACAGACAGCTGCAGCGGTACAGGAGCTAGCAAACAGAGCTGTAAACAGGGGAGTTTGAGTGGGAGTTCTGTTGGAGGAGAAGGTATTTGTGTGTGTTTGGTTTTGTGTTGGTGGTATCTGTATGTGTAGGGGCTTTGTGCTGAGAGAGAAGCTGAGCCCTGATTAGGGGCGGGCTTCACTGACTAGGGGTCCTATAAAGGCAGCAGCCAGTCAGGCAGCGGCACAGACAGCTGCAGTGGCACAGGAGCTAGCAAAGAGAGCTGTAAACAGGGGAGTTTGAGTGGGAGTTCTGTTGGAGGAGAAGGTATTTGTGTGTGTGTTTGGTTTTGTATTGTTGGTATCTGTATGTGTAGAGGCTTGGAGGGGCTTTGTGCTGGGAGAGAAGCTGAGCCCTGATTAGGGGGCGGGGCTTCACTGACGAGGGGTCCTATAAAGGGAGCAGCCAGTCAGGCAGCTGCACAGACAGCTGCAGCGGTACAGGAGCGAGCAAACAGAGCTGTAAACAGGGGAGTTTGAGTGGGAGTTCTGTTCGAGGAGAAGGTATTTGTGTGTATTTGGTTTTGTGTTGGTGGTATCTGTATGTGTAGGGGCTTTGTGCTGGGAGAGAAGCTGAGCCCTGATTAGGGGGCGGGGCTTCACTGACTAGGGGTTCTATAAAGGCAGCAGCCAGTCAGGCAGCGGCACAGACAGCTGCAGTGGCACAGGAGCTAGCAAAGAGAGCTGTAAACAGGGGAGTTTGAGTGGGAGTTCTGTTGGAGGAGAAGGTATTTGTGTGTGTGTTTGGTTTTGTATTGGTGGTATCTGTATGTGTAGAGGCTTGGAGGGGCTTTGTGCTGGGAGAGAAGCTGAGCCCTGATTAGGGGGCGGGGCTTCACTGACGAGGGGTCCTATAAAGGGAGCAGCCAGTCAGGCAGCGACACAGACAGCTGCAGCGGTACAGGAGCTAGCAAACAGAGCTGTAAATAGGGGACTTTGAGTGGGAGTTCTGTTGGAGGAGAAGCTATTTGTGTGTGTGTTTGGTTTTGTATTGGTAGTATCTGTATGTGTAGAGGCTTGGAGGGGCATTGTGCTGGGAGCGAAGCTGAGCCCTGATTAGGGGGCGGAGCTTCACTGACTAGGGGTCCTATAAAGGTAGCAGCCAGTCAGGCAGCGGCACAGGAGCTAGCAAACAGAGCTGTAAACAGGGGAGTTTGATTGGGAGTTCTGTTGGAGGAGAAGGTATTTGTGTGTGTTTGGTTTTGTATTGGTGGTATCTGTATGTGTAGGGTCTTTGTGCTGGGAGAAAAGCTGAGCCCTGATTAGGGGGCGGGGCTTCACTGACTAGGGGTCCTAGAAAGGTAGCAGCCAGTCAGGCAGCGACACAGGAGCTAGCAAAGAGAGCTCTAAACAGGGGAGTATGAGTGGGAGTTCTGTTGGAGGAGAAGGTGTTTGTGTGTGTGTTTGGTATTGTATTGGCAGTATCTGTATGTGTAGGGGCTTTGTGCTGGGAGAAAAGCTGAGCCGTGATTAGGGGGCGGGGCTTCACTGACTAGGGGTCCTATAAAGGGAGCAGCCAGTCAGGCAGGGGAACAGACAGCTGCAGCGGCACAGGAGCTAGCAAATAGAGCTGTAAACAGGGGAGTTTGAGTGGGAGTTCTGTTTGAGGAGAAGGTATTTGTGTGTGTGTTTGGTTTTGTATTGGTGGTATCTGTATTTGTAGAGGCTTGGAGGGGCTTTCTGCTGGGAGAGAAGCTGAGCCCTGATTAGGGGGCGGGGCTTCGCTGACTAGGGGTCCTATGATTGTAGCAGCCAGTCAGGCAGCGTCACAGACAGCTCCAGGGGCACAGGAGCTAGCAAACAGAGATGTAAACAGGGGAGTTTGAGTCGGAGTTCTGTTGGAGGAGAAGGTATTTGTGTGTGTTTGGTTTTGTATTGGTAGCATCTGTATGTGTAGGGGCTTTGTGCTGGGAGAGAAGCTGAGCCCTGATTAGGGGGCGGGGCTTCACTGACTAGGGGTCCTATAAAGGGAGCAGCCAGTCAGGCAGCTGCACAGACAGCTGCAGCGGTACAGGAGCTAGCAAACAGAGCTGTAAACAGGGGAGTTTGAGTGGGAGTTCTGTTCGAGGAGAAGGTATTGGTGTGTGTTTGGTTTTGTGTTG
Source organism: Lepidochelys kempii (assembly GCF_965140285.1). Lineage (NCBI taxonomy): Eukaryota > Metazoa > Chordata > Testudines > Cheloniidae > Lepidochelys > Lepidochelys kempii. The sequence continues at coordinate 20,031,078 of NC_136400.1, read as the reverse complement.
GTGGTATCTGTATGTGTAGGGGCTTTGTGCTGGGAGAGAAGCTGAGCCCTGATTAGGGGGCGGGGCTTCACTGACTAGGGGTTCTATAAAGGCAGCAGCCAGTCAGGCAGCGGCACAGACAGCTGCAGTGGCACAGGAGCTAGCAAAGAGAGCTGTAAACAGGGGAGTTTGAGTGGGAGTTCTGTTGGAGGAGAAGGTATTTGTGTGTGTGTTTGGTTTTGTATTGTTGGGATCTGTATGTGTAGAGGCTTGGAGGGGCTTTGTGCTGGGAGAGAAGCTGAGCCCTGATTAGGGGGCGGGGCTTCACTGACGAGGGGTCCTATAAAGGGAGCAGACAGTCAGGCAGCGAAACAGACAGCTGCAGCGGTACAGGGGCTAGCAAACAGAGCTGTAAACGGGAGTTTGAGTGGGAGTTCTGTTGGAAGAGAAGGTATTTGTGTGTGTTTGGTTTTGTATTGGTAGTATCTGTATGTGTAGGGTCTTTGTGCTGGGAGAAAAGCTGAGCCCTGATTAGGGGGCGGGGCTTCACTGACTAGGGGTCCTAGAAAGATAGCAGCCAGTCAGGCAGCGGCACAGGAGCTAGCAAACAGAGCTCTAAACAGGGGAGTATGAGTGGGAGTTCTGTTGGAGGAGAAGGTATTTGTGTGTGTTTGGTTTTGTATTGGTAGTATCTGTATGTGTAGGGGCCTTGTGCTGGGAGAGAAGCTGAGCCCTGATTAGGGGGCGGGGCTTCACTGACGAGGGGTCCTATAAAGGGAGCAGCCAGTCAGGCAGCAACACAGACAGCTGCAGCGGAACAGGAGCTAGCAAACAGAGCTGTAAACAGGGGAGTTTGAGTGGGACTTCTGTTGGAGGAGAAGGTATTTGTGTGCGTGTTTGGTATTGTATTGGTAGTATCTGTATGAGTAGAGGCTTGGAGGGGCTTTGTGCTGGGAGCGAAGCTGAGCCCTGATTAGGGGGCGGGGCTTCACTGACTAGGGGTCCAATAAAGGTAGCAGCCAGTCAGGCAGCGGCACAGGAGCTAGCAAACAGAGCTGTAAACAGGGGAGTTTGAGTGGGACTTCTGTTGGAGGAGAAGGTATTTGTGTGTGTTTGGTTTTGTATTGGTAGTATCTGTATGTGTAGAGGCTTGGAGGGGCTTTGTGCTGGGAGAGAAGCTGAGCCCTGATTAGGGGGCGGGGCTTCACTGACTAGGGTTCCTATAAAGGTAGCAGCCAGTCAGGCAGCGGCACAGGAGCTAGCAAACAGAACTGTAAACAGGGGAGTTTGAGTGGGACTTCTGTTGGAGGAGAAGGCATTTGTGTGTGTTTGGTTTTGTATTGGTAGTATCTGTATGTGTAGGGGCTTTGTGCTGGGAGAAAAGCTGAGCCCTGATTAGGGGGCTGGGCTTCACTGACTACGGGTCCTATAAAGGGAGCAGCCAGTCAGGCAGGGGCACAGACAGCTGCAGCGGAACAGGAGCTAGCAAACTGAGCTGTAAACAGGGGAGTTTGAGAGGGAGTTCTGTTGGAGGAGAAGGTATTTGTGTGTGTTTGGTTTTGTATTGGTAGTATCTGTATGAGTAGAGGCTTTGTGCTGGGAGAGAATCTGAGCCCTGATTAGGGGGCGGGGCTTCACTGACTAGGGGTCCTATAAAGGGAGCAGCCAGTCAGGCGGCGGCACGGACAGCTGCAGCGGCACAGGAGCTAGCAAACAGAGCTGTAAACAGGGGAGTTTGATTGGGAGTTCTGTTAGAGGAGAAGGTATTTGTGTGTGTTTGGTTTTGTATTGGTGGTATCTGTATGTGTAGGGGCTTTGTGCTGCGAGAGAAGCTGAGCCCTGATTAGGGGGCGGGGCTTCACTGACTAGGGGTCCTATAAAGGGAGCAGCCAGTCAGGCAGCTGCACAGACAGCTGCAGCGGTACAGGAGCTAGCAAACAGAGCTGTAAACAGGGGAGTTTGAGTGGGAGTTCTGTTGGAGGAGAAGGTATTTGTGTGTGTGTTTGGTTTTGTATTGTTGGTATCTGTATGTGTAGAGGCTTGGAGGGGCTTTGTGCTGGGAGAGAAGCTGAGCCCTGATTAGGGGGCGGGGCTTCACTGACGAGGGGTCCTATAAAGGGAGCAGACAGTCAGGCAGCGACACAGACAGCTGCAGCGGTACAGGAGCTAGCAAACAGAGCTGTAAACAGGGGAGTTTGAGTGGGAGTTCTGTTTGAGGAGAAGGTATTTCTGTGTGTGTTTGGTTTTGTATTGGTGGTATCTGTATGTGTATAGGCTTGGAGGGGCTTTGTGCTCGGAGCGAAGCTGAGCCCTGATTAGGGGGCGGGGCTTCACTGACTAGGGGTCCTATAAAGGTAGCAGCCAGTCAGGCAGCGGCACAGGAGCTAGCAAACAGAGCTGTAAACAGGGGAGTTTGAGTGGGACTTCTGTTGGAGGAGAAGGTATTTGTGTGTGTGTTTGGTATTGTATTGGTAGTATCTGTATGTGTAGAGGCTTGGAGGGGCTTTGTGCTGGGAGCGAAGCTGAGCCCTGATTAGGGGGCGGGGCTTCACTGACTAGGGGTCCTATAAAGGGAGCAGCCAGTCAGGCAGGGGCACAGACAGCTGCAGCGGAACAGGAGCTACAAAACTGAGCTGTAAACAGGGGAGTTTGAGAGGGAGTTCTGTTGGAGGAGAAGGTATTTGTGTGTGTTTGGTTTTGTATTGGTAGTATCTGTATGTGTAGAGTCTTGGAGGGGCTTTGTGCTGGGAGAGAAGCTGAGCCCTGATTAGGGGGCGGGGCTTCACTGACTAGGGTCCTATAAAGGGAGCAGCCAGTCAGGCAGCTGCACAGACAGCTGCAGCGGTACAGGAGCGAGCAAACAGAGCTGTAAACAGGGGAGTTTGAGTGGGAGTTCTGTTCGAGGAGAAGGTATTTGTGTGTGTTTGGTTTTGTGTTGGTGGTATCTGTATGTGTAGGGGCTTTGTGCTGGGAGAGAAGCTGAGCCCTGATTAGGGGGCAGAGCTTCACTGACTAGGGGTTCTATAAAGGCAGCAGCCAGTCAGGCAGCGGCACAGACAGCTGCAGTGGCACAGGAGCTAGCAAAGAGAGCTGTAAACAGGGGAGTTTGAGTGGGAGTTCTGTTGGAGGAGAAGGTATTTGTGTGTGTTTGGTTTTGTGTTGGTGGTATCTGTATGTGTAGGGGCTTGGAGGGGCTTTGTGCTGGGAGAGAAGCTGAGCCCTTATTAGGGGGCGGGGCTTCACTGACGAGGGGTCCTATAAAGGGAGCAGCCAGTCAGGCAGCGACACAGACAGCTGCAGCGGTACAGGAGCTAGCAAACAGAGCTGTAAATAGGGGACTTTGAGTGGGAGTTCTGTTGGAGGAGAAGCTATTTGTGTGTGTTTGGTTTTGTATTGGTGGTATCTGTATGTGTAGGGGCTTTGTGCTCCGAGAGCAGCTGAGCCCTGATTAGGGGGCGGGCTTCACTGACTAGGGGTCCTATAAAGGCAGCAGCCAGTCAGGCAGCGGCACAGACAGCTGCAGTGGCACAGGAGCTAGCAAAGAGAGCTGTAAACAGGGGAGTTTGAGTGGGAGTTCTTTTGGAGAAGAAGGTATTTGGGTGTGTGTTTGGTTTTGTATTGTTGGTATCTGTATGTGTAGAGGCTTGGAGGGGCTTTGTGCTGGGAGAGAAGCTGAGCCCTGATTAGGGGGCGGGGCTTCACTGACTAGGGGTCCTATAAAGGTAGCAGCCAGTCAGGCAGCGGCACAGGAGCTAGCAAACAGAGCTGTAAACAGGGGAGTTTGAGTGGGACTTCTGTTGGAGGAGAAGGTATTTGTGTGTGTGTTTGGTATTGTATTGGTAGTATCTGTATGTGTAGAGGCTTGGAGGGGCTTTGTGCTGGGAGCGAAGCTGAGCCCTGATTAGGGGGCGGGGCTTCACTGACTAGGGTTCCTATAAAGGAAGCAGCCACTCAGGCAGCGGCACAGGAGCTAGCAAACAGAGCTGTAAACAGGGGAGTTTGAGAGGGAGTTCTGTTGGAGGAGAAGGTACTTGTGTGTGTTTGGTTTTGTATTGGTAGTATCTGTATGAGTAGAGGCTTTGTGCTGGGAGAGAATCTGAGCCCTGATTAGGGGGCGGGGCTTCACTGACTAGGGGTCCTATAAAGGTAGCAGCCAGTCAGGCAGCGGCACAGGAGCTAGCAAACAGAGCTGTAAACAGGGGAGTTTGATTGGGAGTTCTGTTGGAGGAGAAGGTATTTGTGTGTGTTTGGTTTTGTATTGGTGGTATCTGTATGTGTAGGGGCTTTGTGCTCCGAGAGAAGCTGAGCCCTGATTAGGGGGCGGGCTTCACTGACTAGGGGTCCTATAAAGGGAGCAGCCAGTCAGGCAGCTGCACAGACAGCTGCAGCGGTACAGGAGCTAGCAAACAGAGCTGTAAACAGGGGAGTTTGAGTGGGAATTCTGTTGGAGGAGAAGGTATTTGTGTGTGTTTCGTTTTGTGTTGGTGGTATCTGTATGTGTAGGGGCTTTGTGCTGAGAGAGAAGCTGAGCCCTGATTAGGGTGCGGGCTTCACTGACTAGGGGTCCTATAAAGGCAGCAGCCAGTCAGGCAGCGGCACAGACAGCTGCAGTGGCACAGGAGCTAGCAAAGAGAGCTGTAAACAGGGGAGTTTGAGTGGGAGTTCTGTTGGAGGAGAACGTATTTGTGTGTGTGTTTGGTTTTGTATTGTTGGTATCTGTATGTGTAGAGGCTTGGAGGGGCTTTGTGCTGGGAGAGAAGCTGAGCCTGATTAGGGGGCGGGGCTTCACTGACGAGGGGTCCTATAAAGTGAGCAGACAGTCAGGCAGCGACACAGACAGCTGCAGCGGTACAGGAGCTAGCAAACAGAGCTGTAAACAGGGGAGTTTGAGTGGGAGTTCTGTTGGAAGAGAAGGTATTTGTGTGTGTTTGGTTTTGTATTGGTAGTATCTGTATGTGTAGGGTCTTTGTGCTGGGAGAAAAGCTGAGCCCTGATTAGGGGGCGGGGCTTCACTGACTAGGGGTCCTAGAAAGGTAGCAGCCAGTCAGGCAGCGACACAGGAGCTAGCAAACAGAGCTCTAAACAGGGGAGTATGAGTGGGAGTTCTGTTGGAGGAGAAGGTGTTTGTGTGTGTGTTTGGTATTGTATTGGCAGTATCTGTATGTGTAGGGGCTTTGTGCTGGGAGAAAAGCTGAGCCGTGATTAGGGGGCGGGGCTTCACTGACTAGGGGTCCTATAAAGGTAGCAGCCAGTCAGGCAGCAGCACAGGAGCTAGCAAACAGAGCTGTAAACAGGGGAGTTTGAGTGGGAGTTCTGTTGGAGAAGAAGGTATTTGTGTGTGTTTGGTTTTGTATTGGTAGTATCTGTATGTGTAGGGGCTTTGTGCTGGGAGAAAAGCTGAGCCCTGATTAGGGGGCGGGGCTTCACTGACTAGGGGTCCTATAAAGGGAGCAGCCAGTCAGGCAGGGGAACAGACAGCTGCAGCGGCACAGGAGCTAGCAAATAGAGCTGTAAACAGGGGAGTTTGAGTGGGAGTTCTGTTTGAGGAGAAGGTATTTGTGTGTGTGTTTGGTTTTGTATTGGTGGTATCTGTATTTGTAGAGGCTTGGAGGGGCTTTGTGCTGGGAGAGAAGCTGAGCCCTGATTAGGGGGCGGGGCTTCGCTGACTAGGGGTCCTATGATTGTAGCAACCAGTCAGGCAGCGTCACAGACAGCTCCAGGGGCACAGGAGCTAGCAAACAGAGCTGTAAACAGGGGAGTTTGAGTCGGAGTTCTGTTGGAGGAGAAGGTATTTGTGTGTGTTTGGTTTTGTATTGGTAGCATCTGTATGTGTAGGGGCTTTGTGCTGGGAGAGAAGCTGAGCCCTGATTAGGGGGCGGGGCTTCACTGACTAGGGGTCCTATAAAGGGAGCAGCCAGTCAGGCAGCTGCACAGACAGCTGCAGCGGTACAGGAGCTAGCAAACAGAGCTGTAAACAGGGGAGTTTGAGTGGGAGTTCTGTTCGAGGAGAAGGTATTGGTGTGTGTTTGGTTTTGTGTTGGTGGTATCTGTATGTGTAGGGGCTTTGTGCTGGGAGAGAAGCTGAGCCCTGATTAGGGGGCGGGGCTTCACTGACTAGGGGTTCTATAAAGGCAGCAGCCAGTGAGGCAGCGGCACAGACAGCTGCAGCGGTACAGGAGCTAGCAAACAGAGCTGTAAATAGGGGACTTTGAGTGGGAGTTCTGTTGGAGGAGAAGCTATTTGTGTGTGTGTTTGGTTTTGTATTGGTAGTATCTGTATGTGTAGAGGCTTGTAGGGGCTTTGTGCTGGGAGCGAAGCTGAGCCCTGATTAGGGGGCGTGGCTTCACTGACTAGGGGTCCTATAAAGGTAGCAGCCAGTCAGGCAGCGGCACAGGAGCTAGCAAACAGAGCTGTAAACAGGGGAGTCTGAGTGGGAGTTCTGTTGGAGGAGAAGGCATTTGTGTGTGTGTTTGGTTTTGTATTGGTAGCATCTGTATGTGTAGGGGCTTTGTGCTGGGAGAGAAGCTGAGCCCTGATTAGGGGGCGGGGCTTCACTGACTAGGGGTCCTATAAAGGGAGCAGCCAGTCAGGCAGCGGCACAGGAGCTAGCAAACAGAGCTGTAAACAGGGGAGTCTGAGTGGGAGTTCTGTTGGAGGAGAAGGCATTTGTGTGTGTGTTTGGTTTTGTATTGGTAGCATCTGTATGTGTAGGGGCTTTGTGCTGGGAGAGAAGCTGAGCCCTGATTAGGGGGCGGGGCTTCACTGACTAGGGGTCCTATAAAGGGAGCAGCCAGTCAGGCGGCGGCAAGGACAGCTGCAGCGGCACAGGAGCTAGCAAACAGAGCTGTAAACAGGGGAGTTTGATTGGGAGTTCTGTTGGAGGAGAAGGTATTTGTGTGTGTTTGGTTTTGTGTTGGTGGTATCTGTATGTGTAGGGGCTTTGTGCTGAGAGAGAAGCTGAGCCCTGATTAGGGTGCGGGCTTCACTGACTAGGGGTCCTATAAAGGCAGCAGCCAGTCAGGCAGCGGCACAGACAGCTGCAGTGGCACAGGAGCTAGCAAAGAGAGCTGTAAACAGGGGAGTTTGAGCGGGAGTTCTGTTGGAGGAGAAGGTATTTGTGTGTGTGTTTGGTTTTGTATTGTTGGTATCTGTATGTGTAGAGGCTTGGAGGGGCTTTGTGCTGGGAGAGAAGCTGAGCCCTGATTAGGGGGCGGGGCTTCACTGACTAGGGGTCCTATAAAGGGAGCAGCCAGTCAGGCAGGGGAACAGACAGCTGCAGCGGCACAGGAGCTAGCAAATAGAGCTGTAAACAGGGGAGTTTGAGTGGGAGTTCTGTTTGAGGAGAAGGTATTTGTGTGTGTGTTTGGTTTTGTATTGGTGGTATCTGTATTTGTAGAGGCTTGGAGGGGCTTTGTGCTGGGAGAGAAGCTGAGCCCTGATTAGGGGGCGGGGCTTCGCTGACTAGGGGTCCTATAAAGGTAGCAGCCAGTCAGGCAGCGGCACAGGAGCTAGCAAACAGAGCTGTAAACAGGGGAGTCTGAGTGGGAGTTCTGTTGGAGGAGAAGGCATTTGTGTGTGTGTTTGGTTTTGTATTGGTAGCATCTGTATGTGTAGGGGCTTTGTGCTGGGAGAGAAGCTGAGCCCTGATTAGGGGGCGGGGCTTCACTGACTAGGGGTCCTATAAAGGGAGCAGCCAGTCAGGCAGCGGCACAGGAGCTAGCAAACAGAGCTGTAAACAGGGGAGTCTGAGTGGGAGTTCTGTTGGAGGAGAAGGCATTTGTGTGTGTGTTTGGTTTTGTATTGGTAGCATCTGTATGTGTAGGGGCTTTGTGCTGGGAGAGAAGCTGAGCCCTGATTAGGGGGCGTGGCTTCACTGACTAGGGGTCCTATAAAGGTAGCAGCCAGTCAGGCAGCGGCAGAGGAGCTAGCAAACAGAGCTGTAAACAGGGGAGTCTGAGTGGGAGTTCTGTTGGAGGAGAAGGCATTTGTGTGTGTGTTTGGTTTTGTATTGGTAGCATCTGTATGTGTAGGGGCTTTGTGCTGGGAGAGAAGCTGAGCCCTGATTAGGGGGCGGGGCTTCACTGACTAGGGGTCCTATAAAGGGAGCAGCCAGTCAGGCAGCGGCACAGGAGCTAGCAAACAGAGCTGTAAACAGGGGAGTCTGAGTGGGAGTTCTGTTGGAGGAGAAGGCATTTGTGTGTGTGTTTGGTTTTGTATTGGTAGTATCTGTATGTGTAGGGGCTTTGTGCTGGGAGAGAAGCTGAGCCCTGATTAGGGGGCGGGGCTTCACTGACGAGGGGTCCTATAAAGGGAGCAGACAGTCAGGCAGCGACACAGACAGCTGCAGCGGTACAGGAGCTAGCAAACAGAGCTGTAAACAGGGGAGTTTGAGTGGGAGTTCTGTTGGAGGAGAAGGTATTTGTGTGTGTTTGGTTTTGTATTGGTAGTATCTGTATGTGTAGGGGCTTTGTGCTGGGAGAAAAGCTGAGCCCTGATTAGGGGGCGGGGCTTCACTGACTAGGGGTCCTATAAAGGGAGCAGCCAGTCAGGCAGGGGAACAGACAGCTGCAGCGGCACAGGAGCTAGCAAATAGAGCTGTAAACAGGGGAGTTTGAGTGGGAGTTCTGTTTGAGGAGAAGGTATTTGTGTGTGTGTTTGGTTTTGTATTGGTGGTATCTGTATTTGTAGAGGCTTGGAGGGGCTTTGTGCTGGGAGAGAAGCTGAGCCCTGATTAGGGGGCGGGGCTTCGCTGACTAGGGGTCCTATGATTGTAGCAGCCAGTCAGGCAGCGTCACAGACAGCTCCAGGGGCACAGGAGCTAGCAAACAGAGCTGTCAACAGGGGAGTTTGAGTCGGAGTTCTGTTGGAGGAGAAGGTATTTGTGTGTGTTTGGTTTTCTATTGGTAGCATCTGTATGTGTAGGGGCTTTGTGCTGGGAGAGAAGCTGAGCCCTGATTAGGGGGCGGGGCTTCACTGACTAGGGGTCCTATAAAGGGAGCAGCCAGTCAGGCAGCGAAACAGACAGCTGCAGCGGTACAGGAGCTAGCAAACAGAGCTTTAAACGGGAGTTTGAGTGGGAGTTCTGTTGGAAGAGAAGGTATTTGTGTGTGTTTGGTTTTGTATTGGTAGTATCTGTATGTGTAGGGTCTTTGTGCTGGGAGAAAAGCTGAGCCCTGATTAGGGGGCGGGGCTTCACTGACTAGGGGTCCTATAAAGGGAGCAGACAGTCAGGCAGCGAAACAGACAGCTGCAGCGGAACAGGAGCTAGCAAACAGAGCTGTAAACAGGGGAGTTTGAGTGGGACTTCTGCTGGAGGAGAAGGTATTTGTGTGTGTGTTTGGTATTGTATTGGTAGTATCTGTATGTGTAGAGGCTTGGAGGGGCTTTGTGCTGGGAGAGAAGCTGAGCCCTGATTAGGGGGCGGGGCTTCACTGACGAGGGGTCCTATAAAGGGAGCAGACAGTCAGGCAGCGAAACAGACAGCTGCAGCGGTACAGGAGCTAGCAAACAGAGCTTTAAACGGGAGTTTGAGTGGGAGTTCTGTTGGAAGAGAAGGTATTTGTGTGTGTTTGGTTTTGTATTGGTAGTATCTGTATGTGTAGGGTCTTTGTGCTGGGAGAAAAGCTGAGCCCTGATTAGGGGGCGGGGCTTCACTGACTAGGGGTCCTATAAAGGGAGCAGACAGTCAGGCAGCGAAACAGACAGCTGCAGCGGAACAGGAGCTAGCAAACAGAGCTGTAAACAGGGGAGTTTGAGTGGGACTTCTGCTGGAGGAGAAGGTATTTGTGTGTGTGTTTGGTATTGTATTGGTAGTATCTGTATGAGTAGAGGCTTGGAGGGGCTTTGTGCTGGGAGCGAAGCTGAGCCCTGATTAGGGGGCGGGGCTTCACTGACTAGGGGTCCTATAAAGGTAGCAGCCAGTCAGGCAGCGGCACAGGAGCTAGCAAACAGAGCTGTAAACAGGGGAGTTTGAGTGGGACTTCCGTTGGAGGAGAAGGTATTTGTGTGTGTTTGGTTTTGTATTGGTAGTATCTGTATGTGTAGAGGCTTGGAGGGGCTTTGTGCTGGGAGAGAAGCTGAGCCCTGATTAGGGGGCGGGGCTTCACTGACTAGGGTTCCTATAAAGGTAGCAGCCAGTCAGGCAGCGGCACAGGAGCTAGCAAACAGAACTGTAAACAGGGGAGTCTGAGTGGGACTTCTGTTGGAGGAGAAGGCATTTGTGTGTGTTTGGTTTTGTATTGGTAGTATCTGTATGTGTAGGGGCTTTGTGCTGGGAGAAAAGCTGAGCCCTGATTAGGGGGCGGGGCTTCACTGTCTACGGGTCCTATAAAGGGAGCAGCCAGTCAGGCAGGGGCACAGACAGCTGCAGCGGAACAGGAGCTAGCAAACTGAGCTGTAAACAGGGAGTTTGAGAGGGAGTTCTGTTGGAGGAGAAGGTATTTGTGTGTGTTTGGTTTTGTATTGGTAGTATCTGTATGAGTAGAGGCTTTGTGCTGGGAGAGAATCTGAGCCCTGATTAGGGGGCGGGGCTTCACTGACTAGGGGTCCTATAAAGGTAGCAGCCAGTCAGGCAGCGGCACAGGAGCTAGCAAACAGAGCTGTAAACAGGGGAGTCTGAGTGGGAGTTCTGTTGGAGGAGAAGGCATTTGTGTGTGTGTTTGGTTTTGTATTAGTAGCATCTGTATGTGTAGGGGCTTTGTGCTGGGAGAGAAGCTGAGCCCTGATTAGGGGGCGGGGCTTCACTGACTAGGGGTCCTATAAAGGGAGCAGCCAGTCAGGCGGCGGCACGGACAGCTGCAGCGGCACAGGAGCTAGCAAACAGAGCTGTAAACAGGGGAGTTTGATTGGGAGTTCTGTTGGAGGAGAAGGTATTTGTGTGTGTTTGGTTTTGTATTGGTGGTATCTGTATGTGTAGGGGCTTTGTGCTGCGAGAGAAGCTGAGCCCTGATTAGGGGGCGGGGCTTCACTGACTAGGGGTCCTATAAAGGGAGCAGCCAGTCAGGCAGCTGCACAGACAGCTGCAGCGGTACAGGAGCTAGCAAACAGAGCTGTAAACAGGGGAGTTTGAGTGGGAGTTCTGTTGGAGGAGAAGGTATTTGTGTGTGTGTTTGGTTTTGTATTGTTTGTATCTGTATGTGTAGAGGCTTGGAGGGGCTTTGTGCTGGGAGAGAAGCTGAGCCCTGATTAGGGGGCGAGGCTTCACTGACGAGGGGTCCTATAAAGGGAGCAGACAGTCAGGCAGCGACACAGACAGCTGCAGCGGTACAGGAGCTAGCAAACAGAGCTGTAAACAGGGGAGTTTGAGTGGGAGTTCTGTTGGAAGAGAAGGTATTTGTGTGTGTTTGGTTTTGTATTGGTAGTATCTGTATGTGTAGGGTCTTTGTGCTGGGAGAAAAGCTGAGCCCTGATAAGGGGGCGGGGCTTCACTGACGAGGCGTCCTATAAAGGTAGCAGCCAGTCAGGCAGCGGCACAGGAGCTAGCAAACAGAGCTGTAAACAGGGGAGTTTGAGTGGGAGTTCTGTTTGAGGAGAAGGTATTTCTGTGTGTGTTTGGTTTTGTATTGGTGGTATCTGTATGTGTATAGGCTTGGAGGGGCTTTGTGCTCGGAGCGAAGCTGAGCCCTGATTAGGGGGCGGGGCTTCACTGACTAGGGGTCCTATAAAGGTAGCAGCCTGTCAGGCAGCGGCACAGGAGCTAGCAAACAGAGCTGTAAACAGGGGAGTTTGAGTGGGACTTCTGTTGGAGGAGAAGGTATTTGTGTGTGTGTTTGGTATTGTATTGGTAGTATCTGTATGTGTAGAGGCTTGGAGGGGCTTTGTGCTGGGAGCGAAGCTGAGCCCTGATTAGGGGGCGGGGCTTCACTGACTAGGGGTCCTATAAAGGGAGCAGCCAGTCAGGCAGGGGCACAGACAGCTGCAGCGGAACAGGAGCTACAAAACTGAGCTGTAAACAGGGGAGTTTGAGAGGGAGTTCTGTTGGAGGAGAAGGTATTTGTGTGTGTTTGGTTTTGTATTGGTAGTATCTGTATGTGTAGAGTCTTGGAGGGGCTTTGTGCTGGGAGAGAAGCTGAGCCCTGATTAGGGGGCGGGGCTTCACTGACTAGGGTTCCTATAAAGGAAGCAGCCACTCAGGCAGTGGCAAAGGAGCTAGCAAACAGAGCTGTAAACAGGGGAATTTGAGAGGGAGTTCTGTTGGAGGAGAAGGTACTTGTGTGTGTTTGGTTTTGTATTGGTAGTATCTGTATGAGTAGAGGCTTTGTGCTGGGAGAGAATCTGAGCCCTGATTAGGGGGCGGGGCTTCACTGACTAGGGGTCCTATAAAGGTAGTAGCCAGTCAGGCAGCGGCACAGGAGCTAGCAAACAGAGCTGTAAACAGGGGAGTTTGATTGGGAGTTCTGTTGGAGGAGAAGGTATTTGTGTGTGTTTGGTTTTGTATTGGTGGTATCTGTATGTGTAGGGGCTTTGTGCTCCGAGAGAAGCTGAGCCCTGATTAGGGGGCGGGGCTTCACTGACTAGGGGTCCTATAAAGGGAGCAGCCAGTCAGGCAGCTGCACAGACAGCTGCAGCGGTACAGGAGCTAGCAAACAGAGCTGTAAACAGGGGAGTTTGAGTGGGAGTTCTGTTGGAGGAGAAGGTATTCGTGTGTGTGTTTGGTTTTGTATTGTTGGTATCTGTATGTGTAGAGGCTTGGAGGGGCTTTGTGCTGGGAGAGAAGCTGAGCCCTGATTAGGGGGCGGGGCTTCACTGACTAGGGGTCCTATAAAGGGAGCAGACAGTCAGGCAGCGACACAGACAGCTGCAGCGGTACAGGAGCTAGCAAACAGAGCTGTAAACAGGGGAGTTTGAGTGGGAGTTCTGTTGGAAGAGAAGGTATTTGTGTGTGTTTCGTTTTGTATTGGTAGTATCTGTATGTGTAGGGTCTTTGTGCTGGGAGAAAAGCTGAGCCCTGATTAGGGGGCGGGGCTTCACTGACTAGGGGTCCTAGAAAGGTAGCAGCCAGTCAGGCAGCGACACAGGAGCTAGCAAACAGAGCTCTAAACAGGGGAGTATGAGTGGGAGTTCTGTTGGAGGAGAAGGTGTTTGTGTGTGTGTTTCGTATTGTATTGGCAGTATCTGTATGTGTAGGGGCTTTGTGCTGGGAGAAAAGCTGAGCCGTGATTAGGGGGCGGGGCTTCACTGACTAGGGGTCCTATAAAGGTAGCAGCCAGTCAGGCAGCGACACAGGAGCTAGCAAACAGAGCTGTAAACAAGGGAGTTTGAGTGGGAGTTCTGTTGGAGGAGAAGGTATTTGTGTGTGTTTGGTTTTGTATTGGTAGTATCTGTATGTGTAGGGGCTTTGTGCTGGGAGAAAAGCTGAGCCCTGATTAGGGGGCGGGGCTTCCCTGACTAGGGGTCCTATGATTGTAGCAGCCAGTCAGGCAGCGTCACAGACAGCTCCAGGGGCACAGGAGCTAGCAAACAGAGCTGTAAACAGGGGAGTTTGAGTCGGAGTTCTGTTGGAGGAGAAGGTATTTGTGTGTGTTTGGTTTTGTATTGGTAGCATCTGTATGTGTAGGGGCTTTGTGCTGGGAGAGAAGCTGAGCCCTGATTAGGGGGCGGGGCTTCACTGACTAGGGGTCCTATAAAGGGAGCAGCCAGTCAGGCAGCTGCACAGACAGCTGCAGCGGTACAGGAGCTAGCAAACAGAGCTGTAAACAGGGGAGTTTGAGTGGGAGTTCTGTTCGAGGAGAAGGTATTTGTGTGTGTTTGGTTTTGTATTGGTGGTATCTGTATGTGTATAGGCTTGGAGGGGCTTTGTGCTCGGAGCGAAGCTGAGCCCTGATTAGGGGGCGGGGCTTCACTGACTAGGCGTCCTATAAAGGTAGCAGCCAGTCAGGCAGCGGCACAGGAGCTAGCAAACAGAGCTGTAAACAGGGGAGTTTGAGTGGGACTTCTGTTGGAGGAGAAGGTATTTGTGTGTGTGTTTGGTATTGTATTGGTAGTATCTGTATGTGTAGAGGCTTGGAGGGGCTTTGTGCTGGGAGCGAAGCTGAGCCCTGATTAGGGGGCGGGGCTTCACTGACTAGGGGTCCTATAAAGGGAGCAGCCAGTCAGGCAGGGGCACAGACAGCTGCAGCGGAACAGGAGCTACAAAACTGAGCTGTAAACAGGGGAGTTTGAGAGGGAGTTCTGTTGGAGGAGAAGGTATTTGTGTGTGTTTGGTTTTGTATTGGTAGTATCTGTATGTGTAGAGTCTTGGAGGGGCTTTGTGCTGGGAGAGAAGCTGAGCCCTGATTAGGGGGCGGGGCTTCACTGACTAGGGTTCCTATAAAGGAAGCAGCCACTCAGGCAGCGGCACAGGAGCTAGCAAACAGAGCTGTAAACAGGGGAGTTTGAGAGGGAGTTCTGTTGGAGGAGAAGGTACTTGTGTGTGTTTGGTTTTGTATTGGTAGTATCTGTATGAGTAGAGGCTTTGTGCTGGGAGAGAATCTGAGCCCTGATTAGGGGGCGGGGCTTCACTGACTAGGGGTCCTATAAAGGTAGCAGCGAGTCAGGCAGCGGCACAGGAGCTAGCAAACAGAGCTGTAAACAGGGGAGTTTGATTGGGAGTTCTGTTGGAGGAGAAGGTATTTGTGTGTGTTTGGTTTTGTATTGGTGGTATCTGTATGTGTAGGGGCTTTGTGCACCGAGAGAAGCTGAGCCCTGATTAGGGGGCGGGGCTTCACTGACTAGGGGTCCTATAAAGGGAGCAGACAGTCAGGCAGCGACAGAGACAGCTGCAGCGGTACAGGAGCTAGCAAACAGAGCTGTAAACAGGGGAGTTTGAGAGGGAGTTCTGTTGGAGGAGAAGGTACTTGTGTGTGTTTGGTTTTGTATTGGTAGTATCTGTATGAGTAGAGGCTTTGTGCTGGGAGAGAATCTGAGCCCTGATTAGGGGGCGGGGCTTCACTGACTAGGGGTCCTATAAAGGTAGCAGCCAGTCAGGCAGCGACACAGACAGCTGCAGCGGTACAGGAGCTAGCAAACAGAGCTGTAAACAGGGGAGTTTGAGTGGGAGTTCTGTTGGAAGAGAAGGTATTTGTGTGTGTTTGGTTTTGCATTGGTAGTATCTGTATGTGTAGGGTCTTTGTGCTGGGAGAAAAGCTGAGCCCTGATAAGGGGGCGGGGCTTCACTGACTAGGCGTCCTATAAAGGTAGCAGCCAGTCAGGCAGCGGCACAGGAGCTAGCAAACAGAGCTGTAAACAGGGGAGTTTGAGTGGGAGTTCTGTTTGAGGAGAAGGTATTTCTGTGTGTGTTTGGTTTTGTATTGGTGGTATCTGTATGTGTATAGGCTTGGAGGGGCTTTGTGCTCGGAGCGAAGCTGAGCCCTGATTAGGGGGCGGGGCTTCACTGACTAGGGGTCCTATAAAGTTAGCAGCCAGTCAGGCAGCGGCACAGGAGCTAGCAAACAGAGCTGTAAACAGGGGAGTTTGAGTGGGACTTCTGTTGGAGGAGAAGGTATTTGTGTGTGTGTTTGCTATTGTATTGGTAGTATCTGTATGCGTAGAGGCTTGGAGGGGCTTTGTGCTGGGAGCGAAGCTGAGCCCTGATTAGGGGGCGGGGCTTCACTGACTAGGGGTCCTATAAAGGGAGCAGCCAGTCAGGCAGGGGCACAGACAGCTGCAGCGGAACAGGAGCTACAAAACTGAGCTGTAAACAGGGGAGTTTGAGAGGGAGTTCTGTTGGAGGAGAAGGTATTTGTGTGTGTTTGGTTTTGTATTGGTAGTATCTGTATGTGTAGAGTCTTGGAGCGGCTTTGTGCTGGGAGAGAAGCTGAGCCCTGATTAGGGGGCGGGGCTTCACTGACTAGGGGTCCTATAAAGGGAGCAGCCAGTCAGGCAGGGGCACAGACAGCTGCAGCGGCACAGGAGCTAGCAAACAGAGCTGTAAACAGGGGAGTTTGAGAGGGAGTTCTGTTGGAGGAGAAGGTACTTGTGTGTGTTTGGTTTTGTATTGGTAGTATCTGTATGAGTAGAGGCTTTGTGCTGGGAGAGAATCTGAGCCCTGATTAGGGGGCGGGGCTTCACTGACTAGGGGTCCTATAAAGGTAGCAGCCAGTCAGGCAGCGACACAGACAGCTGCAGCGGTACAGGAGCTAGCAAACAGAGCTCTAAACAGGGGAGTATGAGTGGGAGTTCTGTTGGAGGAGAAGGTGTTTGTGTGTGTGTTTGGTATTGTATTGGCAGTATCTGTATGTGTAGGGGCTTTGTGCTGGGAGAAAAGCTGAGCCCTGATTAGGGGGCGGGGCTTCACTGACTAGGGGTCCTATAAAGGGAGCAGCCAGTCAGGCAGGGGAACAGACAGCTGCAGCGGCACAGGAGCTAGCAAATAGAGCTGTAAACAGGGGAGTTTGAGTGGGAGTTCTGTTTGAGGAGAAGGTATTTGTGTGTGTGTTTGGTTTTGTATTGGTGGTATCTGTATTTGTAGAGGCTTGGAGGGGCTTTGTGCTGGGAGAGAAGCTGAGCCCTGATTAGGGGGCGGGGCTTCGCTGACTAGGGGTCCTATGATTGTAGCAGCCAGTCAGGCAGCGTCACAGACAGCTCCAGGGGCACAGGAGCTAGCAAACAGAGCTGTAAACAGGGGAGTTTGAGTCGGAGTTCTGTTGGAGGAGAAGGTATTTGTGTGTGTTTGGTTTTGTATTGGTAGCATCTGTATGTGTAGGGGCTTTGTGCTGGGAGAGAAGCTGAGCCCTGATTAGGGGGCGGGGCTTCACTGACTAGGGGTCCTATAAAGGGAGCAGCCAGTCAGGCAGCTGCACAGACAGCTGCAGCGGTACAGGAGCTAGCAAACAGAGCTGTAAACAGGGGACTTTGAGTGGGAGTTCTGTTGGAGGAGAAGCTATTTGTGTGTGTGTTTGGTTTTGTATTGGTAGTATCTGTATGTGTAGAGGCTTGGAGGGGCTTTGTGCTGGGAGCGAAGCTGAGCCCTGATTAGGGGGCGTGGCTTCACTGACTAGGGGTCCTATAAAGGTAGCAGCCAGTCAGGCAGCGGCACAGGAGCTAGCAAACAGAGCTGTAAACAGGGGAGTCTGAGTGGGAGTTCTGTTGGAGGAGAAGGCATTTGTGTGTGTGTTTGGTTTTGTATTGGTAGCATCTGCATGTGTAGGGGCTTTGTGCTGGGAGAGAAGCTGAGCCCTGATTAGGGGGCGGGGCTTCACTGACTAGGGGTCCTATAAAGGGAGCAGCCAGTCAGGCGGCGGCAAGGACAGCTGCAGCGGCACAGGAGCTAGCAAACAGAGCTGTAAACAGGGGAGTTTGATTGGGAGTTCTGTTGGAGGAGAAGGTATTTGTGTGTGTTTGGTTTTGTATTGGTGGTATCTGTATGTGTAGGGGCTTTTTGCTCCGAGAGAAGCTGAGCCCTGATTAGGGGGCGGGGCTTCACTGACTAGGGGTCCTATAAAGGGAGCAGCCAGTCAGGCAGCTGCACAGACAGCTGCAGTGGCACAGGAGCTAGCAAACAGAGCTGTAAACAGGGGAGTTTGAGTGGGAGTTCTGTTCGAGGAGAAGGTATTTGTGTGTGTTTGGTTTTGTGTTGGTGGTATCTGTATGTGTAGGGGCTTTGTGCTGGGAGAGAAGCTGAGCCCTGATTAGGGGGCGGGGCTTCACTGACTAGGGGTCCTATAAAGGTAGCAGCCAGTCAGGCAGCGGCACAGGAGCTAGCAAACAGAACTGTAAACAGGGGAGTCTGAGTGGGACTTCTGTTGGAGGAGAAGGCATTTGTGTGTGTTTGGTTTTGTATTGGTAGTATCTGTATGTGTAGGGGCTTTGTGCTGGGAGAAAAGCTGAGCCCTGATTAGGGGGCGGGGCTTCACTGACTACGGGTCCTATAAAGGGAGCAGCCAGTCAGGCAGGGGCACAGACAGCTGCAGCGGAACAGGAGCTAGCAAACTGAGATGTAAACAGGGGAGTTTGAGAGGGAGTTCTGTTGGAGGAGAAGGTATTTGTGTGTGTTTGGTTTTGTATTGGTAGTATCTGTATGAGTAGAGGCTTTGTGCTGGGAGAGAATCTGAGCCCTGATTAGGGGGCGGGGCTTCACTGACTAGGGGTCCTATAAAGGTAGCAGCCAGTCAGGCAGCGGCACAGGAGCTAGCAAACAGAGCTGTAAACAGGGGAGTCTGAGTGGGAGTTCTGTTGGAGGAGAAGGCATTTGTGTGTGTGTTTGGTTTTGAATTAGTAGCATCTGTATGTGTAGGGGCTTTGTGCTGGGAGAGAAGCTGAGCCCTGATTAGGGGGCGGGGCTTCACTGACTAGGGGTCCTATAAAGGGAGCAGCCAGTCAGGCGGTGGCACGGACAGCTGCAGCGGCACAGGAGCTAGCAAACAGAGCTGTAAACAGGGGAGTTTGATTGGGAGTTCTGTTGGAGGAGAAGGTATTTGTGTGTGTTTGGTTTTGTATTGGTGGTATCTGTATGTGTAGGGGCTTTGTGCTGCGAGAGAAGCTGAGCCCTGATTAGGGGGCGGGGCTTCACTGACTAGGGGTCCTATAAAGGGAGCAGCCAGTCAGGCAGCTGCACAGACAGCTGCAGCGGTACAGGAGCTAGCAAACAGAGCTGTAAACAGGGGAGTTTGAGTGGGAGTTCTGTTGGAGGAGAAGGTATTTGTGTGTGTGTTTGGTTTTGTATTGTTGGTATCTGTATGTGTAGAGGCTTGGAGGGGCTTTGTGCTGGGAGAGAAGCTGAGCCCTGATTAGGGGGCGGGGCTTCACTGACGAGGGGTCCTATAAAGGGAGCAGACAGTCAGGCAGCGACACAGACAGCTGCAGCGGTACAGGAGCTAGCAAACAGAGCTGTAAACAGGGGAGTTTGAGTGGGAGTTCTGTTGGAAGAGAAGGTATTTGTGTGTGTTTGGTTTTGTATTGGTAGTATCTGTATGTGTAGGGTCTTTGTGCTGGGAGAAAAGCTGAGCCCTGATAACGGGGCGGGGCTTCACTGACGAGGCGTCCTATAAAGGTAGCAGCCAGTCAGGCAGCGGCACAGGAGCTAGCAAACAGAGCTGTAAACAGGGGAGTTTGAGTGGGAGTTCTGTTTGAGGAGAAGGTATTTCTGTGTGTGTTTGGTTTTGTATTGGTGGTATCTGTATGTGTATAGGCTTGGAGGGGCTTTGTGCTCGGAGCGAAGCTGAGCCCTGATTAGGGGGCGGGGCTTCACTGACTAGGGGTCCTATAAAGGTAGCAGCCAGTCAGGCAGCGGCACAGGAGCTAGCAAACAGAGCTGTAAACAGGGGAGTTTGAGTGGGACTTCTATTGGAGGAGAAGGTATTTGTGTGTGTGTTTGGTATTGTATTGGTAGTATCTGTATGTGTAGAGGCTTGGAGGGGCTTTGTGCTGGGAGCGAAGCTGAGCCCTGATTAGGGGGCGGGGCTTCACTGACTAGGGGTCCTATAAAGGGAGCAGCCAATCAGGCAGGGGCACAGACAGCTGCAGCGGAACAGGAGCTACAAAACTGAGCTGTAAACAGGGGAGTTTGAGAGGGAGTTCTGTTGGAGGAGAAGGTATTTGTGTGTGTTTGATTTTGTATTGGTAGTATCTGTATGTGTAGAGTCTTGGAGGGGCTTTGTGCTGGGAGAGAATCTGAGCCCTGATTAGGGGGCGGGGCTTCTCTGACTAGGGGTCCTATAAAGGTAGTAGCCAGTCAGGCAGCGGCACAGGAGCTAGCAAACAGAGCTGTAAACAGGGGAGTTTGATTGGGAGTTCTGTTGGAGGAGAAGGTATTTGTGTGTGTTTGGTTTTGTATTGGTGGTATCTGTATGTGTAGGGGCTTTGTGCTCCGAGAGAAGCTGAGCCCTGATTAGGGGGCGGGGCTTCACTGACTAGGGGTCCTATAAAGGGAGCAGCCAGTCAGGCAGCTGCACAGACAGCTGCAGTGGTACAGGAGCTAGCAAACAGAGCTGTAAACAGGGGAGTTTGAGTGGGAGTTCTGTTGGAGGAGAAGGTATTTGTGTGTGTTTGGTTTTGTGTTGGTGGTATCTGTATGTGTAGGGGCTTTGTGCTGAGAGAGAAGCTGAGCCCTGATTAGGGTGCGGGCTTCACTGACTAGGGGTCCTATAAAGGCAGCAGCCAGTCAGGCAGCGACACAGGAGCTAGCAAACAGAGCTCTAAACAGGGGAGTATGAGTGGGAGTTCTGTTGGAGGAGAAGGTGTTTGTGTGTGTGTTTGGTATTGTATTGGCAGTATCTGTATGTGTAGGGGCTTTGTGCTGGGAGAAAAGCTGAGCCGTGATTAGGGGGCGGGGCTTCACTGACTAGGGGTCCTATAAAGGTAGCAGCCAGTCAGGCAGCAGCACAGGAGCTAGCAAACAGAGCTGTAAACAGGGGAGTTTGAGTGGGAGTTCTGTTGGAGGAGAAGGTATTTGTGTGTGTTTGGTTTTGTATTGGTAGTATCTGTATGTGTAGGGGCTTGGAGGGGCTTTGTGCTGGGAGAGAAGCTGAGCCCTGATTAGGGGGCGGGGCTTCACTGACGAGGGGTCCTATAAAGGGAGCAGCCAGTCAGGCAGCTGCACAGACAGCTGCAGCGGTACAGGAGCTAGCAAACAGAGCTGTAAACAGGGGAGTTTGAGTGGGAGTTCTGTTCGAGGAGAAGGTATTTGTGTGTGTGTTTGGTTTTGTATTGGTGGTATCTGTATGTGTAGAGGCTTGGAGGGGCTTTGTGCTGGGAGAGAAGCTGAGCCCTGATTAGGGGGCGGGGCTTCACTGACGAGGGGTCCTATAAAGGGAGCAGCCAGTCAGGCAGCGACACAGACAGCTGCAGCGGTACAGGAGCTAGCAAACAGAGCTGTAAATAGGGGACTTTGAGTGGGAGTTCTGTTGGAGGAGAAGCTATTTGTGTGTGTTTGGTTTTGTATTGGTGGTATCTGTATGTGTAGGGTCTTTGTGCTGGGAGAAAAGCTGAGCCCTGATTAGGGGGCGGGGCTTCACTGACTAGGGGTCCTATAAAGGTAGCAGCCAGTCAGGCAGCAGCACAGGAGCTAGCAAACAGAGCTGTAAACAGGGGAGTTTGAGTGGGACTTCTGTTGGAGGAGAAGTTATTTGTGTGTGTGTTTGGTATTGTATTGGTAGTATCTGTATGTGTAGAGGCTTAGAGGGGCTTTGTGCTGGGAGCGAAGCTGAGCCCTCATTAGGGGGCGGGCTTTCATTGACTAGGGGTCCTATAAAGGGAGCAGCCAGTCAGGCAGGGGCACAGACAGCTGCAGCGGAACAGGAGCTACAAAACTGAGCTGTAAACAGGGGAGTTTGAGAGGGAGTTCTGTTGGAGGAGAAGGTATTTGTGTGTGTTTGGTTTTGTATTGGTAGTATCTGTATGTGTAGAGGCTTGGAGGGGCTTTGTGCTGGGAGAGAAGCTGAGCCCTGATTAGGGGGCGGGGCTTCACTGACTAGGGTTCCTATAAAGGTAGCAGCCAGTCAGGCAGCGGCACAGGAGCTAGCAAACAGAGCTGTAAACAGGGGAGTTTGAGTGGGACTTCTGTTGGAAGAGAAGGTATTTGTGTGTGTGTGTTTGGTTTTGTATTGTTGGTATCTGTATGTGTAGAGGCTTGGAGGGGCTTTGTGCTGGGAGAGAAGCTGAGCCCTGATTAGGGGGCGGGGCTTCACTGACTAGGGGTCCTATAAAGGGAGCAGCCAGTCAGGCAGCGACACAGACAGCTGCAGCGGTACAGGAGCTAGCAAACAGAGCTGTAAACAGGGGAGTTTGAGTGGGAGTTCTGTTGGAGGAGAAGGTATTTGTGTGTGTTTTTGGTTTTGTATTGGTAGTATCTGTATGTGTAGAGGCTTGGAGGGGCTTTGTGCTGGGAGCGAAGCTGAGCCCTGATTAGGGGGCGGGGCTTCACTGACTAGGGGTCCTATAAAGGTAGCAGCCAGTCAGGCAGCGGCACAGGAGCTAGCAAACAGAGCTGTAAACAGGGGAGTTTGAGTGGGAGTTCTGTTGGAAGAGAAGGTATTTGTGTGTGTTTGGTTTTGTATTGGTAGTATCTGTATGTGTAGGGTCTTTGTGCTGGGAGAAAAGCTGAGCCCTGATTAGGGGGCGGGGCTTCACTGACTAGGGGTCCTATAAAGGTAGCAGCCAGTCAGGCAGCAGCACAGGAGCTAGCAAACAGAGCTGTAAACAGGGGAGTTTGAGTGGGACTTCTGTTGGAGGAGAAGGTATTTGTGTGTGTGTTTGGTATTGTATTGGTAGTATCTGTATGTGTAGAGGCTTAGAGGGGCTTTGTGCTGGGAGCGAAGCTGAGCCCTCATTAGGGGGCGGGGCTTCATTCACTAGGGGTCCTATAAAGGGAGCAGCCAGTCAGGCAGGGGCACAGACAGCTGCAGCGGAACAGGAGCTACAAAACTGAGCTGTAAACAGGGGAGTTTGAGAGGGAGTTCTGTTGGAGGAGAAGGTATTTGTGTGTGTTTGGTTTTGTATTGGTAGTATCTGTATGTGTAGAGGCTTGGAGGGGCTTTGTGCTGGGAGAGAAGCTGAGCCCTGATTAGGGGGCGCGGCTTCACTGACTAGGGTTCCTATAAAGGTAGCAGCCAGTCAGGCAGCGGCACAGGAGCTAGCAAACAGAGCTGTAAACAGGGGAGTTTGAGTGGGAGTTCTGTTGGAGGAGAAGGTATATGTGTGTGTTTGGTTTCGTATTGGTAGTATCTGTATGTGTAGAGGCTTGGAGGGGCTTTGTGCTGGGAGAAAAGCTGAGCCCTGATTAGGGGGCGGGGCTTCACTGACTAGGGTTCCTATAAAGGTAGCAGCCAGTCAGGCAGCGGCACAGACAGCTGCAGCGGCACAGGAGTGAGCAAACAGAGCTGTAAACAGGGGAGTTTGAGTGGGAGTTGTGTTGGAGGAGAAGGTATTTGTGTGTGTTTGGTTTTGTATTGGTAGTATTTGTATGTGTAGAGGCTTGGAGGGGCTTTGTGCTGGGAGAGAAGCTGAGCCCTGATTAGGGGGCGGGGCTTCACTGACTAGGGGTCCTATAAAGGGAGCAGCCAGTCAGGCAGGGGAACAGACAGCTGCAGCGGCAGAGGAGCTAGCAAACAGAGCTGTAAACAGGTGAGTTTGAGAGGGAGTTCTGTTGGAGGAGAAGGTATTTGTGTGTTTGGTTTTGTATTGGTAGTGTCTGTATGAGTAGAGGCTTTGTGCTGGGAGAGAATCTGAGCCCTGATTAGGGGGCGGGGCTTCCCGGACTAGGGGTCCTATAAAGGTACCAACCAGTCAGGCAGCGGCACAGACAGCTGCAGCGGCACTGGAGCTAGCAAATAGAGGTGTAAACAGGGGAGTTTGAGTGGGAGTTCTGTTTGAGGAGAAGGTATTTGTGTGTGTGTTTGGTTTTGTATTGGTGGTATCTGTATTTGTAGAGGCTTGGAGGGGCTTTGTGCTGGGAGAGAAGCTGAGCCCTGATTAGGGGGCGGGGCTTCGCTGACTAGGGGTCCTATGATTGTAGCAGCCAGTCAGGCAGCGTCACAGACAGCTGCAGGGGCACAGGAGCTAGCAAACAGAGCTGTAAGCAGGGGAGTTTGAGTGGGAGTTCTGTTGGAGGAGAAGGTATTTGTGTGTGTTTGGTTTTTTGTTGGTGGTATCTGTATGTGTAGGGGCTTTGTGCTGGGAGAGAAGCTGAGCCCTGATTAGGGGGCGGGGCTTCACTGACTAGGGGTCCTATAAAGGGAGCAGCCAGTCAGGCGGCGGCATGGACAGCTGCAGCGGCACAGGAGCTAGCAAACAGAGCTGTAAACAGGGGAGTTTGAGTGGGAGTTCTGTTGGAGGAGAAGGTATTTGTGTGTGTTTGGTTTTGTGTTGGTGGTATCTGTATGTGTAGGGGCTTTGTGCTGAGAGAGAAGCTGAGCCCTGATTAGGGGGCTTCACTGACTAGGGGTTCTATAAAGGCAGCAGCCAGTCAGGCAGCGGCACAGACAGCTGCAGTGGCACAGGAGCTAGCAAAGAGAGCTGTAAACAGGGGAGTTTGAGTGGGAGTTCTGTTGGAGGAGAAGGTATTTGTGTGTGTGTTTGGTTTTGTATTGTTGGTATCTGTATGTGTAGATGCTTGGAGGGGCTTTGTGCTGGGAGAGAAGCTGAGCCCTGATTAGGGGGCGGGGCTTCACTGACGAGGGGTCCTATAAAGCTAGCAGCCAGTCAGGCAGCGGCACAGGAGCTAGCAAACAGAGCTGTAAACAGGGGAGTTTGAGTGGGAGTTCTGTTGGAGGAGAAGGTATTTGTGTGTGTTTGGTTTTGTATTGGTAGTATCTGTATGTGTAGGGGCTTTGTGCTGGGAGAGAAGCTGAGCCCTGATTAGGGGGCTGGCTTCACTGACTAGGGGTCCTATAAAGGCAGCAGCCAGTCAGGCAGCGGCACAGACAGCTGCAGTGGCACAGGAGCTAGCAAAGAGAGCTGTAAACAGGGGAGTTTGAGTGGGAGTTCTGTTGGAGGAGAAGGTATTTGTGTGTGTGTTTGGTTTTGCATTGTTGGTATCTGTATGTGTAGAGGCTTGGAGGGGCTTTGTGCTGGGAGAGAAGCTGAGCCCTGATTAGGGGGCGGGGCTTCACTGACGAGGGGTCCTATAAAGGGAGCAGCCAGTCAGGCAGCGGCACAGGAGCTAGCAAACAGAGCTGTAAACAGGGGAGTTTGAGTGGGACTTCTGTTGGAAGAGAAGGTGTTTGTGTGTGTTTGGTTTTGTATTGGTAGTATCTGTATGTGTAGAGGCTTGGAGGGGCTTTGTGCTGGGAGAAAAGCTGAGCCCTGATTAGGGGGCGGCGCTTCACTGACTAGGGTTCCTATAAAGGTAGCAGCCAGTCAGGCAGCGGCACAGACAGCTGCAGCGGCACAGGAGCGAGCAAACAGAGCTGTAAACAGGGGAGTTTGAGTGGGAGATGTGTTGGAGGAGAAGGTATTTGTGTGTGTTTGGTTTTGTATTGGTAGTATTTGTATGTGTAGAGGCTTGGAGGGGCTTTGTGCTGGGAGAGAAGCTGAGCCCTTATTAGGGGGCGGGACTTCCCTGACTAGGGGTCCTATAAAGCTAGAAGCCAGTCAGGCAGCAGCACAGGAGCTAGCAAACAGAGCTGTAAACAGGGGAGTTTGAGTGGGAGTTCTGTTGGAGGAGAAGGTATTTGTGTGTGTTTGGTATTGTATTGGTAGTATCTGTATGTGTAGGGGCTTTGTGCTGGGAGAAAAGCTGAGCCCTGATTAGGGGGCGGGGCTTCACTGACTAGGGCTCCTATAAAGGGAGCAGCCAGTCAGGCAGGGGAACAGACAGCTGCAGCGGCACAGGAGCTAGCAAACAGAGCTGTAAACAGGTGAGTTTGAGAGGGAGTTCTGTTGGAGGAGAAGGTATTTGTGTGTGTTTGGTTTTGTATTGGTAGTATCTGTATGTGTAGGGTCTTTGTGCTGGGAGAAAAGCTGAGCCCTGATTAGGGGGCGGGGCTTCACTGACTAGGGGTCCTAGAAAGGTAGCAGCCAGTCAGGCAGCGGCACAGGAGCTAGCAAACAGAGCTGTAAACAGGGGAGTATGAGTGGGAGTTCTGTTGGAGGAGAAGGTGTTTGTGTGTGTTTGGTTTTGTATTGGTAGTATCTGTATGTGTAGAGGCTTTGTGCTGGGAGAGAAGCTGAGCCCTGATAAGGGGGCGGGGCTTCACTGACTAGGCGTCCTATAAAGGTAGCAGCCAGTCAGGCAGCGGCACAGCAGCTAGAAAACAGTGCTGTAAACACGGGAGTTTGAGTGGGAGTTCTGTTGGAGGAGAAGGTATATGTGTGTGTTTGGTTTCGTATTGGTAGTATCTGTATGTGTAGAGGCTTGGAGGGGCTTTGTGCTGGGAGAAAAGCTGAGCCCTGATTAGGGGGCGGGGCTTCACTGACTAGGGTTCCTATAAAGGTAGCAGCCAGTCAGGCAGCGGCACAGACAGCTGCAGCGGCACAGGAGCGAGCAAACAGAGCTGTAAACAGGGGAGTTTGAGTGGGAGTTGTGTTGGAGGAGAAGGTATTTGTGTGTGTTTGGTTTTGTATTGGTAGTATTTGTATGTGTAGAGGCTTGGAGGGGCTTTGTGCTGGGAGAGAAGCTGAGCCCTTATTAGGGGGCGGGACTTCCCTGACTAGGGGTCCTATAAAGCTAGCAGCCAGTCAGGCAGCAGCACAGGAACTAGCAAACAGAGCTGTAAACAGGGGAGTTTGAGTGGGAGTTCTGTTGGAGGAGAAGGTATTTGTGTGTGTTTGGTTTTGTATTGGTAGTATCTGTATGTGTAGGGGCTTTGTGCTGGGAGAAAAGCTGAGCCCTGATTAGGGGGCGGGGCTTCACTGACTAGGGGTCCTATAAAGGGAGCAGCCAGTCAGGCAGGGGAACAGACAGCTGCAGCGGCACAGGAGCTAGCAAACAGAGCTGTAAACAGGTGAGTTTGAGAGGGAGTTCTGTTGGAGGAGAAGGTATTTGTATGTTTGGTTTTGTATTGGTAGTGTCTGTATGAGTAGAGGCTTTGTGCTGGGAGAGAATCTGAGCCCTGATTAGGGGGCGGGGCTTCCCTGACTAGGGGTCCTATGATTGTAGCAGCCAGTCAGGCAGCGTCACAGACAGCTGCAGGGGCACAGGAGCTAGCAAACAGAGCTGTAAACAGGGGAGTTTGAGTGGGACTTCTGTTGGAAGAGAAGGTATTTGTGTGTGTTTGGTTTTGTATTGGTAGTATCTGTATGTGTAGCGGCTTTGTGCTGGGAGAAAAGCTGAGCCCTGATTAGGGGGCGGGGCTTCACTGACTACGGGTCCTATAAAGGGAGCAGCCAGTCAGGCAGGGGCACAGACAGCTGCAGCGGAACAGGAGCTAGCAAACTGAGCTGTAAACAGGGGAGTTTGAGAGGGAGTTCTGTTGGAGGAGAAGGTAGTTTTGTGTGTTTGGTTTTGTATTGGTAGTATCTGTATGAGTAGAGGCTTTGTGCTGGGAGAGAATCTGAGCCCTGATTAGGGGGCGGGGCTTCACTGACTAGGGTTCCTATAAAGGTAGCAGCCAGTCAGGCAGCGGCACAGACAGCTGCAGCGGCACAGGAGCGAGCAAACAGAGCTGTAAACAGGGGAGTGTGAGTGGGAGTTGTGTTGGAGGAGAAGGTATTTGTGTGTGTTTGGTTTTGTATTGGTAGTATCTGTATGTGTAGGGTCTTTGTGCTGGGAGAAAAGCTGAGCCCTGATTAGGGGGCGGGGCTTCACTGACTAGGGGTCCTATAAAGGGAGCAGCCAATCAGGCAGGGGCACAGACAGCTGCAGCGGAACAGGAGCTACAAAACTGAGCTGTAAACAGGGGAGTTTGAGAGGGAGTTCTGTTGGAGGAGAAGGTATTTGTGTGTGTTTGATTTTGTATTGGTAGTATCTGTATGTGTAGAGTCTTGGAGGGGCTTTGTGCTGGGAGAGAATCTGAGCCCTGATTAGGGGGCGGGGCTTCTCTGACTAGGGGTCCTATAAAGGTAGTAGCCAGTCAGGCAGCGGCACAGGAGCTAGCAAACAGAGCTGTAAACAGGGGAGTTTGATTGGGAGTTCTGTTGGAGGAGAAGGTATTTGTGTGTGTTTGGTTTTGTATTGGTGGTATCTGTATGTGTAGGGGCTTTGTGCTCCGAGAGAAGCTGAGCCCTGATTAGGGGGCGGGGCTTCACTGACTAGGGGTCCTATAAAGGGAGCAGCCAGTCAGGCAGCTGCACAGACAGCTGCAGTGGTACAGGAGCTAGCAAACAGAGCTGTAAACAGGGGAGTTTGAGTGGGAGTTCTGTTGGAGGAGAAGGTATTTGTGTGTGTTTGGTTTTGTGTTGGTGGTATCTGTATGTGTAGGGGCTTTGTGCTGAGAGAGAAGCTGAGCCCTGATTAGGGTGCGGGCTTCACTGACTAGGGGTCCTATAAAGGCAGCAGCCAGTCAGGCAGCGACACAGGAGCTAGCAAACAGAGCTCTAAACAGGGGAGTATGAGTGGGAGTTCTGTTGGAGGAGAAGGTGTTTGTGTGTGTGTTTGGTATTGTATTGGCAGTATCTGTATGTGTAGGGGCTTTGTGCTGGGAGAAAAGCTGAGCCGTGATTAGGGGGCGGGGCTTCACTGACTAGGGGTCCTATAAAGGTAGCAGCCAGTCAGGCAGCAGCACAGGAGCTAGCAAACAGAGCTGTAAACAGGGGAGTTTGAGTGGGAGTTCTGTTGGAGGAGAAGGTATTTGTGTGTGTTTGGTTTTGTATTGGTAGTATCTGTATGTGTAGGGGCTTTGTGCTGGGAGAGAAGCTGAGCCTTGATTAGGGGGCGGGGCTTCACTGACTAGGGGTCCTATAAAGGGAGCAGCCAGTCAGGCAGCTGCACAGACAGCTGCAGCGGTACAGGAGCTAGCAAACAGAGCTGTAAACAGGGGAGTTTGAGTGGGAGTTCTGTTCGAGGAGAAGGTATTTGTGTGTGTGTTTGGTTTTGTATTGGTGGTATCTGTATGTGTAGAGGCTTGGAGGGGCTTTGTGCTGGGAGAGAAGCTGAGCCCTGATTAGGGGGCGGGGCTTCACTGACGAGGGGTCCTATAAAGGGAGCAGCCAGTCAGGCAGCGACACAGACAGCTGCAGCGGTACAGGAGCTAGCAAACAGAGCTGTAAATAGGGGACTTTGAGTGGGAGTTCTGTTGGAGGAGAAGCTATTTGTGTGTGTTTGGTTTTGTATTGGTGGTATCTGTATGTGTAGGGTCTTTGTGCTGGGAGAAAAGCTGAGCCCTGATTAGGGGGCGGGGCTTCACTGACTAGGGGTCCTATAAAGGTAGCAGCCAGTCAGGCAGCAGCACAGGAGCTAGCAAACAGAGCTGTAAACAGGGGAGTTTGAGTGGGACTTCTGTTGGAGGAGAAGTTATTTGTGTGTGTGTTTGGTATTGTATTGGTAGTATCTGTATGTGTAGAGGCTTAGAGGGGCTTTGTGCTGGGAGCGAAGCTGAGCCCTCATTAGGGGGCGGGCTTTCATTGACTAGGGGTCCTATAAAGGGAGCAGCCAGTCAGGCAGGGGCACAGACAGCTGCAGCGGAACAGGAGCTACAAAACTGAGCTGTAAACAGGGGAGTTTGAGAGGGAGTTCTGTTGGAGGAGAAGGTATTTGTGTGTGTTTGGTTTTGTATTGGTAGTATCTGTATGTGTAGAGGCTTGGAGGGGCTTTGTGCTGGGAGAGAAGCTGAGCCCTGATTAGGGGGCGGGGCTTCACTGACTAGGGTTCCTATAAAGGTAGCAGCCAGTCAGGCAGCGGCACAGGAGCTAGCAAACAGAGCTGTAAACAGGGGAGTTTGAGTGGGACTTCTGTTGGAAGAGAAGGTATTTGTGTGTGTGTGTTTGGTTTTGTATTGTTGGTATCTGTATGTGTAGAGGCTTGGAGGGGCTTTGTGCTGGGAGAGAAGCTGAGCCCTGATTAGGGGGCGGGGCTTCACTGACTAGGGGTCCTATAAAGGGAGCAGCCAGTCAGGCAGCGACACAGACAGCTGCAGCGGTACAGGAGCTAGCAAACAGAGCTGTAAACAGGGGAGTTTGAGTGGGAGTTCTGTTGGAGGAGAAGGTATTTGTGTGTGTTTTTGGTTTTGTATTGGTAGTATCTGTATGTGTAGAGGCTTGGAGGGGCTTTGTGCTGGGAGCGAAGCTGAGCCCTGATTAGGGGGCGGGGCTTCACTGACTAGGGGTCCTATAAAGGTAGCAGCCAGTCAGGCAGCGGCACAGGAGCTAGCAAACAGAGCTGTAAACAGGGGAGTTTGAGTGGGAGTTCTGTTGGAAGAGAAGGTATTTGTGTGTGTTTGGTTTTGTATTGGTAGTATCTGTATGTGTAGGGTCTTTGTGCTGGGAGAAAAGCTGAGCCCTGATTAGGGGGCGGGGCTTCACTGACTAGGGGTCCTATAAAGGTAGCAGCCAGTCAGGCAGCAGCACAGGAGCTAGCAAACAGAGCTGTAAACAGGGGAGTTTGAGTGGGACTTCTGTTGGAGGAGAAGGTATTTGTGTGTGTGTTTGGTATTGTATTGGTAGTATCTGTATGTGTAGAGGCTTAGAGGGGCTTTGTGCTGGGAGCGAAGCTGAGCCCTCATTAGGGGGCGGGGCTTCATTCACTAGGGGTCCTATAAAGGGAGCAGCCAGTCAGGCAGGGGCACAGACAGCTGCAGCGGAACAGGAGCTACAAAACTGAGCTGTAAACAGGGGAGTTTGAGAGGGAGTTCTGTTGGAGGAGAAGGTATTTGTGTGTGTTTGGTTTTGTATTGGTAGTATCTGTATGTGTAGAGGCTTGGAGGGGCTTTGTGCTGGGAGAGAAGCTGAGCCCTGATTAGGGGGCGCGGCTTCACTGACTAGGGTTCCTATAAAGGTAGCAGCCAGTCAGGCAGCGGCACAGGAGCTAGCAAACAGAGCTGTAAACAGGGGAGTTTGAGTGGGAGTTCTGTTGGAGGAGAAGGTATATGTGTGTGTTTGGTTTCGTATTGGTAGTATCTGTATGTGTAGAGGCTTGGAGGGGCTTTGTGCTGGGAGAAAAGCTGAGCCCTGATTAGGGGGCGGGGCTTCACTGACTAGGGTTCCTATAAAGGTAGCAGCCAGTCACGCAGCGGCACAGACAGCTGCAGCGGCACAGGAGTGAGCAAACAGAGCTGTAAACAGGGGAGTTTGAGTGGGAGTTGTGTTGGAGGAGAAGGTATTTGTGTGTGTTTGGTTTTGTATTGGTAGTATTTGTATGTGTAGAGGCTTGGAGGGGCTTTGTGCTGGGAGAGAAGCTGAGCCCTGATTAGGGGGCGGGGCTTCACTGACTAGGGGTCCTATAAAGGGAGCAGCCAGTCAGGCAGGGGAACAGACAGCTGCAGCGGCAGAGGAGCTAGCAAACAGAGCTGTAAACAGGTGAGTTTGAGAGGGAGTTCTGTTGGAGGAGAAGGTATTTGTGTGTTTGGTTTTGTATTGGTAGTGTCTGTATGAGTAGAGGCTTTGTGCTGGGAGAGAATCTGAGCCCTGATTAGGGGGCGGGGCTTCCCGGACTAGGGGTCCTATAAAGGTACCAACCAGTCAGGCAGCGGCACAGACAGCTGCAGCGGCACTGGAGCTAGCAAATAGAGGTGTAAACAGGGGAGTTTGAGTGGGAGTTCTGTTTGAGGAGAAGGTATTTGTGTGTGTGTTTGGTTTTGTATTGGTGGTATCTGTATTTGTAGAGGCTTGGAGGGGCTTTGTGCTGGGAGAGAAGCTGAGCCCTGATTAGGGGGCGGGGCTTCGCTGACTAGGGGTCCTATGATTGTAGCAGCCAGTCAGGCAGCGTCACAGACAGCTGCAGGGGCACAGGAGCTAGCAAACAGAGCTGTAAGCAGGGGAGTTTGAGTGGGAGTTCTGTTGGAGGAGAAGGTATTTGTGTGTGTTTGGTTTTTTGTTGGTGGTATCTGTATGTGTAGGGGCTTTGTGCTGGGAGAGAAGCTGAGCCCTGATTAGGGGGCGGGGCTTCACTGACTAGGGGTCCTATAAAGGGAGCAGCCAGTCAGGCGGCGGCATGGACAGCTGCAGCGGCACAGGAGCTAGCAAACAGAGCTGTAAACAGGGGAGTTTGAGTGGGAGTTCTGTTGGAGGAGAAGGTATTTGTGTGTGTGTTTGGTTTTGTATTGTTGGTATCTGTATGTGTAGATGCTTGGAGGGGCTTTGTGCTGGGAGAGAAGCTGAGCCCTGATTAGGGGGCGGGGCTTCACTGACGAGGGGTCCTATAAAGCTAGCAGCCAGTCAGGCAGCGGCACAGGAGCTAGCAAACAGAGCTGTAAACAGGGGAGTTTGAGTGGGAGTTCTGTTGGAGGAGAAGGTATTTGTGTGTGTTTGGTTTTGTATTGGTAGTATCTGTATGTGTAGGGGCTTTGTGCTGGGAGAGAAGCTGAGCCCTGATTAGGGGGCTGGCTTCACTGACTAGGGGTCCTATAAAGGCAGCAGCCAGTCAGGCAGCGGCACAGACAGCTGCAGTGGCACAGGAGCTAGCAAAGAGAGCTGTAAACAGGGGAGTTTGAGTGGGAGTTCTGTTGGAGGAGAAGGTATTTGTGTGTGTGTTTGGTTTTGCATTGTTGGTATCTGTATGTGTAGAGGCTTGGAGGGGCTTTGTGCTGGGAGAGAAGCTGAGCCCTGATTAGGGGGCGGGGCTTCACTGACGAGGGGTCCTATAAAGGGAGCAGCCAGTCAGGCAGCGGCACAGGAGCTAGCAAACAGAGCTGTAAACAGGGGAGTTTGAGTGGGACTTCTGTTGGAAGAGAAGGTGTTTGTGTGTGTTTGGTTTTGTATTGG
Organism: Lepidochelys kempii; assembly: GCF_965140285.1. Classification (NCBI taxonomy): domain Eukaryota; kingdom Metazoa; phylum Chordata; order Testudines; family Cheloniidae; genus Lepidochelys; species Lepidochelys kempii. Next base: position 19,998,891 of record NC_136400.1, on the reverse strand, counting down.
TAGTATCTGTATGTGTAGAGGCTTGGAGGGGCTTTGTGCTGGGAGAAAAGCTGAGCCCTGATTAGGGGGCGGCGCTTCACTGACTAGGGTTCCTATAAAGGTAGCAGCCAGTCAGGCAGCGGCACAGACAGCTGCAGCGGCACAGGAGCGAGCAAACAGAGCTGTAAACAGGGGAGTTTGAGTGGGAGATGTGTTGGAGGAGAAGGTATTTGTGTGTGTTTGGTTTTGTATTGGTAGTATTTGTATGTGTAGAGGCTTGGAGGGGCTTTGTGCTGGGAGAGAAGCTGAGCCCTTATTAGGGGGCGGGACTTCCCTGACTAGGGGTCCTATAAAGCTAGAAGCCAGTCAGGCAGCAGCACAGGAGCTAGCAAACAGAGCTGTAAACAGGGGAGTTTGAGTGGGAGTTCTGTTGGAGGAGAAGGTATTTGTGTGTGTTTGGTATTGTATTGGTAGTATCTGTATGTGTAGGGGCTTTGTGCTGGGAGAAAAGCTGAGCCCTGATTAGGGGGCGGGGCTTCACTGACTAGGGCTCCTATAAAGGGAGCAGCCAGTCAGGCAGGGGAACAGACAGCTGCAGCGGCACAGGAGCTAGCAAACAGAGCTGTAAACAGGTGAGTTTGAGAGGGAGTTCTGTTGGAGGAGAAGGTATTTGTGTGTGTTTGGTTTTGTATTGGTAGTATCTGTATGTGTAGGGTCTTTGTGCTGGGAGAAAAGCTGAGCCCTGATTAGGGGGCGGGGCTTCACTGACTAGGGGTCCTAGAAAGGTAGCAGCCAGTCAGGCAGCGGCACAGGAGCTAGCAAACAGAGCTGTAAACAGGGGAGTATGAGTGGGAGTTCTGTTGGAGGAGAAGGTGTTTGTGTGTGTTTGGTTTTGTATTGGTAGTATCTGTATGTGTAGAGGCTTTGTGCTGGGAGAGAAGCTGAGCCCTGATAAGGGGGCGGGGCTTCACTGACTAGGCGTCCTATAAAGGTAGCAGCCAGTCAGGCAGCGGCACAGCAGCTAGAAAACAGTGCTGTAAACACGGGAGTTTGAGTGGGAGTTCTGTTGGAGGAGAAGGTATATGTGTGTGTTTGGTTTCGTATTGGTAGTATCTGTATGTGTAGAGGCTTGGAGGGGCTTTGTGCTGGGAGAAAAGCTGAGCCCTGATTAGGGGGCGGGGCTTCACTGACTAGGGTTCCTATAAAGGTAGCAGCCAGTCAGGCAGCGGCACAGACAGCTGCAGCGGCACAGGAGCGAGCAAACAGAGCTGTAAACAGGGGAGTTTGAGTGGGAGTTGTGTTGGAGGAGAAGGTATTTGTGTGTGTTTGGTTTTGTATTGGTAGTATTTGTATGTGTAGAGGCTTGGAGGGGCTTTGTGCTGGGAGAGAAGCTGAGCCCTTATTAGGGGGCGGGACTTCCCTGACTAGGGGTCCTATAAAGCTAGCAGCCAGTCAGGCAGCAGCACAGGAACTAGCAAACAGAGCTGTAAACAGGGGAGTTTGAGTGGGAGTTCTGTTGGAGGAGAAGGTATTTGTGTGTGTTTGGTTTTGTATTGGTAGTATCTGTATGTGTAGGGGCTTTGTGCTGGGAGAAAAGCTGAGCCCTGATTAGGGGGCGGGGCTTCACTGACTAGGGGTCCTATAAAGGGAGCAGCCAGTCAGGCAGGGGAACAGACAGCTGCAGCGGCACAGGAGCTAGCAAACAGAGCTGTAAACAGGTGAGTTTGAGAGGGAGTTCTGTTGGAGGAGAAGGTATTTGTATGTTTGGTTTTGTATTGGTAGTGTCTGTATGAGTAGAGGCTTTGTGCTGGGAGAGAATCTGAGCCCTGATTAGGGGGCGGGGCTTCCCTGACTAGGGGTCCTATGATTGTAGCAGCCAGTCAGGCAGCGTCACAGACAGCTGCAGGGGCACAGGAGCTAGCAAACAGAGCTGTAAACAGGGGAGTTTGAGTGGGACTTCTGTTGGAAGAGAAGGTATTTGTGTGTGTTTGGTTTTGTATTGGTAGTATCTGTATGTGTAGCGGCTTTGTGCTGGGAGAAAAGCTGAGCCCTGATTAGGGGGCGGGGCTTCACTGACTACGGGTCCTATAAAGGGAGCAGCCAGTCAGGCAGGGGCACAGACAGCTGCAGCGGAACAGGAGCTAGCAAACTGAGCTGTAAACAGGGGAGTTTGAGAGGGAGTTCTGTTGGAGGAGAAGGTAGTTTTGTGTGTTTGGTTTTGTATTGGTAGTATCTGTATGAGTAGAGGCTTTGTGCTGGGAGAGAATCTGAGCCCTGATTAGGGGGCGGGGCTTCACTGACTAGGGTTCCTATAAAGGTAGCAGCCAGTCAGGCAGCGGCACAGACAGCTGCAGCGGCACAGGAGCGAGCAAACAGAGCTGTAAACAGGGGAGTGTGAGTGGGAGTTGTGTTGGAGGAGAAGGTATTTGTGTGTGTTTGGTTTTGTATTGGTAGTATCTGTATGTGTAGGGTCTTTGTGCTGGGAGAAAAGCTGAGCCCTGATTAGGGGGCGGGGCTTCACTGACTAGGGGTCCTATAAAGGGAGCAGCCAATCAGGCAGGGGCACAGACAGCTGCAGCGGAACAGGAGCTACAAAACTGAGCTGTAAACAGGGGAGTTTGAGAGGGAGTTCTGTTGGAGGAGAAGGTATTTGTGTGTGTTTGATTTTGTATTGGTAGTATCTGTATGTGTAGAGTCTTGGAGGGGCTTTGTGCTGGGAGAGAATCTGAGCCCTGATTAGGGGGCGGGGCTTCTCTGACTAGGGGTCCTATAAAGGTAGTAGCCAGTCAGGCAGCGGCACAGGAGCTAGCAAACAGAGCTGTAAACAGGGGAGTTTGATTGGGAGTTCTGTTGGAGGAGAAGGTATTTGTGTGTGTTTGGTTTTGTATTGGTGGTATCTGTATGTGTAGGGGCTTTGTGCTCTGAGAGAAGCTGAGCCCTGATTAGGGGGCGGGGCTTCACTGACTAGGGGTCCTATAAAGGGAGCAGCCAGTCAGGCAGCTGCACAGACAGCTGCAGTGGTACAGGAGCTAGCAAACAGAGCTGTAAACAGGGGAGTTTGAGTGGGAGTTCTGTTGGAGGAGAAGGTATTTGTGTGTGTTTGGTTTTGTGTTGGTGGTATCTGTATGTGTAGGGGCTTTGTGCTGAGAGAGAAGCTGAGCCCTGATTAGGGTGCGGGCTTCACTGACTAGGGGTCCTATAAAGGCAGCAGCCAGTCAGGCAGCGACACAGGAGCTAGCAAACAGAGCTCTAAACAGGGGAGTATGAGTGGGAGTTCTGTTGGAGGAGAAGGTGTTTGTGTGTGTGTTTGGTATTGTATTGGCAGTATCTGTATGTGTAGGGGCTTTGTGCTGGGAGAAAAGCTGAGCCGTGATTAGGGGGCGGGGCTTCACTGACTAGGGGTCCTATAAAGGTAGCAGCCAGTCAGGCAGCAGCACAGGAGCTAGCAAACAGAGCTGTAAACAGGGGAGTTTGAGTGGGAGTTCTGTTGGAGGAGAAGGTATTTGTGTGTGTTTGGTTTTGTATTGGTAGTATCTGTATGTGTAGGGGCTTTGTGCTGGGAGAGAAGCTGAGCCTTGATTAGGGGGCGGGGCTTCACTGACTAGGGGTCCTATAAAGGGAGCAGCCAGTCAGGCAGCTGCACAGACAGCTGCAGCGGTACAGGAGCTAGCAAACAGAGCTGTAAACAGGGGAGTTTGAGTGGGAGTTCTGTTCGAGGAGAAGGTATTTGTGTGTGTGTTTGGTTTTGTATTGGTGGTATCTGTATGTGTAGAGGCTTGGAGGGGCTTTGTGCTGGGAGAGAAGCTGAGCCCTGATTAGGGGGCGGGGCTTCACTGACGAGGGGTCCTATAAAGGGAGCAGCCAGTCAGGCAGCGACACAGACAGCTGCAGCGGTACAGGAGCTAGCAAACAGAGCTGTAAATAGGGGACTTTGAGTGGGAGTTCTGTTGGAGGAGAAGCTATTTGTGTGTGTTTGGTTTTGTATTGGTGGTATCTGTATGTGTAGGGTCTTTGTGCTGGGAGAAAAGCTGAGCCCTGATTAGGGGGCGGGGCTTCACTGACTAGGGGTCCTATAAAGGTAGCAGCCAGTCAGGCAGCAGCACAGGAGCTAGCAAACAGAGCTGTAAACAGGGGAGTTTGAGTGGGACTCCTGTTGGAGGAGAAGTTATTTGTGTGTGTGTTTGGTATTGTATTGGTAGTATCTGTATGTGTAGAGGCTTAGAGGGGCTTTGTGCTGGGAGCGAAGCTGAGCCCTCATTAGGGGGCGGGCTTTCATTGACTAGGGGTCCTATAAAGGGAGCAGCCAGTCAGGCAGGGGCACAGACAGCTGCAGCGGAACAGGAGCTACAAAACTGAGCTGTAAACAGGGGAGTTTGAGAGGGAGTTCTGTTGGAGGAGAAGGTATTTGTGTGTGTTTGGTTTTGTATTGGTAGTATCTGTATGTGTAGAGGCTTGGAGGGGCTTTGTGCTGGGAGAGAAGCTGAGCCCTGATTAGGGGGCGGGGCTTCACTGACTAGGGGTCCTATAAAGGTAGCAGCCAGTCAGGCAGCGGCACAGGAGCTAGCAAACAGAGCTGTAAACAGGGGAGTTTGAGTGGGACTTCTGTTGGAAGAGAAGGTATTTGTGTGTGTGTGTTTGGTTTTGTATTGTTGGTATCTGTATGTGTAGAGGCTTGGAGGGGCTTTGTGCTGGGAGAGAAGCTGAGCCCTGATTAGGGGGCGGGGCTTCACTGACTAGGGGTCCTATAAAGGGAGCAGCCAGTCAGGCAGCGACACAGACAGCTGCAGCGGTACAGGAGCTAGCAAACAGAGCTGTAAACAGGGGAGTTTGAGTGGGAGTTCTGTTGGAGGAGAAGGTATTTGTGTGTGTTTTTGGTTTTGTATTGGTAGTATCTGTATGTGTAGAGGCTTGGAGGGGCTTTGTGCTGGGAGCGAAGCTGAGCCCTGATTAGGGGGCGGGGCTTCACTGACTAGGGGTCCTATAAAGGTAGCAGCCAGTCAGGCAGCGGCACAGGAGCTAGCAAACAGAGCTGTAAACAGGGGAGTTTGAGTGGGAGTTCTGTTGGAAGAGAAGGTATTTGTGTGTGTTTGGTTTTGTATTGGTAGTATCTGTATGTGTAGGGTCTTTGTGCTGGGAGAAAAGCTGAGCCCTGATTAGGGGGCGGGGCTTCACTGACTAGGGGTCCTATAAAGGTAGCAGCCAGTCAGGCAGCAGCACAGGAGCTAGCAAACAGAGCTGTAAACAGGGGAGTTTGAGTGGGACTTCTGTTGGAGGAGAAGGTATTTGTGTGTGTGTTTGGTATTGTATTGGTAGTATCTGTATGTGTAGAGGCTTAGAGGGGCTTTGTGCTGGGAGCGAAGCTGAGCCCTCATTAGGGGGCGGGGCTTCATTCACTAGGGGTCCTATAAAGGGAGCAGCCAGTCAGGCAGGGGCACAGACAGCTGCAGCGGAACAGGAGCTACAAAACTGAGCTGTAAACAGGGGAGTTTGAGAGGGAGTTCTGTTGGAGGAGAAGGTATTTGTGTGTGTTTGGTTTTGTATTGGTAGTATCTGTATGTGTAGAGGCTTGGAGGGGCTTTGTGCTGGGAGAGAAGCTGAGCCCTGATTAGGGGGCGCGGCTTCACTGACTAGGGTTCCTATAAAGGTAGCAGCCAGTCAGGCAGCGGCACAGGAGCTAGCAAACAGAGCTGTAAACAGGGGAGTTTGAGTGGGAGTTCTGTTGGAGGAGAAGGTATATGTGTGTGTTTGGTTTCGTATTGGTAGTATCTGTATGTGTAGAGGCTTGGAGGGGCTTTGTGCTGGGAGAAAAGCTGAGCCCTGATTAGGGGGCGGGGCTTCACTGACTAGGGTTCCTATAAAGGTAGCAGCCAGTCAGGCAGCGGCACAGACAGCTGCAGCGGCACAGGAGTGAGCAAACAGAGCTGTAAACAGGGGAGTTTGAGTGGGAGTTGTGTTGGAGGAGAAGGTATTTGTGTGTGTTTGGTTTTGTATTGGTAGTATTTGTATGTGTAGAGGCTTGGAGGGGCTTTGTGCTGGGAGAGAAGCTGAGCCCTGATTAGGGGGCGGGGCTTCACTGACTAGGGGTCCTATAAAGGGAGCAGCCAGTCAGGCAGGGGAACAGACAGCTGCAGCGGCAGAGGAGCTAGCAAACAGAGCTGTAAACAGGTGAGTTTGAGAGGGAGTTCTGTTGGAGGAGAAGGTATTTGTGTGTTTGGTTTTGTATTGGTAGTGTCTGTATGAGTAGAGGCTTTGTGCTGGGAGAGAATCTGAGCCCTGATTAGGGGGCGGGGCTTCCCTGACTAGGGGTCCTATAAAGGTACCAACCAGTCAGGCAGCGGCACAGACAGCTGCAGCGGCACTGGAGCTAGCAAATAGAGCTGTAAACAGGGGAGTTTGAGTGGGAGTTCTGTTTGAGGAGAAGGTATTTGTGTGTGTGTTTGGTTTTGTATTGGTGGTATCTGTATTTGTAGAGGCTTGGAGGGGCTTTGTGCTGGGAGAGAAGCTGAGCCCTGATTAGGGGGCGGGGCTTCGCTGACTAGGGGTCCTATGATTGTAGCAGCCAGTCAGGCAGCGTCACAGACAGCTGCAGGGGCACAGGAGCTAGCAAACAGAGCTGTAAGCAGGGGAGTTTGAGTGGGAGTTCTGTTGGAGGAGAAGGTATTTGTGTGTGTTTGGTTTTTTGTTGGTGGTATCTGTATGTGTAGGGGCTTTGTGCTGGGAGAGAAGCTGAGCCCTGATTAGGGGGCGGGGCTTCACTGACTAGGGGTCCTATAAAGGGAGCAGCCAGTCAGGCGGCGGCATGGACAGCTGCAGCGGCACAGGAGCTAGCAAACAGAGCTGTAAACAGGGGAGTTTGAGTGGGAGTTCTGTTGGAGGAGAAGGTATTTGTGTGTGTTTGGTTTTGTGTTGGTGGTATCTGTATGTGTAGGGGCTTTGTGCTGAGAGAGAAGCTGAGCCCTGATTAGGGGGCTGGCTTCACTGACTAGGGGTTCTATAAAGGCAGCAGCCAGTCAGGCAGCGGCACAGACAGCTGCAGTGGCACAGGAGCTAGCAAAGAGAGCTGTAAACAGGGGAGTTTGAGTGGGAGTTCTGTTGGAGGAGAAGGTATTTGTGTGTGTGTTTGGTTTTGTATTGTTGGTATCTGTATGTGTAGATGCTTGGAGGGGCTTTGTGCTGGGAGAGAAGCTGAGCCCTGATTAGGGGGCGGGGCTTCACTGACGAGGGGTCCTATAAAGCTAGCAGCCAGTCAGGCAGCGGCACAGGAGCTAGCAAACAGAGCTGTAAACAGGGGAGTTTGAGTGGGAGTTCTGTTGGAGGAGAAGGTATTTGTGTGTGTTTGGTTTTGTATTGGTAGTATCTGTATGTGTAGGGGCTTTGTGCTGGGAGAGAAGCTGAGCCCTGATTAGGGGGCTGGCTTCACTGACTAGGGGTCCTATAAAGGCAGCAGCCAGTCAGGCAGCGGCACAGACAGCTGCAGTGGCACAGGAGCTAGCAAAGAGAGCTGTAAACAGGGGAGTTTGAGTGGGAGTTCTGTTGGAGGAGAAGGTATTTGTGTGTGTGTTTGGTTTTGCATTGTTGGTATCTGTATGTGTAGAGGCTTGGAGGGGCTTTGTGCTGGGAGAGAAGCTGAGCCCTGATTAGGGGGCGGGGCTTCACTGACGAGGGGTCCTATAAAGGGAGCAGCCAGTCAGGCAGCGGCACAGGAGCTAGCAAACAGAGCTGTAAACAGGGGAGTTTGAGTGGGACTTCTGTTGGAAGAGAAGGTGTTTGTGTGTGTTTGGTTTTGTATTGGTAGTATCTGTATGTGTAGAGGCTTGGAGGGGCTTTGTGCTGGGAGAAAAGCTGAGCCCTGATTAGGGGGCGGCGCTTCACTGACTAGGGTTCCTATAAAGGTAGCAGCCAGTCAGGCAGCGGCACAGACAGCTGCAGCGGCACAGGAGCGAGCAAACAGAGCTGTAAACAGGGGAGTTTGAGTGGGAGATGTGTTGGAGGAGAAGGTATTTGTGTGTGTTTGGTTTTGTATTGGTAGTATTTGTATGTGTAGAGGCTTGGAGGGGCTTTGTGCTGGGAGAGAAGCTGAGCCCTTATTAGGGGGCGGGACTTCCCTGACTAGGGGTCCTATAAAGCTAGAAGCCAGTCAGGCAGCAGCACAGGAGCTAGCAAACAGAGCTGTAAACAGGGGAGTTTGAGTGGGAGTTCTGTTGGAGGAGAAGGTATTTGTGTGTGTTTGGTATTGTATTGGTAGTATCTGTATGTGTAGGGGCTTTGTGCTGGGAGAAAAGCTGAGCCCTGATTAGGGGGCGGGGCTTCACTGACTAGGGCTCCTATAAAGGGAGCAGCCAGTCAGGCAGGGGAACAGACAGCTGCAGCGGCACAGGAGCTAGCAAACAGAGCTGTAAACAGGTGAGTTTGAGAGGGAGTTCTGTTGGAGGAGAAGGTATTTGTGTGTGTTTGGTTTTGTATTGGTAGTATCTGTATGTGTAGGGTCTTTGTGCTGGGAGAAAAGCTGAGCCCTGATTAGGGGGCGGGGCTTCACTGACTAGGGGTCCTAGAAAGGTAGCAGCCAGTCAGGCAGCGGCACAGGAGCTAGCAAACAGAGCTGTAAACAGGGGAGTATGAGTGGGAGTTCTGTTGGAGGAGAAGGTGTTTGTGTGTGTTTGGTTTTGTATTGGTAGTATCTGTATGTGTAGAGGCTTTGTGCTGGGAGAGAAGCTGAGCCCTGATAAGGGGGCGGGGCTTCACTGACTAGGCGTCCTATAAAGGTAGCAGCCAGTCAGGCAGCGGCACAGCAGCTAGAAAACAGTGCTGTAAACACGGGAGTTTGAGTGGGAGTTCTGTTGGAGGAGAAGGTATATGTGTGTGTTTGGTTTCGTATTGGTAGTATCTGTATGTGTAGAGGCTTGGAGGGGCTTTGTGCTGGGAGAAAAGCTGAGCCCTGATTAGGGGGCGGGGCTTCACTGACTAGGGTTCCTATAAAGGTAGCAGCCAGTCAGGCAGCGGCACAGACAGCTGCAGCGGTACAGGAGCGAGCAAACAGAGCTGTAAACAGGGGAGTTTGAGTGGGAGTTGTGTTGGAGGAGAAGGTATTTGTGTGTGTTTGGTTTTGTATTGGTAGTATTTGTATGTGTAGAGGCTTGGAGGGGCTTTGTGCTGGGAGAGAAGCTGAGCCCTTATTAGGGGGCGGGACTTCCCTGACTAGGGGTCCTATAAAGCTAGCAGCCAGTCAGGCAGCAGCACAGGAACTAGCAAACAGAGCTGTAAACAGGGGAGTTTGAGTGGGAGTTCTGTTGGAGGAGAAGGTATTTGTGTGTGTTTGGTTTTGTATTGGTAGTATCTGTATGTGTAGGGGCTTTGTGCTGGGAGAAAAGCTGAGCCCTGATTAGGGGGCGGGGCTTCACTGACTAGGGGTCCTATAAAGGGAGCAGCCAGTCAGGCAGGGGAACAGACAGCTGCAGCGGCACAGGAGCTAGCAAACAGAGCTGTAAACAGGTGAGTTTGAGAGGGAGTTCTGTTGGAGGAGAAGGTATTTGTATGTTTGGTTTTGTATTGGTAGTGTCTGTATGAGTAGAGGCTTTGTGCTGGGAGAGAATCTGAGCCCTGATTAGGGGGCGGGGCTTCCCTGACTAGGGGTCCTATGATTGTAGCAGCCAGTCAGGCAGCGTCACAGACAGCTGCAGGGGCACAGGAGCTAGCAAACAGAGCTGTAAACAGGGGAGTTTGAGTGGGACTTCTGTTGGAAGAGAAGGTATTTGTGTGTGTTTGGTTTTGTATTGGTAGTATCTGTATGTGTAGCGGCTTTGTGCTGGGAGAAAAGCTGAGCCCTGATTAGGGGGCGGGGCTTCACTGACTACGGGTCCTATAAAGGGAGCAGCCAGTCAGGCAGGGGCACAGACAGCTGCAGCGGAACAGGAGCTAGCAAACTGAGCTGTAAACAGGGGAGTTTGAGAGGGAGTTCTGTTGGAGGAGAAGGTAGTTTTGTGTGTTTGGTTTTGTATTGGTAGTATCTGTATGAGTAGAGGCTTTGTGCTGGGAGAGAATCTGAGCCCTGATTAGGGGGCGGGGCTTCACTGACTAGGGTTCCTATAAAGGTAGCAGCCAGTCAGGCAGCGGCACAGACAGCTGCAGCGGCACAGGAGCGAGCAAACAGAGCTGTAAACAGGGGAGTGTGAGTGGGAGTTGTGTTGGAGGAGAAGGTATTTGTGTGTGTTTGGTTTTGTATTGGTAGTATCTGTATGTGTAGGGTCTTTGTGCTGGGAGAAAAGCTGAGCCCTGATTAGGGGGCGGGGCTTCACTGACTAGGGTTCCTATAAAGGTAGCAGCCAGTCAGGCAGCGGCACAGACAGCTGCAGCGGCACAGGAGCGAGCAAACAGAGCTGTAAACAGGGGAGTTTGAGTGGGAGATGTGTTGGAGGAGAAGGTATTTGTGCGTGTTTGGTTTTGTATTGGTAGTATTTGTATGTGTAGAGGCTTGGAGGGGCTTTGTGCTGGGAGAGAAGCTGAGCCCTTATTAGGGGGCGGGACTTCCCTGACTAGGGGTCCTATAAAGCTAGCAGCGAGTCAGGCAGCAGCACAGGAGCTAGCAAACAGAGCTGTAAACAGGTGAGTTTGAGAGGGAGTTCTGTTGGAGGAGAAGGTATTTGTGTGTTTGGTTTTGTATTGGTAGTGTCTGTATGAGTAGAGGCTTTGTGCTGGGAGAGAATCTGAGCCCTGATTAGGGGGCGGGGCTTCACTGACTAGGGTTCCTATAAAGGTAGCAGCCAGTCAGGCAGCGGCACAGACAGCTGCAGCGGCACAGGAGCGAGCAAACAGAGCTGTAAACAGGGGAGTTTGAGTGGGAGTTGTTTTGGAGGAGAAGGTATTTGTGTGTGTTTGGTTTTGTATTGGTAGTATTTGTATGTGTAGAGGCTTGGAGGGGCTTTGTGCTGGGAGAAAAGCTGAGCCCTGATTAGGGGGCGGGGCTTCACTGACTAGGGTTCCTATAAAGGTAGCAGCCAGTCAGGCAGCGGCACAGACAGCTGCAGCGGCACAGGAGCGAGCAAACAGAGCTGTAAACAGGGGAGTTTGAGTGGGAGTTGTGTTGGAGGAGAAGGTATTTGTGTGTGTTTGGTTTTGTATTGGTAGTATTTGTATGTGTAGAGGCTTGGAGGGGCTTTGTGCTGGGAGAGAAGCTGAGCCCTGATTAGGGGGCGGGGCTTCACTGACGAGGGGTCCTATAAAGGGAGCAGACAGTCAGGCAGCGAAACAGACAGCTGCAGCGGTACAGGGGCTAGCAAACAGAGCTGTAAACGGGAGTTTGAGTGGGAGTTCTGTTGGAAGAGAAGGTATTTGTGTGTGTTTGGTTTTGTATTGGTAGTATCTGTATGTGTAGGGTCTTTGTGCTGGGAGAAAAGCTGAGCCCTGATTAGGGGGCGGGGCTTCACTGACTAGGGGTCCTAGAAAGATAGCAGCCAGTCAGGCAGCGGCACAGGATCTAGCAAACAGAGCTCTAAACTGGGGAGTATGAGTGGGAGTTCTGTTGGAGGAGAAGGTATTTGTGTGTGTTTGGTTTTGTATTGGTAGTATCTGTATGTGTAGGGGCCTTGTGCTGGGAGAGAAGCTGAGCCCTGATTAGGGGGCGGGGCTTCACTGACGAGGGGTCCTATAAAGGGAGCAGCCAGTCAGGCAGCAACACAGACAGCTGCAGCGTAACAGGAGCTAGCAAACAGAGCTGTAAACAGGGGAGTTTGAGTGGGACTTCTGTTGGAGGAGAAGGTATTTGTGTGTGTTTGGTTTTGTATTGGTAGTATCTGTATGTGTAGAGGCTTGGAGGGGCTTTGTGCTGGGAGAGAAGCTGAGCCCTGATTAGGGGGCGGGGCTTCACTGACTAGGGTTCCTATAAAGGTAGCAGCCAGTCAGGCAGCGGCACAGGAGCTAGCAAACAGAACTGTAAACAGGGGAGTCTGAGTGGGACTTCTGTTGGAGGAGAAGGCATTTGTGTGTGTTTGGTTTTGTATTGGTAGTATCTGTATGTGTAGGGGCTTTGTGCTGGGAGAAAAGCTGAGCCCTGATTAGGGGGCGGGGCTTCACTGACTACGGGTCCTATAAAGGGAGCAGCCAGTCAGGCAGGGGCACAGACAGCTGCAGCGGAACAGGAGCTAGCAAACTGAGCTGTAAACAGGGGAGTTTGAGAGGGAGTTCTGTTGGAGGAGAAGGTATTTGTGTGTGTTTGGTTTTGTATTGGTGGTATCTGTATGTGTAGGGGCTTTGTGCTGCGAGAGAAGCTGAGCCCTGATTAGGGGGCGGGGCTTCACTGACTAGGGGTCCTATAAAGGGAGCAGACAGTCAGGCAGCGACACAGACAGCTGCAGCGGTACAGGAGCTAGCAAACAGAGCTGTAAACAGGGGAGTTTGAGTGGGAGTTCTGTTGGAAGAGAAGGTATTTGTGTGTGTTTGGTTTTGTATTGGTAGTATCTGTATGTGTAGGGTCTTTGTGCTGGGAGAAAAGCTGAGCCCTGATAAGGGGGCGGGGCTTCACTGACTAGGGGTCCTATAAAGGTAGCAGCCAGTCAGGCAGCGGCACAGGAGCTAGCAAACAGAGCTGTAAACAGGGGAGTTTGAGTGGGAGTTCTGTTTGAGGAGAAGGTATTTCTGTGTGTGTTTGGTTTTGTATTGGTGGTATCTGTATGTGTATAGGCTTGGAGGGGCTTTGTGCTCGGAGCGAAGCTGAGCCCTGATTAGGGGGCGGGGCTTCACTGACTAGGGGTCCTATAAAGGTAGCAGCCAGTCAGGCAGCGGCACAGGAGCTAGCAAACAGAGCTGTAAACAGGGGAGTTTGAGTGGGACTTCTGTTGGAGGAGAAGGTATTTGTGTGTGTGTTTGGTATTGTATTGGTAGTATCTGTATGTGTAGAGGCTTGGAGGGGCTTTGTGCTGGGAGCGAAGCTGAGCCCTGATTAGGGGGCGGGGCTTCACTGACGAGGGGTCCTATAAAGGGAGCAGCCAGTCAGGCAGCTGCACAGACAGCTGCAGCGGTACAGGAGCTAGCAAACAGAGCTGTAAATAGGGGACTTTGAGTGGGAGTTCTGTTGGAGGAGAAGCTATTTGTGTGTGTTTGGTTTTGTATTGGTGGTATCTGTATGTGTAGGGGCTTCGTGCTGGGAGAGAAGCTGAGCCCTGATTAGGGGGCGGGGCTTCACTGACGAGGGGTCCTATAAAGGGAGCAGACAGTCAGGCAGCGACACAGACAGCTGCAGCGGTACAGGAGCTAGCAAACAGAGCTGTAAACGGGAGTTTGAGTGGGAGTTCTGTTGGAAGAGAAGGTATTTGTGTGCGTTTGGTTTTGTATTGGTAGTATCTGTATGAGTAGAGGCTTTGTGCTGGGAGAGAATCTGAGCCCTGATTAGGGGGCGGGGCTTCACTGACTAGGGGTCCTATAAAGGTAGCAGCCAGTCAGGCAGCGGCACAGGAGCTAGCAAACAGAGCTGTAAACAGGGGAGTCTGAGTGGGAGTTCTGTTGGAGGAGAAGGCATTTGTGTGTGTGTTTGGTTTTGTATTAGTAGCATCTGTATGTGTAGGGGCTTTGTGCTGGGAGAGAAGCTGAGCCCTGATTAGGGGGCGGTGCTTCACTGACTAGGGGTCCTATAAAGGGAGCAGCCAGTCAGGCGGTGGCACGGACAGCTGCAGCGGCACAGGAGCTAGCAAACAGAGCTGTAAACAGGGGAGTTTGATTGGGAGTTCTGTTGGAGGAGAAGGTATTTGTGTGTGTTTGGTTTTGTATTGGTGGTATCTGTATGTGTAGGGGCTTTGTGCTGCGAGAGAAGCTGAGCCCTGATTAGGGGGCGGGGCTTCACTGACTAGGGGTCCTATAAAGGGAGCAGACAGTCAGGCAGCGACACAGACAGCTGCAGCGGTACAGGAGCTAGCAAACAGAGCTGTAAACAGGGGAGTTTGAGTGGGAGTTCTGTTGGAAGAGAAGGTATTTGTGTGTGTTTGGTTTTGTATTGGTAGTATCTGTATGTGTAGGGTCTTTGTGCTGGGAGAAAAGCTGAGCCCTGATAAGGGGGCGGGGCTTCACTGACGAGGCGTCCTATAAAGGTAGCAGCCAGTCAGGCAGCGGCACAGGAGCTAGCAAACAGAGCTGTAAACAGGGGAGTTTGAGTGGGAGTTCTGTTTGAGGAGAAGGTATTTCTGTGTGTGTTTGGTTTTGTATTGGTGGTATCTGTATGTGTATAGGCTTGGAGGGGCTTTGTGCTCGGAGCGAAGCTGAGCCCTGATTAGGGGGCGGGGCTTCACTGACTAGGGGTCCTATAAAGGTAGCAGCCAGTCAGGCAGCGGCACAGGAGCTAGCAAACAGAGCTGTAAACAGGGGAGTTTGAGTGGGACTTCTGTTGGAGGAGAAGGTATTTGTGTGTGTGTTTGGTATTGTATTGGTAGTATCTGTATGTGTAGAGGCTTGGAGGGGCTTTGTGCTGGGAGCGAAGCTGAGCCCTGATTAGGGGGCGGGGCTTCACTGACTAGGGGTCCTATAAAGGGAGCAGCCAATCAGGCAGGGGCACAGACAGCTGCAGCGGAACAGGAGCTACAAAACTGAGCTGTAAACAGGGGAGTTTGAGAGGGAGTTCTGTTGGAGGAGAAGGTATTTGTGTGTGTTTGGTTTTGTATTGGTAGTATCTGTATGTGTAGAGTCTTGGAGGGGCTTTGTGCTGGGAGAGAATCTGAGCCCTGATTAGGGGGCGGGGCTTCTCTGACTAGGGGTCCTATAAAGGTAGTAGCCAGTCAGGCAGCGGCACAGGAGCTAGCAAACAGAGCTGTAAACAGGGGAGTTTGATTGGGAGTTCTGTTGGAGGAGAAGGTATTTGTGTGTGTTTGGTTTTGTATTGGTGGTATCTGTATGTGTAGGGGCTTTGTGCTCCGAGAGAAGCTGAGCCCTGATTAGGGGGCGGGGCTTCACTGACTAGGGGTCCTATAAAGGGAGCAGCCAGTCAGGCAGCTGCACAGACAGCTGCAGCGGTACAGGAGCTAGCAAACAGAGCTGTAAACAGGGGAGTTTGAGTGGGAGTTCTGTTGGAAGAGAAGGTATTTGTGTGTGTTTGGTTTTGTATTGGTAGTATCTGTATGTGTAGGGTCTTTGTGCTGGGAGAAAAGCTGAGTCCTGATTAGGGGGCGGGGCTTCACTGACTAGGGGTCCTAGAAAGGTAGCAGCCAGTCAGGCAGCGACACAGGAGCTAGCAAACAGAGCTCTAAACAGGGGAGTATGAGTGGGAGTTCTGTTGGAGGAGAAGGTGTTTGTGTGTGTGTGTTTGGTATTGTATTGGCAGTATCTGTATGTGTAGGGGCTTTGTGCTGGGAGAAAAGCTGAGCCGTGATTAGGGGGCGGGGCTTCACTGACTAGGGGTCCTATAAAGGTAGCAGCCAGTCAGGCAGCAGCACAGGAGCTAGCAAACAGAGCTGTAAACAGGGGAGTTTGAGTGGGAGTTCTGTTGGAGGAGAAGGTATTTGTGTGTGTTTGGTTTTGTATTGGTAGTATCTGTATGTGTAGGGGCTTTGTGCTGGAAGAAAAGCTGAGCCCTGATTAGGGGGCGGGGCTTCACTGACTAGGGGTCCTATAAAGGGAGCAGCCAGTCAGGCAGGGGAACAGACAGCTGCAGCGGCACAGGAGCTAGCAAATAGAGCTGTAAACAGGGGAGTTTGAGTGGGAGTTCTGTTTGAGGAGAAGGTATTTGTGTGTGTGTTTGGTTTTGTATTGGTGGTATCTGTATTTGTAGAGGCTTGGAGGGGCTTTGTGCTGGGAGAGAAGCTGAGCCCTGATTAGGGGGCGGGGCTTCGCTGACTAGGGGTCCTATGATTGTAGCAGCCAGTCAGGCAGCGTCACAGACAGCTCCAGGGGCACAGGAGCTAGCAAACAGAGCTGTAAACAGGGGAGTTTGAGTGGGAGTTCTGTTGGAGGAGAAGGTATTTGTGTGTGTTTGGTTTTGTATTGGTAGCCTCTGTATGTGTAGGGGCTTTGTGCTGGGAGAGAAGCTGAGCCCTGATTAGGGGGCGGGGCTTCACTGACTAGGGGTCCTATAAAGGGAGCAGCCAGTCAGGCAGCTGCACAGACAGCTGCAGCGGTACAGGAGCTAGCAAACAGAGCTGTAAACAGGGGAGTTTGAGTGGGAGTTCTGTTCGAGGAGAAGGTATTTGTGTGTGTTTGGTTTTGTGTTGGTGGTATCTGTATGTGTAGGGGCTTTGTGCTGGGAGAGAAGCTGAGCCCTGATTAGGGGGCGGGGCTTCACTGACTAGGGGTTCTATAAAGGTAGCAGCCAGTCAGGCAGCGGCACAGACAGCTGCAGCGGTACAGGAGCTAGCAAACAGAGCTGTAAATAGGGGACTTTGAGTGGGAGTTCTGTTGGAGGAGAAGCTATTTGTGTGTGTGTTTGGTTTTGTATTGGTAGTATCTGTATGTGTAGAGGCTTGGAGGGGCTTTGTGCTGGGAGCGAAGCTGAGCCCTGATTAGGGGGCGTGGCTTCACTGACTAGGGGTCCTATAAAGGTAGCAGCCAGTCAGGCAGCGGCACAGGAGCTAGCAAACAGAGCTGTAAACAGGGGAGTCTGAGTGGGAGTTCTGTTGGAGGAGAAGGCATTTGTGTGTGTGTTTGGTTTTGTATTGGTAGCATCTGTATGTGTAGGGGCTTTGTGCTGGGAGAGAAGCTGAGCCCTGATTAGGGGGCGGGGCTTCACTGACTAGGGGTCCTATAAAGGGAGCAGCCAGTCAGGCAGCGGCACAGGAGCTAGCAAACAGAGCTGTAAACAGGGGAGTCTGAGTGGGAGTTCTGTTGGAGGAGAAGGCATTTGTGTGTGTGTTTGGTTTTGTATTGGTAGCATCTGCATGTGTAGGGGCTTTGTGCTGGGAGAGAAGCTGAGCCCTGATTAGGGGGCGGGGCTTCACTGACGAGGGGTCCTATAAAGGGAGCAGACAGTCAGGCAGCGACACAGACAGCTGCAGCGGTACAGGAGCTAGCAAACAGAGCTGTAAACAGGGGAGTTTGAGTGGGAGTTCTGTTGGAGGAGAAGGTATTTGTGTGTGTTTGGTTTTGTATTGGTAGTATCTGTATGTGTAGGGGCTTTGTGCTGGGAGAAAAGCTGAGCCCTGATTAGGGGGCGGGGCTTCACTGACTAGGGGTCCTATAAAGGGAGCAGCCAGTCAGGCAGGGGAACAGACAGCTGCAGCGGCACAGGAGCTAGCAAATAGAGCTGTAAACAGGGGAGTTTGAGTGGGAGTTCTGTTTGAGGAGAAGGTATTTGTGTGTGTGTTTGGTTTTGTATTGGTGGTATCTGTATTTGTAGAGGCTTGGAGGGGCTTTGTGCTGGGAGAGAAGCTGAGCCCTGATTAGGGGGCGGGGCTTCGCTGACTAGGGGTCCTATGATTGTAGCAGCCAGTCAGGCAGCGTCACAGACAGCTCCAGGGGCACAGGAGCTAGCAAACAGAGCTGTAAACAGGGGAGTTTGAGTCGGAGTTCTGTTGGAGGAGAAGGTATTTGTGTGTGTTTGGTTTTGTATTGTTGGTATCTGTATGTGTAGAGGCTTGGAGGGGCTTTGTGCTGGGAGAGAAGCTGAGCCCTGATCAGGGGGCGGGGCTTCACTGACGAGGGGTCCTATAAAGGGAGCAGACAGTCAGGCAGCGACACAGACAGCTGCAGCAGTACAGGAGCTAGCAAACAGAGCTGTAAACAGGGGAGTTTGAGTGGGAGTTCTGTTGGAAGAGAAGGTATTTGTGTGTGTTTGGTTTTGTATTGGTAGTATCTGTATGTGTAGGGTCTTTGTGCTGGGAGAAAAGCTGAGCCCTGATAAGGGGGCGGGGCTTCACTGACGAGGCGTCCTATAAAGGTAGCAGCCATTCAGGCAGCGGCACAGGAGCTAGCAAACAGAGCTGTAAACAGGGGAGTTTGAGTGGGAGTTCTGTTTGAGGAGAAGGTATTTCTGTGTGTGTTTGGTTTTGTATTGGTGGTATCTGTATGTGTATAGGCTTGGAGGGGCTTTGTGCTCGGAGCGAAGCTGAGCCCTGATTAGGGGGCGGGGCTTCACTGACTAGGGGTCCTATAAAGGTAGCAGCCAGTCAGGCAGCGGCACAGGAGCTAGCAAACAGAGCTGTAAACAGGGGAGTTTGAGTGGGACTTCTGTTGGAGGAGAAGGTATTTATGTGTGTGTTTGGTATTGTATTGGTAGTATCTGTATGTGTAGAGGCTTGGAGGGGCTTTGTGCTGGGAGCGAAGCTGAGCCCTGATTAGGGGGCGGGGCTTCACTGACTAGGGGTCCTATAAAGGGAGCAGCCAATCAGGCAGGGGCACAGACAGCTGCAGCGGAACAGGAGCTACAAAACTGAGCTGTAAACAGGGGAGTTTGAGAGGGAGTTCTGTTGGAGGAGAAGGTATTTGTGTGTGTTTGGTTTTGTATTGGTAGTATCTGTATGTGTAGAGTCTTGGAGGGGCTTTGTGCTGGGAGAGAATCTGAGCCCTGATTAGGGGGCGGGGCTTCTCTGACTAGGGGTCCTATAAAGGTAGTAGCCAGTCATGCAGCGGCACAGGAGCTAGCAAAGAGAGCTGTAAACAGGGGAGTTTGATTGGGAGTTCTGTTGGAGGAGAAGGTATTTGTGTGTGTTTGGTTTTGTATTGGTGGTATCTGTATGTGTAGGGGCTTTGTGCTCCGAGAGAAGCTGAGCCCTGATTAGGGGGCGGGGCTTCACTGACTAGGGGTCCTATAAAGGGAGCAGCCAGTCAGGCAGCTGCACAGACAGCTGCAGCGGTACAGGAGCTAGCAAACAGAGGTGTAAACAGGGGAGTTTGAGTGGGAGTTCTGTTGGAAGAGAAGGTATTTGTGTGTGTTTGGTTTTGTATTGGTAGTATCTGTATGTGTAGGGTCTTTGTGCTGGGAGAAAAGCTGAGTCCTGATTAGGGGGCGGGGCTTCACTGACTAGGGGTCCTAGAAAGGTAGCAGCCAGTCAGGCAGCGACACAGGAGCTAGCAAACAGAGCTCTAAACAGGGGAGTATGAGTGGGAGTTCTGTTGGAGGAGAAGGTGTTTGTGTGTGTGTGTTTGGTATTGTATTGGCAGTATCTGTATGTGTAGGGGCTTTGTGCTGGGAGAAAAGCTGAGCCGTGATTAGGGGGCGGGGCTTCACTGACTAGGGGTCCTATAAAGGTAGCAGCCAGTCAGGCAGCAGCACAGGAGCTAGCAAACAGAGCTGTAAACAGGGGAGTTTGAGTGGGAGTTCTGTTGGAGGAGAAGGTATTTGTGTGTGTTTGGTTTTGTATTGGTAGTATCTGTATGTGTAGGGGCTTTGTGCTGGAAGAAAAGCTGAGCCCTGATTAGGGGGCGGGGCTTCACTGACTAGGGGTCCTATAAAGGGAGCAGCCAGTCAGGCAGGGGAACAGACAGCTGCAGCGGCACAGGAGCTAGCAAATAGAGCTGTAAACAGGGGAGTTTGAGTGGGAGTTCTGTTTGAGGAGAAGGTATTTGTGTGTGTGTTTGGTTTTGTATTGGTGGTATCTGTATTTGTAGAGGCTTGGAGGGGCTTTGTGCTGGGAGAGAAGCTGAGCCCTGATTAGGGGGCGGGGCTTCGCTGACTAGGGGTCCTATGATTGTAGCAGCCAGTCAGGCAGCGTCACAGACAGCTCCAGGGGCACAGGAGCTAGCAAACAGAGCTGTAAACAGGGGAGTTTGAGTGGGAGTTCTGTTGGAGGAGAAGGTATTTGTGTGTGTTTGGTTTTGTATTGGTAGCCTCTGTATGTGTAGGGGCTTTGTGCTGGGAGAGAAGCTGAGCCCTGATTAGGGGGCGGGGCTTCACTGACTAGGGGTCCTATAAAGGGAGCAGCCAGTCAGGCAGCTGCACAGACAGCTGCAGCGGTACAGGAGCTAGCAAACAGAGCTGTAAACAGGGGAGTTTGAGTGGGAGTTCTGTTCGAGGAGAAGGTATTTGTGTGTGTTTGGTTTTGTGTTGGTGGTATCTGTATGTGTAGGGGCTTTGTGCTGGGAGAGAAGCTGAGCCCTGATTAGGGGGCGGGGCTTCACTGACTAGGGGTTCTATAAAGGTAGCAGCCAGTCAGGCAGCGGCACAGACAGCTGCAGCGGTACAGGAGCTAGCAAACAGAGCTGTAAATAGGGGACTTTGAGTGGGAGTTCTGTTGGAGGAGAAGCTATTTGTGTGTGTGTTTGGTTTTGTATTGGTAGTATCTGTATGTGTAGAGGCTTGGAGGGGCTTTGTGCTGGGAGCGAAGCTGAGCCCTGATTAGGGGGCGTGGCTTCACTGACTAGGGGTCCTATAAAGGTAGCAGCCAGTCAGGCAGCGGCACAGGAGCTAGCAAACAGAGCTGTAAACAGGGGAGTCTGAGTGGGAGTTCTGTTGGAGGAGAAGGCATTTGTGTGTGTGTTTGGTTTTGTATTGGTAGCATCTGTATGTGTAGGGGCTTTGTGCTGGGAGAGAAGCTGAGCCCTGATTAGGGGGCGGGGCTTCACTGACTAGGGGTCCTATAAAGGGAGCAGCCAGTCAGGCAGCGGCACAGGAGCTAGCAAACAGAGCTGTAAACAGGGGAGTCTGAGTGGGAGTTCTGTTGGAGGAGAAGGCATTTGTGTGTGTGTTTGGTTTTGTATTGGTAGCATCTGCATGTGTAGGGGCTTTGTGCTGGGAGAGAAGCTGAGCCCTGATTAGGGGGCGGGGCTTCACTGACGAGGGGTCCTATAAAGGGAGCAGACAGTCAGGCAGCGACACAGACAGCTGCAGCGGTACAGGAGCTAGCAAACAGAGCTGTAAACAGGGGAGTTTGAGTGGGAGTTCTGTTGGAGGAGAAGGTATTTGTGTGTGTTTGGTTTTGTATTGGTAGTATCTGTATGTGTAGGGGCTTTGTGCTGGGAGAAAAGCTGAGCCCTGATTAGGGGGCGGGGCTTCACTGACTAGGGGTCCTATAAAGGGAGCAGCCAGTCAGGCAGGGGAACAGACAGCTGCAGCGGCACAGGAGCTAGCAAATAGAGCTGTAAACAGGGGAGTTTGAGTGGGAGTTCTGTTTGAGGAGAAGGTATTTGTGTGTGTGTTTGGTTTTGTATTGGTGGTATCTGTATTTGTAGAGGCTTGGAGGGGCTTTGTGCTGGGAGAGAAGCTGAGCCCTGATTAGGGGGCGGGGCTTCGCTGACTAGGGGTCCTATGATTGTAGCAGCCAGTCAGGCAGCGTCACAGACAGCTCCAGGGGCACAGGAGCTAGCAAACAGAGCTGTAAACAGGGGAGTTTGAGTCGGAGTTCTGTTGGAGGAGAAGGTATTTGTGTGTGTTTGGTTTTGTATTGTTGGTATCTGTATGTGTAGAGGCTTGGAGGGGCTTTGTGCTGGGAGAGAAGCTGAGCCCTGATCAGGGGGCGGGGCTTCACTGACGAGGGGTCCTATAAAGGGAGCAGACAGTCAGGCAGCGACACAGACAGCTGCAGCAGTACAGGAGCTAGCAAACAGAGCTGTAAACAGGGGAGTTTGAGTGGGAGTTCTGTTGGAAGAGAAGGTATTTGTGTGTGTTTGGTTTTGTATTGGTAGTATCTGTATGTGTAGGGTCTTTGTGCTGGGAGAAAAGCTGAGCCCTGATAAGGGGGCGGGGCTTCACTGACGAGGCGTCCTATAAAGGTAGCAGCCATTCAGGCAGCGGCACAGGAGCTAGCAAACAGAGCTGTAAACAGGGGAGTTTGAGTGGGAGTTCTGTTTGAGGAGAAGGTATTTCTGTGTGTGTTTGGTTTTGTATTGGTGGTATCTGTATGTGTATAGGCTTGGAGGGGCTTTGTGCTCGGAGCGAAGCTGAGCCCTGATTAGGGGGCGGGGCTTCACTGACTAGGGGTCCTATAAAGGTAGCAGCCAGTCAGGCAGCGGCACAGGAGCTAGCAAACAGAGCTGTAAACAGGGGAGTTTGAGTGGGACTTCTGTTGGAGGAGAAGGTATTTATGTGTGTGTTTGGTATTGTATTGGTAGTATCTGTATGTGTAGAGGCTTGGAGGGGCTTTGTGCTGGGAGCGAAGCTGAGCCCTGATTAGGGGGCGGGGCTTCACTGACTAGGGGTCCTATAAAGGGAGCAGCCAATCAGGCAGGGGCACAGACAGCTGCAGCGGAACAGGAGCTACAAAACTGAGCTGTAAACAGGGGAGTTTGAGAGGGAGTTCTGTTGGAGGAGAAGGTATTTGTGTGTGTTTGGTTTTGTATTGGTAGTATCTGTATGTGTAGAGTCTTGGAGGGGCTTTGTGCTGGGAGAGAATCTGAGCCCTGATTAGGGGGCGGGGCTTCTCTGACTAGGGGTCCTATAAAGGTAGTAGCCAGTCATGCAGCGGCACAGGAGCTAGCAAAGAGAGCTGTAAACAGGGGAGTTTGATTGGGAGTTCTGTTGGAGGAGAAGGTATTTGTGTGTGTTTGGTTTTGTATTGGTGGTATCTGTATGTGTAGGGGCTTTGTGCTCCGAGAGAAGCTGAGCCCTGATTAGGGGGCGGGGCTTCACTGACTAGGGGTCCTATAAAGGGAGCAGCCAGTCAGGCAGCTGCACAGACAGCTGCAGCGGTACAGGAGCTAGCAAACAGAGCTGTAAACAGGGGAGTTTGAGTGGGAGTTCTGTTTGAGGAGAAGGTATTTGTGTGTGTTTGGTTTTGTGTTGGTGGTATCTGTATGTGTAGGGGCTTTGTGCTGAGAGAGAAGCTGAGCCCTGATTAGGGTGCGGGCTTCACTGACTAGGGGTCCTATAAAGGCAGCAGCCAGTCAGGCAGCGGCACAGACAGCTGCAGTGGCACAGGAGCTAGCAAAGAGAGCTGTAAACAGGGGAGTTTGAGTGGGAGTTCTGTTGGAGGAGAAGGTATTTGTGTGTGTGTTTGGTTTTGTATTGTTGGTATCTGTATGTGTAGAGGCTTGGAGGGGCTTTGTGCTGGGAGAGAAGCTGAGCCCTGATTAGGGGGCGGGGCTTCACTGACGAGGGGTCCTATAAAGGGAGCAGACAGTCAGGCAGCGACACAGACAGCTGCAGCGGTACAGGAGCTAGCAAACAGAGCTGTAAACAGGGGAGTTTGAGTGGGAGTTCTGTTGGAAGAGAAGGTATTTGTGTGTGTTTGGTTTTGTATTGGTAGTATCTGTATGTGTAGGGTCTTTGTGCTGGGAGAAAAGCTGAGCCCTGATTAGGGGGCGGGGCTTCACTGACTAGGGGTCCTAGAAAGGTAGCAGCCAGTCAGGCAGCGACACAGGAGGTAGCAAACAGAGCTCTAAACAGGGGAGTATGAGTGGGAGTTCTGTTGGAGGAGAAGGTGTTTGTGTGTGTGTTTGGTATTGTATTGGCAGTATCTGTATGTGTAGGGGCTTTGTGCTGGGAGAAAAGCTGAGCCGTGATTAGGGGCGGGGCTTCACTGACTAGGGGTCCTATAAAGGTAGCAGCCAGTCAGGCAGCAGCACAGGAGCTAGCAAACAGAGCTGTAAACAGGGGAGTTTGAGTGGGAGTTCTGTTGGAGGAGAAGGTATTTGTGTGTGTGTTTGGTTTTGTATTGGTGGTATCTGTATTTGTAGAGGCTTGGAGGGGCTTTGTGCTGGGAGAGAAGCTGAGCCCTGATTAGGGGGCGGGGCTTCCCTGACTAGGGGTCCTATGATTGTAGCAGCCAGTCAGGCAGCGTCACAGACAGCTCCAGGGGCACAGGAGCTAGCAAACAGAGCTGTAAACAGGGGAGTTTGAGTCGGAGTTCTGTTGGAGGAGAAGGTATTTGTGTGTGTTTGGTTTTGTATTGGTGGTATCTGTATGTGTAGGGGCTTTGTGCTCCGAGAGAAGCTGAGCCCTGATTAGGGGGCGGGGCTTCACTGACTAGGGGTCCTATAAAGGGAGCAGCCAGTCAGGCAGCTGCACAGACAGCTGCAGGGGCACAGGAGCTAGCAAATAGAGCTGTAAACAGGGGAGTTTGAGTGGGAGTTCTGTTGGAAGAGAAGGTATTTGTGTGTGTTTGGTTTTGTATTGGTAGTATCTGTATGTGTAGGGTCTTTGTGCTGGGAGAGAAGCTGAGCCTTGATTAGGGGGCGGGGCTTCACTGACTAGGGGTCCTATAAAGGGAGCAGCCAGTCAGGCAGCTGCACAGACAGCTGCAGCGGTACAGGAGCTAGCAAACAGAGCTGTAAACAGGGGAGTTTGAGTGGGAGTTCTGTTCGAGGAGAAGGTATTTGTGTGTGTGTTTGGTTTTGTATTGGTGGTATCTGTATGTGTAGAGGCTTGGAGGGGCTTTGTGCTGGGAGAGAAGCTGAGCCCTGATTAGGGGGCGGGGCTTCACTGACGAGGGGTCCTATAAAGGGAGCAGCCAGTCAGGCAGCGACACAGACAGCTGCAGCGGTACAGGAGCTAGCAAACAGAGCTGTAAATAGGGGACTTTGAGTGGGAGTTCTGTTGGAGGAGAAGCTATTTGTGTGTGTTTGGTTTTGTATTGGTAGTATCTGTATGTGTAGAGGCTTGGAGGGGCTTTGTGCTGGGAGCGAAGCTGAGCCCTGATTAGGGGGCGGGGCTTCACTGACTAGGGGTCCTATAAAGGTAGCAGCCAGTCAGGCAGCGGCACAGGAGCTAGCAAACAGAGCTGTAAACAGGGGAGTCTGAGTGGGAGTTCTGTTGGAGGAGAAGGTATTTGTGTGTGTGTTTGGTTTTGTGTTGGTGGTATCTGTATGTGTAGGGACTTTGTGCTGCGAGAGAAGCTGAGCCCTGATTAGGGGGCGGGGCTTCACTGACTAGGGGTCCTATAAAGGTAGCAGCCAGTCAGGCAGCGACACAGACAGCTGCAGCGGTACAGGAGCTAGCAAACAGAGCTGTAAACAGGGGAGTTTGAGTGGGAGTTCTGTTGGAAGAGAAGGTATTTGTGTGTGTTTGGTTTTGTATTGGTAGTATCTGTATGTGTAGGGTCTTTGTGCTGGGAGAAAAGCTGAGCCCTGATTAGGGGGCGGGGCTTCACTGACTAGGGGTCCTATAAAGGTAGCAGCCAGTCAGGCAGCAGCACAGGAGCTAGCAAACAGAGCTGTAAACAGGGGAGTTTGAGTGGGACTTCTGTTGGAGGAGAAGGTATTTGTGTGTGTGTTTGGTATTGTATTGGTAGTATCTGTATGTGTAGAGGCTTAGAGGGGCTTTGTGCTGGGAGCGAAGCTGAGCCCTCATTAGGGGGCGGGGCTTCATTCACTAGGGGTCCTATAAAGGGAGCAGCCAGTCAGGCAGGGGCACAGACAGCTGCAGCGGAACAGGAGCTACAAAACTGAGCTGTAAACAGGGGAGTTTGAGAGGGAGTTCTGTTGGAGGAGAAGGTATTTGTGTGTGTTTGGTTTTGTATTGGTAGTATCTGTATGTGTAGAGGCTTGGAGGGGCTTTGTGCTGGGAGAGAAGCTGAGCCCTGATTAGGGGGCGGGGCTTCACTGACTAGGGTTCCTATAAAGGTAGCAGCCAGTCAGGCAGCGGCACAGGTGCTCGCAAACAGAGCTGTAAACAGGGGAGTTTGAGTGGGAGTTCTGTTGGAGGAGAAGGTATATGTGTGTGTTTGGTTTCGTATTGGTAGTATCTGTATGTGTAGAGGCTTGGAGGGGCTTTGTGCTGGGAGAAAAGCTGAGCCCTGATTAGGGGGCGGGGCTTCACTGACTAGGGTTCCTATAAAGGTAGCAGCCAGTCAGGCAGCGGCACAGACAGCTGCAGCGGCACAGGAGCGAGCAAACAGAGCTGTAAACAGGGGAGTTTGAGTGGGAGTTGTGTTCGAGGAGAAGGTATTTGTGTGTGTGTTTGGTTTTGTATTGGTGGTATCTGTATGTGTAGAGGCTTGGAGGGGCTTTGTGCTGGGAGAGAAGCTGAGCCCTGATTAGGGGGCGGGGCTTCACTGACGAGGGGTCCTATAAAGGGAGCAGCCAGTCAGGCAGCGACACAGACAGCTGCAGCGGTACAGGAGCTAGCAAACAGAGCTGTAAATAGGGGACTTTGAGTGGGAGTTCTGTTGGAGGAGAAGCTATTTGTGTGTGTTTGGTTTTGTATTGGTAGTATCTGTATGTGTAGAGGCTTGGAGGGGCTTTGTGCTGGGAGCGAAGCTGAGCCCTGATTAGGGGGCGGGGCTTCACTGACTAGGGGTCCTATAAAGGTAGCAGCCAGTCAGGCAGCGGCACAGGAGCTAGCAAACAGAGCTGTAAACAGGGGAGTCTGAGTGGGAGTTCTGTTGGAGGAGAAGGTATTTGTGTGTGTGTTTGGTTTTGTGTTGGTGGTATCTGTATGTGTAGGGGCTTTGTGCTGCGAGAGAAGCTGAGCCCTGATTAGGGGGCGGGGCTTCACTGACTAGGGGTCCTATAAAGGCAGCAGCCAGTCAGGCAGCGGCACAGACAGCTGCAGTGGCACAGGAGCTAGCAAAGAGAGCTGTAAACAGGGGAGTTTGAGTGGGAGTTCTGTTGGAAGAGAAGGTATTTGTGTGTGTTTTGTTTTGTATTGGTGGTATCTGTATGTGTAGGGTCTTTGTGCTGGGAGAAAAGCTGAGCCCTGATTAGGGGGCGGGGCTTCACTGACGAGGGGTCCTATAAAGGGAGCAGCCAGTCAGGCAGCGACACAGACAGCTGCAGCGGAACAGGAGCTACAAAACTGAGCTGTAAACAGGGGAGTTTGAGTGGGAGTTCTGTTGGAGGAGAAGGTATTTTTCTGTGTTTTTGGTTTTGTATTGGTAGTATCTGTATGTGTAGAGGCTTGGAGGGGCTTTGTGCTGGGAGCGAAGCTGAGCCCTGATTAGGGGGCGGGGCTTCACTGACTAGGGGTCCTAGAAAGGTAGCAGCCAGTCAGGCAGCGGCACAGGAGCTAGCAAACAGAGCTGTAAACAGGGGAGTTTGAGTGTGAGTTCTGTTGGAAGAGAAGGTATTTGTGTGTGTTTGGTTTTGTATTGGTAGTATCTGTATGTGTAGGGTCTTAGTGCTGGGAGAAAAGCTGAGCCCTGATTAGGGGGCGGGGCTTCACTGACTAGGGGTCCTAGAAAGGTAGCAGCCAGTCAGGCAGCGGCACAGGAGCTCGCAAACAGAGCTGTAAACAGGGGAGTATGAGTGGGAGTTCTGTTGGAGGAGAAGGTGTTTGTGTGTGTTTGGTTTCGTATTTTTAGTATCTGTATGTGTAGAGGCTTGGAGGGGCTTTGTGCTGGGAGAAAAGCTGAGCCCTGATTAGGGGGCGGGGCTTCACTGACTAGGGTTCCTATAAAGGTAGCAGCCAGTCAGGCAGCGGCACAGACAGCTGCAGCGGCACAGGAGCGAGCAAACACAGCTGTAAACAGGGGAGTTTGAGTGGGAGTTGTGTTGGAGGAGAAGGTATTTGTGTGTGTTTGGTTTTGTATTGGTAGTATTTGTATGTGTAGAGGCTTGGAGGGGCTTTGTGCTGGGAGAGAAGCTGAGCCCTGATTAGGGGGCGGGGCTTCACTGACTAGGGGTCCTATAAAGGGAGCAGCCAGTCAGGCAGGGGAACAGACAGCTGCAGCGGCACAGGAGCTAGCAAACAGAGCTGTAAACAGGTGAGTTTGAGAGGGAGTTCTGTTGGAGGAGAAGGTATTTGTGTGTTTGGTTTTGTATTGGTGGTATCTGTATGTGTAGGGGCTTTGTGCTGAGAGAGAAGCTGAGCCCTGATTAGGGGGCTGGCTTCACTGACTAGGGGTCCTATAAAGGCAGCAGCCAGTCAGGCAGCGGCACAGACAGCTGCAGTGGCACAGGAGCTAGCAAAGAGAGCTGTAAACAGGGGAGTTTGAGTGGGAGTTCTGTTGGAGGAGAAGGTATTTGTGTGTGTGTTTGGTTTTGTATTGTTGGTATCTGTATGTGTAGATGCTTGGAGGGGCTTTGTGCTGGGAGAGAAGCTGAGCCCTGATTAGGGGGCGGGGCTTCACTGACGAGGGGTCCTATAAAGGGAGCAGCCAGTCAGGCAGCGGCACAGGAGCTAGCAAACAGAGCTGTAAACAGGGGAGTTTGAGTGGGACTTCTGTTGGAAGAGAAGGTATTTGTGTGTGTTTGGTTTTGTATTGGTAGTATCTGTATGTGTAGGGGCTTTGTGCTGGGAGAAAAGCTGAGCCCTGATTAGGGGGCGGGGCTTCACTGACTACGGGTCCTATAAAGGGAGCAGCCAGTCAGGCAGGGGCACAGACAGCTGCAGCGGAACAGGAGCTAGCAAACTGAGCTGTAAACAGGGGAGTTTGAGAGGGAGTTCTGTTGGAGGAGAAGGTATTTGTGTGTGTTTGGTTTTGTATTGGTAGTATCTGTATGAGTAGAGGCTTTGTGCTGGGAGAGAATCTGAGCCCTGATTAGGGGGCGGGGCTTCACTGACTAGGGTTCCTATAAAGGTAGCAGCCAGTCAGGCAGCGGCACAGACAGCTGCAGCGGCACAGGAGCGAGCAAACAGAGCTGTAAACAGGGGAGTTTGAGTGGGAGTTGTGTTGGAGGAGAAGGTATTTGTGTGTGTTTGGTTTTGTATTGGTAGTATCTGTATGTGTAGGGTCTTTGTGCTGGGAGAAAAGCTGAGCCCTGATAAGGGGGCGGGGCTTCACTGACTAGGCGTCCTATAAAGGTAGCAGCCAGTCAGGCAGCGGCACAGCAGCTAGCAAACAGTGCTGTAAACACGGGAGTTTGAGTGGGAGTTCTGTTGGAGGAGAAGGTATATGTGTGTGTTTGGTTTCGTATTGGTAGTATCTGTATGTGTAGAGGCTTGGAGGGGCTTTGTGCTGGGAGAAAAGCTGAGCCCTGATTAGGGGGCGGGGCTTCACTGACTAGGGTTCCTATAAAGGTAGCAGCCAGTCAGGCAGCGGCACAGACAGCTGCAGCGGCACAGGAGCGAGCAAACAGAGCTGTAAACAGGGGAGTATGAGTGGGAGTTGTGTTGGAGGAGAAGGTATTTGTGTGTGTTTGGTTTTGTATTGGTAGTATCTGTATGTGTAGGGGCTTTGTGCTGGGAGAGAAGCTGAGCCCTGATTAGGGGGCTGGCTTCACTGACTAGGGGTCCTATAAAGGCAGCAGCCAGTCAGGCAGCGGCACAGACAGCTGCAGTGGCACAGGAGCTAGCAAAGAGAGCTGTAAACAGGGGAGTTTGAGTGGGAGTTCTGTTGGAGGAGAAGGTATTTGTGTGTGTGTTCGGTTTTGCATTGTTGATATCTGTATGTGTAGAGGCTTGGAGGGGCTTTGTGCTGGGAGAGAAGCTGAGCCCTGATTAGGGGGCGGGGCTTCACTGACGAGGGGTCCTATAAAGGGAGCAGCCAGTCAGGCAGCGGCACAGGAGCTAGCAAACAGAGCTGTAAACAGGGGAGTTTGAGTGGGAGTTCTGTTGGAAGAGAAGGTATTTGTGTGTGTTTGGTTTTGTATTGGTAGTATCTGTATGTGTAGGGGCTTTGTGCTGGGAGAAAAGCTGAGCCCTGATTAGGGGGCGGGGCTTCACTGACTACGGGTCCTATAAAGGGAGCAGCCAGTCAGGCAGGGGCACAGACAGCTGCAGCGGAACAGGAGCTAGCAAACTGAGCTGTAAACAGGGGAGTTTGAGAGGGAGTTCTGTTGGAGGAGAAGGTAGTTTTGTGTGTTTGGTTTTGTATTGGTAGTATCTGTATGAGTAGAGGCTTTGTGCTGGGAGAGAATCTGAGCCCTGATTAGGGGGCGGGGCTTCACTGACTAGGGTTCCTATAAAGGTAGCAGCCAGTCAGGCAGCGGCACAGACAGCTGCAGCGGCACAGGAGCTAGCAAAGAGAGCTGTAAACAGGGGAGTTTGAGTGGGAGTTCTGTTGGAAGAGAAGGTATTTGTGTGTGTTTTGTTTTGTATTGGTGGTATCTGTATGTGTAGGGTCTTTGTGCTGGGAGAAAAGCTGAGCCCTGATTAGGGGGCGGGGCTTCACTGACTAGGGGTCCTATAAAGGTAGCAGCCAGTCAGGCAGCAGCACAGGAGCTAGCAAACAGAGCTGTAAACAGGGGAGTTTGAGTGGGACTTCTGTTGGAGGAGAAGGTATTTGTGTGTGTGTTTGGTATTGTATTGGTAGTATCTGTATGTGTAGAGGCTTAGAGGGGCTTTGTGCTGGGAGCGAAGCTGAGCCCTCATTAGGGGGCGGGGCTTCATTGACTAGGGGTCCTATAAAGGGAGCAGCCAGTCAGGCAGGGGCACAGACAGCTGCAGCGGAACAGGAGCTACAAAACTGAGCTGTAAACAGGGGAGTTTGAGAGGGAGTTCTGTTGGAGGAGAAGGTATTTGTGTGTGTTTGGTTTTGTATTGGTAGTATCTGTATGTGTAGAGGCTTGGAGGGGCTTTGTGCTGGGAGAGAAGCTGAGCCCTGATTAGGGGGCGGGGCTTCACTGACTAGGGTTCCTATAAAGGTAGCAGCCAGTCAGGCAGCGGCACAGGAGCTAGCAAACAGAGCTGTAAACAGGGGAGTTTGAGTGGGACTTCTGTTGGAAGAGAAGTTATTTGTGTGTGTGTGTTTGGTTTTGTATTGTTGGTATCTGTATGTGTAGAGGCTTGGAGGGGCTTTGTGCTGGGAGAGAAGCTGAGCCCTGATTAGGGGGCGGGGCTTCACTGACTAGGGGTCCTATAAAGGGAGCAGCCAGTCAGGCAGCGACACAGACAGCTGCAGCGGTACAGGAGCTAGCAAACAGAGCTGTAAACAGGGGAGTTTGAGTGGGAGTTCTGTTGGAGGAGAAGGTATTTTTCTGTGTTTTTGGTTTTGTATTGGTAGTATCTGTATGTGTAGAGGCTTGGAGGGGCTTTGTGCTGGGAGCGAAGCTGAGCCCTGATTAGGGGGCGGGGCTTCACTGACTAGGGGTCCTATAAAGGTAGCAGCCAGTCAGGCAGCGGCACAGGAGCTAGCAAACAGAGCTGTAAACAGGGGAGTTTGAGTGTGAGTTCTGTTGGAAGAGAAGGTATTTGTGTGTGTTTGGTTTTGTATTGGTAGTATCTGTATGTGTAGGGTCTTAGTGCTGGGAGAAAAGCTGAGCCCTGATTAGGGGGCGGGGCTTCACTGACTAGGGGTCCTAGAAAGGTAGCAGCCAGTCAGGCAGCGGCACAGGAGCTCGCAAACAGAGCTGTAAACAGGGGAGTATGAGTGGGAGTTCTGTTGGAGGAGAAGGTGTTTGTGTGTGTTTGGTTTCGTATTTTTAGTATCTGTATGTGTAGAGGCTTGGAGGGGCTTTGTGCTGTGAGAGAAGCTGAGCCCTTATTAGGGGGCGGGACTTCCCTGACTAGGGGTCCTATAGAGCTAGCAGCCAGTCAGGCAGCGGCACAGGAGCTAGCAAACAGAGCTGTAAACAGGGGAGTTTGAGTGGGAGTTCTGTTGGAAGAGAAGGTATTTGTGTGTGCTTGGTTTTGTGTTGGTGGTATCTGTATGTGTAGGGTCTTTGTGCTGGGAGAAAAGCTGAGCCCTGATTAGGGGGCGGGGCTTCACTGACTAGGGGTCCTATAAAGGTAGCAGCCAGTCAGGCAGCGACACAGACAGCTGCAGCGGTACAGGAGCTAGCAAACAGAGCTGTAAACAGGGGAGTTTGAGTGGGAGTTCTGTTGGAAGAGAAGGTATTTGTGTGTGTTTGGTTTTGTATTGGTAGTATCTGTATGTGTAGGGTCTTTGTGCTGGGAGAAAAGCTGAGCCCTGATTAGGGGGCGGGGCTTCACTGACTAGGGGTCCTATAAAGGTAGCAGCCAGTCAGGCAGCAGCACAGGAGCTAGCAAACAGAGCTGTAAACAGGGGAGTTTGAGTGGGACTTCTGTTGGAGGAGAAGGTATTTGTGTGTGTGTTTGGTATTGTATTGGTAGTATCTGTATGTGTAGAGGCTTAGAGGGGCTTTGTGCTGGGAGCGAAGCTGAGCCCTCATTAGGGGGCGGGGCTTCATTCACTAGGGGTCCTATAAAGGGAGCAGCCAGTCAGGCAGGGGCACAGACAGCTGCAGCGGAACAGGAGCTACAAAACTGAGCTGTAAACAGGGGAGTTTGAGAGGGAGTTCTGTTGGAGGAGAAGGTATATGTGTGTGTTTGG
This sequence comes from Lepidochelys kempii, assembly GCF_965140285.1. Classification (NCBI taxonomy): domain Eukaryota; kingdom Metazoa; phylum Chordata; order Testudines; family Cheloniidae; genus Lepidochelys; species Lepidochelys kempii. The sequence goes on along the minus strand of NC_136400.1, from coordinate 19,966,963 downwards.
TTTCGTATTGGTAGTATCTGTATGTGTAGAGGCTTGGAGGGGCTTTGTGCTGGGAGAAAAGCTGAGCCCTGATTAGGGGGCGGGGCTTCACTGACTAGGGTTCCTATAAAGGTAGCAGCCAGTCAGGCAGCGGCACAGACAGCTGCAGCGGAACAGGAGCTAGCAAACTGAGCTGTAAACAGGGGAGTTTGAGAGGGAGTTCTGTTGGAGGAGAAGGTATTTGTGTGTGTTTGGTTTTGTATTGGTAGTATCTGTATGAGTAGAGGCTTTGTGCTGGGAGAGAATCTGAGCCCTGATTAGGGGGCGGGGCTTCACTGACTAGGGTTCCTATAAAGGTAGCAGCCAGTCAGGCAGCGGCACAGACAGCTGCAGCGGCACAGGAGCGAGCAAACAGAGCTGTAAACAGGGGAGTTTGAGTGGGAGTTGTGTTGGAGGAGAAGGTATTTGTGTGTGTTTGGTTTTGTATTGGTAGTATCTGTATGTGTAGGGTCTTTGTGCTGGGAGAAAAGCTGAGCCCTGATACGGGGGCGGGGCTTCACTGACTAGGCGTCCTATAAAGGTAGCAGCCAGTCAGGCAGCGGCACAGCAGCTAGCAAACAGTGCTGTAAACACGGGAGTTTGAGTGGGAGTTCTGTTGGAGGAGAAGGTATATGTGTGTGTTTGGTTTCGTATTGGTAGTATCTGTATGTGTAGAGGCTTGGAGGGGCTTTGTGCTGGGAGAAAAGCTGAGCCCTGATTAGGGGGCGGGGCTTCACTGACTAGGGTTCCTATAAAGGTAGCAGCCAGTCAGGCAGCGGCACAGGAGCTCGCAAACAGAGCTGTAAACAGGGGAGTTTGAGTGGGAGTTCTGTTGGAGGAGAAGGTATATGTGTGTGTTTGGTTTCGTATTGGTAGTATCTGTATGTGTAGAGGCTTGGAGGGGCTTTGTGCTGGGAGCGAAGCTGAGCCCTGATTAGGGGGCGGGGCTTCAATGACGAGGGGTCCTATAAAGGGAGCAGCCAGTCAGGCAGCTGCACAGACAGCTGCAGCGGTACAGGAGCTAGCAAACAGAGCTGTAAATAGGGGACTTTGAGTGGGAGTTCTGTTGGAGGAGAAGCTATTTGTGTGTGTTTGGTTTTGTATTGGTGGTATCTGTATGTGTAGGGGCTTCGTGCTGGGAGAGAAGCTGAGCCCTGATTAGGGGGCGGGGCTTCACTGACGAGGGGTCCTATAAAGGGAGCAGACAGTCAGGCAGCGACACAGACAGCTGCAGCGGTACAGGAGCTAGCAAACAGAGCTGTAAACGGGAGTTTGAGTGGGAGTTCTGTTGGAAGAGAAGGTATTTGTGTGCGTTTGGTTTTGTATTGGTAGTATCTGTATGTGTAGGGTCTTTGTGCTGGGAGAAAAGCTGAGCCCTGATTAGGGGGCGGGGCTTCACTGACTAGGGGTCCTAGAAAGATAGCAGCCAGTCAGGCAGCGGCACAGGAGCTAGCAAACAGAGCTCTAAACAGGGGAGTATGAGTGGGAGTTCTGTTGGAGGAGAAGCTATTTGTGTGTGTGTTTGGTTTTGTATTGGTAGTATCTGTATGTGTAGAGGCTTGGAGGGGCTTTGTGCTGGGAGCGAAGCTGAGCCCTGATTAGGGGGCGGGGCTTCACTGACTAGGGGTCCTATAAAGGTAGCAGCCAGTCAGGCAGCGGCACAGGAGCTAGCAAACAGAACTGTAAACAGGGGAGTCTGAGTGGGACTTCTGTTGGAGGAGAAGGCATTTGTGTGTGTTTGGTTTTGTATTGGTAGTATCTGTATGTGTAGGGGCTTTGTGCTGGGAGAAAAGCTGAGCCCTGATTAGGGGGCGGGGCTTCACTGACTACGGGTCCTATAAAGGGAGCAGCCAGTCAGGCAGGGGCACAGACAGCTGCAGCGGAACAGGAGCTAGCAAACTGAGCTGTAAACAGGGGAGTTTGAGAGGGAGTTCTGTTGGAGGAGAAGGTATTTGTGTGTGTCTGGTTTTGTATTGGTAGTATCTGTATGAGTAGAGGCTTTGTGCTGGGAGAGAATCTGAGCCCTGATTAGGGGGCGGGGCTTCACTGACTAGGGGTCCTATAAAGGTAGCAGCCAGTCAGGCAGCGGCACAGGAGCTAGCAAACAGAGCTGTAAACAGGGGAGTCTGAGTGGGAGTTCTGTTGGAGGAGAAGGCATTTGTGTGTGTGTTTGGTTTTGTATTAGTAGCATCTGTATGTGTAGGGGCTTTGTGCTGGGAGAGAAGCTGAGCCCTGATTAGGGGGCGGGGCTTCACTGACTAGGGGTCCTATAAAGGGAGCAGCCAGTCAGGCGGTGGCACGGACAGCTGCAGCGGCACAGGAGCTAGCAAACAGAGCTGTAAACAGGGGAGTTTGATTGGGAGTTCTGTTGGAGGAGAAGGTATTTGTGTGTGTTTGGTTTTGTATTGGTGGTATCTGTATGTGTAGGGGCTTTGTGCTGCGAGAGAAGCTGAGCCCTGATTAGGGGGCGGGGCTTCACTGACTAGGGGTCCTATAAAGGGAGCAGACAGTCAGGCAGCGACACAGACAGCTGCAGCGGTACAGGAGCTAGCAAACAGAGCTGTAAACAGGGGAGTTTGAGTGGGAGTTCTGTTGGAAGAGAAGGTATTTGTGTGTGTTTGGTTTTGTATTGGTAGTATCTGTATGTGTAGGGTCTTTGTGCTGGGAGAAAAGCTGAGCCCTGATAAGGGGGCGGGGCTTCACTGACGAGGCGTCCTATAAAGGTAGCAGCCAGTCAGGCAGCGGCACAGGAGCTAGCAAACAGAGCTGTAAACAGGGGAGTTTGAGTGGGAGTTCTGTTTGAGGAGAAGGTATTTCTGTGTGTGTTTGGTTTTGTATTGGTGGTATCTGTATGTGTATAGGCTTGGAGGGGCTTTGTGCTCGGAGCGAAGCTGAGCCCTGATTAGGGGGCGGGGCTTCACTGACTAGGGGTCCTATAAAGGTAGCAGCCAGTCAGGCAGCGGCACAGGAGCTAGCAAACAGAGCTGTAAACAGGGGAGTTTGAGTGGGACTTCTGTTGGAGGAGAAGGTATTTGTGTGTGTGTTTGGTATTGTATTGGTAGTATCTGTATGTGTAGAGGCTTGGAGGGGCTTTGTGCTGGGAGCGAAGCTGAGCCCTGATTAGGGGGCGGGGCTTCACTGACTAGGGGTCCTATAAAGGGAGCAGCCAATCAGGCAGGGGCACAGACAGCTGCAGCGGAACAGGAGCTACAAAACTGAGCTGTAAACAGGGGAGTTTGAGAGGGAGTTCTGTTGGAGGAGAAGGTATTTGTGTGTGTTTGGTTTTGTATTGGTTGTATCTGTATGTGTAGAGTCTTGGAGGGGCTTTGTGCTGGGAGAGAATCTGAGCCCTGATTAGGGGGCGGGGCTTCTCTGACTAGGGGTCCTATAAAGGTAGTAGCCAGTCAGGCAGCGGCACAGGAGCTAGCAAACAGAGCTGTAAACAGGGGAGTTTGATTGGGAGTTCTGTTGGAGGAGAAGGTATTTGTGTGTGTTTGGTTTTGTATTGGTGGTATCTGTATGTGTAGGGGCTTTGTGCTCCGAGAGAAGCTGAGCCCTGATTAGGGGGCGGGGCTTCACTGACTAGGGGTCCTATAAAGGGAGCAGCCAGTCAGGCAGCTGCACAGACAGCTGCAGCGGTACAGGAGCTAGCAAACAGAGCTGTAAACAGGGGAGTTTGAGTGGGAGTTCTGTTGGAAGAGAAGGTATTTGTGTGTGTTTGGTTTTGTATTGGTAGTATCTGTATGTGTAGGGTCTTTGTGCTGGGAGAAAAGCTGAGTCCTGATTAGGGGGCGGGGCTTCACTGACTAGGGGTCCTAGAAAGGTAGCAGCCAGTCAGGCAGCGACACAGGAGCTAGCAAACAGAGCTCTAAACAGGGGAGTATGAGTGGGAGTTCTGTTGGAGGAGAAGGTGTTTGTGTGTGTGTTTGGTATTGTATTGGCAGTATCTGTATGTGTAGGGGCTTTGTGCTGGGAGAAAAGCTGAGCCGTGATTAGGGGGCGGGGCTTCACTGACTAGGGGTCCTATAAAGGTAGCAGCCAGTCAGGCAGCAGCACAGGAGCTAGCAAACAGAGCTGTAAACAGGGGAGTTTGAGTGGGAGTTCTGTTGGAGGAGAAGGTATTTGTGTGTGTTTGGTTTTGTATTGGTAGTATCTGTATGTGTAGGGGCTTTGTGCTGGGAGAAAAGCTGAGCCCTGATTAGGGGGCGGGGCTTCACTGACTAGGGGTCCTATAAAGGGAGCAGCCAGTCAGGCAGGGGAACAGACAGCTGCAGCGGCACAGGAGCTAGCAAATAGAGCTGTAAACAGGGGAGTTTGAGTGGGAGTTCTGTTTGAGGAGAAGGTATTTGTGTGTGTGTTTGGTTTTGTATTGGTGGTATCTGTATTTGTAGAGGCTTGGAGGGGCTTTGTGCTGGGAGAGAAGCTGAGCCCTGATTAGGGGGCGGGGCTTCGCTGACTAGGGGTCCTATGATTGTAGCAGCCAGTCAGGCAGCGTCACAGACAGCTCCAGGGGCACAGGAGCTAGCAAACAGAGCTGTAAACAGGGGAGTTTGAGTGGGAGTTCTGTTGGAGGAGAAGGTATTTGTGTGTGTTTGGTTTTGTATTGGTAGCATCTGTATGTGTAGGGGCTTTGTGCTGGGAGAGAAGCTGAGCCCTGATTAGGGGGCGGGGCTTCACTGACTAGGGGTCCTATAAAGGGAGCAGCCAGTCAGGCAGCTGCACAGACAGCTGCAGCGGTACAGGAGCTAGCAAACAGAGCTGTAAACAGGGGAGTTTGAGTGGGAGTTCTGTTCGAGGAGAAGGTATTTGTGTGTGTTTGGTTTTGTGTTGGTGGTATCTGTATGTGTAGGGGCTTTGTGCTGGGAGAGAAGCTGAGCCCTGATTAGGGGGCGGGGCTTCACTGACTAGGGGTTCTATAAAGGTAGCAGCCAGTCAGGCAGCGGCACAGACAGCTGCAGCGGTACAGGAGCTAGCAAACAGAGCTGTAAATAGGGGACTTTGAGTGGGAGTTCTGTTGGAGGAGAAGCTATTTGTGTGTGTGTTTGGTTTTGTATTGGTAGTATCTGTATGTGTAGAGGCTTGGAGGGGCTTTGTGCTGGGAGCGAAGCTGAGCCCTGATTAGGGGGCGTGGCTTCACTGACTAGGGGTCCTATAAAGGTAGCAGCCAGTCAGGCAGCGGCACAGGAGCTAGCAAACAGAGCTGTAAACAGGGGAGTCTGAGTGGGAGTTCTGTTGGAGGAGAAGGCATTTGTGTGTGTGTTTGGTTTTGTATTGGTAGCATCTGTATGTGTAGGGGCTTTGTGCTGGGAGAGAAGCTGAGCCCTGATTAGGGGGCGGGGCTTCACTGACTAGGGGTCCTATAAAGGGAGCAGCCAGTCAGGCAGCGGCACAGGAGCTAGCAAACAGAGCTGTAAACAGGGGAGTCTGAGTGGGAGTTCTGTTGGAGGAGAAGGCATTTGTGTGTGTGTTTGGTTTTGTATTGGTAGCATCTGCATGTGTAGGGGCTTTGTGCTGGGAGAGAAGCTGAGCCCTGATTAGGGGGCGGGGCTTCACTGACGAGGGGTCCTATAAAGGGAGCAGACAGTCAGGCAGCGACACAGACAGCTGCAGCGGTACAGGAGCTAGCAAACAGAGCTGTAAACAGGGGAGTTTGAGTGGGAGTTCTGTTGGAGGAGAAGGTATTTGTGTGTGTTTGGTTTTGTATTGGTAGTATCTGTATGTGTAGGGGCTTTGTGCTGGGAGAAAAGCTGAGCCCTGATTAGGGGGCGGGGCTTCACTGACTAGGGGTCCTATAAAGGGAGCAGCCAGTCAGGCAGGGGAACAGACAGCTGCAGCGGCACAGGAGCTAGCAAATAGAGCTGTAAACAGGGGAGTTTGAGTGGGAGTTCTGTTTGAGGAGAAGGTATTTGTGTGTGTGTTTGGTTTTGTATTGGTGGTATCTGTATTTGTAGAGGCTTGGAGGGGCTTTGTGCTGGGAGAGAAGCTGAGCCCTGATTAGGGGGCGGGGCTTCGCTGACTAGGGGTCCTATGATTGTAGCAGCCAGTCAGGCAGCGTCACAGACAGCTCCAGGGGCACAGGAGCTAGCAAACAGAGCTGTAAACAGGGGAGTTTGAGTCGGAGTTCTGTTGGAGGAGAAGGTATTTGTGTGTGTTTGGTTTTGTATTGTTGGTATCTGTATGTGTAGAGGCTTGGAGGGGCTTTGTGCTGGGAGAGAAGCTGAGCCCTGATCAGGGGGCGGGGCTTCACTGACGAGGGGTCCTATAAAGGGAGCAGACAGTCAGGCAGCGACACAGACAGCTGCAGCAGTACAGGAGCTAGCAAACAGAGCTGTAAACAGGGGAGTTTGAGTGGGAGTTCTGTTTGAGGAGAAGGTATTTCTGTGTGTGTTTGGTTTTGTATTGGTGGTATCTGTATGTGTATAGGCTTGGAGGGGCTTTGTGCTCGGAGCGAAGCTGAGCCCTGATTAGGGGGCGGGGCTTCACTGACTAGGGGTCCTATAAAGGTAGCAGCCAGTCAGGCAGTGGCACAGGAGCTAGCAAACAGAGCTGTAAACAGGGGAGTTTGAGTGGGACTTCTGTTGGAGGAGAAGGTATTTGTGTGTGTGTTTGGTATTGTATTGGTAGTATCTGTATGTGTAGAGGCTTGGAGGGGCTTTGTGCTGGGAGCGAAGCTGAGCCCTGATTAGGGGGCGGGGCTTCACTGACTAGGGGTCCTATAAAGGGAGCAGCCAATCAGGCAGGGGCACAGACAGCTGCAGCGGAACAGGAGCTACAAAACTGAGCTGTAAACAGGGGAGTTTGAGAGGGAGTTCTGTTGGAGGAGAAGGTATTTGTGTGTGTTTGGTTTTGTATTGGTAGTATCTGTATGTGTAGAGTCTTGGAGGGGCTTTGTGCTGGGAGAGAATCTGAGCCCTGATTAGGGGGCGGGGCTTCTCTGACTAGGGGTCCTATAAAGGTAGTAGCCAGTCATGCAGCGGCACAGGAGCTAGCAAAGAGAGCTGTAAACAGGGGAGTTTGATTGGGAGTTCTGTTGGAGGAGAAGGTATTTGTGTGTGTTTGGTTTTGTATTGGTGGTATCTGTATGTGTAGGGGCTTTGTGCTCCGAGAGAAGCTGAGCCCTGATTAGGGGGCGGGGCTTCACTGACTAGGGGTCCTATAAAGGGAGCAGCCAGTCAGGCAGCTGCACAGACAGCTGCAGCGGTACAGGAGCTAGCAAACAGAGCTGTAAACAGGGGAGTTTGAGTGGGAGTTCTGTTTGAGGAGAAGGTATTTGTGTGTGTTTGGTTTTGTGTTGGTGGTATCTGTATGTGTAGGGGCTTTGTGCTGAGAGAGAAGCTGAGCCCTGATTAGGGTGCGGGCTTCACTGACTAGGGGTCCTATAAAGGCAGCAGCCAGTCAGGCAGCGGCACAGACAGCTGCAGTGGCACAGGAGCTAGCAAAGAGAGCTGTAAACAGGGGAGTTTGAGTGGGAGTTCTGTTGGAGGAGAAGGTATTTGTGTGTGTGTTTGGTTTTGTATTGTTGGTATCTGTATGTGTAGAGGCTTGGAGGGGCTTTGTGCTGGGAGAGAAGCTGAGCCCTGATTAGGGGGCGGGGCTTCACTGACGAGGGGTCCTATAAAGGGAGCAGACAGTCAGGCAGCGACACAGACAGCTGCAGCGGTACAGGAGCTAGCAAACAGAGCTGTAAACAGGGGAGTTTGAGTGGGAGTTCTGTTGGAAGAGAAGGTATTTGTGTGTGTTTGGTTTTGTATTGGTAGTATCTGTATGTGTAGGGTCTTTGTGCTGGGAGAAAAGCTGAGCCCTGATTAGGGGGCGGGGCTTCACTGACTAGGGGTCCTAGAAAGGTAGCAGCCAGTCAGGCAGCGACACAGGAGCTAGCAAACAGAGCTCTAAACAGGGGAGTATGAGTGGGAGTTCTGTTGGAGGAGAAGGTGTTTGTGTGTGTGTTTGGTATTGTATTGGCAGTATCTGTATGTGTAGGGGCTTTGTGCTGGGAGAAAAGCTGAGCCGTGATTAGGGGCGGGGCTTCACTGACTAGGGGTCCTATAAAGGTAGCAGCCAGTCAGGCAGCAGCACAGGAGCTAGCAAACAGAGCTGTAAACAGGGGAGTTTGAGTGGGAGTTCTGTTGGAGGAGAAGGTATTTGTGTGTGTGTTTGGTTTTGTATTGGTGGTATCTGTATTTGTAGAGGCTTGGAGGGGCTTTGTGCTGGGAGAGAAGCTGAGCCCTGATTAGGGGGCGGGGCTTCCCTGACTAGGGGTCCTATGATTGTAGCAGCCAGTCAGGCAGCGTCACAGACAGCTCCAGGGGCACAGGAGCTAGCAAACAGAGCTGTAAACAGGGGAGTTTGAGTCGGAGTTCTGTTGGAGGAGAAGGTATTTGTGTGTGTTTGGTTTTGTATTGGTGGTATCTGTATGTGTAGGGGCTTTGTGCTCCGAGAGAAGCTGAGCCCTGATTAGGGGGCGGGGCTTCACTGACTAGGGGTCCTATAAAGGGAGCAGCCAGTCAGGCAGCTGCACAGACAGCTGCAGGGGCACAGGAGCTAGCAAATAGAGCTGTAAACAGGGGAGTTTGAGTGGGAGTTCTGTTGGAAGAGAAGGTATTTGTGTGTGTTTGGTTTTGTATTGGTAGTATCTGTATGTGTAGGGTCTTTGTGCTGGGAGAGAAGCTGAGCCTTGATTAGGGGGCGGGGCTTCACTGACTAGGGGTCCTATAAAGGGAGCAGCCAGTCAGGCAGCTGCACAGACAGCTGCAGCGGTACAGGAGCTAGCAAACAGAGCTGTAAACAGGGGAGTTTGAGTGGGAGTTCTGTTCGAGGAGAAGGTATTTGTGTGTGTGTTTGGTTTTGTATTGGTGGTATCTGTATGTGTAGAGGCTTGGAGGGGCTTTGTGCTGGGAGAGAAGCTGAGCCCTGATTAGGGGGCGGGGCTTCACTGACTAGGGGTCCTATAAAGGCAGCAGCCAGTCAGGCAGCGGCACAGACAGCTGCAGTGGCACAGGAGCTAGCAAAGAGAGCTGTAAACAGGGGAGTTTGAGTGGGAGTTCTGTTGGAGGAGAAGGTATTTGTGTGTGTTTTGTTTTGTATTGGTGGTATCTGTATGTGTAGGGTCTTTGTGCTGGGAGAAAAGCTGAGCCCTGATTAGGGGGCGGGGCTTCACTGACTAGGGGTCCTATAAAGGGAGCAGCCAGTCAGGCAGGGGCACAGACAGCTGCAGCGGAACAGGAGCTACAAAACTGAGCTGTAAACAGGGGAGTTTGAGAGGGAGTTCTGTTGGAGGAGAAGGATTTGTGTGTGTTTGGTTTTGTATTGGTAGTATCTGTATGTGTAGAGGCTTGGAGGGGCTTTGTGCTGGGAGAGAAGCTGAGCCCTGATTAGGGGGCGGGGCTTCACTGACTAGGGTTCCTATAAAGGTAGCAGCCAGTCAGGCAGCGGCACAGGAGCTAGCAAACAGAGCTGTAAACAGGGGAGTTTGAGTGGGACTTCTGTTGGAAGAGAAGGTATTTGTGTGTGTGTGTTTGGTTTTGTATTGTTGGTATCTGTATGTGTAGAGGCTTGGAGGGGCTTTGTGCTGGGAGAGAAGCTGAGCCCTGATTAGGGGGCGGGGCTTCACTGACTAGGGGTCCTATAAAGGGAGCAGCCAGTCAGGCAGCGACACAGACAGCTGCAGCGGTACAGGAGCTAGCAAACAGAGCTGTAAACAGGGGAGTTTGAGTGGGAGTTCTGTTGGAGGAGAAGGTATTTTTCTGTGTTTTTGGTTTTGTATTGGTAGTATCTGTATGTGTAGAGGCTTGGAGGGGCTTTGTGCTGGGAGCGAAGCTGAGCCCTGATTAGGGGGCGGGGCTTCACTGACTAGGGGTCCTAGAAAGGTAGCAGCCAGTCAGGCAGCGGCACAGGAGCTCGCAAACAGAGCTGTAAACAGGGGAGTATGAGTGGGAGTTCTGTTGGAGGAGAAGGTGTTTGTGTGTGTTTGGTTTCGTATTTTTAGTATCTGTATGTGTAGAGGCTTGGAGGGGCTTTGTGCTGGGAGAAAAGCTGAGCCCTGATTAGGGGGCGGGGCTTCACTGACTAGGGTTCCTATAAAGGTAGCAGCCAGTCAGGCAGCGGCACAGACAGCTGCAGCGGCACAGGAGCGAGCAAACAGAGCTGTAAACAGGGGAGTTTGAGTGGGAGTTGTGTTGGAGGAGAAGGTATTTGTGTGTGTTTGGTTTTGTATTGGTAGTATTTGTATGTGTAGAGGCTTGGAGGGGCTTTGTGCTGTGAGAGAAGCTGAGCCCTTATTAGGGGGCGGGACTTCCCTGACTAGGGGTCCTATAGAGCTAGCAGCCAGTCAGGCAGCGGCACAGGAGCTAGCAAACAGAGCTGTAAACAGGGGAGTTTGAGTGGGAGTTCTGTTGGAAGAGAAGGTATTTGTGTGTGCTTGGTTTTGTGTTGGTGGTATCTGTATGTGTAGGGTCTTTGTGCTGGGAGAAAAGCTGAGCCCTGATTAGGGGGCGGGGCTTCACTGACTAGGGGTCCTATAAAGGTAGCAGCCAGTCAGGCAGCGACACAGACAGCTGCAGCGGTACAGGAGCTAGCAAACAGAGCTGTAAACAGGGGAGTTTGAGTGGGAGTTCTGTTGGAAGAGAAGGTATTTGTGTGTGTTTGGTTTTGTATTGGTAGTATCTGTATGTGTAGGGTCTTTGTGCTGGGAGAAAAGCTGAGCCCTGATTAGGGGGCGGGGCTTCACTGACTAGGGGTCCTATAAAGGTAGCAGCCAGTCAGGCAGCAGCACAGGAGCTAGCAAACAGAGCTGTAAACAGGGGAGTTTGAGTGGGACTTCTGTTGGAGGAGAAGGTATTTGTGTGTGTGTTTGGTATTGTATTGGTAGTATCTGTATGTGTAGAGGCTTAGAGGGGCTTTGTGCTGGGAGCGAAGCTGAGCCCTCATTAGGGGGCGGGGCTTCATTCACTAGGGGTCCTATAAAGGGAGCAGCCAGTCAGGCAGGGGCACAGACAGCTGCAGCGGAACAGGAGCTACAAAACTGAGCTGTAAACAGGGGAGTTTGAGAGGGAGTTCTGTTGGAGGAGAAGGTATTTGTGTGTGTTTGGTTTTGTATTGGTAGTATCTGTATGTGTAGAGGCTTGGAGGGGCTTTGTGCTGGGAGAGAAGCTGAGCCCTGATTAGGGGGCGGGGCTTCACTGACTAGGGTTCCTATAAAGGTAGCAGCCAGTCAGGCAGCGGCACAGGAGCTCGCAAACAGAGCTGTAAACAGGGGAGTTTGAGTGGGAGTTCTGTTGGAGGAGAAGGTATATGTGTGTGTTTGGTTTCGTATTGGTAGTATCTGTATGTGTAGAGGCTTGGAGGGGCTTTGTGCTGGGAGAAAAGCTGAGCCCTGATTAGGGGGCGGGGCTTCACTGACTAGGGTTCCTATAAAGGTAGCAGCCAGTCAGGCAGCGGCACAGACAGCTGCAGCGGCACAGGAGCGAGCAAACAGAGCTGTAAACAGGGGAGTTTGAGTGGGAGTTGTGTTCGAGGAGAAGGTATTTGTGTGTGTGTTTGGTTTTGTATTGGTGGTATCTGTATGTGTAGAGGCTTGGAGGGGCTTTGTGCTGGGAGAGAAGCTGAGCCCTGATTAGGGGGCGGGGCTTCACTGACGAGGGGTCCTATAAAGGGAGCAGCCAGTCAGGCAGCGACACAGACAGCTGCAGCGGTACAGGAGCTAGCAAACAGAGCTGTAAATAGGGGACTTTGAGTGGGAGTTCTGTTGGAGGAGAAGCTATTTGTGTGTGTTTGGTTTTGTATTGGTAGTATCTGTATGTGTAGAGGCTTGGAGGGGCTTTGTGCTGGGAGCGAAGCTGAGCCCTGATTAGGGGGCGGGGCTTCACTGACTAGGGGTCCTATAAAGGTAGCAGCCAGTCAGGCAGCGGCACAGGAGCTAGCAAACAGAGCTGTAAACAGGGGAGTCTGAGTGGGAGTTCTGTTGGAGGAGAAGGTATTTGTGTGTGTGTTTGGTTTTGTGTTGGTGGTATCTGTATGTGTAGGGGCTTTGTGCTGCGAGAGAAGCTGAGCCCTGATTAGGGGGCGGGGCTTCACTGACTAGGGGTCCTATAAAGGTAGCAGCCAGTCAGGCAGCAGCACAGGAGCTAGCAAACAGAGCTGTAAACAGGGGAGTTTGAGTGGGACTTCTGTTGGAGGAGAAGGTATTTGTGTGTGTGTTTGGTATTGTATTGGTAGTATCTGTATGTGTAGAGGCTTAGAGGGGCTTTGTGCTGGGAGCGAAGCTGAGCCCTCATTAGGGGGCGGGGCTTCATTGACTAGGGGTCCTATAAAGGGAGCAGCCAGTCAGGCAGGGGCACAGACAGCTGCAGCGGAACAGGAGCTACAAAACTGAGCTGTAAACAGGGGAGTTTGAGTGGGAGTTCTGTTGGAGGAGAAGGTATTTTTCTGTGTTTTTGGTTTTGTATTGGTAGTATCTGTATGTGTAGAGGCTTGGAGGGGCTTTGTGCTGGGAGCGAAGCTGAGCCCTGATTAGGGGGCGGGGCTTCACTGACTAGGGGTCCTATAAAGGTAGCAGCCAGTCAGGCAGCGGCACAGGAGCTAGCAAACAGAGCTGTAAACAGGGGAGTTTGAGTGTGAGTTCTGTTGGAAGAGAAGGTATTTGTGTGTGTTTGGTTTTGTATTGGTAGTATCTGTATGTGTAGGGTCTTAGTGCTGGGAGAAAAGCTGAGCCCTGATTAGGGGGCGGGGCTTCACTGACTAGGGGTCCTAGAAAGGTAGCAGCCAGTCAGGCAGCGGCACAGGAGCTCGCAAACAGAGCTGTAAACAGGGGAGTATGAGTGGGAGTTCTGTTGGAGGAGAAGGTGTTTGTGTGTGTTTGGTTTCGTATTTTTAGTATCTGTATGTGTAGAGGCTTGGAGGGGCTTTGTGCTGGGAGAAAAGCTGAGCCCTGATTAGGGGGCGGGGCTTCACTGACTAGGGTTCCTATAAAGGTAGCAGCCAGTCAGGCAGCGGCACAGACAGCTGCAGCGGCACAGGAGCGAGCAAACAGAGCTGTAAACAGGGGAGTTTGAGTGGGAGTTGTGTTGGAGGAGAAGGTATTTGTGTGTGTTTGGTTTTGTATTGGTAGTATTTGTATGTGTAGAGGCTTGGAGGGGCTTTGTGCTGTGAGAGAAGCTGAGCCCTTATTAGGGGGCGGGACTTCCCTGACTAGGGGTCCTATAGAGCTAGCAGCCAGTCAGGCAGCGGCACAGGAGCTAGCAAACAGAGCTGTAAACAGGGGAGTTTGAGTGGGAGTTCTGTTGGAAGAGAAGGTATTTGTGTGTGCTTGGTTTTGTGTTGGTGGTATCTGTATGTGTAGGGTCTTTGTGCTGGGAGAAAAGCTGAGCCCTGATTAGGGGGCGGGGCTTCACTGACTAGGGGTCCTATAAAGGTAGCAGCCAGTCAGGCAGCGACACAGACAGCTGCAGCGGTACAGGAGCTAGCAAACAGAGCTGTAAACAGGGGAGTTTGAGTGGGAGTTCTGTTGGAAGAGAAGGTATTTGTGTGTGTTTGGTTTTGTATTGGTAGTATCTGTATGTGTAGGGTCTTTGTGCTGGGAGAAAAGCTGAGCCCTGATTAGGGGGCGGGGCTTCACTGACTAGGGGTCCTATAAAGGTAGCAGCCAGTCAGGCAGCAGCACAGGAGCTAGCAAACAGAGCTGTAAACAGGGGAGTTTGAGTGGGACTTCTGTTGGAGGAGAAGGTATTTGTGTGTGTGTTTGGTATTGTATTGGTAGTATCTGTATGTGTAGAGGCTTAGAGGGGCTTTGTGCTGGGAGCGAAGCTGAGCCCTCATTAGGGGGCGGGGCTTCATTCACTAGGGGTCCTATAAAGGGAGCAGCCAGTCAGGCAGGGGCACAGACAGCTGCAGCGGAACAGGAGCTACAAAACTGAGCTGTAAACAGGGGAGTTTGAGAGGGAGTTCTGTTGGAGGAGAAGGTATTTGTGTGTGTGTTTGGTTTCGTATTGGTAGTATCTGTATGTGTAGAGGCTTGGAGGGGCTTTGTGCTGGGAGAAAAGCTGAGCCCTGATTAGGGGGCGGGGCTTCACTGACTAGGGTTCCTATAAAGGTAGCAGCCAGTCAGGCAGCGGCACAGACAGCTGCAGCGGCACAGGAGCGAGCAAACAGAGCTGTAAACAGGGGAGTTTGAGTGGGAGTTGTGTTGGAGGAGAAGGTATTTGTGTGTGTTTGGTTTTGTATTGGTAGTATTTGTATGTGTAGAGGCTTGGAGGGGCTTTGTGCTGGGAGAGAAGCTGAGCCCTGATTAGGGGGCGGGGCTTCACTGACTAGGGGTCCTATAAAGGGAGCAGCCAGTCAGGCAGGGGAACAGACAGCTGCAGCGGCACAGGAGCTAGCAAACAGAGCTGTAAACAGGTGAGTTTGAGAGGGAGTTCTGTTGGAGGAGAAGGTATTTGTGTGTTTGGTTTTGTATTGGTAGTGTCTGTATGAGTAGAGGCTTTGTGCTGGGAGAGAATCTGAGCCCTGATTAGGGGGCGGGGCTTCCCTGACTAGGGGTCCTATAAAGGGAGCAGCCAGTCAGGCGGCGGCATGGACAGCTGCAGCGGCACAGGAGCTAGCAAACAGAGCTGTAAACAGGGGAGTTTGAGTGGGAGTTCCGTTGGAGGAGAAGGTATATGTGTGTGTTTGGTTTCGTATTGGTAGTATCTGTATGTGTAGAGGCTTGGAGGGGCTTTGTGCTGGGAGAAAAGCTGAGCCCTGATTAGGGGGCGGGGCTTCACTGACTAGGGTTCCTATAAAGGTAGCAGCCAGTCAGGCAGCGGCACAGACAGCTGCAGCGGCACAGGAGCGAGCAAACAGAGCTGTAAACAGGGGAGTATGAGTGGGAGTTGTGTTGGAGGAGAAGGTATTTGTGTGTGTTTGGTTTTGTATTGGTAGTATCTGTATGTGTAGGGGCTTTGTGCTGGGAGAGAAGCTGAGCCCTGATTAGGGGGCTGGCTTCACTGACTAGGGGTCCTATAAAGGCAGCAGCCAGTCAGGCAGCGGCACAGACAGCTGCAGTGGCACAGGAGCTAGCAAAGAGAGCTGTAAACAGGGGAGTTTGAGTGGGAGTTCTGTTGGAGGAGAAGGTATTTGTGTGTGTGTTCGGTTTTGCATTGTTGATATCTGTATGTGTAGAGGCTTGGAGGGGCTTTGTGCTGGGAGAGAAGCTGAGCCCTGATTAGGGGGCGGGGCTTCACTGACGAGGGGTCCTATAAAGGGAGCAGCCAGTCAGGCAGCGGCACAGGAGCTAGCAAACAGAGCTGTAAACAGGGGAGTTTGAGTGGGAGTTCTGTTGGAAGAGAAGGTATTTGTGTGTGTTTGGTTTTGTATTGGTAGTATCTGTATGTGTAGGGGCTTTGTGCTGGGAGAAAAGCTGAGCCCTGATTAGGGGGCGGGGCTTCACTGACTACGGGTCCTATAAAGGGAGCAGCCAGTCAGGCAGGGGCACAGACAGCTGCAGCGGAACAGGAGCTAGCAAACTGAGCTGTAAACAGGGGAGTTTGAGAGGGAGTTCTGTTGGAGGAGAAGGTAGTTTTGTGTGTTTGGTTTTGTATTGGTAGTATCTGTATGAGTAGAGGCTTTGTGCTGGGAGAGAATCTGAGCCCTGATTAGGGGGCGGGGCTTCACTGACTAGGGTTCCTATAAAGGTAGCAGCCAGTCAGGTAGCGGCACAGACAGCTGCAGCGGCACAGGAGCTAGCAAAGAGAGCTGTAAACAGGGGAGTTTGAGTGGGAGTTCTGTTGGAAGAGAAGGTATTTGTGTGTGTTTTGTTTTGTATTGGTGGTATCTGTATGTGTAGGGTCTTTGTGCTGGGAGAAAAGCTGAGCCCTGATTAGGGGGCGGGGCTTCACTGACTAGGGGTCCTATAAAGGTAGCAGCCAGTCAGGCAGCAGCACAGGAGCTAGCAAACAGAGCTGTAAACAGGGGAGTTTGAGTGGGACTTCTGTTGGAGGAGAAGGTATTTGTGTGTGTGTTTGGTATTGTATTGGTAGTATCTGTATGTGTAGAGGCTTAGAGGGGCTTTGTGCTGGGAGCGAAGCTGAGCCCTCATTAGGGGGCGGGGCTTCATTGACTAGGGGTCCTATAAAGGGAGCAGCCAGTCAGGCAGGGGCACAGACAGCTGCAGCGGAACAGGAGCTACAAAACTGAGCTGTAAACAGGGGAGTTTGAGAGGGAGTTCTGTTGGAGGAGAAGGTATTTGTGTGTGTTTGGTTTTGTATTGGTAGTATCTGTATGTGTAGAGGCTTGGAGGGGCTTTGTGCTGGGAGAGAAGCTGAGCCCTGATTAGGGGGCGGGGCTTCACTGACTAGGGTTCCTATAAAGGTAGCAGCCAGTCAGGCAGCGGCACAGGAGCTAGCAAACAGAGCTGTAAACAGGGGAGTTTGAGTGGGACTTCTGTTGGAAGAGAAGGTATTTGTGTGTGTGTGTTTGGTTTTGTATTGTTGGTATCTGTATGTGTAGAGGCTTGGAGGGGCTTTGTGCTGGGAGAGAAGCTGAGCCCTGATTAGGGGGCGGGGCTTCACTGACTAGGGGTCCTATAAAGGGAGCAGCCAGTCAGGCAGCGACACAGACAGCTGCAGCGGTACAGGAGCTAGCAAACAGAGCTGTAAACAGGGGAGTTTGAGTGGGAGTTCTGTTGGAGGAGAAGGTATTTTTCTGTGTTTTTGGTTTTGTATTGGTAGTATCTGTATGTGTAGAGGCTTGGAGGGGCTTTGTGCTGGGAGCGAAGCTGAGCCCTGATTAGGGGGCGGGGCTTCACTGACTAGGGGTCCTATAAAGGTAGCAGCCAGTCAGGCAGCGGCACAGGAGCTAGCAAACAGAGCTGTAAACAGGGGAGTTTGAGTGTGAGTTCTGTTGGAAGAGAAGGTATTTGTGTGTGTTTGGTTTTGTATTGGTAGTATCTGTATGTGTAGGGTCTTAGTGCTGGGAGAAAAGCTGAGCCCTGATTAGGGGGCGGGGCTTCACTGACTAGGGGTCCTAGAAAGGTAGCAGCCAGTCAGGCAGCGGCACAGGAGCTCGCAAACAGAGCTGTAAACAGGGGAGTATGAGTGGGAGTTCTGTTGGAGGAGAAGGTGTTTGTGTGTGTTTGGTTTCGTATTTTTAGTATCTGTATGTGTAGAGGCTTGGAGGGGCTTTGTGCTGTGAGAGAAGCTGAGCCCTTATTAGGGGGCGGGACTTCCCTGACTAGGGGTCCTATAGAGCTAGCAGCCAGTCAGGCAGCGGCACAGGAGCTAGCAAACAGAGCTGTAAACAGGGGAGTTTGAGTGGGAGTTCTGTTGGAAGAGAAGGTATTTGTGTGTGCTTGGTTTTGTGTTGGTGGTATCTGTATGTGTAGGGTCTTTGTGCTGGGAGAAAAGCTGAGCCCTGATTAGGGGGCGGGGCTTCACTGACTAGGGGTCCTATAAAGGTAGCAGCCAGTCAGGCAGCGACACAGACAGCTGCAGCGGTACAGGAGCTAGCAAACAGAGCTGTAAACAGGGGAGTTTGAGTGGGAGTTCTGTTGGAAGAGAAGGTATTTGTGTGTGTTTGGTTTTGTATTGGTAGTATCTGTATGTGTAGGGTCTTTGTGCTGGGAGAAAAGCTGAGCCCTGATTAGGGGGCGGGGCTTCACTGACTAGGGGTCCTATAAAGGTAGCAGCCAGTCAGGCAGCAGCACAGGAGCTAGCAAACAGAGCTGTAAACAGGGGAGTTTGAGTGGGACTTCTGTTGGAGGAGAAGGTATTTGTGTGTGTGTTTGGTATTGTATTGGTAGTATCTGTATGTGTAGAGGCTTAGAGGGGCTTTGTGCTGGGAGCGAAGCTGAGCCCTCATTAGGGGGCGGGGCTTCATTCACTAGGGGTCCTATAAAGGGAGCAGCCAGTCAGGCAGGGGCACAGACAGCTGCAGCGGAACAGGAGCTACAAAACTGAGCTGTAAACAGGGGAGTTTGAGAGGGAGTTCTGTTGGAGGAGAAGGTATATGTGTGTGTTTGGTTTCGTATTGGTAGTATCTGTATGTGTAGAGGCTTGGAGGGGCTTTGTGCTGGGAGAAAAGCTGAGCCCTGATTAGGGGGCGGGGCTTCACTGACTAGGGTTCCTATAAAGGTAGCAGCCAGTCAGGCAGCGGCACAGACAGCTGCAGCGGAACAGGAGCTAGCAAACTGAGCTGTAAACAGGGGAGTTTGAGAGGGAGTTCTGTTGGAGGAGAAGGTATTTGTGTGTGTTTGGTTTTGTATTGGTAGTATCTGTATGAGTAGAGGCTTTGTGCTGGGAGAGAATCTGAGCCCTGATTAGGGGGCGGGGCTTCACTGACTAGGGTTCCTATAAAGGTAGCAGCCAGTCAGGCAGCGGCACAGACAGCTGCAGCGGCACAGGAGCGAGCAAACAGAGCTGTAAACAGGGGAGTTTGAGTGGGAGTTGTGTTGGAGGAGAAGGTATTTGTGTGTGTGTTTGGTATTGTATTGGTAGTATCTGTATGTGTAGAGGCTTAGAGGGGCTTTGTGCTGGGAGCGAAGCTGAGCCCTCATTAGGGGGCGGGGCTTCATTGACTAGGGGTCCTATAAAGGGAGCAGCCAGTCAGGCAGGGGCACAGACAGCTGCAGCGGAACAGGAGCTACAAAACTGAGCTGTAAACAGGGGAGTTTGAGAGGGAGTTCTGTTGGAGGAGAAGGTATTTGTGTGTGTTTGGTTTTGTATTGGTAGTATCTGTATGTGTAGAGGCTTGGAGGGGCTTTGTGCTGGGAGAGAAGCTGAGCCCTGATTAGGGGGCGGGGCTTCACTGACTAGGGTTCCTATAAAGGTAGCAGCCAGTCAGGCAGCGGCACAGGAGCTAGCAAACAGAGCTGTAAACAGGGGAGTTTGAGTGGGACTTCTGTTGGAAGAGAAGGTATTTGTGTGTGTGTGTTTGGTTTTGTATTGTTGGTATCTGTATGTGTAGAGGCTTGGAGGGGCTTTGTGCTGGGAGAGAAGCTGAGCCCTGATTAGGGGGCGGGGCTTCACTGACTAGGGGTCCTATAAAGGGAGCAGCCAGTCAGGCAGCGACACAGACAGCTGCAGCGGTACAGGAGCTAGCAAACAGAGCTGTAAACAGGGGAGTTTGAGTGGGAGTTCTGTTGGAGGAGAAGGTATTTTTCTGTGTTTTTGGTTTTGTATTGGTAGTATCTGTATGTGTAGAGGCTTGGAGGGGCTTTGTGCTGGGAGCGAAGCTGAGCCCTGATTAGGGGGCGGGCCTTCACTGACTAGGGGTCCTATAAAGGTAGCAGCCAGTCAGGCAGCGGCACAGGAGCTAGCAAACAGAGCTGTAAACAGGGGAGTTTGAGTGTGAGTTCTGTTGGAAGAGAAGGTATTTGTGTGTGTTTGGTTTTGTATTGGTAGTATCTGTATGTGTAGGGTCTTAGTGCTGGGAGAAAAGCTGAGCCCTGATTAGGGGGCGGGGCTTCACTGACTAGGGGTCCTAGAAAGGTAGCAGCCAGTCAGGCAGCGGCACAGGAGCTCGCAAACAGAGCTGTAAACAGGGGAGTATGAGTGGGAGTTCTGTTGGAGGAGAAGGTGTTTGTGTGTGTTTGGTTTCGTATTTTTAGTATCTGTATGTGTAGAGGCTTGGAGGGGCTTTGTGCTGTGAGAGAAGCTGAGCCCTTATTAGGGGGCGGGACTTCCCTGACTAGGGGTCCTATAGAGCTAGCAGCCAGTCAGGCAGCGGCACAGGAGCTAGCAAACAGAGCTGTAAACAGGGGAGTTTGAGTGGGAGTTCTGTTGGAAGAGAAGGTATTTGTGTGTGCTTGGTTTTGTGTTGGTGGTATCTGTATGTGTAGGGTCTTTGTGCTGGGAGAAAAGCTGAGCCCTGATTAGGGGGCGGGGCTTCACTGACTAGGGGTCCTATAAAGGTAGCAGCCAGTCAGGCAGCGACACAGACAGCTGCAGCGGTACAGGAGCTAGCAAACAGAGCTGTAAACAGGGGAGTTTGAGTGGGAGTTCTGTTGGAAGAGAAGGTATTTGTGTGTGTTTGGTTTTGTATTGGTAGTATCTGTATGTGTAGGGTCTTTGTGCTGGGAGAAAAGCTGAGCCCTGATTAGGGGGCGGGGCTTCACTGACTAGGGGTCCTATAAAGGTAGCAGCCAGTCAGGCAGCAGCACAGGAGCTAGCAAACAGAGCTGTAAACAGGGGAGTTTGAGTGGGACTTCTGTTGGAGGAGAAGGTATTTGTGTGTGTGTTTGGTATTGTATTGGTAGTATCTGTATGTGTAGAGGCTTAGAGGGGCTTTGTGCTGGGAGCGAAGCTGAGCCCTCATTAGGGGGCGGGGCTTCATTCACTAGGGGTCCTATAAAGGGAGCAGCCAGTCAGGCAGGGGCACAGACAGCTGCAGCGGAACAGGAGCTACAAAACTGAGCTGTAAACAGGGGAGTTTGAGAGGGAGTTCTGTTGGAGGAGAAGGTATATGTGTGTGTTTGGTTTCGTATTGGTAGTATCTGTATGTGTAGAGGCTTGGAGGGGCTTTGTGCTGGGAGAAAAGCTGAGCCCTGATTAGGGGGCGGGGCTTCACTGACTAGGGTTCCTATAAAGGTAGCAGCCAGTCAGGCAGCGGCACAGACAGCTGCAGCGGAACAGGAGCTAGCAAACTGAGCTGTAAACAGGGGAGTTTGAGAGGGAGTTCTGTTGGAGGAGAAGGTATTTGTGTGTGTTTGGTTTTGTATTGGTAGTATCTGTATGAGTAGAGGCTTTGTGCTGGGAGAGAATCTGAGCCCTGATTAGGGGGCGGGGCTTCACTGACTAGGGTTCCTATAAAGGTAGCAGCCAGTCAGGCAGCGGCACAGACAGCTGCAGCGGCACAGGAGCGAGCAAACAGAGCTGTAAACAGGGGAGTTTGAGTGGGAGTTGTGTTGGAGGAGAAGGTATTTGTGTGTGTTTGGTTTTGTATTGGTAGTATCTGTATGTGTAGGGTCTTTGTGCTGGGAGAAAAGCTGAGCCCTGATACGGGGGCGGGGCTTCACTGACTAGGCGTCCTATAAAGGTAGCAGCCAGTCAGGCAGCGGCACAGCAGCTAGCAAACAGTGCTGTAAACACGGGAGTTTG
Organism: Lepidochelys kempii; assembly: GCF_965140285.1. NCBI lineage: Eukaryota > Metazoa > Chordata > Testudines > Cheloniidae > Lepidochelys > Lepidochelys kempii. Next base: position 19,945,880 of record NC_136400.1, on the reverse strand, counting down.
AGTGGGAGTTCTGTTGGAGGAGAAGGTATATGTGTGTGTTTGGTTTCGTATTGGTAGTATCTGTATGTGTAGAGGCTTGGAGGGGCTTTGTGCTGGGAGAAAAGCTGAGCCCTGATTAGGGGGCGGGGCTTCACTGACTAGGGTTCCGATAAAGGTAGCAGCCAGTCAGGCAGCGGCACAGGAGCTCGCAAACAGAGCTGTAAACAGGGGAGTTTGAGTGGGAGTTCTGTTGGAGGAGAAGGTATATGTGTGTGTTTGGTTTCGTATTGGTAGTATCTGTATGTGTAGAGGCTTGGAGGGGCTTTGTGCTGGGAGAAAAGCTGAGCCCTGATTAGGGGGCGGGGCTTCACTGACTAGGGTTCCTATAAAGGTAGCAGCCAGTCAGGCAGCGGCACAGACAGCTGCAGCGGCACAGGAGCGAGCAAACAGAGCTGTAAACAGGGGAGTTTGAGTGGGAGTTGTGTTGGAGGAGAAGGTATTTGTGTGTGTTTGGTTTTGTATTGGTAGTATTTGTATGTGTAGAGGCTTGGAGGGGCTTTGTGCTGGGAGAGAAGCTGAGCCCTGATTAGGGGGCGGGGCTTCACTGACTAGGGGTCCTATAAAGGGAGCAGCCAGTCAGGCAGGGGAACAGACAGCTGCAGCGGCACAGGAGCTAGCAAACAGAGCTGTAAACAGGTGAGTTTGAGAGGGAGTTCTGTTGGAGGAGAAGGTATTTGTGTGTGTTTGGTTTTGTGTTGGTGGTATCTGTATGTGTAGGGGCTTTGTGCTGAGAGAGAAGCTGAGCCCTGATTAGGGGGCTGGCTTCACTGACTAGGGGTCCTATAAAGGCAGCAGCCAGTCAGGCAGCGGCACAGACAGCTGCAGTGGCACAGGAGCTAGCAAAGAGAGCTGTAAACAGGGGAGTTTGAGTGGGAGTTCTGTTGGAGGAGAAGGTATTTGTGTGTGTGTTTGGTTTTGTATTGTTGGTATCTGTATGTGTAGATGCTTGGAGGGGCTTTGTGCTGGGAGAGAAGCTGAGCCCTGATTAGGGGGCGGGGCTTCACTGACGAGGGGTCCTATAAAGGGAGCAGCCAGTCAGGCAGCGGCACAGGAGCTAGCAAACAGAGCTGTAAACAGGGGAGTTTGAGTGGGACTTCTGTTGGAAGAGAAGGTATTTGTGTGTGTTTGGTTTTGTATTGGTAGTATCTGTATGTGTAGGGGCTTTGTGCTGGGAGAGAAGCTGAGCCCTGATTAGGGGGCTGGCTTCACTGACTAGGGGTCCTATAAAGGCAGCAGCCAGTCAGGCAGCGGCACAGACAGCTGCAGTGGCACAGGAGCTAGCAAAGAGAGCTGTAAACAGGGGAGTTTGAGTGGGAGTTCTGTTGGAGGAGAAGGTATTTGTGTGTGTGTTTGGTTTTGCATTGTTGATATCTGTATGTGTAGAGGCTTGGAGGGGCTTTGTGCTGGGAGAGAAGCTGAGCCCTGATTAGGGGGCGGGGCTTCACTGACGAGGGGTCCTATAAAGGGAGCAGCCAGTCAGGCAGCGGCACAGGAGCTAGCAAACAGAGCTGTAAACAGGGGAGTTTGAGTGGGACTTCTGTTGGAAGAGAAGGTATTTGTGTGTGTTTGGTTTTGTATTGGTAGTATCTGTATGTGTAGGGGCTTTGTGCTGGGAGAAAAGCTGAGCCCTGATTAGGGGGCGGGGCTTCACTGACTACGGGTCCTATAAAGGGAGCAGCCAGTCAGGCAGGGGCACAGACAGCTGCAGCGGAACAGGAGCTAGCAAACTGAGCTGTAAACAGGGGAGTTTGAGAGGGAGTTCTGTTGGAGGAGAAGGTAGTTTTGTGTGTTTGGTTTTGTATTGGTAGTATCTGTATGAGTAGAGGCTTTGTGCTGGGAGAGAATCTGAGCCCTGATTAGGGGGCGGGGCTTCACTGACTAGGGTTCCTATAAAGGTAGCAGCCAGTCAGGCAGCGGCACAGACAGCTGCAGCGGCACAGGAGCGAGCAAACAGAGCTGTAAACAGGGGAGTTTGAGTGGGAGTTGTGTTGGAGGAGAAGGTATTTGTGTGTGTTAGGTTTTGTATTGGTAGTATCTGTATGTGTAGGGTCTTTGTGCTGGGAGAAAAGCTGAGCCCTGATTAGGGGGCGGGGCTTCACTGACTAGGGGTCCTAGAAAGGTAGCAGCCAGTCAGGCAGCGGCACAGGAGCTAGCAAACAGAGCTGTAAACAGGGGAGTATGAGTGGGAGTTCTGTTGGAGGAGAAGGTGTTTGTGTGTGTTTGGTTTTGTATTGGTAGTATCTGTATGTGTAGAGGCTTGGAGGGGCTTTGTGCTGGGAGAAAAGCTGAGCCCTGATTAGGGGGCGGGGCTTCACTGACTAGGGTTCCTATAAAGGTAGCAGCCAGTCAGGCAGCGGCACAGACAGCTGCAGCGGCACAGGAGCGAGCAAACAGAGCTGTAAACAGGGGAGTTTGAGTGGCAGATGTGTTGGAGGAGAAGGTATTTGTGTGTGTTTGGTTTTGTATTGGTAGTATTTGTATGTGTAGAGGCTTGGAGGGGCTTTGTGCTGGGAGAGAAGCTGAGCCCTGATTAGGGGGCGGTGCTTCCCTGACTAGGGGTCCTATAAAGGTAGCAGCCAGTCAGGCAGCGGCACAGGAGCTAGCAAACAGAGCTGTAAACAGGGGAGTTTGAGTGGGAGTTCTGTTGGAGGAGAAGGTATTTGTGTGTGTTTTTGTATTGGTATTATCTGTATGTGTAGAGGCTTGGAGGGGCTTTGTGCTGGGAGAGAAGCTGGGCCCTGATTAGGGGGCGGGGCTTCACTGACTAGGGGTCCTATAAAGGGAGCAGCCAGTCAGGCAGCGGCACAGGAGCTAGCAAACAGAGCTGTAAACAGGGGAGTTTGAGTGGGAGTTCTGTTGGAGGAGAAGGTATTTGTGTGTGTTTTTGTATTGGTAGTATCTGTATGTGTAGAGGCTTGGAGGGGCTAGGTGCTGGGAGAGAAGCTGAGCCCTGATTAGGGGGCGGGGCTTCACTGACTAGGGGTCCTATAGAGGTAGCAGCCAGTCACGCAGCGGCACAGACAGCTGCAGCGGCACAGGAGCTAGCAAACAGAGCTGTAAACAGGGGAGTTTGAGTGGGAGTTCTGTTGGAGGAGATGGTGTTTGTGTGTGTTTGGTTTTGTATTGGTAGTACATGTATGTGTAGAGGCTTGAAGGGGCTTTGTGCTGGGAGAGAAGCTGAGCCCTGATTAGGGGGCGGGGCTTCACTGACTAGGGGTCCTATAAAGGTAGCAGCCAGTCAGGCAGCGGCACAGACAGCTGAAGTGGCACAGAAGCTAGCAAACAGAGCTGTAAACAGGGGAGTTTGAGTGGGAGTTCTGTTGGAGGAGAAGGTATTTGTGTGTGTTTGGTTTTGTATTGTCAGTATCTTTATGTGCAGGGGCTTTGTGCTGGGAGAGAAGCTGAGCCCTGATTAGGGGGCGGTGCTTCCCTGACTAGGGGTCCTATAAAGGTAGCATCCAGTGAGGCAGCGGCACAGGAGCTAGCAAACAGCTGTAAACAGGGGAGTTTGTGCGGGAGTTCTGTTGGAGGAGAAGGTATTTGTGTGTGTTTGGTTTTGTATTTGGTAGTATCTGTATGTGTAGGGGTTTGGCGGGGCTTTGTGCTTGGAGAGAAGCTGAGCCCTGATTAGGGGGCGGGGCTTCACTGACGAGGGGTCCTATAAAGGTAGCAGCCAGTCAGGCAGCGGCACAGACAGCTGCAGTGGCACAGGCGCTAGCAAACAGAGCTGTAAACAGGGGAGTTGGAGTTCTGTTGGAGAAGGAATTTGTGTGTGTTTGGATTTGTATTGTCAGTATCTGTATGTGCAGGGGCTTTGTGCTGGGAGAGAAGCTGAGCCCTGATTAGGGGGCGGGGCTTCCCTGACTAGGGGTCCTATAAAGGTAGCAGCCAGTGAGGCAGCGGCACAGGAGCTAGCAAACAGCTGTAAACAGGGGAGTTTGTGTGGGAGTTCTGTTGGAGGAGAAGGTATTTGTGTGTGTTTGGTTTTGTATTGGTAGTATCTGTATGTGTAGAGGCTTGGAGGGGCTTTGTGCTGGGAGAGAAGCTGAGCCCTGATTAGGGGGCGGGGCTTCCCTGACTAGGGGTCCTATAAAGGTAGCAGCCAGTCAGGCAACGGCACAGGAGCTAGCAAACAGAGCTGTGAACAGGGGAGTTTGAGTGGGAGTTCTGTTGGAGGAGATGGTATTTGTGTGTGTTTGGTTTTGTATTTGTAGTATCTGTATGTGTAGAGGCTTGGAGGGGCTTTGTGCTGGGAGAGAAGCTGAGCCCTGATTAGGGGGCGGGGCTTCCCTGACTAGGGGTCCTATAAAGGTAGCAGCCAGTCAGGCAGCGGCACAGGAGCTAGCAAACAGAGCTGTGAACAGGGGAGTTTGAGTGGGAGTTCTGTTGGAGGAGATGGTATTTGTGTGTGTTTGGTTTTGTATTTGTAGTATCTGTATGTGTAGAGGCTTGGAGGGGCTTTGTGCTGGGAGAGAAGCTGAGCCCTGATTAGGGGGCGGGGCTTCCCTGACTAGGGGTCCTATAAAGGTAGCAGCCAGTCAGGCAGCGGCACAGGAGCTAGCAAACAGAGCTGTGAACAGGGGAGTTTGAGTGGGAGTTCTGTTGGAGGAGATGGTATTTGTGTGTGTTTGGTTTTGTATTGGTAGTATCTGTATGTGTAGAGGCTTGGAGGGGCTTTGTGCTGGGAGAGAAGCTGAGCCCTGATAGGGGGCGGGGCTGACTGACTAGGGGTCCTATAAAGGTAGCAGCCAGTCAGGCAGCGGCTAAGACAGCTGCAGCGGCACAGGAGCTAGCAAACAGAGCTGTGAACAGGGGAGTTTGAGTGCGAGTTCTGTTGGAGGAGAAGGTATTGGTGTGTGTTTGGTTTTGTATTGTCAGTATCTGTATGTGTAGGGGCTTTGTGCTGGGAGAGAAGCTGAGCCCTGATTAGGGGGCGGGGCTTCCCTGACTAGGGGTCCTATAAAGGTAGCAGCCAGTCAGGCAGCGGCACAGGAGCTAGCAAACAGAGCTGTGAACAGGGGAGTTTGAGTGGGAGTTCTGTTGGAGGAGAAGGTATTTGTGTGTGTTTTTGTATTGGTAGTATCTGTATGTGTAGAGGCTTGGAGGGGCTAGGTGCTGGGAGAGAAGCTGAGCCCTGATTAGGGGCGGGGCTTCACTGACTAGGGGTCCTATAAAGGTAGCAGCCAGTCACGCAGCGGCACAGACAGCTGCAGCGGCACAGGAGCTAGCAAACAGAGCTGTAAACAGGGGAGTTTGAGTGGGAGTTCTGTTCGAGGAGATGGTATTTGTGTGTGTTTGGTTTTGTATTGGTAGTATATGTATGTGTAGAGGCTTGAAGGGGCTTTGTGCTGGGAGAGAAGCTGAGCCCTGATTAGGGGGCGGGGCTTGACTGACTAGGGGTCCTATAAAGGGAGCAGCCAGTCAGGCAGCGGCTCAGACAGCTGCAGCGGCACAGGAGCTCGCAAACAGAGCTGTAAACAGGGGAGTTGGAGTGGGAGTTCTGTTGGAGGTGAAGGTATTTGTGTGTGTTTGGTTTTGCATTGTCAGTATATGTATGTGCAGGGGCTTTGTGCTGGGAGAGAAGCTGAGCCCTGATTAGGGGGCGGTGCTTCCCTGACGAGGGGTCCTATAAAGGTAGCATCCAGTGAGGCAGCGGCACAGACATCTGCAGCGGCACTGGAGCTAGCAAATAGAGCAGTAAACAGGGGAGTTTGAGTGGAAGTTCTGTTTGAGGAGAAGGTATTTCCGTGTGTGTTTGGTTTTGTATTGGTGGTATCTGTATGTGTATAGGCTTGGAGGGGCTTTGTGCTGGGAGAGAAGCTGAGCCCTGATTAGGGGGCGGGGCTTCCCTGTCTAGGGGTCCTATAAAGGTACCAGCCAGTCAGGCAGCGGCACAGACATCTGCAGCGGCACTGGAGCTAGCAAATAGACCAGTAAACAGGGGAGTTTGAGTGGGACTTCTGTTGGAGGAGAAGGTATTTGTGTGTGTTTGGTTTTGTATTGGTAGTATCTGTATGTGTAGAGGCTTGGAGGGGCTTTGTGCTGGGAGAGAAGCAGAGCCCTGATTAGGGGGCGGGGCTTCACTGACTAGGGGTCCTATAAAGGTAGCAGCCAGTCAGGCAGCGTCACAGACAGCTGCAGGGGCAGAGGAGCTAGCAAACAGAGCTGTAACCAGGGAAGTTTGAGTGGGAGTTCTGTTGGAGGAGAAGGTATTCGTGTGTGTTTGGTTTTGTGTTGGTGGTATCTGTATGTGTAGGGGCTTTGTGCTGGGAGAGAAGCTGAGCCCTGATTAGGGGGCGGGGCTTCACTGACGAGGGGTCCTATAAAGGGAGCAGCCAGTCAGGCAGCAACACAGACACCTGCAGCGGTACAGGAGCTAGCAAACAGAGCTGAAAACAGGGGAGTTTGAGTGGGACTTCTGTTGGAGGAGAAGGTATTTGTGTGTGTGTTTGGTATTGTATTGGTAGTATCTGTATGAGTAGAGGCTTGGAGGGGCTTTGTGCTGGGAGAAAAGCTGAGCCCTGATTAGGGGGCGGGGCTTCACTGACTAGGGGTCCTATAAAGGGAGCAGCCAGTCAGGCGGCGGCACGGACAGCTGCAGCGGCACAGGAGCTAGCAAACAGAGCTGTAAACAGGGGAGTTTGAGTGGGAGTTCTGTTGGAGGGGAAGGTATTTGTGTGTGTTTGGTTTTGTGTTGGTGGTATCTGTATGTGTAGCGGCTTTGTGCTGAGAGAGAAGCTGAGCCCTGATAAGGGGGCGGGGCTTCACTGACTAGGCGTCCTATAAAGGTAGCAGCCAGTCAGGCAGCGGCACAGCAGCTAGCAAACAGTGCTGTAAACACGGGAGTTTGAGTGGGAGTTCTGTTGGAGGAGAAGGTATATGTGTGTGTTTGGTTTCGTATTGGTAATATCTGTATGTGTAGAGGCTTGGAGGGGCTTTGTGCTGGGAGAAAAGCTGAGCCCTGATTAGGGGGCGGGGCTTCACTGACTAGGGGTCCTATAAAGGTAGCAGACAGTCAGGCAGCGGCACAGACAGCTGCAGCGGCACAGGAGCGAGCAAACAGAGCTGTAAACAGGGGAGTTTGAGTTGGAGTTCTGTTGGAGTAGAAGGTATTTGTGTGTGTTTGGTTTTGTATTGGTGGTATCTGTATGTGTAGGGGCTTTTTGCTGGGAGAGAAGCTGAGCCCTGATTAGGGGGCGGGGCTTCACTGACTAGGGGTCCTATAAAGGTAGCAGCCAGTCAGGCAGCGGCACAGACAGCTGCAGCGGTACAGGAGCTAGCAAACAGAGCTGTAAACAGGGGAGTTTGAGTGGGAGTTCTGTTGGAGGAGAAGGTATTTGTGTGTGTGTTTGGTATTGTATTGGCAGTATCTTTATGTGTAGGGGCTTTGTGCTGGGAGAAAAGCTGAGCCCTGATTAGGGGGCGGGGCTTCACTGACTAGGGGTCCTATAAAGGTAGCAGCCAGTCAGGCAGCAGCACAGGAGCTAGCAAACAGAGCTGTAAACAGGGGAGTTTGAGTGGGAGTTCTGTTGGAGGAGAAGGTATGTGTGTGTTTGGTTTTGTATTGGTAGTATCTGTATGAGTAGAGGCTTTGTGCTGGGAGAGAATCTGATCCCTGATTAGGGGGCGGGGCTTCCCTGACTTGGGGTCCTATAAAGGTACCAACCAGTCAGGCAGCGGCACAGACAGCTGCAGCGGCACTGGAGCTAGCAAATAGAGCTGTAAACAGGGGAGTTTGAGTGGGAGTTCTGTTGGAGGAAAAGCTATTTGTGTGTGTGTTTGGTTTTGTATTGGTAGTATCTGTATGTGTAGAGGCTTGGAGGGGCTTTGTGCTGGGAGCGAAGCTGAGCCCTTATTAGGGGGCGGGGCTTCACTGACTAGGGGTCCTATAAAGGTAGCAGCCAGTCAGGCAGCGGCACAGGAGCTAGCAAACAGAGCTGTAAACAGGGGAGTCTGAGTGGGAGTTCTGTTGGAGGAGAAGGCATTTGTGTGTGTGTTTGGTTTTGTATTGGTAGCATCTGTATGTGTAGGGGCTTTGTGCTGGGAGAGAAGCTGAGCCCTGATTAGGGGGCGGGGCTTCACTGACTAGGGGTCCTGTAAAGGGAGCAGCCAGTCAGGCGGCGGCACGGACAGCTGCAGCGGCACAGGAGCTAGCAAACAGAGCTGTAAACAGGGGAGTTTGAGTGGGAGTTCTGTTGGAGGAGAAGGTATTTGTGTGTGTTTGGTTTTGTGTTGGTGGTATCTGTATGTGTAGGGGCTTTGTGCTGAGAGAGAAGCTGAGCCCTGATTAGGGGGCGGGGCTTCACTGACTAGGGGTCCTATAAAGGCAGCAGCCAGTCAGGCAGCGGCACAGACAGCTGCAGTGGCACAGGAGCTAGCAAAGAGAGCTGTAAACAGGGGAGTTTGAGTGGGAGTTCTGTTGGAGGAGAAGGTATTTGTGTGTGTGTTTGGTTTTGTATTGTTGGTATCTGTATGTGTAGAGGCTTGGAGGGGCTTTGTGCTGGGAGAGAAGCTGAGCCCTGATTAGGGGGCGGGGCTTCACTGACGAGGGGTCCTATAAAGGGAGCAGCCAGTCAGGCAGCAACACAGACAGCTGCAGCGGTACAGGAGCTAGCAAACAGAGCTGTAAACAGGGGAGTTTGAGTGGGACTTCTGTTGGAGGAGAAGGTATTTGTGTGTGTGTTTGGTATTGTATTGTTGGTATCTGTATGTGTAGAGGCTTGGAGGGGCTTTGTGCTGGGAGCGAAGCTGAGCCCTGATTAGGGGGCGGGGCTTCACTGACTAGGGGTCCTATAAAGGTAGCAGCCAGTCAGGCAGCGGCACAGGAGCTAGCAAACAGAGCTGTAAACAGGGGAGTTTGAGTGGGAGTTCTGTTTCAGGAGAAGGTATTTCTGTGTGTGTTTGGTTTTGTATTGGTGGTATCTGTATGTGTATAGGCTTGGAGGGGCTTTGTGCTGGGAGAGAAGCTGAGCCCTGATTAGGGGGCGGGACTTCACTGACGAGGGGTCCTATAAAGGGAGCAGCCAGTCAGGCAGCAACACAGACAGCTGCAGGGGCACAGGAGCTAGCAAACAGAGCTGTAAACTGGGAAGTTTGAGTGGGAGTTCTGTTGGAGGAGAAGGTATTTGTGTGTGTTTGGTTTTGTGTTGGTGGTATCTGTATGTGTAGGGGCTTTGTGCTGGGAGAGAAGCTGAGCCCTGATTAGGGGGCGGGGCTTCACTGACGAGGGGTCCTATAAAGGGAGCAGCCAGTGAGGCAGCAACACAGACAGCTGCAGCGGCACAGGAGCTAGCAAACAGAGCTGTAAACAGGGGAGTTTGAGTGGGAGTTCTGTTGGAGGAGAAGGTATTTGTGTGTGTTTGGTTTTGTGTTGGTGGTATCTGTATGTGTAGGGGCTTTGTGCTGAGAGAGAAGCTGAGCCCTGATTAGGGGGCGGGGCTTCACTGACTAGGGGTCCTATAAAGGCAGCAGCCAGTCAGGCAGCGGCACAGACAGCTGCAGTGGCACAGGAGCTAGCAAAGAGAGCTGTAAACAGGGGAGTTTGAGTGGGACTTCTGTTGGAGGAGAAGGTATTTGTGTGTGTGTTTGGTATTGTATTGGTAGTATATGTATGAGTAGAGGCTTGGAGGGGCTTTGTGCTGGGAGCGAAGCTGAGCCCTGATTAGGGGGCGGGGCTTCACTGACTAGGGGTCCTATAAAGGTAGCAGCCAGTCAGGCAGCGGCACAGGAGCTAGCAAACAGAGCTGTAAACAGGGGAGTTTGAGTGGGAGTTCTGTTTGAGGAGAAGGTATTTGTGTGTGTGTTTGGTTTTGTATTGGTGGTATCTGTATTTGTAGAGGCTTGGAGGGGCTTTGTGCTGGGAGAGAAGCTGAGCCCTGATTAGGGGGCGGGGCTTCGCTGACTAGGGGTCCTATGATTGTAGCAGCCAGTCAGGCAGCGTCACAGACAGCTCCAGGGGCACAGGAGCTAGCAAACAGAGCTGTAAACAGGGGAGTTTGAGTGGGAGTTCTGTTGGAGGAGAAGGTATTTGTGTGTGTTTGGTTTTGTATTGGTAGCATCTGTATGTGTAGGGGCTTTGTGCTGGGAGAGAAGCTGAGCCCTGATTAGGGGGCGGGGCTTCACTGACTAGGGGTCCTATAAAGGGAGCAGCCAGTCAGGCAGCTGCACAGACAGCTGCAGCGGTACAGGAGCTAGCAAACAGAGCTGTAAACAGGGGAGTTTGAGTGGGAGTTCTGTTCGAGGAGAAGGTATTTGTGTGTGTTTGGTTTTGTGTTGGTGGTATCTGTATGTGTAGGGGCTTTGTGCTGGGAGAGAAGCTGAGCCCTGATTAGGGGGCGGGGCTTCACTGACTAGGGGTTCTATAAAGGCAGCAGCCAGTCAGGCAGCGGCACAGACAGCTGCAGTGGCACAGGAGCTCGCAAAGAGAGCTGTAAACAGGGGAGTTTGAGTGGGAGTTCTGTTGGAGGAGAAGGTATTTGTGTGTGTGTTTGGTTTTGTATTGGTGGGATCTGTATGTGTAGAGGCTTGGAGGGGCTTTGTGCTGGGAGAGAAGCTGAGCCCTGATTAGGGGGCGGGGCTTCACTGACGAGGGGTCCTATAAAGGGAGCAGCCAGTCAGGCAGCGACACAGACAGCTGCAGCGGTACAGGAGCTCGCAAAGAGAGCTGTAAACAGGGGAGTTTGAGTGGGAATTCTGTTGGAGGAGAAGCTATTTGTGTGTGTGTTTGGTTTTGTATTGGTAGTATCTGTATGTGTAGAGACTTGGAGGGGCTTTGTGCTGGGAGCGAAGCTGAGCCCTGATTAGGGGGCGGGGCTTCACTGACTAGGGGTCCTATAAAGGTAGCAGCCAGTCAGGCAGCGGTACAGGAGCTAGCAAACAGAGCTGTAAACAGGGGAGTCTGAGTGGGAGTTCTGTTGGAGGAGAAGGCATTTGTGTGTGTGTTTGGTTTTGTATTGGTAGCATCTGTATGTGTAGGGGCTTTGTGCTGGGAGAGAAGCTGAGCCCTGATTAGGGGGCGGGGCTTCACTGACTAGGGGTCCTATAAAGGGAGCAGCCAGTCAGGCGGCGGCACGGACAGCTGCAGCGGCACAGGAGCTAGCAAACAGAGCTGTGAACAGGGGAGTTTGATTGGGAGTTCTGTTGGAGGAGAAGGTATTTGTGTGTGTTTGGTTTTGTATTGGTGGTATCTGTATGTGTAGGGGCTTTGTGCTCCGAGAGAAGCTGAGCCCTGATTAGGGGGCGGGGCTTCACTGACTAGGGGTCCTATAAAGGGAGCAGCCAGTCAGGCAGCTGCACAGACAGCTGCAGCGGTACAGGAGCTAGCAAACAGAGCTGTAAACAGGGGAGTTTGAGTGGGAGTTGTGTTGGAGAAGAAGGTATTTGTGTGTGTTTGGTTTTGTGTTGGTGGTATCTGTATGTGTAGGGGCTTAGTGCTGGGAGAGAAGCTGAGCCCTGATTAGGGGGCGGGGCTTCACTGACGAGGGGTCCTATAAAGGGAGCAGCCAGTCAGGCAGCGACACAGACAGCTGCAGCGGTACAGGAGCTTGCAAACAGAGCTGTAAATAGGGGACTTTGAGTGGGAGTTCTGTTGGAGGAGAAGCTATTTGTGTGTGTTTGGTTTTGTATGGGTAGTATCTGTATGTGTAGAGGCTTGGAGGGGCTTTGTGCTGGGAGCGAAGCTGAGCCCTGATTAGGGGGCGGGGCTTCACTGACTAGGGGTCCTATAAAGGTAGCAGCCAGTCAGGCAGCGGCACAGGAGCTAGCAAACAGAGCTGTAAACAGGGGAGTCTGAGTGGGAGTTCTGTTGGAGGAGAAGGCATTTGTGTGTGTTTGGTTTTGTATTGGTAGCATCTGTATGTGTAGGGGCTTTGTGCTGGGAGAGAAGCTGAGCCCTGATTAGGGGGCGGGGCTTCACTGACTAGGGGTCCTATAAAGGGAGCAGCCAGTCAGGCGGCGGCACGGACAGCTGCAGCGGCACAGGAGCTAGCAAACAGAGCTGTGAACAGGGGAGTTTGATTGGGAGTTCTGTTGGAGGAGAAGGTATTTGTGTGTGTTTGGTTTTGTATTGGTGGTATCTGTATGTGTAGGGGCTTTGTGCTCCGAGAGAAGCTGAGCCCTGATTAGGGGGCGGGGCTTCACTGACTAGGGGTCCTATAAAGGGAGCAGCCAGTCAGGCAGCTGCACAGACAGCTGCAGCGGTACAGGAGCTAGCAAACAGAGCTGTAAACGGGAGTTTGAGTGGGAGTTCTGTTGGAAGAGAAGGTATTTGTGTGTGTTTGGTTTTGTATTGGTAGTATCTGTATGTGTAGAGGCTTGGAGGGGCTTTGTGCTGGGAGAGAAGCTGAGCCCTGATTAGGGGGCGGGGCTTCACTGACGAGGGGTCCTATAAAGGGAGCAGACAGTCAGGCAGCGACACAGACAGCTGCAGCGGTACAGGAGCTAGCAAACAGAGCTGTAAACGGGAGTTTGAGTGGGAGTTCTGTTGGAAGAGAAGGTATTTGTGTGTGTTTGGTTTTGTATTGGTAGTATCTGTATGTGTAGGGTCTTTGTGCTGGGAGAAAAGCTGAGCCCTGATTAGGGGGCGGGGCTTCACTGACTAGGGGTCCTAGAAAGATAGCAGCCAGTCAGGCAGCGGCACAGGAGCTAGCAAACAGAGCTCTAAACAGGGGAGTATGAGTGGGAGTTCTGTTGGAGGAGAAGGTGTTTGTGTGTGTTTGGTTTTGTATTGGTAGTATCTGTATGTGTAGGGGCCTTGTGCTGGGAGAGAAGCTGAGCCCTGATTAGGGGGCGGGGCTTCACTGACGAGGAGTCCTATAAAGGGAGCAGCCAGTCAGGCAGCAACACAGACAGCTGCAGCGGAACAGGAGCTGGCAAACAGAGCTGTAAACAGGGGAGTTTGAGTGGGACTTCTGTTGGAGGAGAAGGTATTTGTGTGTGTGTTTGGTATTGTATTGGTAGTATCTGTATGAGTAGAGGCTTGGAGGGGCTTTGTGCTGGGAGCGAAGCTGAGCCCTGATTAGGGGGCGGGGCTTCACTGACTAGGGGTCCTATAAAGGTAGCAGCCAGTCAGGCAGCGGCACAGGAGCTAGCAAACAGAGCTGTAAACAGGGGAGTATGAGTGGGAGTTCTGTTGGAGGAGAAGGTGTTTGTGTGTGTTTGGTTTTGTATTGGTAGTATCCGTATGTGTAGAGGTTTTGTGCTGGGAGAGAAGCTGAGCCCTGATAAGGGGGCGGGGCTTCACTGACTAGGCGTCCTATAAAGGTAGCAGCCAGTCAGGCAGCGGCACAGCAGCTAGCAAACAGAGCTGTAAACAGGGGAGTTTGAGTGGGAGTTCTGTTGGAGGAGAAGGTATTTTTGTGTGTTTGGTTTTGTATTGGTAGTATCTGTATGTGTAGGGGCTTTGTGCTGGGAGAAAAGCTGAGCCCTGATTAGGGGGCGGGGCTTCACTGACTTGGGGTCCTATAAAGGGAGCAGCCAGTCAGGCAGGGGAACAGACAGCTGCAGCGGCACAGGAGCTAGCAAACAGAGCTGTAAACAGGTGAGTTTGAGAGGGAGTTCTGTTGGAGGAGAAGGTATTTGTGTGTTTGGTTTTGTATTGGTAGTATCTGTATGAGTAGAGGCTTTGTGCTGGGAGAGAATCTGAGCCCTGATTAGGGGGCGGGGCTTCCCTGACTAGGTGTCCTATAAAGGTACCAACCAGTCAGGCAGCGGCACAGACAGCTGCAGCGGCACTGGAGCTAGCAAATAGAGCTGTAAACAGGGGAGTTTGAGTGGGAGTTCTGTTGGAGGAGAAGGTATTTGTGTGTGTGTTTGGTTTTGTATTGGTGGTATCTGTATTTGTAGAGGCTTGGAGGGGCTTTGTGCTGGGAGAGAAGCTGAGCCCTGATTAGGGGGCGGGGCTTCGCTGACTAGGGGTCCTATGATTGTAGCAGCCAGTCAGGCAGCGTCACAGACAGCTCCAGGGGCACAGGAGCTAGCAAACAGAGCTGTAAACAGGGGAGTTTGAGTGGGAGTTCTGTTGGAGGAGAAGGTATTTGTGTGTGTTTGGTTTTGTATTGGTATCATCTGTATGTGTAGGGGCTTCGTGCTGGGAGAGAAGCTGAGCCCTGATTAGGGGGCGGGGCTTCACTGACTAGGGGTCCTATAAAGGGAGCAGCCAGTCAGGCAGCTGCACAGACAGCTGCAGCGGTACAGGAGCTAGCAAACAGAGCTGTAAACAGGGGAGTTTGAGTGGGAGTTCTGTTCGAGGAGAAGGTATTTGTGTGTGTTTGGTTTTGTGTTGGTGGTATCTGTATGTGTAGGGGCTTTGTGCTGGGAGAGAAGCTGAGCCCTGATTAGGGGGCGGGGCTTCACTGACTAGGGGTTCTATAAAGGCAGCAGCCAGTCAGGCAGCGGCACAGACAGCTGCAGTGGCACAGGAGCTCGCAAAGAGAGCTGTAAACAGGGGAGTTTGAGTGGGAGTTCTGTTGGAGGAGAAGGTATTTGTGTGTGTGTTTGGTTTTGTATTGGTGGGATCTGTATGTGTAGAGGCTTGGAGGGGCTTTGTGCTGGGAGAGAAGCTGAGCCCTGATTAGGGGGCGGGGCTTCACTGACGAGGGGTCCTATAAAGGGAGCAGCCAGTCAGGCAGCAACACAGACAGCTGCAGCGGAACAGGAGCTAGCAAACAGAGCTGTAAACAGGGGAGTTTGATTGGGAGTTCTGTTGGAGGAGAAGCTATTTGTGTGTGTGTTTGGTTTTGTATTGGTAGTATCTGTATGTGTAGAGGCTTGGAGGGGCATTGTGCTGGGAGCGAAGCTGAGCCCTGATTAGGGGGCGGGGCTTCACTGACTAGGGGTCCTATAAAGGTAGCAGCCAGTCAGGCAGCGGCACAGGAGCTCGCAAACAGAGCTGTAAACAGGGGAGTTTGATTGGGAGTTCTGTTGGAGGAGAAGGTATTTGTGTGTGTTTGGTTTTGTATTGTTGGTATCTGTATGTGTAGAGGCTTGGAGGGGCTTTGTGCTGGGAGAGAAGCTGAGCCCTGATTAGGGGGCGGGGCTTCACTGACGAGGGGTCCTATAAAGGGAGCAGACAGTCAGGCAGCGACACAGACAGCTGCAGCGGTACAGGAGCTAGCAAACAGAGCTGTAAACGGGAGTTTGAGTGGGAGTTCTGTTGGAAGAGAAGGTATTTGTGTGTGTTTGGTTTTGTATTGGTAGTATCTGTATGTGTAGGGTCTTTGTGCTGGGAGAAAAGCTGAGCCCTGATTAGGGGGCGGGGCTTCACTGACTAGGGGTCCTAGAAAGATAGCAGCCAGTCAGGCAGCGGCACAGGAGCTAGCAAACAGAGCTCTAAACAGGGGAGTATGAGTGGGAGTTCTGTTGGAGGAGAAGGTGTTTGTGTGTGTTTGGTTTTGTATTGGTAGTATCTGTATGTGTAGGGGCCTTGTGCTGGGAGAGAAGCTGAGCCCTGATTAGGGGGCGGGGCTTCACTGACGAGGGGTCCTATAAAGGGAGCAGCCAGTCAGGCAGCAACACAGACAGCTGCAGCGGAACAGGAGCTGGCAAACAGAGCTGTAAACAGGGGAGTTTGAGTGGGACTTCTGTTGGAGGAGAAGGTATTTGTGTGTGCGTTTGGTTTTGTATTGGTAGTATCCGTATGTGTAGAGGTTTTGTGCTGGGAGAGAAGCTGAGCCCTGATAAGGGGGCGGGGCTTCACTGACTAGGCGTCCTATAAAGGTAGCAGCCAGTCACGCAGCGGCACAGCAGCTAGCAAACAGAGCTGTAAACAGGGGAGTTTGAGTGGGAGTTCTGTTGGAGGAGAAGGTATTTGTGTGTGTTTGGTTTTGTATTGGTAGTATCTGTATGTGTAGGGGCTTTGTGCTGGGAGAAAAGCTGAGCCCTGATTAGGGGGCGGGGCTTCACTGACTAGGGGTCCTATAAAGGGAGCAGCCAGTCAGGCAGGGGAACAGACAGCTGCAGCGGCACAGGAGCTAGCAAACAGAGCTGTAAACAGGTGAGTTTGAGAGGGAGTTCTGTTCGAGGAGAAGGTATTTGTGTGTGTTTGGTTTTGTGTTGGTGGTATCTGTATGTGTAGGGGCTTTGTGCTGGGAGAGAAGCTGAGCCCTGATTAGGGGGCGGGGCTTCACTGACTAGGGGTTCTATAAAGGCAGCAGCCAGTCAGGCAGCGGCACAGACAGCTGCAGTGGCACAGGAGCTCGCAAAGAGAGCTGTAAACAGGGGAGTTTGAGTGGGAGTTCTGTTGGAGGAGAAGGTATTTGTGTGTGTGTTTGGTTTTGTATTGGTGGGATCTGTATGTGTAGAGGCTTGGAGGGGCTTTGTGCTGGGAGCGAAGCTGAGCCCTGATTAGGGGGCGGGGCTTCACTGACTAGGGGTCCTATAAAGGTAGCAGCCAGTCAGGCAGCGGTACAGGAGCTAGCAAACAGAGCTGTAAACAGGGGAGTCTGAGTGGGAGTTCTGTTGGAGGAGAAGGCATTTGTGTGTGTGTTTGGTTTTGTATTGGTAGCATCTGTATGTGTAGGGGCTTTGTGCTGGGAGAGAAGCTGAGCCCTGATTAGGGGGCGGGGCTTCACTGACTAGGGGTCCTATAAAGGGAGCAGCCAGTCAGGCGGCGGCACGGACAGCTGCAGCGGCACAGGAGCTAGCAAACAGAGCTGTGAACAGGGGAGTTTGATTGGGAGTTCTGTTGGAGGAGAAGGTATTTGTGTGTGTTTGGTTTTGTATTGGTGGTATCTGTATGTGTAGGGGCTTTGTGCTCCGAGAGAAGCTGAGCCCTGATTAGGGGGCGGGGCTTCACTGACTAGGGGTCCTATAAAGGGAGCAGCCAGTCAGGCAGCTGCACAGACAGCTGCAGCGGTACAGGAGCTAGCAAACAGAGCTGTAAACAGGGGAGTTTGAGTGGGAGTTGTGTTGGAGAAGAAGGTATTTGTGTGTGTTTGGTTTTGTGTTGGTGGTATCTGTATGTGTAGGGGCTTTGTGCTGGGAGAGAAGCTGAGCCCTGATTAGGGGGCGGGGCTTCACTGACGAGGGGTCCTATAAAGGGAGCAGCCAGTCAGGCAGCGACACAGACAGCTGCAGCGGTACAGGAGCTTGCAAACAGAGCTGTAAATAGGGGACTTTGAGTGGGAGTTCTGTTGGAGGAGAAGCTATTTGTGTGTGTTTGGTTTTGTATGGGTAGTATCTGTATGTGTAGAGGCTTGGAGGGGCTTTGTGCTGGGAGCGAAGCTGAGCCCTGATTAGGGGGCGGGGCTTCACTGACTAGGGGTCCTATAAAGGTAGCAGCCAGTCAGGCAGCGGCACAGGAGCTAGCAAACAGAGCTGTAAAGAGGGGAGTCTGAGTGGGAATTCTGTTGGAGGAGAAGGCATTTGTGTGTGTGTTTGGTTTTGTATTGGTAGCATCTGTATGTGTAGGGGCTTTGTGCTGGGAGAGAAGCTGAGCCCTGATTAGGGGGCGGGGCTTCACTGACTAGGGGTCCTATAAAGGGAGCAGCCAGTCAGGCGGCGGCACGGACAGCTGCAGCGGTACAGGAGCTAGCAAACAGAGCTGTAAACAGGGGAGTTTGATGGGGAGTTCTGTTGGAGGAGAAGCTATTTGTGTGTGTTTTTGGTTTTGTATTGGTAGTATCTGTATGTGTAGAGGCTTGGAGGGGCTTTGTGCTGGGAGCGAAGCTGAGCCCTGATTAGGGGGCGGGGCTTCACTGACTAGGGGTCCTATAAAGGTAGCAGCCAGTCAGGCAGCGGCACAGGAGCTAGCAAACAGAGCTGTAAACAGGGGAGTATGAGTGGGAGTTCTGTTGGAGGAGAAGGTGTTTGTGTGTGTTTGGTTTTGTATTGGTAGTATCTGTATGTGTAGAGGTTTTGTGCTGGGAGAGAAGCTGAGCCCTGATAAGGGGGCGGGGCTTCACTGACTAGGCGTCCTATAAAGGTAGCAGCCAGTCAGGCAGCGGCACAGCAGCTAGCAAACAGTGCTGTAAACACGGGAGTTTGAGTGGGAGTTCTGTTGGAGGAGAAGGTATATGTGTGTGTTTGGTTTCGTATTGGTAGTATCTGTATGTGTAGAGGCTTGGAGGGGCTTTGTGCTGGGAGAAAAGCTGAGCCCTGATTAGGGGGCGGGGCTTCACTGACTAGGGGTCCTATAAAGGTAGCAGCCAGTCAGGCAGCGGCACAGACACTGCAGTGGCACAGGAGCGAGCAAACAGAGCTGTAAACAGGGGAGTTTGAGTGGGAGTTCTGTTGGAGGAGAAGGTATTTGTGTGTGTTTGGTTTTGTATTGGTAGTATTTGTATGTGTAGAGGCTTGGAGGGGCTTTGTGCTGGGAGAGAAGCTGAGCCCTTATTAGGGGGCGGGACTTCCCTGACTAGGGGTCCTATAAAGCTAGCAGCCAGTCAGGCAGCAGCACAGGAGCTAGCAAACAGTGCTGTAAACACGGGAGTTTGAGTGGGAGTTCTGTTGGAGGAGAAGGTATTTGTGTGTGTTTGGTTTTGTATTGGTGGTATCTGTATGTGTAGGGGCTTTTTGCTGGGAGAGAAGCTGAGCCCTGATTAGCGTGCAGGGCTTCACTGACCAGGGGTCCTATAAAGGTAGCAGCCAGTCAGGCAGCGGCACAGACAGCTGCAGCGGCACTGGAGCTAGCAAACAGAGCTGTAAACAGGGGAGTTTGAGAGGGAGTTCTGTTGGAGGAGAAGGTATTTGTGTGTGTGTTTGGTATTGTATTGGCAGTATCTGTAAGTGTAGGGGCTTTGTGCTGGGAGAAAAGCTGAGCCCTGATTAGGGGGCGGGGCTTCACTGACTAGCGGTTCTATAAAGGCAGCAGCCAGTCAGGCAGCGGCACAGACAGCTGCAGCGGAACAGGAGCTGGCAAACAGAGCTGTAAACAGGGGAGTTTGAGTGGGACTTCTGTTGGAGGAGAAGGTATTTGTGTGTGTGTTTGGTATTGTATTGGTAGTATCTGTATGAGTAGAGGCTTGGAGGGGCTTTGTGCTGGGAGCGAAGCTGACCCCTGATTAGGGGGCGGGGCTTCACTGACTAGGGGTCCTATAAAGGTAGCAGCCAGTCAGGCAGCGGCACAGGAGCTAGCAAACAGAGCTGTAAACAGGGGAGTATGAGTGGGAGTTCTGTTGGAGGAGAAGGTGTTTGTGTGTGTTTGGTTTTGTATTGGTAGTATCCGTATGTGTAGAGGTTTTGTGCTGGGAGAGAAGCTGAGCCCTGATAAGGGGGCGGGGCTTCACTGACTAGGCGTCCTATAAAGGTAGCAGCCAGTCAGGCAGCGGCACAGCAGCTAGCAAACAGAGCTGTAAACAGGGGAGTTTGAGTGGGAGTTCTGTTGGAGGAGAAGGTATTTGTGTGTGTTTGGTTTTGTATTGGTAGTATCTGTATGTGTAGGGGCTTTGTGCTGGGAGAAAAGCTGAGCCCTGATTAGGGGGCGGGGCTTCACTGACTAGGGGTCCTAGAAAGATAGCAGCCAGTCAGGCAGCGGCACAGGAGCTAGCAAACAGAGCTCTAAACAGGGGAGTATGAGTGGGAGTTCTGTTGGAGGAGAAGGTGTTTGTGTGTGTTTGGTTTTGTATTGGTAGTATCTGTATGTGTAGGGGCCTTGTGCTGGGAGAGAAGCTGAGCCCTGATTAGGGGGCGGGGCTTCACTGACGAGGGGTCCTATAAAGGGAGCAGCCAGTCAGGCAGCAACACAGACAGCTGCAGCGGAACAGGAGCTGGCAAACAGAGCTGTAAACAGGGGAGTTGGAGTGGGACTTCTGTTGGAGGAGAAGGTATTTGTGTGTGTGTTTGGTATTGTATTGGTAGTATCTGTATGAGTAGAGGCTTGGAGGGGCTTTGTGCTGGGAGCGAAGCTGACCCCTGATTAGGGGGCGGGGCTTCACTGACTAGGGGTCCTATAAAGGTAGCAGCCAGTCAGTCAGCGGCACAGGAGCTAGCAAACAGAGCTGTAAACAGGGGAGTTGGAGTGGGACTTCTGTTGGAGGAGAAGGTATTTGTGTGTGTGTTTGGTTTTGTATTGGTAGTATCCGTATGTGTAGAGGTTTTGTGCTGGGAGAGAAGCTGAGCCCTGATAAGGGGGCGGGGCTTCACTGACTAGGCGTCCTATAAAGGTAGCAGCCAGTCAGGCAGCGGCACAGCAGCTAGCAAACAGAGCTGTAAACAGGGGAGTTTGAGTGGGAGTTCTGTTGGAGGAGAAGGTGTTTGTGTGTGTTTGGTTTTGTATTGGTAGTATCTGTATGAGTAGAGGCTTGGAGGGGCTTTGTGCTGGGAGCGAAGCTGAGCCCTGATTAGGGGGCGGGGCTTCACTGACTAGGGGTCCTATAAAGGTAGCAGCCAGTCAGGCAGCGGCACAGGAGCTAGCAAACAGAGCTGTAAACAGGGGAGTATGAGTGGGAGTTCTGTTGGAGGAGAAGGTGTTTGTGTGTGTTTGGTTTTGTATTGGTAGTATCCGTATGTGTAGAGGTTTTGTGCTGGGAGAGAAGCTGAGCCCTGATAAGGGGGCGGGGCTTCACTGACTAGGCGTCCTATAAAGGTAGCAGCCAGTCAGGCAGCGGCACAGCAGCTAGCAAACAGAGCTGTAAACAGGGGAGTTTGAGTGGGAGTTCTGTTGGAGGAGAAGGTATTTGTGTGTGTTTGGTTTTGTATTGGTAGTATCTGTATGTGTAGGGGCTTTGTGCTGGGAGAAAAGCTGAGCCCTGATTAGGGGGCGGGGCTTCACTGACTAGGGGTCCTAGAAAGATAGCAGCCAGTCAGGCAGCGGCACAGGAGCTAGCAAACAGAGCTCTAAACAGGGGAGTATGAGTGGGAGTTCTGTTGGAGGAGAAGGTGTTTGTGTGTGTTTGGTTTTGTATTGGTAGTATCTGTATGTGTAGGGGCCTTGTGCTGGGAGAGAAGCTGAGCCCTGATTAGGGGGCGGGGCTTCACTGACGAGGGGTCCTATAAAGGGAGCAGCCAGTCAGGCAGCAACACAGACAGCTGCAGCGGAACAGGAGCTGGCAAACAGAGCTGTAAACAGGGGAGTTTGAGTGGGACTTCTGTTGGAGGAGAAGGTATTTGTGTGTGTGTTTGGTTTTGTATTGGTAGTATCCGTATGTGTAGAGGTTTTGTGCTGGGAGAGAAGCTGAGCCCTGATAAGGGGGCGGGGCTTCACTGACTAGGCGTCCTATAAAGGTAGCAGCCAGTCAGGCAGCGGCACAGCAGCTAGCAAACAGAGCTGTAAACAGGGGAGTTTGAGTGGGAGTTCTGTTGGAGGAGAAGGTATTTGTGTGTGTTTGGTTTTGTATTGGTAGTATCTGTATGTGTAGGGGCTTTGTGCTGGGAGAAAAGCTGAGCCCTGATTAGGGGGCGGGGCTTCACTGACTAGGGGTCCTATAAAGGGAGCAGCCAGTCAGGCAGGGGAACAGACAGCTGCAGCGGCACAGGAGCTAGCAAACAGAGCTGTAAACAGGTGAGTTTGAGAGGGAGTTCTGTTCGAGGAGAAGGTATTTGTGTGTGTTTGGTTTTGTGTTGGTGGTATCTGTATGTGTAGGGGCTTTGTGCTGGGAGAGAAGCTGAGCCCTGATTAGGGGGCGGGGCTTCACTGACTAGGGGTTCTATAAAGGCAGCAGCCAGTCAGGCAGCGGCACAGACAGCTGCAGTGGCACAGGAGCTCGCAAATAGAGCTGTAAACAGGGGAGTTTGAGTGGGAGTTCTGTTGGAGAAGAAGGTATTTGTGTGTGTGTTTGGTTTTGTATTGGTGGGATCTGTATGTGTAGGGGCTTTGTGCTCCGAGAGAAGCTGAGCCCTGATTAGGGGGCGGGGCTTCACTGATTAGGGGTCCTATAAAGGGAGCAGCCAGTCAGGCAGCTGCACAGACAGCTGCAGCGGTACAGGAGCTAGCAAACAGAGCTGTAAACAGGGGAGTTTGAGTGGGAGTTGTGTTGGAGAAGAAGGTATTTGTGTGTGTTTGGTTTTGTGTTGGTGGTATCTGTATGTGTAGGGGCTTTGTGCTGGGAGAGAAGCTGAGCCCTGATTAGGGGGCGGGGCTTCACTGACGAGGGGTCCTATAAAGGGAGCAGCCAGTCAGGCAGCGACACAGACAGCTGCAGCGGTACAGGAGCTTGCAAACAGAGCTGTAAATAGGGGACTTTGAGTGGGAGTTCTGTTGGAGGAGAAGCTATTTGTGTGTGTTTGGTTTTGTATGGGTAGTATCTGTATGTGTAGAGGCTTGGAGGGGCTTTGTGCTGGGAGCGAAGCTGAGCCCTGATTAGGGGGCGGGGCTTCACTGACTAGGGGTCCTATAAAGGTAGCAGCCAGTCAGGCAGCGGCACAGGAGCTAGCAAACAGAGCTGTAAACAGGGGAGTCTGAGTGGGAATTCTGTTGGAGGAGAAGGCATTTGTGTGTGTGTTTGGTTTTGTATTGGTAGCATCTGTATGTGTAGGGGCTTTGTGCTGGGAGAGAAGCTGAGCCCTGATTAGGGGGCGGGGCTTCACTGACTAGGGGTCCTATAAAGGGAGCAGCCAGTCAGGCGGCGGCACGGACAGCTGCAGCGGTACAGGAGCTAGCAAACAGAGCTGTAAACAGGGGAGTTTGATTGGGAGTTCTGTTGGAGGAGAAGCTATTTGTGTGTGTTTTTGGTTTTGTATTGGTAGTATCTGTATGTGTAGAGGCTTGGAGGGGCTTTGTGCTGGGAGCGAAGCTGAGCCCTGATTAGGGGGCGGGGCTTCACTGACTAGGGGTCCTATAAAGGTAGCAGCCAGTCAGGCAGCGGCACAGGAGCTAGCAAACAGAGCTGTAAACAGGGGAGTATGAGTGGGAGTTCTGTTGGAGGAGAAGGTGTTTGTGTGTGTTTGGTTTTGTATTGGTAGTATCTGTATGTGTAGAGGTTTTGTGCTGGGAGAGAAGCTGAGCCCTGATAAGGGGGCGGGGCTTCACTGACTAGGCGTCCTATAAAGGTAGCAGCCAGTCAGGCAGTGGCACAGCAGCTAGCAAACAGTGCTGTAAACACGGGAGTTTGAGTGGGAGTTCTGTTGGAGGAGAAGGTATATGTGTGTGTTTGGTTTCGTATTGGTAGTATCTGTATGTGTAGAGGCTTGGAGGGGCTTTGTGCTGGGAGAAAAGCTGAGCCCTGATTAGGGGGCGGGGCTTCACTGACTAGGGGTCCTATAAAGGGAGCAGCCAGTCAGGCAGTTGCACAGAGAGCTGCAGCGGTACAGGAGCTAGCAAACAGAGTTGTAAACAGGGGAGTTTGAGTGGGAGTTCTGTTGGAGGAGAAGGTATTTGTGTGTGTTTGGTTTTGTGTTGGTGGTATCTGTATGTGTAGGGGCTTTGTGCTGAGAGAGAAGGTGAGCCCTGATTAGGGTGCGGGCTTCACTGACTAGGGGTCCTATAAAGGCAGCAGCCAGTCAGGCAGCGGCACAGACAGCTGCAGTGGCACAGGAGCTAGCAAAGAGAGCTGTAAACAGGGGAGTTTGAGTGGGAGTTCTGTTGGAGGAGGAGGTATTTGTGTGTGTGTTTGGTTTTGTATTGTTGGTATCTGTATGTGTGGAGGCTTGGAGGGGCTTTGCGCTGGGAGAGAATCTGAGCCCTGATTAGGGGGCGGGGCTTCACTGACGAGGGGTCCTATAAAGGGAGCAGACAGTCAGGCAGCGACACAGGAGCTAGCAAACAGAGCTGTAAATAGGGGATTTTGAGTGGGAGTTCTGTTGGAGGAGAAGCTATTTGTGTGTGTGTTTGGTTTTGTATTGGTAGTATCTGTATGTGTAGGGGCTTTGTGCTGGGAGAAAAGCTGAGCCCTGATTAGGGGGCGGGGCTTCGCTGACTAGGGGTCCTATGATTGTAGCAGCCAGTCAGGCAGCGTCACAGACAGCTCCAGGGGCACAGGAGCTAGCAAACAGACCTGTAAACAGGGGAGTTTGAGTGGGACTTCTGTTGGAGGAGAAGGTATTTGTGTGTGTTTGGTTTTGTATTGGTAGTATCTGTATGTGTAGGGGCTTTGTGCTGGGAGAAAAGCTGAGCCCTGATTAGGGGGCGGGGCTTCGCTGACTAGGGGTCCTATGATTGTAGCAGCCAGTCAGGCAGCGTCACAGACAGCTCCAGGGGCACAGGAGCTAGCAAACAGAGCTGTAAACAGGGGAGTTTGAGTGGGAGTTCTGTTGGAGGAGAAGGTATTTGTGTGTGTTTGGTTTTGTATTGGTAGCATCTGTATGTGTAGGGGCTTTGTGCTGGGAGAGAAGCTGAGCCCTGATTAGGGGGCGGGGCTTCACTGACTAGGGGTCCTATAAAGGTAGCAGCCAGTCAGGCAGCGGCACAGGAGCTAGCAAACAGAGCTGTAAACAGGGGAGTTTGATTGGGAGTTCTGTGGGAGGAGAAGGTATTTGTGTGTGTTTGGTTTTGTATTGGTGGTATCTGTATGTGTAGGGGCTTTGTGCTCCGAGAGAAGCTGAGCCCTGATTAGGGGGCGGGGCTTCACTGACTAGGGGTCCTATAAAGGGAGCAGCCAGTCAGGCAGCTGCACAGACAGCTGCAGCGGTACAGGAGCTAGCAAACAGAGCTGTAAACAGGGGAGTTTGAGTGGGAGTTCTGTTGGAGGAGAAGGTATTTGTGTGTGTTTGGTTTTGTGTTGGTGGTATCTGTATGTGTAGGGGCTTTGTGCTCCGAGAGAAGCTGAGCCCTGATTAGGGGGCGGGGCTTCACTGACTAGGGGTCCTATAAAGGGAGCAGCCAGTCAGGCAGCTGCACAGACAGCTGCAGCGGTACAGGAGCTAGCAAACAGAGTTGTAAACAGGGGAGTTTGAGTGGGAGTTCTGTTGGAGGAGAAGGTATTTGTGTGTGTTTGGTTTTGTATTGGTAGTATCTGTCTGTGTAGGGTCTTTGTGCTGGGAGAAAAGCTGAGCCCTGATTAGGGGGCGGGGCTTCACTGACTTGGGGTCCTAGAAAGGTAGCAGCCAGTCAGGCAGCGACACAGGAGCTAGCAAACAGAGCTCTAAACAGGGGAGTATGAGTGGGAGTTCTGTTGGAGGAGAAGGTGTTTGTGTGTGTGTTTGGTATTGTATTGGCAGTATCTGTATGTGTAGGGGCTTTGTGCTGGGAGAAAAGCTGAGCCGTGATTAGGGGGCGGGGCTTCACTGACTAGGGGTCCTATAAAGGTAGCAGCCAGTCAGGCAGCAGCACAGGAGCTAGCAAACAGAGCTGTAAACAGGGGAGTTTGAGTGGGAGTTCTGTTGGAGGAGAAGGTATTTGTGTGTGTTTGGTTTTGTATTGGTAGTATCTGTATGTGTAGGGGCTTTGTGCTGGGAGAAAAGCTGAGCCCTGATTAGGGGGCGGGGCTTCACTGACTAGGGGTCCTATAAAGGGAGCAGCCAGTCAGGCAGGGAAACAGACAGCTGCAGCGGTACAGGAGCTAGCAAACAGAGCTGTAAACAGGGGAGTTTGAGTGGGAGTTCTGTTGGAGGAGAAGGTATTTGTGTGTGTTTGGTTTTGTGTTGGTGGTATCTGTATGTGTAGGGGCTTTGTGCTGGGAGAGAAGCTGAGCCCTGATTAGGGGGCGGGGCTTCACTGACTAGGGGTCCTATAAAGGCAGCAGCCAGTCAGGCAGCGGCACAGACAGCTGCAGTGGCACAGGAGCTAGCAAAGAGAGCTGTAAACAGGGGAGTTTGAGTGGGAGTTCTGTTGGAGGAGAAGGTATTTGTGTGTGTGTTTGGTTTTGTATTGGTGGTATCTGTATGTGTAGAGGCTTGGAGGGGCTTTGTGCTCGGAGAGAAGCTGAGCCCTGATTAGGGGGCGGGGCTTCACTGACGAGGGGTCCTATAAAGGGAGCAGCCAGTCAGGCAGCGACACAGACAGCTGCAGCGGTACAGGAGCTAGCAAACAGAGCTGTAAATAGGGGACTTTGAGTGGGAGTTCTGTTGGAGGAGAAGCTATTTGTGTGTGTGTTTGGTTTTGTATTGGTAGTATCTGTATGTGTAGGGGCTTTGTGCTGGGAGAAAAGCTGAGCCCTGATTAGGGGGCGGGGCTTCACTGACTAGGGGTCCTATAAAGGGAGCAGCCAGTCAGGCAGGGGAACAGACAGCTGCAGCGGCACAGGAGCTAGCAAACAGAGCTGTAAACAGGTGAGTTTGAGAGGGAGTTCTGTTGGAGGAGAAGGTATTTGTGTGTTTGGTTTTGTATTGGTAGTATCTGTATGAGTAGAGGCTTTGTGCTGGGAGAGAATCTGAGCCCTGATTAGGGGTCGGGGCTTCCCTGACTAGGGGTCCTATAAAGGTACCAACCAGTCAGGCAGCGGCACAGACAGCTGCAGCGGCACTGGAGCTAGCAAATAGAGCTGTAAACAGGGGAGTTTGAGTGGGAGTTCTGTTTGAGGAGAAGGTATTTGTGTGTGTGTTTGGTTTTGTATTGGTGGTATCTGTATTTGTAGAGGCTTGGAGGGGCTTTCTGCTGGGAGAGAAGCTGAGCCCTGATTAGGGGGCGGGGCTTCGCTGACTAGGGGTCCTATGATTGTAGCAGCCAGTCAGGCAGCGTCACAGACAGCTCCAGGGGCACAGGAGCTAGCAAACAGAGCTGTAAACAGGGGAGTTTGAGTGGGAGTTCTGTTGGAGGAGAAGGTATTTGTGTGTGTTTGGTTTTGTATTGGTAGCATCTGTATGTGTAGGGGCTTTGTGCTGGGAGAGAAGCTGAGCCCTGATTAGGGGGCGGGGCTTCACTGACTAGGGGTCCTATAAAGGGAGCAGCCAGTCAGGCAGCGACACAGACAGCTGCAGCGGTACAGGAGCTAGCAAACAGCTGTAAATAGGGGACTTTGAGTGTGAGTTCTGTTGGAGGAGAAGCTATTTGTGTGTGTGTTTGGTTTTGTATTGGTAGTATCTGTATGTGTAGAGGCTTGGAGGGGCATTGTGCTGGGAGCGAAGCTGAGCCCTGATTAGGGGGCGGGGCTTCACTGACTAGGGGTCCTATAAAGGTAGCAGCCAGTCAGGCAGCGGCACAGGAGCTAGCAAACAGAGCTGTAAACAGGGGAGTTTGATTGGGAGTTCTGTTGGAGGAGAAGGTATTTGTGTGTTTGGTTTTGTATTGGTGGTATCTGTATGTGTAGGGGATTTGTGCTCCGAGAGAAGCTGAGCCCTGATTAGGGGGCGGGGCTTCACTGACTAGGGGTCCTATAAAGGGAGCAGCCAGGCAGGCAGCTGCACAGACAGCTGCAGCGGTACAGGAGCTAGCAAACAGAGCTGTAAACAGGGGAGTTTGAGTGGGAGTTCTGTTGGAGGAGAAGGTATTTGTGTGTGTTTGGTTTTGTGTTGGTGGTATCTGTATGTGTAGGGGCTTTGTGCTGAGAGAGAAGCTGAGCCCTGATTAGGGGCGGGCTTCACTGACTAGGGGTCCTATAAAGGCAGCAGCCAGTCAGGCAGCGGCACAGACAGCTGCAGTGGCACAGGAGCTAGCAAAGAGAGCTGTAAACAGGGGAGTTTGAGTGGGAGTTCTGTTGGAGGAGAAGGTATTTGTGTGTGTGTTTGGTTTTGTATTGTTGGTATCTGTATGTGTAGAGGCTTGGAGGGGCTTTGTGCTGGGAGAGAAGCTGAGCCCTGATTAGGGGGCGGGGCTTCACTGACGAGGGGTCCTATAAAGGGAGCAGCCAGTCAGGCAGCTGCACAGACAGCTGCAGCGGTACAGGAGCGAGCAAACAGAGCTGTAAACAGGGGAGTTTGAGTGGGAGTTCTGTTCGAGGAGAAGGTATTTGTGTGTATTTGGTTTTGTGTTGGTGGTATCTGTATGTGTAGGGGCTTTGTGCTGGGAGAGAAGCTGAGCCCTGATTAGGGGGCGGGGCTTCACTGACTAGGGGTTCTATAAAGGCAGCAGCCAGTCAGGCAGCGGCACAGACAGCTGCAGTGGCACAGGAGCTAGCAAAGAGAGCTGTAAACAGGGGAGTTTGAGTGGGAGTTCTGTTGGAGGAGAAGGTATTTGTGTGTGTGTTTGGTTTTGTATTGGTGGTATCTGTATGTGTAGAGGCTTGGAGGGGCTTTGTGCTGGGAGAGAAGCTGAGCCCTGATTAGGGGGCGGGGCTTCACTGACGAGGGGTCCTATAAAGGGAGCAGCCAGTCAGGCAGCGACACAGACAGCTGCAGCGGTACAGGAGCTAGCAAACAGAGCTGTAAATAGGGGACTTTGAGTGGGAGTTCTGTTGGAGGAGAAGCTATTTGTGTGTGTGTTTGGTTTTGTATTGGTAGTATCTGTATGTGTAGAGGCTTGGAGGGGCATTGTGCTGGGAGCGAAGCTGAGCCCTGATTAGGGGGCGGAGCTTCACTGACTAGGGGTCCTATAAAGGTAGCAGCCAGTCAGGCAGCGGCACAGGAGCTAGCAAACAGAGCTGTAAACAGGGGAGTTTGATTGGGAGTTCTGTTGGAGGAGAAGGTATTTGTGTGTGTTTGGTTTTGTATTGGTGGTATCTGTATGTGTAGGGTCTTTGTGCTGGGAGAAAAGCTGAGCCCTGATTAGGGGGCGGGGCTTCACTGACTAGGGGTCCTAGAAAGGTAGCAGCCAGTCAGGCAGCGACACAGGAGCTAGCAAACAGAGCTCTAAACAGGGGAGTATGAGTGGGAGTTCTGTTGGAGGAGAAGGTGTTTGTGTGTGTGTTTGGTATTGTATTGGCAGTATCTGTATGTGTAGGGGCTTTGTGCTGGGAGAAAAGCTGAGCCGTGATTAGGGGGCGGGGCTTCACTGACTAGGGGTCCTATAAAGGGAGCAGCCAGTCAGGCAGGGGAACAGACAGCTGCAGCGGCACAGGAGCTAGCAAATAGAGCTGTAAACAGGGGAGTTTGAGTGGGAGTTCTGTTTGAGGAGAAGGTATTTGTGTGTGTGTTTGGTTTTGTATTGGTGGTATCTGTATTTGTAGAGGCTTGGAGGGGCTTTCTGCTGGGAGAGAAGCTGAGCCCTGATTAGGGGGCGGGGCTTCGCTGACTAGGGGTCCTATGATTGTAGCAGCCAGTCAGGCAGCGTCACAGACAGCTCCAGGGGCACAGGAGCTAGCAAACAGAGATGTAAACAGGGGAGTTTGAGTCGGAGTTCTGTTGGAGGAGAAGGTATTTGTGTGTGTTTGGTTTTGTATTGGTAGCATCTGTATGTGTAGGGGCTTTGTGCTGGGAGAGAAGCTGAGCCCTGATTAGGGGGCGGGGCTTCACTGACTAGGGGTCCTATAAAGGGAGCAGCCAGTCAGGCAGCTGCACAGACAGCTGCAGCGGTACAGGAGCTAGCAAACAGAGCTGTAAACAGGGGAGTTTGAGTGGGAGTTCTGTTCGAGGAGAAGGTATTGGTGTGTGTTTGGTTTTGTGTTGGTGGTATCTGTATGTGTAGGGGCTTTGTGCTGGGAGAGAAGCTGAGCCCTGATTAGGGGGCGGGGCTTCACTGACTAGGGGTTCTATAAAGGCAGCAGCCAGTCAGGCAGCGGCACAGACAGCTGCAGTGGCACAGGAGCTAGCAAAGAGAGCTGTAAACAGGGGAGTTTGAGTGGGAGTTCTGTTGGAGGAGAAGGTATTTGTGTGTGTGTTTGGTTTTGTATTGTTGGGATCTGTATGTGTAGAGGCTTGGAGGGGCTTTGTGCTGGGAGAGAAGCTGAGCCCTGATTAGGGGGCGGGGCTTCACTGACGAGGGGTCCTATAAAGGGAGCAGACAGTCAGGCAGCGAAACAGACAGCTGCAGCGGTACAGGGGCTAGCAAACAGAGCTGTAAACGGGAGTTTGAGTGGGAGTTCTGTTGGAAGAGAAGGTATTTGTGTGTGTTTGGTTTTGTATTGGTAGTATCTGTATGTGTAGGGTCTTTGTGCTGGGAGAAAAGCTGAGCCCTGATTAGGGGGCGGGGCTTCACTGACTAGGGGTCCTAGAAAGATAGCAGCCAGTCAGGCAGCGGCACAGGAGCTAGCAAACAGAGCTCTAAACAGGGGAGTATGAGTGGGAGTTCTGTTGGAGGAGAAGGTATTTGTGTGTGTTTGGTTTTGTATTGGTAGTATCTGTATGTGTAGGGGCCTTGTGCTGGGAGAGAAGCTGAGCCCTGATTAGGGGGCGGGGCTTCACTGACGAGGGGTCCTATAAAGGGAGCAGCCAGTCAGGCAGCAACACAGACAGCTGCAGCGGAACAGGAGCTAGCAAACAGAGCTGTAAACAGGGGAGTTTGAGTGGGACTTCTGTTGGAGGAGAAGGTATTTGTGTGCGTGTTTGGTATTGTATTGGTAGTATCTGTATGAGTAGAGGCTTGGAGGGGCTTTGTGCTGGGAGCGAAGCTGAGCCCTGATTAGGGGGCGGGGCTTCACTGACTAGGGGTCCAATAAAGGTAGCAGCCAGTCAGGCAGCGGCACAGGAGCTAGCAAACAGAGCTGTAAACAGGGGAGTTTGAGTGGGACTTCTGTTGGAGGAGAAGGTATTTGTGTGTGTTTGGTTTTGTATTGGTAGTATCTGTATGTGTAGAGGCTTGGAGGGGCTTTGTGCTGGGAGAGAAGCTGAGCCCTGATTAGGGGGCGGGGCTTCACTGACTAGGGTTCCTATAAAGGTAGCAGCCAGTCAGGCAGCGGCACAGGAGCTAGCAAACAGAACTGTAAACAGGGGAGTTTGAGTGGGACTTCTGTTGGAGGAGAAGGCATTTGTGTGTGTTTGGTTTTGTATTGGTAGTATCTGTATGTGTAGGGGCTTTGTGCTGGGAGAAAAGCTGAGCCCTGATTAGGGGGCTGGGCTTCACTGACTACGGGTCCTATAAAGGGAGCAGCCAGTCAGGCAGGGGCACAGACAGCTGCAGCGGAACAGGAGCTAGCAAACTGAGCTGTAAACAGGGGAGTTTGAGAGGGAGTTCTGTTGGAGGAGAAGGTATTTGTGTGTGTTTGGTTTTGTATTGGTAGTATCTGTATGAGTAGAGGCTTTGTGCTGGGAGAGAATCTGAGCCCTGATTAGGGGGCGGGGCTTCACTGACTAGGGGTCCTATAAAGGGAGCAGCCAGTCAGGCGGCGGCACGGACAGCTGCAGCGGCACAGGAGCTAGCAAACAGAGCTGTAAACAGGGGAGTTTGATTGGGAGTTCTGTTAGAGGAGAAGGTATTTGTGTGTGTTTGGTTTTGTATTGGTGGTATCTGTATGTGTAGGGGCTTTGTGCTGCGAGAGAAGCTGAGCCCTGATTAGGGGGCGGGGCTTCACTGACTAGGGGTCCTATAAAGGGAGCAGCCAGTCAGGCAGCTGCACAGACAGCTGCAGCGGTACAGGAGCTAGCAAACAGAGCTGTAAACAGGGGAGTTTGAGTGGGAGTTCTGTTGGAGGAGAAGGTATTTGTGTGTGTGTTTGGTTTTGTATTGTTGGTATCTGTATGTGTAGAGGCTTGGAGGGGCTTTGTGCTGGGAGAGAAGCTGAGCCCTGATTAGGGGGCGGGGCTTCACTGACGAGGGGTCCTATAAAGGGAGCAGACAGTCAGGCAGCGACACAGACAGCTGCAGCGGTACAGGAGCTAGCAAACAGAGCTGTAAACAGGGGAGTTTGAGTGGGAGTTCTGTTTGAGGAGAAGGTATTTCTGTGTGTGTTTGGTTTTGTATTGGTGGTATCTGTATGTGTATAGGCTTGGAGGGGCTTTGTGCTCGGAGCGAAGCTGAGCCCTGATTAGGGGGCGGGGCTTCACTGACTAGGGGTCCTATAAAGGTAGCAGCCAGTCAGGCAGCGGCACAGGAGCTAGCAAACAGAGCTGTAAACAGGGGAGTTTGAGTGGGACTTCTGTTGGAGGAGAAGGTATTTGTGTGTGTGTTTGGTATTGTATTGGTAGTATCTGTATGTGTAGAGGCTTGGAGGGGCTTTGTGCTGGGAGCGAAGCTGAGCCCTGATTAGGGGGCGGGGCTTCACTGACTAGGGGTCCTATAAAGGGAGCAGCCAGTCAGGCAGGGGCACAGACAGCTGCAGCGGAACAGGAGCTACAAAACTGAGCTGTAAACAGGGGAGTTTGAGAGGGAGTTCTGTTGGAGGAGAAGGTATTTGTGTGTGTTTGGTTTTGTATTGGTAGTATCTGTATGTGTAGAGTCTTGGAGGGGCTTTGTGCTGGGAGAGAAGCTGAGCCCTGATTAGGGGGCGGGGCTTCACTGACTAGGGGTCCTATAAAGGGAGCAGCCAGTCAGGCAGCTGCACAGACAGCTGCAGCGGTACAGGAGCGAGCAAACAGAGCTGTAAACAGGGGAGTTTGAGTGGGAGTTCTGTTCGAGGAGAAGGTATTTGTGTGTGTTTGGTTTTGTGTTGGTGGTATCTGTATGTGTAGGGGCTTTGTGCTCCGAGAGAAGCTGAGCCCTGATTAGGGGGCGGGCTTCACTGACTAGGGGTCCTATAAAGGCAGCAGCCAGTCAGGCAGCGGCACAGACAGCTGCAGTGGCACAGGAGCTAGCAAAGAGAGCTGTAAACAGGGGAGTTTGAGTGGGAGTTCTTTTGGAGAAGAAGGTATTTGGGTGTGTGTTTGGTTTTGTATTGTTGGTATCTGTATGTGTAGAGGCTTGGAGGGGCTTTGTGCTGGGAGAGAAGCTGAGCCCTGATTAGGGGGCGGGGCTTCACTGACTAGGGGTCCTATAAAGGTAGCAGCCAGTCAGGCAGCGGCACAGGAGCTAGCAAACAGAGCTGTAAACAGGGGAGTTTGAGTGGGACTTCTGTTGGAGGAGAAGGTATTTGTGTGTGTGTTTGGTATTGTATTGGTAGTATCTGTATGTGTAGAGGCTTGGAGGGGCTTTGTGCTGGGAGCGAAGCTGAGCCCTGATTAGGGGGCGGGGCTTCACTGACTAGGGGTCCTATAAAGGGAGCAGCCAGTCAGGCAGGGGCACAGACAGCTGCAGCGGAACAGGAGCTACAAAACTGAGCTGTAAACAGGGGAGTTTGAGAGGGAGTTCTGTTGGAGGAGAAGGTATTTGTGTGTGTTTGGTTTTGTATTGGTAGTATCTGTATGTGTAGAGTCTTGGAGGGGCTTTGTGCTGGGAGAGAAGCTGAGCCCTGATTAGGGGGCGGGGCTTCACTGACTAGGGTTCCTATAAAGGAAGCAGCCACTCAGGCAGCGGCACAGGAGCTAGCAAACAGAGCTGTAAACAGGGGAGTTTGAGAGGGAGTTCTGTTGGAGGAGAAGGTACTTGTGTGTGTTTGGTTTTGTATTGGTAGTATCTGTATGAGTAGAGGCTTTGTGCTGGGAGAGAATCTGAGCCCTGATTAGGGGGCGGGGCTTCACTGACTAGGGGTCCTATAAAGGTAGCAGCCAGTCAGGCAGCGGCACAGGAGCTAGCAAACAGAGCTGTAAACAGGGGAGTTTGATTGGGAGTTCTGTTGGAGGAGAAGGTATTTGTGTGTGTTTGGTTTTGTATTGGTGGTATCTGTATGTGTAGGGGCTTTGTGCTCCGAGAGAAGCTGAGCCCTGATTAGGGGGCGGGCTTCACTGACTAGGGGTCCTATAAAGGGAGCAGCCAGTCAGGCAGCTGCACAGACAGCTGCAGCGGTACAGGAGCTAGCAAACAGAGCTGTAAACAGGGGAGTTTGAGTGGGAATTCTGTTGGAGGAGAAGGTATTTGTGTGTGTTTGGTTTTGTGTTGGTGGTATCTGTATGTGTAGGGGCTTTGTGCTGAGAGAGAAGCTGAGCCCTGATTAGGGTGCGGGCTTCACTGACTAGGGGTCCTATAAAGGCAGCAGCCAGTCAGGCAGCGGCACAGACAGCTGCAGTGGCACAGGAGCTAGCAAAGAGAGCTGTAAACAGGGGAGTTTGAGTGGGAGTTCTGTTGGAGGAGAACGTATTTGTGTGTGTGTTTGGTTTTGTATTGTTGGTATCTGTATGTGTAGAGGCTTGGAGGGGCTTTGTGCTGGGAGAGAAGCTGAGCCCTGATTAGGGGGCGGGGCTTCACTGACTAGGGGTCCTATAAAGGGAGCAGCCAGTCAGGCGGCGGCAAGGACAGCTGCAGCGGCACAGGAGCTAGCAAACAGAGCTGTAAACAGGGGAGTTTGATTGGGAGTTCTGTTGGAGGAGAAGGTATTTGTGTGTGTTTGGTTTTGTATTGGTGGTATCTGTATGTGTAGGGGCTTTTTGCTCCGAGAGAAGCTGAGCCCTGATTAGGGGGCGGGGCTTCACTGACTAGGGGTCCTATAAAGGGAGCAGCCAGTCAGGCAGCTGCACAGACAGCTGCAGTGGCACAGGAGCTAGCAAACAGAGCTGTAAACAGGGGAGTTTGAGTGGGAGTTCTGTTCGAGGAGAAGGTATTTGTGTGTGTTTGGTTTTGTGTTGGTGGTATCTGTATGTGTAGGGGCTTTGTGCTGGGAGAGAAGCTGAGCCCTGATTAGGGGGCGGGGCTTCACTGACTAGGGGTCCTATAAAGGTAGCAGCCAGTCAGGCAGCGGCACAGGAGCTAGCAAACAGAGCTGTAAACAGGGGAGTTTGAGTGGGACTTCTGTTGGAGGAGAAGGTATTTGTGTGTGTTTGGTTTTGTATTGGTAGTATCTGTATGTGTAGAGGCTTGGAGGGGCTTTGTGCTGGGAGAGAAGCTGAGCCCTGATTAGGGGGCGGGGCTTCACTGACTAGGGTTCCTATAAAGGTAGCAGCCAGTCAGGCAGCGGCACAGGAGCTAGCAAACAGAACTGTAAACGGGAGTCTGAGTGGGACTTCTGTTGGAGGAGAAGGCATTTGTGTGTGTTTGGTTTTGTATTGGTAGTATCTGTATGTGTAGGGGCTTTGTGCTGGGAGAAAAGCTGAGCCCTGATTAGGGGGCGGGGCTTCACTGACTACGGGTCCTATAAAGGGAGCAGCCAGTCAGGCAGGGACACAGACAGCTGCAGCGGAACAGGAGCTAGCAAACTGAGATGTAAACAGGGGAGTTTGAGAGGGAGTTCTGTTGGAGGAGAAGGTATTTGTGTGTGTTTGGTTTTGTATTGGTAGTATCTGTATGAGTAGAGGCTTTGTGCTGGGAGAGAATCTGAGCCCTGATTAGGGGGCGGGGCTTCACTGACTAGGGGTCCTATAAAGGTAGCAGCCAGTCAGGCAGCGGCACAGGAGCTAGCAAACAGAGCTGTAAACAGGGGAGTCTGAGTGGGAGTTCTGTTGGAGGAGAAGGCATTTGTGTGTGTGTTTGGTTTTGAATTAGTAGCATCTGTATGTGTAGGGGCTTTGTGCTGGGAGAGAAGCTGAGCCCTGATTAGGGGGCGGGGCTTCACTGACTAGGGGTCCTATAAAGGGAGCAGCCAGTCAGGCGGTGGCACGGACAGCTGCAGCGGCACAGGAGCTAGCAAACAGAGCTGTAAACAGGGGAGTTTGATTGGGAGTTCTGTTGGAGGAGAAGGTATTTGTGTGTGTTTGGTTTTGTATTGGTGGTATCTGTATGTGTAGGGGCTTTGTGCTGCGAGAGAAGCTGAGCCCTGATTAGGGGGCGGGGCTTCACTGACTAGGGGTCCTATAAAGGGAGCAGCCAGTCAGGCAGCTGCACAGACAGCTGCAGCGGTACAGGAGCTAGCAAACAGAGCTGTAAACAGGGGAGTTTGAGTGGGAGTTCTGTTGGAGGAGAAGGTATTTGTGTGTGTGTTTGGTTTTGTATTGTTGGTATCTGTATGTGTAGAGGCTTGGAGGGGCTTTGTGCTGGGAGAGAAGCTGAGCCCTGATTAGGGGGCGGGGCTTCACTGACGAGGGGTCCTATAAAGGGAGCAGACAGTCAGGCAGCGACACAGACAGCTGCAGCGGTACAGGAGCTAGCAAACAGAGCTGTAAACAGGGGAGTTTGAGTGGGAGTTCTGTTGGAAGAGAAGGTATTTGTGTGTGTTTGGTTTTGTATTGGTAGTATCTGTATGTGTAGGGTCTTTGTGCTGGGAGAAAAGCTGAGCCCTGATAACGGGGCGGGGCTTCACTGACGAGGCGTCCTATAAAGGTAGCAGCCAGTCAGGCAGCGGCACAGGAGCTAGCAAACAGAGCTGTAAACAGGGGAGTTTGAGTGGGACTTCTGTTGGAGGAGAAGGTATTTGTGTGTGTGTTTGGTATTGTATTGGTAGTATCTGTATGTGTAGAGGCTTGGAGGGGCTTTGTGCTGGGAGCGAAGCTGAGCCCTGATTAGGGGGCGGGGCTTCACTGACTAGGGGTCCTATAAAGGGAGCAGCCAATCAGGCAGGGGCACAGACAGCTGCAGCGGAACAGGAGCTACAAAACTGAGCTGTAAACAGGGGAGTTTGAGAGGGAGTTCTGTTGGAGGAGAAGGTATTTGTGTGTGTTTGATTTTGTATTGGTAGTATCTGTATGTGTAGAGTCTTGGAGGGGCTTTGTGCTGGGAGAGAATCTGAGCCCTGATTAGGGGGCGGGGCTTCTCTGACTAGGGGTCCTATAAAGGTAGTAGCCAGTCAGGCAGCGGCACAGGAGCTAGCAAACAGAGCTGTAAACAGGGGAGTTTGAGTGGGAATTCTGTTGGAGGAGAAGGTATTTGTGTGTGTTTGGTTTTGTATTGGTGGTATCTGTATGTGTAGGGGCTTTTTGCTCCGAGAGAAGCTGAGCCCTGATTAGGGGGCGGGGCTTCACTGACTAGGGGTCCTATAAAGGGAGCAGCCAGTCAGGCAGCTGCACAGACAGCTGCAGTGGCACAGGAGCTAGCAAACAGAGCTGTAAACAGGGGAGTTTGAGTGGGAGTTCTGTTCGAGGAGAAGGTATTTGTGTGTGTTTGGTTTTGTGTTGGTGGTATCTGTATGTGTAGGGGCTTTGTGCTGGGAGAGAAGCTGAGCCCTGATTAGGGGGCGGGGCTTCACTGACTAGGGGTCCTATAAAGGTAGCAGCCAGTCAGGCAGCGGCACAGGAGCTAGCAAACAGAGCTGTAAACAGGGGAGTTTGAGTGGGACTTCTGTTGGAGGAGAAGGTATTTGTGTGTGTTTGGTTTTGTATTGGTAGTATCTGTATGTGTAGAGGCTTGGAGGGGCTTTGTGCTGGGAGAGAAGCTGAGCCCTGATTAGGGGGCGGGGCTTCACTGACTAGGGTTCCTATAAAGGTAGCAGCCAGTCAGGCAGCGGCACAGGAGCTAGCAAACAGAACTGTAAACAGGGGAGTCTGAGTGGGACTTCTGTTGGAGGAGAAGGCATTTGTGTGTGTTTGGTTTTGTATTGGTAGTATCTGTATGTGTAGGGGCTTTGTGCTGGGAGAAAAGCTGAGCCCTGATTAGGGGGCGGGGCTTCACTGACTACGGGTCCTATAAAGGGAGCAGCCAGTCAGGCAGGGGCACAGACAGCTGCAGCGGAACAGGAGCTAGCAAACTGAGATGTAAACAGGGGAGTTTGAGAGGGAGTTCTGTTGGAGGAGAAGGTATTTGTGTGTGTTTGGTTTTGTATTGGTAGTATCTGTATGAGTAGAGGCTTTGTGCTGGGAGAGAATCTGAGCCCTGATTAGGGGGCGGGGCTTCACTGACTAGGGGTCCTATAAAGGTAGCAGCCAGTCAGGCAGCGGCACAGGAGCTAGCAAACAGAGCTGTAAACAGGGGAGTCTGAGTGGGAGTTCTGTTGGAGGAGAAGGTATTTGTGTGTGTTTGGTTTTGTATTGGTGGTATCTGTATGTGTAGGGGCTTTGTGCTGCGAGAGAAGCTGAGCCCTGATTAGGGGGCGGGGCTTCACTGACTAGGGGTCCTATAAAGGGAGCAGCCAGTCAGGCAGCTGCACAGACAGCTGCAGCGGTACAGGAGCTAGCAAACAGAGCTGTAAACAGGGGAGTTTGAGTGGGAGTTCTGTTGGAGGAGAAGGTATTTGTGTGTGTGTTTGGTTTTGTATTGTTGGTATCTGTATGTGTAGAGGCTTGGAGGGGCTTTGTGCTGGGAGAGAAGCTGAGCCCTGATTAGGGGGCGGGGCTTCACTGACGAGGGGTCCTATAAAGGGAGCAGACAGTCAGGCAGCGACACAGACAGCTGCAGCGGTACAGGAGCTAGCAAACAGAGCTGTAAACAGGGGAGTTTGAGTGGGAGTTCTGTTGGAAGAGAAGGTATTTGTGTGTGTTTGGTTTTGTATTGGTAGTATCTGTATGTGTAGGGTCTTTGTGCTGGGAGAAAAGCTGAGCCCTGATAACGGGGCGGGGCTTCACTGACGAGGCGTCCTATAAAGGTAGCAGCCAGTCAGGCAGCGGCACAGGAGCTAGCAAACAGAGCTGTAAACAGGGGAGTTTGAGTGGGACTTCTGTTGGAGGAGAAGGTATTTGTGTGTGTGTTTGGTATTGTATTGGTAGTATCTGTATGTGTAGAGGCTTGGAGGGGCTTTGTGCTGGGAGCGAAGCTGAGCCCTGATTAGGGGGCGGGGCTTCACTGACTAGGGGTCCTATAAAGGGAGCAGCCAATCAGGCAGGGGCACAGACAGCTGCAGCGGAACAGGAGCTACAAAACTGAGCTGTAAACAGGGGAGTTTGAGAGGGAGTTCTGTTGGAGGAGAAGGTATTTGTGTGTGTTTGATTTTGTATTGGTAGTATCTGCATGTGTAGAGTCTTGGAGGGGCTTTGTGCTGGGAGAGAATCTGAGCCCTGATTAGGGGGCGGGGCTTCTCTGACTAGGGGTCCTATAAAGGTAGCAGCCAGTCAGGCAGCGGCACAGGAGCTAGCAAACAGAGCTGTAAACAGGGGAGTTTGATTGGGAGTTCTGTTGGAGGAGAAGGTATTTGTGTGTGTTTGGTTTTGTATTGGTGGTATCTGTATGTGTAGGGGCTTTGTGCTCCGAGAGAAGCTGAGCCCTGATTAGGGGGCGGGGCTTCACTGACTAGGGGTCCTATAAAGGGAGCAGCCAGTCAGGCAGCTGCACAGACAGCTGCAGTGGTACAGGAGCTAGCAAACAGAGCTGTAAACAGGGGAGTTTGAGTGGGAGTTCTGTTGGAGGAGAAGGTATTTGTGTGTGTTTGGTTTTGTGTTGGTGGTATCTGTATGTGTAGGGGCTTTGTGCTGAGAGAGAAGCTGAGCCCTGATTAGGGTGCGGGCTTCACTGACTAGGGGTCCTATAAAGGCAGCAGCCAGTCAGGCAGCGACACAGGAGCTAGCAAACAGAGCTCTAAACAGGGGAGTATGAGTGGGAGTTCTGTTGGAGGAGAAGGTGTTTGTGTATGTGTTTGGTATTGTATTGGCAGTATCTGTATGTGTAGGGGCTTTGTGCTGGGAGAAAAGCTGAGCCGTGATTAGGGGGCGGGGCTTCACTGACTAGGGGTCCTATAAAGGTAGCAGCCAGTCAGGCAGCAGCACAGGAGCTAGCAAACAGAGCTGTAAACAGGGGAGTTTGAGTGGGAGTTCTGTTGGAGGAGAAGGTATTTGTGTGTGTTTGGTTTTGTATTGGTAGTATCTGTATGTGTAGGGGCTTTGTGCTGGGAGAGAAGCTGAGCCTTGATTAGGGGGCGGGGCTTCACTGACTAGGGGTCCTATAAAGGGAGCAGCCAGTCAGGCAGCTGCACAGACAGCTGCAGCGGTACAGGAGCTAGCAAACAGAGCTGTAAACAGGGGAGTTTGAGTGGGAGTTCTGTTCGAGGAGAAGGTATTTGTGTGTGTGTTTGGTTTTGTATTGGTGGTATCTGTATGTGTAGAGGCTTGGAGGGGCTTTGTGCTGGGAGAGAAGCTGAGCCCTGATTAGGGGGCGGGGCTTCACTGACGAGGGGTCCTATAAAGGGAGCAGCCAGTCAGGCAGCGACACAGACAGCTGCAGCGGTACAGGAGCTAGCAAACAGAGCTGTAAATAGGGGACTTTGAGTGGGAGTTCTGTTGGAGGAGAAGCTATTTGTGTGTGTTTGGTTTTGTATTGGTGGTATCTGTATGTGTAGGGTCTTTGTGCTGGGAGAAAAGCTGAGCCCTGATTAGGGGGCGGGGCTTCACTGACTAGGGGTCCTATAAAGGTAGCAGCCAGTCAGGCAGCAGCACAGGAGCTAGCAAACAGAGCTGTAAACAGGGGAGTTTGAGTGGGACTTCTGTTGGAGGAGAAGTTATTTGTGTGTGTGTTTGGTATTGTATTGGTAGTATCTGTATGTGTAGAGGCTTAGAGGGGCTTTGTGCTGGGAGCGAAGCTGAGCCCTCATTAGGGGGCGGGCTTTCATTGACTAGGGGTCCTATAAAGGGAGCAGCCAGTCAGGCAGGGGCACAGACAGCTGCAGCGGAACAGGAGCTACAAAACTGAGCTGTAAACAGGGGAGTTTGAGTGGGAGTTCTGTTGGAGGAGAAGGTATTTGTGTGTGTTTTTGGTTTTGTATTGGTAGTATCTGTATGTGTAGAGGCTTGGAGGGGCTTTGTGCTGGGAGCGAAGCTGAGCCCTGATTAGGGGGCGGGGCTTCACTGACTAGGGGTCCTATAAAGGTAGCAGCCAGTCAGGCAGCGGCACAGGAGCTAGCAAACAGAGCTGTAAACAGGGGAGTTTGAGTGGGAGTTCTGTTGGAAGAGAAGGTATTTGTGTGTGTTTGGTTTTGTATTGGTAGTATCTGTATGTGTAGGGTCTTTGTGCTGGGAGAAAAGCTGAGCCCTGATTAGGGGGCGGGGCTTCACTGACTAGGGGTCCTATAAAGGTAGCAGCCAGTCAGGCAGCAGCACAGGAGCTAGCAAACAGAGCTGTAAACAGGGGAGTTTGAGTGGGACTTCTGTTGGAGGAGAAGGTATTTGTGTGTGTGTTTGGTATTGTATTGGTAGTATCTGTATGTGTAGAGGCTTAGAGGGGCTTTGTGCTGGGAGCGAAGCTGAGCCCTCATTAGGGGGCGGGGCTTCATTCACTAGGGGTCCTATAAAGGGAGCAGCCAGTCAGGCAGGGGCACAGACAGCTGCAGCGGAACAGGAGCTACAAAACTGAGCTGTAAACAGGGGAGTTTGAGAGGGAGTTCTGTTGGAGGAGAAGGTATTTGTGTGTGTTTGGTTTTGTATTGGTAGTATCTGTATGTGTAGAGGCTTGGAGGGGCTTTGTGCTGGGAGAGAAGCTGAGCCCTGATTAGGGGGCGGGGCTTCACTGACTAGGGTTCCTATAAAGGTAGCAGCCAGTCAGGCAGCGGCACAGGAGCTAGCAAACAGAGCTGTAAACAGGGGAGTTTGAGTGGGAGTTCTGTTGGAGGAGAAGGTATATGTGTGTGTTTGGTTTCGTATTGGTAGTATCTGTATGTGTAGAGGCTTGGAGGGGCTTTGTGCTGGGAGAAAAGCTGAGCCCTGATTAGGGGGCGGGGCTTCACTGACTAGGGTTCCTATAAAGGTAGCAGCCAGTCAGGCAGCGGCACAGACAGCTGCAGCGGCACAGGAGCGAGCAAACAGAGCTGTAAACAGGGGAGTTTGAGTGGGAGTTGTGTTGGAGGAGAAGGTATTTGTGTGTGTTTGGTTTTGTATTGGTAGTATTTGTATGTGTAGAGGCTTGGAGGGGCTTTGTGCTGGGAGAGAAGCTGAGCCCTGATTAGGGGGCGGGGCTTCACTGACTAGGGGTCCTATAAAGGGAGCAGCCAGTCAGGCAGGGGAACAGACAGCTGCAGCGGCAGAGGAGCTAGCAAACAGAGCTGTAAACAGGTGAGTTTGAGAGGGAGTTCTGTTGGAGGAGAAGGTATTTGTGTGTTTGGTTTTGTATTGGTAGTGTCTGTATGAGTAGAGGCTTTGTGCTGGGAGAGAATCTGAGCCCTGATTAGGGGGCGGGGCTTCCCTGACTAGGGGTCCTATAAAGGTACCAACCAGTCAGGCAGCGGCACAGACAGCTGCAGCGGCACTGGAGCTAGCAAATAGAGGTGTAAACAGGGGAGTTTGAGTGGGAGTTCTGTTTGAGGAGAAGGTATTTGTGTGTGTGTTTGGTTTTGTATTGGTGGTATCTGTATTTGTAGAGGCTTGGAGGGGCTTTGTGCTGGGAGAGAAGCTGAGCCCTGATTAGGGGGCGGGGCTTCGCTGACTAGGGGTCCTATGATTGTAGCAGCCAGTCAGGCAGCGTCACAGACAGCTGCAGGGGCACAGGAGCTAGCAAACAGAGCTGTAAGCAGGGGAGTTTGAGTGGGAGTTCTGTTGGAGGAGAAGGTATTTGTGTGTGTTTGGTTTTTTGTTGGTGGTATCTGTATGTGTAGGGGCTTTGTGCTGGGAGAGAAGCTGAGCCCTGATTAGGGGGCGGGGCTTCACTGACTAGGGGTCCTATAAAGGGAGCAGCCAGTCAGGCGGCGGCATGGACAGCTGCAGCGGCACAGGAGCTAGCAAACAGAGCTGTAAACAGGGGAGTTTGAGTGGGAGTTCTGTTGGAGGAGAAGGTATTTGTGTGTGTTTGGTTTTGTGTTGGTGGTATCTGTATGTGTAGGGGCTTTGTGCTGAGAGAGAAGCTGAGCCCTGATTAGGGGGCTGGCTTCACTGACTAGGGGTTCTATAAAGGCAGCAGCCAGTCAGGCAGCGGCACAGACAGCTGCAGTGGCACAGGAGCTAGCAAAGAGAGCTGTAAACAGGGGAGTTTGAGTGGGAGTTCTGTTGGAGGAGAAGGTATTTGTGTGTGTGTTTGGTTTTGTATTGTTGGTATCTGTATGTGTAGATGCTTGGAGGGGCTTTGTGCTGGGAGAGAAGCTGAGCCCTGATTAGGGGGCGGGGCTTCACTGACGAGGGGTCCTATAAAGCTAGCAGCCAGTCAGGCAGCGGCACAGGAGCTAGCAAACAGAGCTGTAAACAGGGGAGTTTGAGTGGGAGTTCTGTTGGAGGAGAAGGTATTTGTGTGTGTGTTTGGTTTTGCATTGTTGGTATCTGTATGTGTAGAGGCTTGGAGGGGCTTTGTGCTGGGAGAGAAGCTGAGCCCTGATTAGGGGGCGGGGCTTCACTGACGAGGGGTCCTATAAAGGGAGCAGCCAGTCAGGCAGCGGCACAGGAGCTAGCAAACAGAGCTGTAAACAGGGGAGTTTGAGTGGGACTTCTGTTGGAAGAGAAGGTGTTTGTGTGTGTTTGGTTTTGTATTGGTAGTATCTGTATGTGTAGAGGCTTGGAGGGGCTTTGTGCTGGGAGAAAAGCTGAGCCCTGATTAGGGGGCGGCGCTTCACTGACTAGGGTTCCTATAAAGGTAGCAGCCAGTCAGGCAGCGGCACAGACAGCTGCAGCGGCACAGGAGCGAGCAAACAGAGCTGTAAACAGGGGAGTTTGAGTGGGAGATGTGTTGGAGGAGAAGGTATTTGTGTGTGTTTGGTTTTGTATTGGTAGTATTTGTATGTGTAGAGGCTTGGAGGGGCTTTGTGCTGGGAGAGAAGCTGAGCCCTTAT
Source organism: Lepidochelys kempii (assembly GCF_965140285.1). Lineage (NCBI taxonomy): Eukaryota > Metazoa > Chordata > Testudines > Cheloniidae > Lepidochelys > Lepidochelys kempii. The sequence continues at coordinate 19,902,720 of NC_136400.1, read as the reverse complement.
TAGGGGGCGGGACTTCCCTGACTAGGGGTCCTATAAAGCTAGAAGCCAGTCAGGCAGCAGCACAGGAGCTAGCAAACAGAGCTGTAAACAGGGGAGTTTGAGTGGGAGTTCTGTTGGAGGAGAAGGTATTTGTGTGTGTTTGGTATTGTATTGGTAGTATCTGTATGTGTAGGGGCTTTGTGCTGGGAGAAAAGCTGAGCCCTGATTAGGGGGCGGGGCTTCACTGACTAGGGCTCCTATAAAGGGAGCAGCCAGTCAGGCAGGGGAACAGACAGCTGCAGCGGCACAGGAGCTAGCAAACAGAGCTGTAAACAGGTGAGTTTGAGAGGGAGTTCTGTTGGAGGAGAAGGTATTTGTGTGTGTTTGGTTTTGTATTGGTAGTATCTGTATGTGTAGGGTCTTTGTGCTGGGAGAAAAGCTGAGCCCTGATTAGGGGGCGGGGCTTCACTGACTAGGGGTCCTAGAAAGGTAGCAGCCAGTCAGGCAGCGGCACAGGAGCTAGCAAACAGAGCTGTAAACAGGGGAGTATGAGTGGGAGTTCTGTTGGAGGAGAAGGTGTTTGTGTGTGTTTGGTTTTGTATTGGTAGTATCTGTATGTGTAGAGGCTTTGTGCTGGGAGAGAAGCTGAGCCCTGATAAGGGGGCGGGGCTTCACTGACTAGGCGTCCTATAAAGGTAGCAGCCAGTCAGGCAGCGGCACAGCAGCTAGAAAACAGTGCTGTAAACACGGGAGTTTGAGTGGGAGTTCTGTTGGAGGAGAAGGTATATGTGTGTGTTTGGTTTCGTATTGGTAGTATCTGTATGTGTAGAGGCTTGGAGGGGCTTTGTGCTGGGAGAAAAGCTGAGCCCTGATTAGGGGGCGGGGCTTCACTGACTAGGGTTCCTATAAAGGTAGCAGCCAGTCAGGCAGCGGCACAGACAGCTGCAGCGGCACAGGAGCGAGCAAACAGAGCTGTAAACAGGGGAGTTTGAGTGGGAGTTGTGTTGGAGGAGAAGGTATTTGTGTGTGTTTGGTTTTGTATTGGTAGTATTTGTATGTGTAGAGGCTTGGAGGGGCTTTGTGCTGGGAGAGAAGCTGAGCCCTTATTAGGGGGCGGGGCTTCCCTGACTAGGGGTCCTATGATTGTAGCAGCCAGTCAGGCAGCGTCACAGACAGCTGCAGGGGCACAGGAGCTAGCAAACAGAGCTGTAAACAGGGGAGTTTGAGTGGGACTTCTGTTGGAGGAGAAGGTAGTTTTGTGTGTTTGGTTTTGTATTGGTAGTATCTGTATGTGTAGCGGCTTTGTGCTGGGAGAAAAGCTGAGCCCTGATTAGGGGGCGGGGCTTCACTGACTACGGGTCCTATAAAGGGAGCAGCCAGTCAGGCAGGGGCACAGACAGCTGCAGCGGAACAGGAGCTAGCAAACTGAGCTGTAAACAGGGGAGTTTGAGAGGGAGTTCTGTTGGAGGAGAAGGTAGTTTTGTGTGTTTGGTTTTGTATTGGTAGTATCTGTATGAGTAGAGGCTTTGTGCTGGGAGAGAATCTGAGCCCTGATTAGGGGGCGGGGCTTCACTGACTAGGGTTCCTATAAAGGTAGCAGCCAGTCAGGCAGCGGCACAGACAGCTGCAGCGGCACAGGAGCGAGCAAACAGAGCTGTAAACAGGGGAGTGTGAGTGGGAGTTGTGTTGGAGGAGAAGGTATTTGTGTGTGTTTGGTTTTGTATTGGTAGTATCTGTATGTGTAGGGTCTTTGTGCTGGGAGAAAAGCTGAGCCCTGATTAGGGGGCGGGGCTTCACTGACTAGGGTTCCTATAAAGGTAGCAGCCAGTCAGGCAGCGGCACAGACAGCTGCAGCGGCACAGGAGCGAGCAAACAGAGCTGTAAACAGGGGAGTTTGAGTGGGAGATGTGTTGGAGGAGAAGGTATTTGTGCGTGTTTGGTTTTGTATTGGTAGTATTTGTATGTGTAGAGGCTTGGAGGGGCTTTGTGCTGGGAGAGAAGCTGAGCCCTTATTAGGGGGCGGGACTTCCCTGACTAGGGGTCCTATAAAGCTAGCAGCGAGTCAGGCAGCAGCACAGGAGCTAGCAAACAGAGCTGTAAACAGGTGAGTTTGAGAGGGAGTTCTGTTGGAGGAGAAGGTATTTGTGTGTTTGGTTTTGTATTGGTAGTGTCTGTATGAGTAGAGGCTTTGTGCTGGGAGAGAATCTGAGCCCTGATTAGGGGGCGGGGCTTCACTGACTAGGGTTCCTATAAAGGTAGCAGCCAGTCAGGCAGCGGCACAGACAGCTGCAGCGGCACAGGAGCGAGCAAACAGAGCTGTAAACAGGGGAGTTTGAGTGGGAGTTGTTTTGGAGGAGAAGGTATTTGTGTGTGTTTGGTTTTGTATTGGTAGTATTTGTATGTGTAGAGGCTTGGAGGGGCTTTGTGCTGGGAGAAAAGCTGAGCCCTGATTAGGGGGCGGGGCTTCACTGACTAGGGTTCCTATAAAGGTAGCAGCCAGTCAGGCAGCGGCACAGACAGCTGCAGCGGCACAGGAGCGAGCAAACAGAGCTGTAAACAGGGGAGTTTGAGTGGGAGTTGTGTTGGAGGAGAAGGTATTTGTGTGTGTTTGGTTTTGTATTGGTAGTATTTGTATGTGTAGAGGCTTGGAGGGGCTTTGTGCTGGGAGAGAAGCTGAGCCCTGATTAGGGGGCGGGGCTTCACTGACGAGGGGTCCTATAAAGGGAGCAGACAGTCAGGCAGCGAAACAGACAGCTGCAGCGGTACAGGGGCTAGCAAACAGAGCTGTAAACGGGAGTTTGAGTGGGAGTTCTGTTGGAAGAGAAGGTATTTGTGTGTGTTTGGTTTTGTATTGGTAGTATCTGTATGTGTAGGGTCTTTGTGCTGGGAGAAAAGCTGAGCCCTGATTAGGGGGCGGGGCTTCACTGACTAGGGGTCCTAGAAAGATAGCAGCCAGTCAGGCAGCGGCACAGGATCTAGCAAACAGAGCTCTAAACTGGGGAGTATGAGTGGGAGTTCTGTTGGAGGAGAAGGTATTTGTGTGTGTTTGGTTTTGTATTGGTAGTATCTGTATGTGTAGGGGCCTTGTGCTGGGAGAGAAGCTGAGCCCTGATTAGGGGGCGGGGCTTCACTGACGAGGGGTCCTATAAAGGGAGCAGCCAGTCAGGCAGCAACACAGACAGCTGCAGCGTAACAGGAGCTAGCAAACAGAGCTGTAAACAGGGGAGTTTGAGTGGGACTTCTGTTGGAGGAGAAGGTATTTGTGTGTGTTTGGTTTTGTATTGGTAGTATCTGTATGTGTAGAGGCTTGGAGGGGCTTTGTGCTGGGAGAGAAGCTGAGCCCTGATTAGGGGGCGGGGCTTCACTGACTAGGGTTCCTATAAAGGTAGCAGCCAGTCAGGCAGCGGCACAGGAGCTAGCAAACAGAACTGTAAACAGGGGAGTCTGAGTGGGACTTCTGTTGGAGGAGAAGGCATTTGTGTGTGTTTGGTTTTGTATTGGTAGTATCTGTATGTGTAGGGGCTTTGTGCTGGGAGAAAAGCTGAGCCCTGATTAGGGGGCGGGGCTTCACTGACTAGGGGTCCTATAAAGGGAGCAGCCAGTCAGGCAGCTGCACAGACAGCTGCAGCGGAACAGGAGCTAGCAAACTGAGCTGTAAACAGGGGAGTTTGAGTGGGAGTTCTGTTGGAGGAGAAGGTATTTGTGTGTGTGTTTGGTTTTGTATTGTTGGTATCTGTATGTGTAGAGGCTTGGAGGGGCTTTGTGCTGGGAGAGAAGCTGAGCCCTGATTAGGGGGCGGGGCTTCACTGACGAGGGGTCCTATAAAGGGAGCAGACAGTCAGGCAGCGACACAGACAGCTGCAGCGGTACAGGAGCTAGCAAACAGAGCTGTAAACAGGGGAGTTTGAGTGGGAGTTCTGTTGGAAGAGAAGGTATTTGTGTGTGTTTGGTTTTGTATTGGTAGTATCTGTATGTGTAGGGTCTTTGTGCTGGGAGAAAAGCTGAGCCCTGATAAGGGGGCGGGGCTTCACTGACTAGGGGTCCTATAAAGGTAGCAGCCAGTCAGGCAGCGGCACAGGAGCTAGCAAACAGAGCTGTAAACAGGGGAGTTTGAGTGGGAGTTCTGTTTGAGGAGAAGGTATTTCTGTGTGTGTTTGGTTTTGTATTGGTGGTATCTGTATGTGTATAGGCTTGGAGGGGCTTTGTGCTCGGAGCGAAGCTGAGCCCTGATTAGGGGGCGGGGCTTCACTGACTAGGGGTCCTATAAAGGTAGCAGCCAGTCAGGCAGCGGCACAGGAGCTAGCAAACAGAGCTGTAAACAGGGGAGTTTGAGTGGGACTTCTGTTGGAGGAGAAGGTATTTGTGTGTGTGTTTGGTACTGTATTGGTAGTATCTGTATGTGTAGAGGCTTGGAGGGGCTTTGTGCTGGGAGCGAAGCTGAGCCCTGATTAGGGGGCGGGGCTTCACTGACGAGGGGTCCTATAAAGGGAGCAGACAGTCAGGCAGCGACACAGACAGCTGCAGCGGTACAGGAGCTAGCAAACAGAGCTGTAAACGGGAGTTTGAGTGGGAGTTCTGTTGGAAGAGAAGGTATTTGTGTGCGTTTGGTTTTGTATTGGTAGTATCTGTATGTGTAGGGTCTTTGTGCTGGGAGAAAAGCTGAGCCCTGATTAGGGGGCGGGGCTTCACTGACTAGGGGTCCTAGAAAGATAGCAGCCAGTCAGGCAGCGGCACAGGAGCTAGCAAACAGAGCTCTAAACAGGGGAGTATGAGTGGGAGTTCTGTTGGAGGAGAAGCTATTTGTGTGTGTGTTTGGTTTTGTATTGGTAGTATCTGTATGTGTAGAGGCTTGGAGGGGCTTTGTGCTGGGAGCGAAGCTGAGCCCTGATTAGGGGGCGGGGCTTCACTGACTAGGGGTCCTATAAAGGTAGCAGCCAGTCAGGCAGCGGCACAGGAGCTAGCAAACAGAACTGTAAACAGGGGAGTCTGAGTGGGACTTCTGTTGGAGGAGAAGGCATTTGTGTGTGTTTGGTTTTGTATTGGTAGTATCTGTATGTGTAGGGGCTTTGTGCTGGGAGAAAAGCTGAGCCCTGATTAGGGGGCGGGGCTTCACTGACTACGGGTCCTATAAAGGGAGCAGCCAGTCAGGCAGGGGCACAGACAGCTGCAGCGGAACAGGAGCTAGCAAACTGAGCTGTAAACAGGGGAGTTTGAGAGGGAGTTCTGTTGGAGGAGAAGGTATTTGTGTGTGTCTGGTTTTGTATTGGTAGTATCTGTATGAGTAGAGGCTTTGTGCTGGGAGAGAATCTGAGCCCTGATTAGGGGGCGGGGCTTCACTGACTAGGGGTCCTATAAAGGTAGCAGCCAGTCAGGCAGCGGCACAGGAGCTAGCAAACAGAGCTGTAAACAGGGGAGTCTGAGTGGGAGTTCTGTTGGAGGAGAAGGCATTTGTGTGTGTGTTTGGTTTTGTATTAGTAGCATCTGTATGTGTAGGGGCTTTGTGCTGGGAGAGAAGCTGAGCCCTGATTAGGGGGCGGGGCTTCACTGACTAGGGGTCCTATAAAGGGAGCAGCCAGTCAGGCGGTGGCACGGACAGCTGCAGCGGCACAGGAGCTAGCAAACAGAGCTGTAAACAGGGGAGTTTGATTGGGAGTTCTGTTGGAGGAGAAGGTATTTGTGTGTGTTTGGTTTTGTATTGGTGGTATCTGTATGTGTAGGGGCTTTGTGCTGCGAGAGAAGCTGAGCCCTGATTAGGGGGCGGGGCTTCACTGACTAGGGGTCCTATAAAGGGAGCAGACAGTCAGGCAGCGACACAGACAGCTGCAGCGGTACAGGAGCTAGCAAACAGAGCTGTAAACAGGGGAGTTTGAGTGGGAGTTCTGTTGGAAGAGAAGGTATTTGTGTGTGTTTGGTTTTGTATTGGTAGTATCTGTATGTGTAGGGTCTTTGTGCTGGGAGAAAAGCTGAGCCCTGATAAGGGGGCGGGGCTTCACTGACGAGGCGTCCTATAAAGGTAGCAGCCAGTCAGGCAGCGGCACAGGAGCTAGCAAACAGAGCTGTAAACAGGGGAGTTTGAGTGGGAGTTCTGTTTGAGGAGAAGGTATTTCTGTGTGTGTTTGGTTTTGTATTGGTGGTATCTGTATGTGTATAGGCTTGGAGGGGCTTTGTGCTCGGAGCGAAGCTGAGCCCTGATTAGGGGGCGGGGCTTCACTGACTAGGGGTCCTATAAAGGTAGCAGCCAGTCAGGCAGCGGCACAGGAGCTAGCAAACAGAGCTGTAAACAGGGGAGTTTGAGTGGGACTTCTGTTGGAGGAGAAGGTATTTGTGTGTGTGTTTGGTATTGTATTGGTAGTATCTGTATGTGTAGAGGCTTGGAGGGGCTTTGTGCTGGGAGCGAAGCTGAGCCCTGATTAGGGGGCGGGGCTTCACTGACTAGGGGTCCTATAAAGGGAGCAGCCAATCAGGCAGGGGCACAGACAGCTGCAGCGGAACAGGAGCTACAAAACTGAGCTGTAAACAGGGGAGTTTGAGAGGGAGTTCTGTTGGAGGAGAAGGTATTTGTGTGTGTTTGGTTTTGTATTGGTAGTATCTGTATGTGTAGAGTCTTGGAGGGGCTTTGTGCTGGGAGAGAATCTGAGCCCTGATTAGGGGGCGGGGCTTCTCTGACTAGGGGTCCTATAAAGGTAGTAGCCAGTCAGGCAGCGGCACAGGAGCTAGCAAACAGAGCTGTAAACAGGGGAGTTTGATTGGGAGTTCTGTTGGAGGAGAAGGTATTTGTGTGTGTTTGGTTTTGTATTGGTGGTATCTGTATGTGTAGGGGCTTTGTGCTCCGAGAGAAGCTGAGCCCTGATTAGGGGGCGGGGCTTCACTGACTAGGGGTCCTATAAAGGGAGCAGCCAGTCAGGCAGCTGCACAGACAGCTGCAGCGGTACAGGAGCTAGCAAACAGAGCTGTAAACAGGGGAGTTTGAGTGGGAGTTCTGTTGGAAGAGAAGGTATTTGTGTGTGTTTGGTTTTGTATTGGTAGTATCTGTATGTGTAGGGTCTTTGTGCTGGGAGAAAAGCTGAGTCCTGATTAGGGGGCGGGGCTTCACTGACTAGGGGTCCTAGAAAGGTAGCAGCCAGTCAGGCAGCGACACAGGAGCTAGCAAACAGAGCTCTAAACAGGGGAGTATGAGTGGGAGTTCTGTTGGAGGAGAAGGTGTTTGTGTGTGTGTTTGGTATTGTATTGGCAGTATCTGTATGTGTAGGGGCTTTGTGCTGGGAGAAAAGCTGAGCCGTGATTAGGGGGCGGGGCTTCACTGACTAGGGGTCCTATAAAGGTAGCAGCCAGTCAGGCAGCAGCACAGGAGCTAGCAAACAGAGCTGTAAACAGGGGAGTTTGAGTGGGAGTTCTGTTTGAGGAGAAGGTATTTGTGTGTGTGTTTGGTTTTGTATTGGTGGTATCTGTATTTGTAGAGGCTTGGAGGGGCTTTGTGCTGGGAGAGAAGCTGAGCCCTGATTAGGGGGCGGGGCTTCGCTGACTAGGGGTCCTATGATTGTAGCAGCCAGTCAGGCAGCGTCACAGACAGCTCCAGGGGCACAGGAGCTAGCAAACAGAGCTGTAAACAGGGGAGTTTGAGTGGGAGTTCTGTTGGAGGAGAAGGTATTTGTGTGTGTTTGGTTTTGTATTGGTAGCATCTGTATGTGTAGGGGCTTTGTGCTGGGAGAGAAGCTGAGCCCTGATTAGGGGGCGGGGCTTCACTGACTAGGGGTCCTATAAAGGGAGCAGCCAGTCAGGCAGCTGCACAGACAGCTGCAGCGGTACAGGAGCTAGCAAACAGAGCTGTAAACAGGGGAGTTTGAGTGGGAGTTCTGTTTGAGGAGAAGGTATTTGTGTGTGTTTGGTTTTGTGTTTGTGGTATCTGTATGTGTAGGGGCTTTGTGCTGGGAGAGAAGCTGAGCCCTGATTAGGGGGCGGGGCTTCACTGACTAGGGGTTCTATAAAGGTAGCAGCCAGTCAGGCAGCGGCACAGACAGCTGCAGCGGTACAGGAGCTAGCAAACAGAGCTGTAAATAGGGGACTTTGAGTGGGAGTTCTGTTGGAGGAGAAGCTATTTGTGTGTGTGTTTGGTTTTGTATTGGTAGTATCTGTATGTGTAGAGGCTTGGAGGGGCTTTGTGCTGGGAGCGAAGCTGAGCCCTGATTAGGGGGCGTGGCTTCACTGACTAGGGGTCCTATAAAGGTAGCAGCCAGTCAGGCAGCGGCACAGGAGCTAGCAAACAGAGCTGTAAACAGGGGAGTCTGAGTGGGAGTTCTGTTGGAGGAGAAGGCATTTGTGTGTGTGTTTGGTTTTGTATTGGTAGCATCTGTATGTGTAGGGGCTTTGTGCTGGGAGAGAAGCTGAGCCCTGATTAGGGGGCGGGGCTTCACTGACGAGGGGTCCTATAAAGGGAGCAGACAGTCAGGCAGCGGCACAGGAGCTAGCAAACAGAGCTGTAAACAGGGGAGTCTGAGTGGGAGTTCTGTTGGAGGAGAAGGCATTTGTGTGTGTGTTTGGTTTTGTATTGGTAGCATCTGCATGTGTAGGGGCTTTGTGCTGGGAGAGAAGCTGAGCCCTGATTAGGGGGCGGGGCTTCACTGACGAGGGGTCCTATAAAGGGAGCAGACAGTCAGGCAGCGACACAGACAGCTGCAGCGGTACAGGAGCTAGCAAACAGAGCTGTAAACAGGGGAGTTTGAGTGGGAGTTCTGTTGGAGGAGAAGGTATTTGTGTGTGTTTGGTTTTGTATTGGTAGTATCTGTATGTGTAGGGGCTTTGTGCTGGGAGAAAAGCTGAGCCCTGATTAGGGGGCGGGGCTTCACTGACTAGGGGTCCTATAAAGGGAGCAGCCAGTCAGGCAGGGGAACAGACAGCTGCAGCGGCACAGGAGCTAGCAAATAGAGCTGTAAACAGGGGAGTTTGAGTGGGAGTTCTGTTTGAGGAGAAGGTATTTGTGTGTGTGTTTGGTTTTGTATTGGTGGTATCTGTATTTGTAGAGGCTTGGAGGGGCTTTGTGCTGGGAGAGAAGCTGAGCCCTGATTAGGGGGCGGGGCTTCGCTGACTAGGGGTCCTATGATTGTAGCAGCCAGTCAGGCAGCGTCACAGACAGCTCCAGGGGCACAGGAGCTAGCAAACAGAGCTGTAAACAGGGGAGTTTGAGTCGGAGTTCTGTTGGAGGAGAAGGTATTTGTGTGTGTTTGGTTTTGTATTGTTGGTATCTGTATGTGTAGAGGCTTGGAGGGGCTTTGTGCTGGGAGAGAAGCTGAGCCCTGATCAGGGGGCGGGGCTTCACTGACGAGGGGTCCTATAAAGGGAGCAGACAGTCAGGCAGCGACACAGACAGCTGCAGCAGTACAGGAGCTAGCAAACAGAGCTGTAAACAGGGGAGTTTGAGTGGGAGTTCTGTTGGAAGAGAAGGTATTTGTGTGTGTTTGGTTTTGTATTGGTAGTATCTGTATGTGTAGGGTCTTTGTGCTGGGAGAAAAGCTGAGCCCTGATAAGGGGGCGGGGCTTCACTGACGAGGCGTCCTATAAAGGTAGCAGCCATTCAGGCAGCGGCACAGGAGCTAGCAAACAGAGCTGTAAACAGGGGAGTTTGAGTGGGAGTTCTGTTTGAGGAGAAGGTATTTCTGTGTGTGTTTGGTTTTGTATTGGTGGTATCTGTATGTGTATAGGCTTGGAGGGGCTTTGTGCTCGGAGCGAAGCTGAGCCCTGATTAGGGGGCGGGGCTTCACTGACTAGGGGTCCTATAAAGGTAGCAGCCAGTCAGGCAGCGGCACAGGAGCTAGCAAACAGAGCTGTAAACAGGGGAGTTTGAGTGGGACTTCTGTTGGAGGAGAAGGTATTTGTGTGTGTGTTTGGTATTGTATTGGTAGTATCTGTATGTGTAGAGGCTTGGAGGGGCTTTGTGCTGGGAGCGAAGCTGAGCCCTGATTAGGGGGCGGGGCTTCACTGACTAGGGGTCCTATAAAGGTAGCAGCCAGTCAGGCAGCGGCACAGGAGCTAGCAAACAGAGCTGTAAACAGGGGAGTTTGAGTGGGAGTTCTGTTGGAGGAGAAGGTATTTGTGTGTGTGTTTGGTTTTGTATTGTTGGTATCTGTATGTGTAGAGGCTTGGAGGGGCTTTGTGCTGGGAGAGAAGCTGAGCCCTGATTAGGGGGCGGGGCTTCACTGACGAGGGGTCCTATAAAGGGAGCAGACAGTCAGGCAGCGACACAGACAGCTGCAGCGGTACAGGAGCTAGCAAACAGAGCTGTAAACAGGGGAGTTTGAGTGGGAGTTCTGTTGGAAGAGAAGGTATTTGTGTGTGTTTGGTTTTGTATTGGTAGTATCTGTATGTGTAGGGTCTTTGTGCTGGGAGAAAAGCTGAGCCCTGATTAGGGGGCGGGGCTTCACTGACTAGGGGTCCTAGAAAGGTAGCAGCCAGTCAGGCAGCGACACAGGAGCTAGCAAACAGAGCTCTAAACAGGGGAGTATGAGTGGGAGTTCTGTTGGAGGAGAAGGTGTTTGTGTGTGTGTTTGGTATTGTATTGGCAGTATCTGTATGTGTAGGGGCTTTGTGCTGGGAGAAAAGCTGAGCCGTGATTAGGGGCGGGGCTTCACTGACTAGGGGTCCTATAAAGGTAGCAGCCAGTCAGGCAGCAGCACAGGAGCTAGCAAACAGAGCTGTAAACAGGGGAGTTTGAGTGGGAGTTCTGTTGGAGGAGAAGGTATTTGTGTGTGTGTTTGGTTTTGTATTGGTGGTATCTGTATTTGTAGAGGCTTGGAGGGGCTTTGTGCTGGGAGAGAAGCTGAGCCCTGATTAGGGGGCGGGGCTTCCCTGACTAGGGGTCCTATGATTGTAGCAGCCAGTCAGGCAGCGTCACAGACAGCTCCAGGGGCACAGGAGCTAGCAAACAGAGCTGTAAACAGGGGAGTTTGAGTCGGAGTTCTGTTGGAGGAGAAGGTATTTGTGTGTGTTTGGTTTTGTATTGGTGGTATCTGTATGTGTAGGGGCTTTGTGCTCCGAGAGAAGCTGAGCCCTGATTAGGGGGCGGGGCTTCACTGACTAGGGGTCCTATAAAGGGAGCAGCCAGTCAGGCAGCTGCACAGACAGCTGCAGGGGCACAGGAGCTAGCAAATAGAGCTGTAAACAGGGGAGTTTGAGTGGGAGTTCTGTTGGAAGAGAAGGTATTTGTGTGTGTTTGGTTTTGTATTGGTAGTATCTGTATGTGTAGGGTCTTTGTGCTGGGAGAGAAGCTGAGCCTTGATTAGGGGGCGGGGCTTCACTGACTAGGGGTCCTATAAAGGGAGCAGCCAGTCAGGCAGCTGCACAGACAGCTGCAGCGGTACAGGAGCTAGCAAACAGAGCTGTAAACAGGGGAGTTTGAGTGGGAGTTCTGTTCGAGGAGAAGGTATTTGTGTGTGTGTTTGGTTTTGTATTGGTGGTATCTGTATGTGTAGAGGCTTGGAGGGGCTTTGTGCTGGGAGAGAAGCTGAGCCCTGATTAGGGGGCGGGGCTTCACTGACGAGGGGTCCTATAAAGGGAGCAGCCAGTCAGGCAGCGACACAGACAGCTGCAGCGGTACAGGAGCTAGCAAACAGAGCTGTAAATAGGGGACTTTGAGTGGGAGTTCTGTTGGAGGAGAAGCTATTTGTGTGTGTTTGGTTTTGTATTGGTAGTATCTGTATGTGTAGAGGCTTGGAGGGGCTTTGTGCTGGGAGCGAAGCTGAGCCCTGATTAGGGGGCGGGGCTTCACTGACTAGGGGTCCTATAAAGGTAGCAGCCAGTCAGGCAGCGGCACAGGAGCTAGCATACAGAGCTGTAAACAGGGGAGTCTGAGTGGGAGTTCTGTTGGAGGAGAAGGTATTTGTGTGTGTGTTTGGTTTTGTGTTGGTGGTATCTGTATGTGTAGGGGCTTTGTGCTGCGAGAGAAGCTGAGCCCTGATTAGGGGGCGGGGCTTCACTGACTAGGGGTCCTATAAAGGCAGCAGCCAGTCAGGCAGCGGCACAGACAGCTGCAGTGGCACAGGAGCTAGCAAAGAGAGCTGTAAACAGGGGAGTTTGAGTGGGAGTTCTGTTGGAGGAGAAGGTATTTGTGTGTGTTTTGTTTTGTATTGGTGGTATCTGTATGTGTAGGGTCTTTGTGCTGGGAGAAAAGCTGAGCCCTGATTAGGGGGCGGGGCTTCACTGACTAGGGGTCCTATAAAGGTAGCAGCCAGTCAGGCAGCAGCACAGGAGCTAGCAAACAGAGCTGTAAACAGGGGAGTTTGAGTGGGACTTCTGTTGGAGGAGAAGGTATTTGTGTGTGTGTTTGGTATTGTATTGGTAGTATCTGTATGTGTAGAGGCTTAGAGGGGCTTTGTGCTGGGAGCGAAGCTGAGCCCTCATTAGGGGGCGGGGCTTCATTGACTAGGGGTCCTATAAAGGGAGCAGCCAGTCAGGCAGGGGCACAGACAGCTGCAGCGGAACAGGAGCTACAAAACTGAGCTGTAAACAGGGGAGTTTGAGAGGGAGTTCTGTTGGAGGAGAAGGATTTGTGTGTGTTTGGTTTTGTATTGGTAGTATCTGTATGTGTAGAGGCTTGGAGGGGCTTTGTGCTGGGAGAGAAGCTGAGCCCTGATTAGGGGGCGGGGCTTCACTGACTAGGGTTCCTATAAAGGTAGCAGCCAGTCAGGCAGCGGCACAGGAGCTAGCAAACAGAGCTGTAAACAGGGGAGTTTGAGTGGGACTTCTGTTGGAAGAGAAGGTATTTGTGTGTGTGTGTTTGGTTTTGTATTGTTGGTATCTGTATGTGTAGAGGCTTGGAGGGGCTTTGTGCTGGGAGAGAAGCTGAGCCCTGATTAGGGGGCGGGGCTTCACTGACTAGGGGTCCTATAAAGGGAGCAGCCAGTCAGGCAGCGACACAGACAGCTGCAGCGGTACAGGAGCTAGCAAACAGAGCTGTAAACAGGGGAGTTTGAGTGGGAGTTCTGTTGGAGGAGAAGGTATTTTTCTGTGTTTTTGGTTTTGTATTGGTAGTATCTGTATGTGTAGAGGCTTGGAGGGGCTTTGTGCTGGGAGCGAAGCTGAGCCCTGATTAGGGGGCGGGGCTTCACTGACTAGGGGTCCTAGAAAGGTAGCAGCCAGTCAGGCAGCGGCACAGGAGCTCGCAAACAGAGCTGTAAACAGGGGAGTATGAGTGGGAGTTCTGTTGGAGGAGAAGGTGTTTGTGTGTGTTTGGTTTCGTATTTTTAGTATCTGTATGTGTAGAGGCTTGGAGGGGCTTTGTGCTGGGAGAAAAGCTGAGCCCTGATTAGGGGGCGGGGCTTCACTGACTAGGGTTCCTATAAAGGTAGCAGCCAGTCAGGCAGCGGCACAGACAGCTGCAGCGGCACAGGAGCGAGCAAACAGAGCTGTAAACAGGGGAGTTTGAGTGGGAGTTGTGTTGGAGGAGAAGGTATTTGTGTGTGTTTGGTTTTGTATTGGTAGTATTTGTATGTGTAGAGGCTTGGAGGGGCTTTGTGCTGTGAGAGAAGCTGAGCCCTTATTAGGGGGCGGGACTTCCCTGACTAGGGGTCCTATAGAGCTAGCAGCCAGTCAGGCAGCGCCACAGGAGCTAGCAAACAGAGCTGTAAACAGGGGAGTTTGAGTGGGAGTTCTGTTGGAAGAGAAGGTATTTGTGTGTGCTTGGTTTTGTGTTGGTGGTATCTGTATGTGTAGGGTCTTTGTGCTGGGAGAAAAGCTGAGCCCTGATTAGGGGGCGGGGCTTCACTGACTAGGGGTCCTATAAAGGTAGCAGCCAGTCAGGCAGCGACACAGACAGCTGCAGCGGTACAGGAGCTAGCAAACAGAGCTGTAAACAGGGGAGTTTGAGTGGGAGTTCTGTTGGAAGAGAAGGTATTTGTGTGTGTTTGGTTTTGTGTTGGTGGTATCTGTATGTGTAGGGTCTTTGTGCTGGGAGAAAAGCTGAGCCCTGATTAGGGGGCGGGGCTTCACTGACTAGGGGTCCTATAAAGGTAGCAGCCAGTCAGGCAGCAGCACAGGAGCTAGCAAACAGAGCTGTAAACAGGGGAGTTTGAGTGGGACTTCTGTTGGAGGAGAAGGTATTTGTGTGTGTGTTTGGTATTGTATTGGTAGTATCTGTATGTGTAGAGGCTTAGAGGGGCTTTGTGCTGGGAGCGAAGCTGAGCCCTCATTAGGGGGCGGGGCTTCATTCACTAGGGGTCCTATAAAGGGAGCAGCCAGTCAGGCAGGGGCACAGACAGCTGCAGCGGAACAGGAGCTACAAAACTGAGCTGTAAACAGGGGAGTTTGAGAGGGAGTTCTGTTGGAGGAGAAGGTATTTGTGTGTGTTTGGTTTTGTATTGGTAGTATCTGTATGTGTAGAGGCTTGGAGGGGCTTTGTGCTGGGAGAGAAGCTGAGCCCTGATTAGGGGGCGGGGCTTCACTGACTAGGGTTCCTATAAAGGTAGCAGCCAGTCAGGCAGCGGCACAGGAGCTCGCAAACAGAGCTGTAAACAGGGGAGTTTGAGTGGGAGTTCTGTTGGAGGAGAAGGTATATGTGTGTGTTTGGTTTCGTATTGGTAGTATCTGTATGTGTAGAGGCTTGGAGGGGCTTTGTGCTGGGAGAAAAGCTGAGCCCTGATTAGGGGGCGGGGCTTCACTGACTAGGGTTCCTATAAAGGTAGCAGCCAGTCAGGCAGCGGCACAGACAGCTGCAGCGGCACAGGAGCGAGCAAACAGAGCTGTAAACAGGGGAGTTTGAGTGGGAGTTGTGTTCGAGGAGAAGGTATTTGTGTGTGTGTTTGGTTTTGTATTGGTGGTATCTGTATGTGTAGAGGCTTGGAGGGGCTTTGTGCTGGGAGAGAAGCTGAGCCCTGATTAGGGGGCGGGGCTTCACTGACGAGGGGTCCTATAAAGGGAGCAGCCAGTCAGGCAGCGACACAGACAGCTGCAGCGGTACAGGAGCTAGCAAACAGAGCTGTAAATAGGGGACTTTGAGTGGGAGTTCTGTTGGAGGAGAAGCTATTTGTGTGTGTTTGGTTTTGTATTGGTAGTATCTGTATGTGTGGAGGCTTGGAGGGGCTTTGTGCTGGGAGCGAAGCTGAGCCCTGATTAGGGGGCGGGGCTTCACTGACTAGGGGTCCTATAAAGGTAGCAGCCAGTCAGGCAGCGGCACAGGAGCTAGCAAACAGAGCTGTAAACAGGGGAGTCTGAGTGGGAGTTCTGTTGGAGGAGAAGGTATTTGTGTGTGTGTTTGGTTTTGTGTTGGTGGTATCTGTATGTGTAGGGGCTTTGTGCTGCGAGAGAAGCTGAGCCCTGATTAGGGGGCGGGGCTTCACTGACTAGGGGTCCTATAAAGGCAGCAGCCAGTCAGGCAGCGGCACAGACAGCTGCAGTGGCACAGGAGCTAGCAAAGAGAGCTGTAAACAGGGGAGTTTGAGTGGGAGTTCTGTTGGAAGAGAAGGTATTTGTGTGTGTTTTGTTTTGTATTGGTGGTATCTGTATGTGTAGGGTCTTTGTGCTGGGAGAAAAGCTGAGCCCTGATTAGGGGGCGGGGCTTCACTGACTAGGGGTCCTATAAAGGTAGCAGCCAGTCAGGCAGCAGCACAGGAGCTAGCAAACAGAGCTGTAAACAGGGGAGTTTGAGTGGGACTTCTGTTGGAGGAGAAGGTATTTGTGTGTGTGTTTGGTATTGTATTGGTAGTATCTGTATGTGTAGAGGCTTAGAGGGGCTTTGTGCTGGGAGCGAAGCTGAGCCCTCATTAGGGGGCGGGGCTTCATTGACTAGGGGTCCTATAAAGGGAGCAGCCAGTCAGGCAGGGGCACAGACAGCTGCAGCGGAACAGGAGCTACAAAACTGAGCTGTAAACAGGGGAGTTTGAGTGGGAGTTCTGTTGGAGGAGAAGGTATTTTTCTGTGTTTTTGGTTTTGTATTGGTAGTATCTGTATGTGTAGAGGCTTGGAGGGGCTTTGTGCTGGGAGCGAAGCTGAGCCCTGATTAGGGGGCGGGGCTTCACTGACTAGGGGTCCTATAAAGGTAGCAGCCAGTCAGGCAGCGGCACAGGAGCTAGCAAACAGAGCTGTAAACAGGGGAGTTTGAGTGTGAGTTCTGTTGGAAGAGAAGGTATTTGTGTGTGTTTGGTTTTGTATTGGTAGTATCTGTATGTGTAGGGTCTTAGTGCTGGGAGAAAAGCTGAGCCCTGATTAGGGGGCGGGGCTTCACTGACTAGGGGTCCTAGAAAGGTAGCAGCCAGTCAGGCAGCGGCACAGGAGCTCGCAAACAGAGCTGTAAACAGGGGAGTATGAGTGGGAGTTCTGTTGGAGGAGAAGGTGTTTGTGTGTGTTTGGTTTCGTATTTTTAGTATCTGTATGTGTAGAGGCTTGGAGGGGCTTTGTGCTGGGAGAAAAGCTGAGCCCTGATTAGGGGGCGGGGCTTCACTGACTAGGGTTCCTATAAAGGTAGCAGCCAGTCAGGCAGCGGCACAGACAGCTGCAGCGGCACAGGAGCGAGCAAACAGAGCTGTAAACAGGGGAGTTTGAGTGGGAGTTGTGTTGGAGGAGAAGGTATTTGTGTGTGTTTGGTTTTGTATTGGTAGTATTTGTATGTGTAGAGGCTTGGAGGGGCTTTGTGCTGTGAGAGAAGCTGAGCCCTTATTAGGGGGCGGGACTTCCCTGACTAGGGGTCCTATAGAGCTAGCAGCCAGTCAGGCAGCGGCACAGGAGCTAGCAAACAGAGCTGTAAACAGGGGAGTTTGAGTGGGAGTTCTGTTGGAAGAGAAGGTATTTGTGTGTGCTTGGTTTTGTGTTGGTGGTATCTGTATGTGTAGGGTCTTTGTGCTGGGAGAAAAGCTGAGCCCTGATTAGGGGGCGGGGCTTCACTGACTAGGGGTCCTATAAAGGTAGCAGCCAGTCAGGCAGCGACACAGACAGCTGCAGCGGTACAGGAGCTAGCAAACAGAGCTGTAAACAGGGGAGTTTGAGTGGGAGTTCTGTTGGAAGAGAAGGTATTTGTGTGTGTTTGGTTTTGTATTGGTAGTATCTGTATGTGTAGGGTCTTTGTGCTGGGAGAAAAGCTGAGCCCTGATTAGGGGGCGGGGCTTCACTGACTAGGGGTCCTATAAAGGTAGCAGCCAGTCAGGCAGCAGCACAGGAGCTAGCAAACAGAGCTGTAAACAGGGGAGTTTGAGTGGGACTTCTGTTGGAGGAGAAGGTATTTGTGTGTGTGTTTGGTATTGTATTGGTAGTATCTGTATGTGTAGAGGCTTAGAGGGGCTTTGTGCTGGGAGCGAAGCTGAGCCCTCATTAGGGGGCGGGGCTTCATTCACTAGGGGTCCTATAAAGGGAGCAGCCAGTCAGGCAGGGGCACAGACAGCTGCAGCGGAACAGGAGCTACAAAACTGAGCTGTAAACAGGGGAGTTTGAGAGGGAGTTCTGTTGGAGGAGAAGGTATTTGTGTGTGTGTTTGGTTTCGTATTGGTAGTATCTGTATGTGTAGAGGCTTGGAGGGGCTTTGTGCTGGGAGAAAAGCTGAGCCCTGATTAGGGGGCGGGGCTTCACTGACTAGGGTTCCTATAAAGGTAGCAGCCAGTCAGGCAGCGGCACAGACAGCTGCAGCGGCACAGGAGCGAGCAAACAGAGCTGTAAACAGGGGAGTTTGAGTGGGAGTTGTGTTGGAGGAGAAGGTATTTGTGTGTGTTTGGTTTTGTATTGGTAGTATTTGTATGTGTAGAGGCTTGGAGGGGCTTTGTGCTGGGAGAGAAGCTGAGCCCTGATTAGGGGGCGGGGCTTCACTGACTAGGGGTCCTATAAAGGGAGCAGCCAGTCAGGCAGGGGAACAGACAGCTGCAGCGGCACAGGAGCTAGCAAACAGAGCTGTAAACAGGTGAGTTTGAGAGGGAGTTCTGTTGGAGGAGAAGGTATTTGTGTGTTTGGTTTTGTATTGGTAGTGTCTGTATGAGTAGAGGCTTTGTGCTGGGAGAGAATCTGAGCCCTGATTAGGGGGCGGGGCTTCCCTGACTAGGGGTCCTATAAAGGGAGCAGCCAGTCAGGCGGCGGCATGGACAGCTGCAGCGGCACAGGAGCTAGCAAACAGAGCTGTAAACAGGGGAGTTTGAGTGGGAGTTCCGTTGGAGGAGAAGGTATTTGTGTGTGTTTGGTTTTGTGTTGGTGGTATCTGTATGTGTAGGGGCTTTGTGCTGAGAGAGAAGCTGAGCCCTGATTAGGGGGCTGGCTTCACTGACTAGGGGTCCTATAAAGGCAGCAGCCAGTCAGGCAGCGGCACAGACAGCTGCAGTGGCACAGGAGCTAGCAAAGAGAGCTGTAAACAGGGGAGTTTGAGTGGGAGTTCTGTTGGAGGAGAAGGTATTTGTGTGTGTGTTTGGTTTTGTATTGTTGGTATCTGTATGTGTAGATGCTTGGAGGGGCTTTGTGCTGGGAGAGAAGCTGAGCCCTGATTAGGGGGCGGGGCTTCACTGACGAGGGGTCCTATAAAGGGAGCAGCCAGTCAGGCAGCGGCACAGGAGCTAGCAAACAGAGCTGTAAACAGGGGAGTTTGAGTGGGACTTCTGTTGGAAGAGAAGGTATTTGTGTGTGTTTGGTTTTGTATTGGTAGTATCTGTATGTGTAGGGGCTTTGTGCTGGGAGAAAAGCTGAGCCCTGATTAGGGGGCGGGGCTTCACTGACTACGGGTCCTATAAAGGGAGCAGCCAGTCAGGCAGGGGCACAGACAGCTGCAGCGGAACAGGAGCTAGCAAACTGAGCTGTAAACAGGGGAGTTTGAGAGGGAGTTCTGTTGGAGGAGAAGGTATTTGTGTGTGTTTGGTTTTGTATTGGTAGTATCTGTATGAGTAGAGGCTTTGTGCTGGGAGAGAATCTGAGCCCTGATTAGGGGGCGGGGCTTCACTGACTAGGGTTCCTATAAAGGTAGCAGCCAGTCAGGCAGCGGCACAGACAGCTGCAGCGGCACAGGAGCGAGCAAACAGAGCTGTAAACAGGGGAGTTTGAGTGGGAGTTGTGTTGGAGGAGAAGGTATTTGTGTGTGTTTGGTTTTGTATTGGTAGTATCTGTATGTGTAGGGTCTTTGTGCTGGGAGAAAAGCTGAGCCCTGATAAGGGGGCGGGGCTTCACTGACTAGGCGTCCTATAAAGGTAGCAGCCAGTCAGGCAGCGGCACAGCAGCTAGCAAACAGTGCTGTAAACACGGGAGTTTGAGTGGGAGTTCTGTTGGAGGAGAAGGTATATGTGTGTGTTTGGTTTCGTATTGGTAGTATCTGTATGTGTAGAGGCTTGGAGGGGCTTTGTGCTGGGAGAAAAGCTGAGCCCTGATTAGGGGGCGGGGCTTCACTGACTAGGGTTCCTATAAAGGTAGCAGCCAGTCAGGCAGCGGCACAGACAGCTGCAGCGGCACAGGAGCGAGCAAACAGAGCTGTAAACAGGGGAGTATGAGTGGGAGTTGTGTTGGAGGAGAAGGTATTTGTGTGTGTTTGGTTTTGTATTGGTAGTATCTGTATGTGTAGGGGCTTTGTGCTGGGAGAGAAGCTGAGCCCTGATTAGGGGGCTGGCTTCACTGACTAGGGGTCCTATAAAGGCAGCAGCCAGTCAGGCAGCGGCACAGACAGCTGCAGTGGCACAGGAGCTAGCAAAGAGAGCTGTAAACAGGGGAGTTTGAGTGGGAGTTCTGTTGGAGGAGAAGGTATTTGTGTGTGTGTTCGGTTTTGCATTGTTGATATCTGTATGTGTAGAGGCTTGGAGGGGCTTTGTGCTGGGAGAGAAGCTGAGCCCTGATTAGGGGGCGGGGCTTCACTGACGAGGGGTCCTATAAAGGGAGCAGCCAGTCAGGCAGCGGCACAGGAGCTAGCAAACAGAGCTGTAAACAGGGGAGTTTGAGTGGGAGTTCTGTTGGAAGAGAAGGTATTTGTGTGTGTTTGGTTTTGTATTGGTAGTATCTGTATGTGTAGGGGCTTTGTGCTGGGAGAAAAGCTGAGCCCTGATTAGGGGGCGGGGCTTCACTGACTACGGGTCCTATAAAGGGAGCAGCCAGTCAGGCAGGGGCACAGACAGCTGCAGCGGAACAGGAGCTAGCAAACTGAGCTGTAAACAGGGGAGTTTGAGAGGGAGTTCTGTTGGAGGAGAAGGTAGTTTTGTGTGTTTGGTTTTGTATTGGTAGTATCTGTATGAGTAGAGGCTTTGTGCTGGGAGAGAATCTGAGCCCTGATTAGGGGGCGGGGCTTCACTGACTAGGGTTCCTATAAAGGTAGCAGCCAGTCAGGCAGCGGCACAGACAGCTGCAGCGGCACAGGAGCTAGCAAAGAGAGCTGTAAACAGGGGAGTTTGAGTGGGAGTTCTGTTGGAAGAGAAGGTATTTGTGTGTGTTTTGTTTTGTATTGGTGGTATCTGTATGTGTAGGGTCTTTGTGCTGGGAGAAAAGCTGAGCCCTGATTAGGGGGCGGGGCTTCACTGACTAGGGGTCCTATAAAGGTAGCAGCCAGTCAGGCAGCAGCACAGGAGCTAGCAAACAGAGCTGTAAACAGGGGAGTTTGAGTGGGACTTCTGTTGGAGGAGAAGGTATTTGTGTGTGTGTTTGGTATTGTATTGGTAGTATCTGTATGTGTAGAGGCTTAGAGGGGCTTTGTGCTGGGAGCGAAGCTGAGCCCTCATTAGGGGGCGGGGCTTCATTGACTAGGGGTCCTATAAAGGGAGCAGCCAGTCAGGCAGGGGCACAGACAGCTGCAGCGGAACAGGAGCTACAAAACTGAGCTGTAAACAGGGGAGTTTGAGAGGGAGTTCTGTTGGAGGAGAAGGTATTTGTGTGTGTTTGGTTTTGTATTGGTAGTATCTGTATGTGTAGAGGCTTGGAGGGGCTTTGTGCTGGGAGAGAAGCTGAGCCCTGATTAGGGGGCGGGGCTTCACTGACTAGGGTTCCTATAAAGGTAGCAGCCAGTCAGGCAGCGGCACAGGAGCTAGCAAACAGAGCTGTAAACAGGGGAGTTTGAGTGGGACTTCTGTTGGAAGAGAAGGTATTTGTGTGTGTGTGTTTGGTTTTGTATTGTTGGTATCTGTATGTGTAGAGGCTTGGAGGGGCTTTGTGCTGGGAGAGAAGCTGAGCCCTGATTAGGGGGCGGGGCTTCACTGACTAGGGGTCCTATAAAGGGAGCAGCCAGTCAGGCAGCGACACAGACAGCTGCAGCGGTACAGGAGCTAGCAAACAGAGCTGTAAACAGGGGAGTTTGAGTGGGAGTTCTGTTGGAGGAGAAGGTATTTTTCTGTGTTTTTGGTTTTGTATTGGTAGTATCTGTATGTGTAGAGGCTTGGAGGGGCTTTGTGCTGGGAGCGAAGCTGAGCCCTGATTAGGGGGCGGGGCTTCACTGACTAGGGGTCCTATAAAGGTAGCAGCCAGTCAGGCAGCGGCACAGGAGCTAGCAAACAGAGCTGTAAACAGGGGAGTTTGAGTGTGAGTTCTGTTGGAGGAGAAGGTGTTTGTGTGTGTTTGGTTTCGTATTTTTAGTATCTGTATGTGTAGAGGCTTGGAGGGGCTTTGTGCTGGGAGAAAAGCTGAGCCCTGATTAGGGGGCGGGGCTTCACTGACTAGGGTTCCTATAAAGGTAGCAGCCAGTCAGGCAGCGGCACAGACAGCTGCAGCGGCACAGGAGCGAGCAAACAGAGCTGTAAACAGGGGAGTTTGAGTGGGAGTTGTGTTGGAGGAGAAGGTATTTGTGTGTGTTTGGTTTTGTATTGGTAGTATTTGTATGTGTAGAGGCTTGGAGGGGCTTTGTGCTGTGAGAGAAGCTGAGCCCTTATTAGGGGGCGGGACTTCCCTGACTAGGGGTCCTATAGAGCTAGCAGCCAGTCAGGCAGCGGCACAGGAGCTAGCAAACAGAGCTGTAAACAGGGGAGTTTGAGTGGGAGTTCTGTTGGAAGAGAAGGTATTTGTGTGTGCTTGGTTTTGTGTTGGTGGTATCTGTATGTGTAGGGTCTTTTTGCTGGGAGAAAAGCTGAGCCCTGATTAGGGGGCGGGGCTTCACTGACTAGGGGTCCTATAAAGGTAGCAGCCAGTCAGGCAGCGACACAGACAGCTGCAGCGGTACAGGAGCTAGCAAACAGAGCTGTAAACAGGGGAGTTTGAGTGGGAGTTCTGTTGGAAGAGAAGGTATTTGTGTGTGTTTGGTTTTGTATTGGTAGTATCTGTATGTGTAGGGTCTTTGTGCTGGGAGAAAAGCTGAGCCCTGATTAGGGGGCGGGGCTTCACTGACTAGGGGTCCTATAAAGGTAGCAGCCAGTCAGGCAGCAGCACAGGAGCTAGCAAACAGAGCTGTAAACAGGGGAGTTTGAGTGGGACTTCTGTTGGAGGAGAAGGTATTTGTGTGTGTGTTTGGTATTGTATTGGTAGTATCTGTATGTGTAGAGGCTTAGAGGGGCTTTGTGCTGGGAGCGAAGCTGAGCCCTCATTAGGGGGCGGGGCTTCATTCACTAGGGGTCCTATAAAGGGAGCAGCCAGTCAGGCAGGGGCACAGACAGCTGCAGCGGAACAGGAGCTACAAAACTGAGCTGTAAACAGGGGAGTTTGAGAGGGAGTTCTGTTGGAGGAGAAGGTATATGTGTGTGTTTGGTTTCGTATTGGTAGTATCTGTATGTGTAGAGGCTTGGAGGGGCTTTGTGCTGGGAGAAAAGCTGAGCCCTGATTAGGGGGCGGGGCTTCACTGACTAGGGTTCCTATAAAGGTAGCAGCCAGTCAGGCAGCGGCACAGACAGCTGCAGCGGAACAGGAGCTAGCAAACTGAGCTGTAAACAGGGGAGTTTGAGAGGGAGTTCTGTTGGAGGAGAAGGTATTTGTGTGTGTTTGGTTTTGTATTGGTAGTATCTGTATGAGTAGAGGCTTTGTGCTGGGAGAGAATCTGAGCCCTGATTAGGGGGCGGGGCTTCACTGACTAGGGTTCCTATAAAGGTAGCAGCCAGTCAGGCAGCGGCACAGACAGCTGCAGCGGCACAGGAGCGAGCAAACAGAGCTGTAAACAGGGGAGTTTGAGTGGGAGTTGTGTTGGAGGAGAAGGTATTTGTGTGTGTTTGGTTTTGTATTGGTAGTATCTGTATGTGTAGGGTCTTTGTGCTGGGAGAAAAGCTGAGCCCTGATACGGGGGCGGGGCTTCACTGACTAGGCGTCCTATAAAGGTAGCAGCCAGTCAGGCAGCGGCACAGCAGCTAGCAAACAGTGCTGTAAACACGGGAGTTTGAGTGGGAGTTCTGTTGGAGGAGAAGGTATATGTGTGTGTTTGGTTTCGTATTGGTAGTATCTGTATGTGTAGAGGCTTGGAGGGGCTTTGTGCTGGGAGAAAAGCTGAGCCCTGATTAGGGGGCGGGGCTTCACTGACTAGGGTTCCTATAAAGGTAGCAGCCAGTCAGGCAGCGGCACAGGAGCTCGCAAACAGAGCTGTAAACAGGGGAGTTTGAGTGGGAGTTCTGTTGGAGGAGAAGGTATATGTGTGTGTTTGGTTTCGTATTGGTAGTATTTGTATGTGTAGAGGCTTGGAGGGGCTTTGTGCTGGGAGAAAAGCTGAGCCCTGATTAGGGGGCGGGGCTTCCCTGACTAGGGGTCCTATAAAGGGAGCAGCCAGTCAGGCGGCGGCATGGACAGCTGCAGCGGCACAGGAGCTAGCAAACAGAGCTGTAAACAGGGGAGTTTGAGTGGGAGTTCCGTTGGAGGAGAAGGTATTTGTGTGTGTTTGGTTTTGTGTTGGTGGTATCTGTATGTGTAGGGGCTTTGTGCTGAGAGAGAAGCTGAGCCCTGATTAGGGGGCTGGCTTCACTGACTAGGGGTCCTATAAAGGCAGCAGCCAGTCAGGCAGCGGCACAGACAGCTGCAGTGGCACAGGAGCTAGCAAAGAGAGCTGTAAAAAGGGGAGTTTGAGTGGGAGTTCTGTTGGAGGAGAAGGTATTTGTGTGTGTGTTTGGTTTTGTATTGTTGGTATCTGTATGTGTAGATGCTTGGAGGGGCTTTGTGCTGGGAGAGAAGCTGAGCCCTGATTAGGGGGCGGGGCTTCACTGACGAGGGGTCCTATAAAGGGAGCAGCCAGTCAGGCAGCGGCACAGGAGCTAGCAAACAGAGCTGTAAACAGGGGAGTTTGAGTGGGACTTCTGTTGGAAGAGAAGGTATTTGTGTGTGTTTGGTTTTGTATTGGTAGTATCTGTATGTGTAGGGGCTTTGTGCTGGGAGAAAAGCTGAGCCCTGATTAGGGGGCGGGGCTTCACTGACTACGGGTCCTATAAAGGGAGCAGCCAGTCAGGCAGGGGCACAGACAGCTGCAGCGGAACAGGAGCTAGCAAACTGAGCTGTAAACAGGGGAGTTTGAGAGGGAGTTCTGTTGGAGGAGAAGGTATTTGTGTGTGTTTGGTTTTGTATTGGTAGTATCTGTATGAGTAGAGGCTTTGTGCTGGGAGAGAATCTGAGCCCTGATTAGGGGGCGGGGCTTCACTGACTAGGGTTCCTATAAAGGTAGCAGCCAGTCAGGCAGCGGCACAGACAGCTGCAGCGGCACAGGAGCGAGCAAACAGAGCTGTAAACAGGGGAGTTTGAGTGGGAGTTGTGTTGGAGGAGAAGGTATTTGTGTGTGTTTGGTTTTGTATTGGTAGTATCTGTATGTGTAGGGTCTTTGTGCTGGGAGAAAAGCTGAGCCCTGATACGGGGGCGGGGCTTCACTGACTAGGCGTCCTATAAAGGTAGCAGCCAGTCAGGCAGCGGCACAGCAGCTAGCAAACAGTGCTGTAAACACGGGAGTTTGAGTGGGAGTTCTGTTGGAGGAGAAGGTATATGTGTGTGTTTGGTTTCGTATTGGTAGTATCTGTATGTGTAGAGGCTTGGAGGGGCTTTGTGCTGGGAGAAAAGCTGAGCCCTGATTAGGGGGCGGGGCTTCACTGACTAGGGTTCCTATAAAGGTAGCAGCCAGTCAGGCAGCGGCACAGACAGCTGCAGCGGCACAGGAGCGAGCAAACAGAGCTGTAAACAGGGGAGTTTGAGTGGGAGTTGTGTTGGAGGAGAAGGTATTTGTGTGTGTTTGGTTTTCTATTGGTAGTATTTGTATGTGTAGAGGCTTGGAGGGGCTTTGTGCTGGGAGAGAAGCTGAGCCCTTATTAGGGGGCGGGACTTCCCTGACTAGGGGTCCTATAAAGCTAGCAGCCAGTCAGGCAGCAGCACAGGAGCTAGCAAACAGAGCTGTAAACAGGGGAGTTTGAGTGGGAGTTCTGTTGGAGGAGAAGGTATTTGTGTGTGTTTGGTTTTGTATTGGTAGTATCTGTATGTGTAGGGGCTTTGTGCTGGGAGAGAAGCTGAGCCCTGATTAGGGGGCTGGCTTCACTGACTAGGGGTCCTATAAAGGCAGCAGCCAGTCAGGCAGCGGCACAGACAGCTGCAGTGGCACAGGAGCTAGCAAAGAGAGCTGTAAACAGGGGAGTTTGAGTGGGAGTTCTGTTGGAGGAGAAGGTATTTGTGTGTGTGTTTGGTTTTGCATTGTTGATATCTGTATGTGTAGAGGCTTGGAGGGGCTTTGTGCTGGGAGAGAAGCTGAGCCCTGATTAGGGGGCGGGGCTTCACTGACGAGGGGTCCTATAAAGGGAGCAGCCAGTCAGGCAGCGGCACAGGAGCTAGCAAACAGAGCTGTAAACAGGGGAGTTTGAGTGGGACTTCTGTTGGAAGAGAAGGTATTTGTGTGTGTTTGGTTTTGTATTGGTAGTATCTGTATGTGTAGGGGCTTTGTGCTGGGAGAAAAGCTGAGCCCTGATTAGGGGGCGGGGCTTCACTGACTACGGGTCCTATAAAGGGAGCAGCCAGTCAGGCAGGGGCACAGACAGCTGCAGCGGAACAGGAGCTAGCAAACTGAGCTGTAAACAGGGGAGTTTGAGAGGGAGTTCTGTTGGAGGAGAAGGTAGTTTTGTGTGTTTGGTTTTGTATTGGTAGTATCTGTATGAGTAGAGGCTTTGTGCTGGGAGAGAATCTGAGCCCTGATTAGGGGGCGGGGCTTCACTGACTAGGGTTCCTATAAAGGTAGCAGCCAGTCAGGCAGCGGCACAGACAGCTGCAGCGGCACAGGAGCGAGCAAACAGAGCTGTAAACAGGGGAGTTTGAGTGGGAGTTGTGTTGGAGGAGAAGGTATTTGTGTGTGTTAGGTTTTGTATTGGTAGTATCTGTATGTGTAGGGTCTTTGTGCTGGGAGAAAAGCTGAGCCCTGATTAGGGGGCGGGGCTTCACTGACTAGGGGTCCTAGAAAGGTAGCAGCCAGTCAGGCAGCGGCACAGGAGCTAGCAAACAGAGCTGTAAACAGGGGAGTATGAGTGGGAGTTCTGTTGGAAGAGAAGGTGTTTGTGTGTGTTTGGTTTTGTATTGGTAGTATCTGTATGTGTAGAGGCTTGGAGGGGCTTTGTGCTGGGAGAAAAGCTGAGCCCTGATTAGGGGGCGGGGCTTCACTGACTAGGGTTCCTATAAAGGTAGCAGCCAGTCAGGCAGCGGCACAGACAGCTGCAGCGGCACAGGAGCGAGCAAACAGAGCTGTAAACAGGGGAGTTTGAGTGGCAGATGTGTTGGAGGAGAAGGTATTTGTGTGTGTTTGGTTTTGTATTGGTAGTATTTGTATGTGTAGAGGCTTGGAGGGGCTTTGTGCTGGGAGAGAAGCTGAGCCCTTATTAGGGGGCGGGACTTCCCTGACTAGGGGTCCTATAAAGCTAGCAGCCAGTCAGGCAGCAGCACAGGAGCTAGCAAACAGAGCTGTAAACAGGGGAGTTTGAGTGGGAGTTCTGTTGGAGGAGAAGGTATTTGTCCGTGTTTGGTTTTGTATTGGTAGCATCTGTATGTGTAGGGGCTTTGTGCTGGGAGAGAAGCTGAGCCCTGATTAGGGGGCGGTGCTTCCCTGACTAGGGGTCCTATAAAGGTAGCAGCCAGTCAGGCAGCGGCACAGGAGCTAGCAAACAGAGCTGTAAACAGGGGAGTTTGTGTGGGAGTTCTGTTGGAGGAGATGGTATTTGTGTGTGTTTGGTTTTGTATTGGTAGTATCTGTATGTGTAGAGGCTTGGAGGGGCTTTGAGCTGGGAGAGAAGCTGAGCCCTGATCAGGGGGCGGGGCTTCACTGACTAGGGGTCCTATAAAGGTAGCAGCCAGTCAGGCAGCGGCATACAGCTGCAGCGGCACAGGAGCTAGCAAACAGAGCTTTTAACATGGGAGTTTGAGTGGGAGTTCTGTTGGAGGAGAAGGTATTTGTGTGTGTTTTTTTTGTATTGGTAGTATCTGTATGTGTAGAGGCTTGGAGGGGCTTTGTGCTTCGAGAGAAGCTGAGCCCTGATTAGGGGGCGGGGCTTCACTGACTAGGTTTCCTATAAAGGTAGCAGCCAGTCAGGCAGAGGAACAGACAGCTGCAGAGGCACAGGAGCTAGCAAACAGAGCTGTAAACAGGGGAGTTTGAGTGGGAGTTCTGTTGGAGGAGAAGGTATTTGTGTGTGTTTTTGTATTGGTAGTATCTGTATGTGTAGAGGCTTGAAGGGGCTTTGTGCTGGGAGAGAAGCTGAGCCCTGATTAGGGGGCGGGGCTTCACTGACTAGGGGTCCTATAAAGGTAGCAGCCAGTCAGACAGCGGCACAGGAGCTAGCAAACAGAGCTGTGAACAGGGGAGTTTGAGTGGGAGTTCTGTTGGAGGAGAAGGTATTTGTGTGTGTTTGGTTTTGTATTGGTAGTATATGTATGTGTAGGGGCTTTCTGCTGGGAGAGAAGCTGAGCCCTGATTAGGGGGCGGGGCTTCACTGACTAGGGGTCTTATAAAGGTAGCAGCCAGTCAGACAGCGGCACAGGAGCTAGCAAACAGAGCTCTAAGCAGGGGAGTTTGAGTGGGAGTTCTGTTGGAGGAGAAGGTATTTGTGTGTGTTTTTGTATTGGTAGTATCTGTATGTGTAGAGGCTTGGAGGGGCTAGGTGCTGGGAGAGAAGCTGAGCCCTGATTAGGGGGCGGGGCTTCACTGACTAGGGGTCCTATAAAGGTAGCAGCCAGTCAGGCAGAGGAACAGACAGCTGCAGCGGCACAGGAGCTCGCAAACAGAGCTGTAAACAGGGGAGTTGGAATGGGAGTTCTGTTGGAGGAGAAGGTATTTGTGTGTGTTTGGTTTTGTATTGTCAGTATCTGTATGTGCAGGGGCTTTGTGCTGGGAGAGAAGCTGAGCCCTGATTAGGGGGCGGTGCTTCCCTGACTAGGGGTCCTATAAAGGTAGCAGCCAGTCAGGCAGCGGCACAGGAGCTAGCAAACAGAGCTGTAAACAGGGGAGTTTGAGTGGGAGTTCTGTTGGAGGAGAAGGTATTTGTGTGTGTTTTTGTATTGGTATTATCTGTATGTGTAGAGGCTTGGAGGGGCTTTGTGCTGGGAGAGAAGCTGGGCCCTGATTAGGGGGCGGGGCTTCACTGACTAGGGGTCCTATAAAGGGAGCAGCCAGTCAGGCAGCGGCACAGGAGCTAGCAAACAGAGCTGTAAACAGGGGAGTTTGAGTGGGAGTTCTGTTGGAGGAGAAGGTATTTGTGTGTGTTTTTGTATTGGTAGTATCTGTATGTGTAGAGGCTTGGAGGGGCTAGGTGCTGGGAGAGAAGCTGAGCCCTGATTAGGGGGCGGGGCTTCACTGACTAGGGGTCCTATAGAGGTAGCAGCCAGTCACGCAGCGGCACAGACAGCTGCAGCGGCACAGGAGCTAGCAAACAGAGCTGTAAACAGGGGAGTTTGAGTGGGAGTTCTGTTGGAGGAGATGGTGTTTGTGTGTGTTTGGTTTTGTATTGGTAGTACATGTATGTGTAGAGGCTTGAAGGGGCTTTGTGCTGGGAGAGAAGCTGAGCCCTGATTAGGGGGCGGGGCTTCACTGACTAGGGGTCCTATAAAGGTAGCAGCCAGTCAGGCAGCGGCGCAGACAGCTGAAGTGGCACAGAAGCTAGCAAACAGAGCTGTAAACAGGGGAGTTTGAGTGGGAGTTCTGTTGGAGGAGAAGGTATTTGTGTGTGTTTGGTTTTGTGTTGTCAGTATCTGTATGTGCAGGGGCTTTGTGTTGGGAGAGAAGCTGAGCCCTGATTAGGGGGCGGGGCTTCCCTGACTAGGGGTCCTATAAAGGTAGCAGCCAGTCAGGCAGCGGCACAGGAGCTAGCAAACAGAGCTGTGAACAGGGGAGTTTGAGTGGGAGTTCTGTTGGAGGAGAAGGTATTTGTGTGTGTTTTTTGTATTGGTAGTATCTGTATGTGTAGAGGCTTGGAGGGGCTAGGTGCTGGGAGAGAAGCTGAGCCCTGATTAGGGGCGGGG
This sequence comes from Lepidochelys kempii, assembly GCF_965140285.1. Lineage (NCBI taxonomy): Eukaryota > Metazoa > Chordata > Testudines > Cheloniidae > Lepidochelys > Lepidochelys kempii. Next base: position 19,873,461 of record NC_136400.1, on the reverse strand, counting down.
CTTCACTGACTAGGGGTCCTATAAAGGTAGCAGCCAGTCACGCAGCGGCACAGACAGCTGCAGCGGCACAGGAGCTAGCAAACAGAGCTGTAAACAGGGGAGTTTGAGTGGGAGTTCTGTTGGAGGAGATGGTATTTGTGTGTGTTTGGTTTTGTATTGGTAGTATATGTATGTGTAGAGGCTTGAAGGGGCTTTGTGCTGGGAGAGAAGCTGAGCCCTGATTAGGGGGCGGGGCTTGACTGACTAGGGGTCCTATAAAGGTAGCAGCCAGTCAGGCAGCGGCTCAGACAGCTGCAGCGGCACAGGAGCTCGCAAACAGAGCTGTAAACAGGGGAGTTGGAGTGGGAGTTCTGTTGGAGGTGAAGGTATTTGTGTGTGTTTGGTTTTGTATTGTCAGTATCTGTATGTGCAGGGGCTTTGTGCTGGGAGAGAAGCTGAGCCCTGATTAGGGGGCGGTGCTTCCCTGACTAGGGGTCCTATAAAGGTAGCAGCCAGTGAGGCAGCGGCACAGGAGCTAGCAAACAGCTGTAAACAGGGGAGTTTGTGTGGGAGTTCTGTTGGAGGAGAAGGTATTTGTGTGTGTTTGGTTTTGTATTGGTAGTATCTGTATGTGTAGAGGCTTGGAGGGGCTTTGTGCTGGGAGAGAAGCTGAGCCCTGATTAGGGGGCGGGGCTTCCCTGACTAGGGGTCCTATAAAGGTAGCAGCCAGTCAGGCAGCGGCACAGGAGCTAGCAAACAGAGCTGTGAACAGGGGAGTTTGAGTGGGAGTTCTGTTGGAGGAGATGGTATTTGTGTGTGTTTGGTTTTGTATTGGTAGTATCTGTATGTGTAGAGGCTTGGAGGGGCTTTGTGCTGGGAGAGAAGCTGAGCCCTGATTAGGGGGCGGGGCTTCCCTGACTAGGGGTCCTATAAAGGTAGCAGCCAGTCAGGCAGCGGCACAGGAGCTAGCAAACAGAGCTGTGAACAGGGGAGTTTGAGTGGGAGTTCTGTTGGAGGAGAAGGTATTTGTGTGTGTTTGGTTTTGTATTGTCAGTATCTGTATGTGCAGGGGCTTTGTGCTGGGAGAGAAGCTGAGCCCTGATTAGGGGGCGGTGCTTCCCTGACTAGGGGTCCTATAAAGGTAGCAGCCAGTGAGGCAGCGGCACAGGAGCTAGCAAACAGCTGTAAACAGGGGAGTTTGTGTGGGAGTTCTGTTGGAGGAGAAGGTATTTGTGTGTGTTTGGTTTTGTATTGGTAGTATCTGTATGTGTAGAGGCTTGGAGGGGCTTTGTGCTGGGAGAGAAGCTGAGCCCTGATTAGGGGGCGGGGCTTCCCTGACTAGGGGTCCTATAAAGGTAGCAGCCAGTCAGGCAACGGCACAGGAGCTAGCAAACAGAGCTGTGAACAGGGGAGTTTGAGTGGGAGTTCTGTTGGAGGAGATGGTATTTGTGTGTGTTTGGTTTTGTATTTGTAGTATCTGTATGTGTAGAGGCTTGGAGGGGCTTTGTGCTGGGAGAGAAGCTGAGCCCTGATTAGGGGGCGGGGCTTCCCTGACTAGGGGTCCTATAAAGGTAGCAGCCAGTCAGGCAGCGGCACAGGAGCTAGCAAACAGAGCTGTGAACAGGGGAGTTTGAGTGGGAGTTCTGTTGGAGGAGATGGTATTTGTGTGTGTTTGGTTTTGTATTGGTAGTATCTGTATGTGTAGAGGCTTGGAGGGGCTTTGTGCTGGGAGAGAAGCTGAGCCCTGATAGGGGGCGGGGCTGACTGACTAGGGGTCCTATAAAGGTAGCAGCCAGTCAGGCAGCGGCTAAGACAGCTGCAGCGGCACAGGAGCTAGCAAACAGAGCTGTGAACAGGGGAGTTTGAGTGCGAGTTCTGTTGGAGGAGAAGGTATTGGTGTGTGTTTGGTTTTGTATTGGTAGTATCTGTATGTGTAGGGGCTTTGTGCTGGGAGAGAAGCGGAGCCCTGATTAGGGGGCGGGGCTTCACTGACTAGGGGTCCTATAAAGGTAGCAGCCAGTCAGGCAGCGGAACAGACAGCTGCAGCGGCACAGGAGCTAGCAAACAGAGCTGTAAACAGGGGAGTTTGAGTGGGAGTTTTGTTGCAGGAGGAGGTATTTGTGTGTGTTTGGTTTTGTATTGGTAGTATCTGTATGTGTAGAGCCTTGGAGGGGCTAAGTGCTGGGAGAGAAGATGAGCCCTGATTAGGGGGCGGGGCTTCACTGACTAGGGGTCCTATAAAGGTAGCAGCCAGTCAGGCAGCGGCACAGACAGCTGAAGTGGCACAGAAGCTAGCAAACAGAGCTGTAAACAGGGGAGTTTGAGTGGGAGTTCTGTTGGAGGAGAAGGTATTTGTGTGTGTTTGGTTTTGTATTGTCAGTATCTGTATGTGCAGGGGCTTTGTGTTGGGAGAGAAGCTGAGCCCTGATTAGGGGGCGGGGCTTCCCTGACTAGGGGTCCTATAAAGGTAGCAGCCAGTCAGGGAGCGGCACAGGAGCTAGCAAACAGAGCTGTGAACAGGGGAGTTTGAGTGGGAGTTCTGTTGGAGGAGAAGGTATTTGTGTGTGTTTTTGTATTGGTAGTATCTGTATGTGTAGAGGCTTGGAGGGGCTAGGTGCTGGGAGAGAAGCTGAGCCCTGATTAGGGGCGGGGCTTCACTGACTAGGGGTCCTATAAAGGTAGCAGCCAGTCACGCAGCGGCACAGACAGCTGCAGCGGCACAGGAGCTAGCAAACAGAGCTGTAAACAGGGGAGTTTGAGTGGGAGTTCTGTTCGAGGAGATGGTATTTGTGTGTGTTTGGTTTTGTATTGGTAGTATATGTATGTGTAGAGGCTTGAAGGGGCTTTGTGCTGGGAGAGAAGCTGAGCCCTGATTAGGGGGCGGGGCTTGACTGACTAGGGGTCCTATAAAGGGAGCAGCCAGTCAGGCAGCGGCTCAGACAGCTGCAGCGGCACAGGAGCTCGCAAACAGAGCTGTAAACAGGGGAGTTGGAGTGGGAGTTCTGTTGGAGGTGAAGGTATTTGTGTGTGTTTGGTTTTGTATTGTCAGTATATGTATGTGCAGGGGCTTTGTGCTGGGAGAGAAGCTGAGCCCTGATTAGGGGGCGGTGCTTCCCTGACGAGGGGTCCTATAAAGGTAGCATCCAGTGAGGCAGCGGCACAGACATCTGCAGCGGCACTGGAGCTAGCAAATAGAGCAGTAAACAGGGGAGTTTGAGTGGAAGTTCTGTTTGAGGAGAAGGTATTTCCGTGTGTGTTTGGTTTTGTATTGGTGGTATCTGTATGTGTATAGGCTTGGAGGGGCTTTGTGCTGGGAGAGAAGCTGAGCCCTGATTAGGGGGCGGGGCTTCCCTGTCTAGGGGTCCTATAAAGGTACCAGCCAGTCAGGCAGCGGCACAGACATCTGCAGCGGCACTGGAGCTAGCAAATAGACCAGTAAACAGGGGAGTTTGAGTGGGACTTCTGTTGGAGGAGAAGGTATTTGTGTGTGTTTGGTTTTGTATTGGTAGTATCTGTATGTGTAGAGGCTTGGAGGGGCTTTGTGCTGGGAGAGAAGCTGAGCCCTGATTAGGGGCGGGGCTTCACTGACTAGGGGTCCTATAAAGGTAGCAGCCAGTCAGGCAGCGTCACAGACAGCTGCAGGGGCAGAGGAGCTAGCAAACAGAGCTGTAACCAGGGAAGTTTGAGTGGGAGTTCTGTTGGAGGAGAAGGTATTCGTGTGTGTTTGGTTTTGTGTTGGTGGTATCTGTATGTGTAGGGGCTTTGTGCTGGGAGAGAAGCTGAGCCCGGATTAGGGGGCGGGGCTTCACTGACGAGGGGTCCTATAAAGGGAGCAGCCAGTCAGGCAGCAACACAGACAGCTGCAGCGGTACAGGAGCTAGCAAACAGAGCTGAAAACAGGGGAGTTTGAGTGGGAGTTCTGTTGGAGGGGAAGGTATTTGTGTGTGTGTTTGGTATTGTATTGGTAGTATCTGTATGAGTAGAGGCTTGGAGGGGCTTTGTGCTGGGAGAAAAGCTGAGCCCTGATTAGGGGGCGGGGCTTCACTGACTAGGGGTCCTATAAAGGGAGCAGCCAGTCAGGCGGCGGCACGGACAGCTGCAGCGGCACAGGAGCTAGCAAACAGAGCTGTAAACAGGGGAGTTTGAGTGGGAGTTCTGTTGGAGGGGAAGGTATTTGTGTGTGTTTGGTTTTGTGTTGGTGGTATCTGTATGTGTAGCGGCTTTGTGCTGAGAGAGAAGCTGAGCCCTGATAAGGGGGCGGGGCTTCACTGACTAGGCGTCCTATAAAGGTAGCAGCCAGTCAGGCAGCGGCACAGCAGCTAGCAAACAGTGCTGTAAACACGGGAGTTTGAGTGGGAGTTCTGTTGGAGGAGAAGGTATATGTGTGTGTTTGGTTTCGTATTGGTAATATCTGTATGTGTAGAGGCTTGGAGGGGCTTTGTGCTGGGAGAAAAGCTGAGCCCTGATTAGGGGGCGGGGCTTCACTGACTAGGGGTCCTATAAAGGTAGCAGACAGTCAGGCAGCGGCACAGACAGCTGCAGCGGCACAGGAGCGAGCAAACAGAGCTGTAAACAGGGGAGTTTGAGTTGGAGTTCTGTTGGAGGAGAAGGTATTTGTGTGTGTTTGGTTTTGTATTGGTGGTATCTGTATGTGTAGGGGCTTTTTGCTGGGAGAGAAGCTGAGCCCTGATTAGGGGGCGGGGCTTCACTGACTAGGGGTCCTATAAAGGTAGCAGCCAGTCAGGCAGCGGCACAGACAGCTGCAGCGGTACAGGAGCTAGCAAACAGAGCTGTAAACAGGGGAGTTTGAGTGGGAGTTCTGTTGGAGGAGAAGGTATTTGTGTGTGTGTTTGGTATTGTATTGGCAGTATCTTTATGTGTAGGGGCTTTGTGCTGGGAGAAAAGCTGAGCCCTGATTAGGGGGCGGGGCTTCACTGACTAGGGGTCCTATAAAGGTAGCAGCCAGTCAGGCAGCAGCACAGGAGCTAGCAAACAGAGCTGTAAACAGGGGAGTTTGAGTGGGAGTTCTGTTGGAGGAGAAGGTATGTGTGTGTTTGGTTTTGTATTGGTAGTATCTGTATGAGTAGAGGCTTTGTGCTGGGAGAGAATCTGATCCCTGATTAGGGGGCGGGGCTTCCCTGACTTGGGGTCCTATAAAGGTACCAACCAGTCAGGCAGCGGCACAGACAGCTGCAGCGGCACTGGAGCTAGCAAATAGAGCTGTAAACAGGGGAGTTTGAGTGGGAGTTCTGTTGGAGGAAAAGCTATTTGTGTGTGTGTTTGGTTTTGTATTGGTAGTATCTGTATGTGTAGAGGCTTGGAGGGGCTTTGTGCTGGGAGCGAAGCTGAGCCCTTATTAGGGGGCGGGGCTTCACTGACTAGGGGTCCTATAAAGGTAGCAGCCAGTCAGGCAGCGGCACAGGAGCTAGCAAACAGAGCTGTAAACAGGGGAGTCTGAGTGGGAGTTCTGTTGGAGGAGAAGGCATTTGTGTGTGTGTTTGGTTTTGTATTGGTAGCATCTGTATGTGTATAGGCTTGGAGGGGCTTTGTGCTGGGAGAGAAGCTGAGCCCTGATTAGGGGGCGGGACTTCACTGACGAGGGGTCCTATAAAGGGAGCAGCCAGTCAGGCAGCAACACAGACAGCTGCAGGGGCACAGGAGCTAGCAAACAGAGCTGTAAACTGGGAAGTTTGAGTGGGAGTTCTGTTGGAGGAGAAGGTATTTGTGTGTGTTTGGTTTTGTGTTGGTGGTATCTGTATGTGTAGGGGCTTTGTGCTGGGAGAGAAGCTGAGCCCTGATTAGGGGGCGGGGCTTCACTGACGAGGGGTCCTATAAAGGGAGCAGCCAGTCAGGCAGCAACACAGACAGCTGCAGCGGCACAGGAGCTAGCAAACAGAGCTGTAAACAGGGGAGTTTGAGTGGGAGTTCTGTTGGAGGAGAAGGTATTTGTGTGTGTTTGGTTTTGTGTTGGTGGTATCTGTATGTGTAGGGGCTTTGTGCTGAGAGAGAAGCTGAGCCCTGATTAGGGGGCGGGGCTTCACTGACTAGGGGTCCTATAAAGGCAGCAGCCAGTCAGGCAGCGGCACAGACAGCTGCAGTGGCACAGGAGCTAGCAAAGAGAGCTGTAAACAGGGGAGTTTGAGTGGGACTTCTGTTGGAGGAGAAGGTATTTGTGTGTGTGTTTGGTATTGTATTGGTAGTATATGTATGAGTAGAGGCTTGGAGGGGCTTTGTGCTGGGAGCGAAGCTGAGCCCTGATTAGGGGGCGGGGCTTCACTGACTAGGGGTCCTATAAAGGTAGCAGCCAGTCAGGCAGCGGCACAGGAGCTAGCAAACAGAGCTGTAAACAGGGGAGTTTGAGTGGGACTTCTGTTGGAGGAGAAGGTATTTGTGTGTGTGTTTGGTATTGTATTGGTAGTATCGGTATGAGTAGAGGCTTGGAGGGGCTTTGTGCTGGGAGCGAAGCTGAGCCCTGATTAGGGGGCGGGGCTTCACTGACTAGGGGTCCTATAAAGGTAGCAGCCAGTCAGGCAGCGGCACAGGAGCTAGCAAACAGAGCTGTAAACAGGGGAGTTTGAGAGGGAGTTCTGTTGGAGGAGAAGGTATTTGTGTGTGTTTGGTTTTGTATTGGTAGTATCTGTATGAGTAGAGGCTTTGTGCTGGGAGAGAATCTGAGCCCTGATTAGGGGGCGGGGCTTCACTGACTAGGGGTCCTATAAAGGTAGCAGCCAGTCAGGCAGCAGCACAGACAGCTGCATTGGCACAGGAGCTAGCAAACAGAGCTGTAAACAGGGGAGTTTGAGAGGGAGTTCTGTTGGAGGAGAAGGTATTTGTGTGTGTTTGGTTTTGTATTGGTAGTATCTGTATGAGTAGAGGCTTTGTGCTGGGAGAGAATCTGAGCCCTGATTAGGGGGCGGGGCTTCAGTGACTACGGGTCCTATAAAGGTAGCAGCCAGTCAGGCAGCGGCACAGGAGCTAGCAAACAGAGCTGTAAACAGGGGAGTTTGAGTGGGAGTTCTGTTGGAGGAGAAGCTATTTGTGTGTGTGTTTGGTTTTGTATTGGTAGTATCTGTATGTGTAGAGGCTTGGAGGGGCTTTGTGCTGGGAGCGAAGCTGAGCCCTTATTAGGGGGCGGGGCTTCACTGACTAGGGGTCCTATAAAGGTAGCAGCCAGTCAGGCAGCGGCACAGGAGCTAGGAAACAGAGCTGTAAACAGGGGAGTCTGAGTGGGACTTCTGTTGGAAGAGAAGGTATTTGTGTTTGTGTTTGGTTTTGTATTGGTAGTATCTGTATGTGTAGGGGCTTTGTGCTGGGAGAAAAGCTGAGCCCTGATGAGGGGGCGGGGCTTCACTGACTACGGGTCCTATAAAGGGAGCAGCCAGTAAGGCAGGGGCACAGACAGCTGCAGCGGAACAGGAGCTAGCAAACTGAGCTGTAAACAGGGGAGTTTGAGAGGGAGTTCTGTTGGAGGAGAAGGTATTTGTGTGTGTTTGGTTTTGTATTGGTAGTATCTGTATGAGTAGAGGCTTTGTGCTGGGAGAGAAACTGAGCCCTGATTAGGGGGCGGGGCTTCACTGACGAGGGTCCTATAAAGGTAGCAGCCAGTCAGGCAGCGGCACAGACAGCTGCATTGGCACAGGAGCTAGCAAACAGGGAAGTTTGAGTGGGAGTTCTGTTGGAGGAGAAGGTATATGTGTGTGTTTGGTTTCGTATTGGTAGTATCTGTATGTGTAGAGGCTTGGAGGGGCTTTGTGCTGGGAGAAAAGCTGAGCCCTGATTAGGGGGCGGGGCTTCACTGACTAGGGGTCCTATAAAGGTAGCAGACAGTCAGGCAGCGGCACAGACAGCTGCAGCGGTACAGGAGCTAGCAAACAGAGCTGTAAACAGGGGAGTTTGAGTGGGACTTCTGTTGGAGGAGAAGGTATTTGTGTGTGTGTTTGGTATTGTATTGGCAGTATCTTTATGTGTAGGGGCTTTGTGCTGGGAGAAAAGCTGAGCCCTGATTAGGGGGCGGGGCTTCACTGACTAGGGGTCCTATAAAGGTAGCAGCCAGTCAGGCAGCAGCACAGGAGCTAGCAAACAGAGCTGTAAACAGGGGAGTTTGAGTGGGAGTTCTGTTGGAGGAGAAGGTATGTGTGTGTTTGGTTTTGTATTGGTAGTATCTGTATGAGTAGAGGCTTTGTGCTGGGAGAGAATCTGAGCCCTGATTAGGGGGCGGGGCTTCCCTGACTTGGGGTCCTATAAAGGTACCAACCAGTCAGGCAGCGGCACAGACAGCTGCAGCGGCACTGGAGCTAGCAAATAGAGCTGTAAACAGGGGAGTTTGAGTGGGAGTTCTGTTGGAGGAAAAGCTATTTGTGTGTGTGTTTGGTTTTGTATTGGTAGTATCTGTATGTGTAGAGGCTTGGAGGGGCTTTGTGCTGGGAGCGAAGCTGAGCCCTTATTAGGGGGCGGGGCTTCACTGACTAGGGGTCCTATAAAGGTAGCAGCCAGTCAGGCAGCGGCACAGGAGCTAGCAAACAGAGCTGTAAACAGGGGAGTCTGAGTGGGAGTTCTGTTGGAGGAGAAGGCATTTGTGTGTGTGTTTGGTTTTGTATTGGTAGCATCTGTATGTGTAGGGGCTTTGTGCTGGGAGAGAAGCTGAGCCCTGATTAGGGGGCGGGGCTTCACTGACTAGGGGTCCTGTAAAGGGAGCAGCCAGTCAGGCGGCGGCACGGACAGCTGCAGCGGCACAGGAGCTAGCAAACAGAGCTGTAAACAGGGGAGTTTGAGTGGGAGTTCTGTTGGAGGAGAAGGTATTTGTGTGTGTTTGGTTTTGTGTTGGTGGTATCTGTGTGTGTTTGGTTTTGTGTTGGTGGTATCTGTATGTGTAGGGGCTTTGTGCTGAGAGAGAAGCTGAGCCCTGATTAGGGGGCGGGGCTTCACTGACTAGGGGTCCTATAAAGGCAGCAGCCAGTCAGGCAGCGGCACAGACAGCTGCAGTGGCACAGGAGCTAGCAAAGAGAGCTGTAAACAGGGGAGTTTGAGTGGGAGTTCTGTTGGAGGAGAAGGTATTTGTGTGTGTGTTTGGTTTTGTATTGTTGGTATCTGTATGTGTAGAGGCTTGGAGGGGCTTTGTGCTGGGAGAGAAGCTGAGCCCTGATTAGGGGGCGGGGCTTCACTGACTAGGGGTCCTATAAAGGTAGCAGCCAGTCAGGCAGCGTCACAGACAGCTGCAGGGGCACAGGAGCTAGCAAACAGAGCTGTAAACAGGGGAGTTTGAGTGGGAGTTCTGTTGGAGGAGAAGGTATTTCTGTGTGTGTTTGGTTTTGTATTGTTGGTATCTGTATGAGTAGAGGCTTGGAGGGGCTTTGTGCTGGGAGCGAAGCTGAGCCCTGATTACGGGGCGGGGCTTCACTGACTAGGGGTCCTATAAAGGTAGCAGCCAGTCAGGCAGCGGCACAGGAGCTAGCAAACCGAGCTGTAAACAGGGGAGTTTGAGTGGGACTTCTGTTGGAAGAGAAGGTATTTGTGTGTGTGTTTGGTTTTGTATTGGTAGTATCTGTATGTGTAGGGGCTTTGTGCTGGGAGAAAAGCTGAGCCCTGATTAGGGGGCGGGGCTTCACTGACTACGGGTCTCATAAAGGGAGCAGCCAGTCAGGCAGGGGCACAGACAGCTGCAGCGGAACAGGAGCTACAAAACTGAGCTGTAAACAGGGGAGTTTGAGAGGGAGTTCTGTTGGAGGACAAGGTATTTGTGTGTGTTTGGTTTTGTATTGGTAGTATCTGTATGAGTAGAGGCTTTGTGCTGGGAGAGAATCTGAGCCCTGATTAGGGGGCGGGGCTTCACTGACTAGGGGTCCTATAAAGGTAGCAGCCAGTCAGGCAGCGGCACAGACAGCTGCATTGGCACAGGAGCAAGCAAACAGGGGAGTTTGAGTGGGAGCTCTGTTGGAGGAGAAGGTATTTTTGTGTGTGTTTGGTTTTGTATTGTTGGTATCTGTATGTGTAGAGGCTTGGAGGGGCTTTGTGCTGGGAGAGAAGCTGAGCCCTGATTAGGGGGCGGGGCTTCACTGACTAGGGGTCCTATAAAGGTAGCAGCCAGTCAGGCAGCAGCACAGACAGCTGCATTGGCACAGGAGCTAGCAAACAGAGCTGTAAACAGGGGAGTTTGAGAGGGAGTTCTGTTGGAGGAGAAGGTATTTGTGTGTGTTTGGTTTTGTATTGGTAGTATCTGTATGAGTAGAGGCTTTGTGCTGGGAGAGAATCTGAGCCCTGATTAGGGGGCGGGGCTTCACTGACTACGGGTCCTATAAAGGTAGCAGCCAGTCAGGCAGCGGCACAGGAGCTAGCAAACAGAGCTGTAAACAGGGGAGTTTGAGTGGGAGTTCTGTTGGAGGAGAAGCTATTTGTGTGTGTGTTTGGTTTTGTATTGGTAGTATCTGTATGTGTAGAGGCTTGGAGGGGCTTTGTGCTGGGAGCGAAGCTGAGCCCTTATTAGGGGGCGGGGCTTCACTGACTAGGGGTCCTATAAAGGTAGCAGCCAGTCAGGCAGCGGCACAGGAGCTAGCAAACAGAGCTGTAAACAGGGGAGTCTGAGTGGGACTTCTGTTGGAAGAGAAGGTATTTGTGTTTGTGTTTGGTTTTGTATTGGTAGTATCTGTATGTGTAGGGGCTTTGTGCTGGGAGAAAAGCTGAGCCCTGATGAGGGGGCGGGGCTTCACTGACTACGGGTCCTATAAAGGGAGCAGCCAGTAAGGCAGGGGCACAGACAGCTGCAGCGGAACAGGAGCTAGCAAACTGAGCTGTAAACAGGGGAGTTTGAGAGGGAGTTCTGTTGGAGGAGAAGGTATTTGTGTGTGTTTGGTTTTGTATTGGTAGTATCTGTATGAGTAGAGGCTTTGTGCTGGGAGAGAAACTGAGCCCTGATTAGGGGGCGGGGCTTCACTGACGAGGGTCCTATAAAGGTAGCAGCCAGTCAGGCAGCGGCACAGACAGCTGCATTGGCACAGGAGCTAGCAAACAGGGAAGTTTGAGTGGGAGTTCTGTTGGAGGAGAAGGTATATGTGTGTGTTTGGTTTCGTATTGGTAGTATCTGTATGTGTAGAGGCTTGGAGGGGCTTTGTGCTGGGAGAAAAGCTGAGCCCTGATTAGGGGGCGGGGCTTCACTGACTAGGGGTCCTATAAAGGTAGCAGACAGTCAGGCAGCGGCACAGACAGCTGCAGCGGTACAGGAGCTAGCAAACAGAGCTGTAAACAGGGGAGTTTGAGTGGGACTTCTGTTGGAGGAGAAGGTATTTGTGTGTGTGTTTGGTATTGTATTGGCAGTATCTTTATGTGTAGGGGCTTTGTGCTGGGAGAAAAGCTGAGCCCTGATTAGGGGGCGGGGCTTCACTGACTAGGGGTCCTATAAAGGTAGCAGCCAGTCAGGCAGCAGCACAGGAGCTAGCAAACAGAGCTGTAAACAGGGGAGTTTGAGTGGGAGTTCTGTTGGAGGAGAAGGTATGTGTGTGTTTGGTTTTGTATTGGTAGTATCTGTATGAGTAGAGGCTTTGTGCTGGGAGAGAATCTGAGCCCTGATTAGGGGGCGGGGCTTCCCTGACTTGGGGTCCTATAAAGGTACCAACCAGTCAGGCAGCGGCACAGACAGCTGCAGCGGCACTGGAGCTAGCAAATAGAGCTGTAAACAGGGGAGTTTGAGTGGGAGTTCTGTTGGAGGAAAAGCTATTTGTGTGTGTGTTTGGTTTTGTATTGGTAGTATCTGTATGTGTAGAGGCTTGGAGGGGCTTTGTGCTGGGAGCGAAGCTGAGCCCTTATTAGGGGGCGGGGCTTCACTGACTAGGGGTCCTATAAAGGTAGCAGCCAGTCAGGCAGCGGCACAGGAGCTAGCAAACAGAGCTGTAAACAGGGGAGTCTGAGTGGGAGTTCTGTTGGAGGAGAAGGCATTTGTGTGTGTGTTTGGTTTTGTATTGGTAGCATCTGTATGTGTAGGGGCTTTGTGCTGGGAGAGAAGCTGAGCCCTGATTAGGGGGCGGGGCTTCACTGACTAGGGGTCCTGTAAAGGGAGCAGCCAGTCAGGCGGCGGCACGGACAGCTGCAGCGGCACAGGAGCTAGCAAACAGAGCTGTAAACAGGGGAGTTTGAGTGGGAGTTCTGTTGGAGGAGAAGGTATTTGTGTGTGTTTGGTTTTGTGTTGGTGGTATCTGTGTGTGTTTGGTTTTGTGTTGGTGGTATCTGTATGTGTAGGGGCTTTGTGCTGAGAGAGAAGCTGAGCCCTGATTAGGGGGCGGGGCTTCACTGACTAGGGGTCCTATAAAGGCAGCAGCCAGTCAGGCAGCGGCACAGACAGCTGCAGTGGCACAGGAGCTAGCAAAGAGAGCTGTAAACAGGGGAGTTTGAGTGGGAGTTCTGTTGGAGGAGAAGGTATTTGTGTGTGTGTTTGGTTTTGTATTGTTGGTATCTGTATGTGTAGAGGCTTGGAGGGGCTTTGTGCTGGGAGAGAAGCTGAGCCCTGATTAGGGGGCGGGGCTTCACTGACTAGGGGTCCTATAAAGGTAGCAGCCAGTCAGGCAGCGTCACAGACAGCTGCAGGGGCACAGGAGCTAGCAAACAGAGCTGTAAACAGGGGAGTTTGAGTGGGAGTTCTGTTGGAGGAGAAGGTATTTCTGTGTGTGTTTGGTTTTGTATTGTTGGTATCTGTATGAGTAGAGGCTTGGAGGGGCTTTGTGCTGGGAGCGAAGCTGAGCCCTGATTACGGGGCGGGGCTTCACTGACTAGGGGTCCTATAAAGGTAGCAGCCAGTCAGGCAGCGGCACAGGAGCTAGCAAACAGAGCTGTAAACAGGGGAGTTTGAGTGGGACTTCTGTTGGAAGAGAAGGTATTTGTGTGTGTGTTTGGTTTTGTATTGGTAGTATCTGTATGTGTAGGGGCTTTGTGCTGGGAGAAAAGCTGAGCCCTGATTAGGGGGCGGGGCTTCACTGACTACGGGTCTCATAAAGGGAGCAGCCAGTCAGGCAGGGGCACAGACAGCTGCAGCGGAACAGGAGCTACAAAACTGAGCTGTAAACAGGGGAGTTTGAGAGGGAGTTCTGTTGGAGGACAAGGTATTTGTGTGTGTTTGGTTTTGTATTGGTAGTATCTGTATGAGTAGAGGCTTTGTGCTGGGAGAGAATCTGAGCCCTGATTAGGGGGCGGGGCTTCACTGACTAGGGGTCCTATAAAGGTAGCAGCCAGTCAGGCAGCGGCACAGACAGCTGCATTGGCACAGGAGCAAGCAAACAGGGGAGTTTGAGTGGGAGCTCTGTTGGAGGAGAAGGTATTTTTGTGTGTGTTTGGTTTTGTATTGTTGGTATCTGTATGTGTAGAGGCTTGGAGGGGCTTTGTGCTGGGAGAGAAGCTGAGCCCTGATTAGGGGGCGGGGCTTCACTGACGAGGGGTCCTATAAAGGGAGCAGCCAGTCAGGGAGCGGCACAGACAGCTGCAGCGGCACAGGAGCGAGCAAACTGAGCTGTAAACAGGGGAGTTTGAGTGGGAATTCTGTTGTAGGAGAAGGTATTTGTGTTTGTTTGGTTTTGTATTGGTAGTATCTGTATGTGTAGAGGCTTGGAGGGGCTTTGTGCTGGGAGAGAAGCTGAGCCCTGATTAGGGGGCGGGGCTTCACTGACTAGGGGTCCTATAAAGGTAGCAGCCAGTCAGGCAGCGGCACAGACAGCTGCAGCGGCACTGGAGCTAGCAAACAGAGCTGTAAACAGGGGAGTTCGAGAGGGAGTTCTGTTGGAGGAGAAGGCATTTGTGTGTGTGTTTGGTTTTGTATTGGTGGTATCTGTATGTGTAGAGGCTTGGAGGGGCTTTGTGCTGGGAGAGAAGCTGAGCCCTGATTAGGGGGCGGGGCTTCACTGACTAGGCGTCCTATAAAGGTAGCAGTCAGTCAGGCAGCGGCACAGCAGCTAGCAAACAGTGCTGTAAACACGGGAGTTTGAGTGGGAGTTCTGTTGGAGGAGAAGGTATATGTGTGTGTTTGGTTTCGTATTGGTAGTATCTGTATGTGTAGAGGCTTGGAGGGGCTTTGTGCTGGGAGAAAAGCTGAGCCCTGATTAGGGGGCGGGGCTTCACTGACTAGTGGTCCTATAAAGGTAGCAGCCAGTCAGGCAGCGGCACAGACAGCTGCAGCGGCACAGGAGCGAGCAAACAGAGCTGTAAACAGGGGAGTTTGAGTGGGAGTTCTGTTGGAGGAGAAGGTATTTGTGTTTGTTTGGTTTTGTATTGGTAGTATGTGTATGTGTAGAGGCTTGGAGGGGCTTTGTGCTGGGAGAGAAGCTGAGCCCTGATTAGGGGGCGGGGCTTCACTGACTAGGGGTCCTATAAAGGTAGCAGCCAGTCAGGCAGCGGCACAGACAGCTGCAGCGGCACTGGAGCTAGCAAACAGAGCTGTAAACAGGGGAGTTCGAGAGGGAGTTCTGTTGGAGGAGAAGGCATTTGTGTGTGTGTTTGGTATTGTATTGGCAGTATCTGTATGTGTAGGGGCTTTGTGCTGGGAGAAAAGCTGAGCCCTGATTAGGGGGCGGGGCTTCACTGACTAGGCGTCCTATAAAGGTAGCAGTCAGTCAGGCAGCGGCACAGCAGCTAGCAAACAGTGCTGTAAACACGGGAGTTTGAGTGGGAGTTCTGTTGGAGGAGAAGGTATATGTGTGTGTTTGGTTTCGTATTGGTAGTATCTGTATGTGTAGAGGCTTGGAGGGGCTTTGTGCTGGGAGAAAAGCTGAGCCCTGATTAGGCGGCGGGGCTTCACTGACTAGGGGTCCTATAAAGGGAGCAGCCAGTCAGGCAGCTGCACAGACAGCTGCAGCGTTACAGGAGCTAGCAAACAGAGCTGTAAACAGGGGAGTTTGAGTGGGAGTTCTGTTCGAGGAGAAGGTATTTGTGTGTGTTTGGTTTTGTGTTGGTGGTATCTGTATGTGTAGGGGCTTTCTGCTGGGAGAGAAGCTGAGCCCTGATTAGGGGGCGGGGCTTCACTGACGAGGGGTCCTATAAAGGGAGCAGCCAGTCAGGCAGCGACACAGACAGCTGCAGCGGTACAGGAGCTAGCAAACAGAGCTGTAAACAGGGGAGTTGAGTGGGAGTTCTGTTGGAGGAGAAGGTATTTGTGTGTGTTTTTGGTTTTGTATTGGTAGTATCTGTATGTGTAGAGGCTTGGAGGGGCTTTGTGCTGGAGCGAAGCTGAGCCCTGATTAGGGGGCGGGGCTTCACTGACGAGGGGTCCTATAAAGGTAGCAGCCAGTCAGGCAGCGGCACAGGAGCTAGCAAACAGAGCTGTAAACAGGGGAGTATGAGTGGGAGTTCTGTTGGAGGAGAAGGTATATGTGTGTGTTTGGTTTCGTATTGGTAGTACCTGTACGTGTAGAGGCTTTGTGCTGGGAGAGAAGCTGAGCCCTGATAAGCGGGCGGGGCTTCACTGACTAGGCGTCCTATAAATGTAGCAGCCAGTCAGGCAGCGGCACAGCAGCTAGCAAACAGTGCTGTAAACAGGGGAGTATGAGTGGGAGTTCTGTTGGAGGAGAAGGTGTTTGTGTGTGTGTTTGGTATTGTATTGGCAGTATCTGTATGTGTAGGGGCTTTGTGCTGGGAGAGAAGCTGAGCCCTGATTAGGGGGCGGGGCTTCACTGACTAGGGGTCCTATGATTGTAGCAGCCAGTCAGGCAGCGTCACAGACAGCTCCAGGGGCACAGGAGCTAGCAAACAGAGCTGTAAACAGGGGAGTTTGAGTGGGAGTTCTGTTGGAGGAGAAGGTATTTGTGTGTGTTTGGTTTTGTATTGGTGGTATCTGTATGTGTAGGGGCTTTGTGCTCCGAGAGAAGCTGAGCCCTGATTAGGGGGCGGGGCTTCACTGACTAGGGGTCCTATAAAGGGAGCAGCCAGTCAGGCAGCTGCACAGACAGCTGCAGCGGTACAGGAGCTAGCAAACAGAGCTGTAAACAGGGGAGTTTGAGTGGGAGTTCTGTTGGAGGAGAAGGTATTTGTGTGTGTTTTTGGTTTTGTATTGGTAGTATCTGTATGTGTAGAGGGTTGGAGGGGCTTTGTGCTGGGAGCGAAGCTGAGCCCTGATTAGGGGGCGGGGCTTCACTGACTAGGGGTCCTATAAAGGTAGCAGCCAGTCAGGCAGCGGCACAGGAGCTAGCAAACAGAGCTGTAAACAGGGGAGTATGAGTGGGAGTTCTGTTGGAGAAGGTGTTTGTGTGTGTTTGGTTTTGTACTGGTAGTATCTGTATGTGTAGGGGCTTTGTGCTGGGAGAAAAGCTGAGCCCTGATTAGGGGGCGGGGCTTCACTGACTACGGGTCTCATAAAGGGAGCAGCCAGTCAGGCAGGGGCACAGACAGCTGCAGCGGAACAGGAGCTAGCAAACTGAGCTGTAAACAGGGGAGTTTGAGAGGGAGTTCTGTTGGAGGACAAGGTATTTGTGTGTGTTTGGTTTTGTATTGGTAGTATCTGTATGAGTAGAGGCTTTGTGCTGGGAGAGAATCTGAGCCCTGATTAGGGGGCGGGGCTTCACTGACTAGGGGTCCTATAAAGGTAGCAGCCAGTCAGGCAGCGGCACAGACAGCTGCATTGGCACAGGAGCAAGCAAACAGGGGAGTTTGAGTGGGAGCTCTGTTGGAGGAGAAGGTATTTTTGTGTGTGTTTGGTTTTGTATTGTTGGTATCTGTATGTGTAGAGGCTTGGAGGGGCTTTGTGCTGGGAGAGAAGCTGAGCCCTGATTAGGGGGCGGGGCTTCACTGACGAGGGGTCCTATAAAGGGAGCAGCCAGTCAGGGAGCGGCACAGACAGCTGCAGCGGCACAGGAGCGAGCAAACTGAGCTGTAAACAGGGGAGTTTGAGTGGGAATTCTGTTGTAGGAGAAGGTATTTGTGTTTGTTTGGTTTTGTATTGGTAGTATCTGTATGTGTAGAGGCTTGGAGGGGCTTTGTGCTGGGAGAGAAGCTGAGCCCTGATTAGGGGGCGGGGCTTCACTGACTAGGGGTCCTATAAAGGTAGCAGCCAGTCAGGCAGCGGCACAGACAGCTGCAGCGGCACTGGAGCTAACAAACAGAGCTGTAAACAGGGGAGTTCGAGAGGGAGTTCTGTTGGAGGAGAAGGCATTTGTGTGTGTGTTTGGTTTTGTATTGGTGGTATCTGTATGTGTAGAG
Organism: Lepidochelys kempii; assembly: GCF_965140285.1. Lineage (NCBI taxonomy): Eukaryota > Metazoa > Chordata > Testudines > Cheloniidae > Lepidochelys > Lepidochelys kempii. Next base: position 19,856,322 of record NC_136400.1, on the reverse strand, counting down.
GCTTGGAGGGGCTTTGTGCTGGGAGAGAAGCTGAGCCCTGATTAGGGGGCGGGGCTTCACTGACGAGGGGTCCTATAAAGGGAGCAGCCAGTCAGGCAGCGGCACAGACAGCTGCAGCGGCACTGGAGCTAGCAAACAGAGCTGTAAACAGGGGAGTTCGAGAGGGAGTTCTGTTGGAGGAGAAGGCATTTGTGTGTGTGTTTGGTTTTGTATTGGTGGTATCTGTATGTGTAGAGGCTTGGAGGGGCTTTGTGCTGGGAGAGAAGCTGAGCCCTGATTAGGGGGCGGGGCTTCACTGACGAGGGTTCCTATAAAGGGAGCAGCCAGTCAGGCAGCAACACAGACAGCTGCAGCGGTACAGGAGCTAGCAAACAGAGCTGTAAACAGGGGAGTTTGAGTGCGACTTCTGTTGGAGGAGAAGGTATTTGTGTGTGTGTTTGGTATTGTATTGGCAGTATCTGTATGTGTAGGGGCTTTGTGCTGGGAGAAAAGCTGAGCCCTGATTAGGGGGCGGGGCTTCACTGACTAGGCGTCCTATAAAGGTAGCAGTCAGTCAGGCAGCGGCACAGCAGCTAGCAAACAGTGCTGTAAACACGGGAGTTTGAGTGGGAGTTCTGTTGGAGGAGAAGGTATATGTGTGTGTTTGGTTTCGTATTGGTAGTATCTGTATGTGTAGAGGCTTGGAGGGGCTTTGTGCTGGGAGAAAAGCTGAGCCCTGATTAGGGGGCGGGGCTTCACTGACTAGTGGTCCTATAAAGGTAGCAGCCAGTCAGGCAGCGGCACAGACAGCTGCAGCGGCACAGGAGCGAGCAAACAGAGCTGTAAACAGGGGAGTTTGAGTGGGAGTTCTGTTGGAGGAGAAGGTATTTGTGTTTGTTTGGTTTTGTATTGGTAGTATCTGTATGTGTAGAGGCTTGGAGGGGCTTTGTGCTGGGAGAGAAGCTGAGCCCTGATTAGGGGGCGGGGCTTCACTGACTAGGGGTCCTATAAAGGTAGCAGCCAGTCAGGCAGCGGCACAGACAGCTGCAGCGGCACTGGAGCTAGCAAACAGAGCTGTAAACAGGGGAGTTCGAGAGGGAGTTCTGTTGGAGGAGAAGGCATTTGTGTGTGTGTTTGGTTTTGTATTGGTGGTATCTGTATGTGTAGAGGCTTGGAGGGGCTTTGTGCTGGGAGAGAAGCTGAGCCCTGATTAGGGGGCGGGGCTTCACTGACGAGGGTTCCTATAAAGGGAGCAGCCATTCAGGCAGCAACACAGACAGCTGCAGCGGTACAGGAGCTAGCAAACAGAGCTGTAAACAGGGGAGTTTGAGTGCGACTTCTGTTGGAGGAGAAGGTATTTGTGTGTGTGTTTGGTATTGTATTGGCAGTATCTGTATGTGTAGGGGCTTTGTGCTGGGAGAAAAGCTGAGCCCTGATTAGGGGGCGGGGCTTCACTGACTAGGCGTCCTATAAAGGTAGCAGTCAGTCAGGCAGCGGCACAGCAGCTAGCAAACAGTGCTGTAAACACGGGAGTTTGAGTGGGAGTTCTGTTGGAGGAGAAGGTATATGTGTGTGTTTGGTTTCGTATTGGTAGTATCTGTATGTGTAGAGGCTTGGAGGGGCTTTGTGCTGGGAGAAAAGCTGAGCCCTGATTAGGGGGCGGGGCTTCACTGACTAGGGGTCCTATAAAGGGAGCAGCCAGTCAGGCAGCTGCACAGACAGCTGCAGCGTTACAGGAGCTAGCAAACAGAGCTGTAAACAGGGGAGTTTGAGTGGGAGTTCTGTTCGAGGAGAAGGTATTTGTGTGTGTTTGGTTTTGTGTTGGTGGTATCTGTATGTGTAGGGGCTTTCTGCTGGGAGAGAAGCTGAGCCCTGATTAGGGGGCGGGGCTTCACTGACGAGGGGTCCTATAAAGGGAGCAGCCAGTCAGGCAGCGACACAGACAGCTGCAGCGGTACAGGAGCTAGCAAACAGAGCTGTAAACAGGGGAGTTGAGTGGGAGTTCTGTTGGAGGAGAAGGTATTTGTGTGTGTTTTTGGTTTTGTATTGGTAGTATCTGTATGTGTAGAGGCTTGGAGGGGCTTTGTGCTGGAGCGAAGCTGAGCCCTGATTAGGGGGCGGGGCTTCACTGACGAGGGGTCCTATAAAGGTAGCAGCCAGTCAGGCAGCGGCACAGGAGCTAGCAAACAGAGCTGTAAACAGGGGAGTATGAGTGGGAGTTCTGTTGGAGAAGGTGTTTGTGTGTGTTTGGTTTTGTACTGGTAGTATCTGTATGTGTAGAGGTTTTGTGCTGGGAGAGAAGCTGAGCCCTGATAAGGGGGCGGGGCTTCACTGACTAGGCGTCCTATAAAGGTAGCAGCCAGTCAGGCAGCGGCACAGCAGCCAGCAAACAGTGCTGTAAACACGGGAGTTTGAGTGGGAGTTCTGTTGGAGGAGAAGGTATTTGTGTTTGTTTGGTTTTGTATTGGTAGTATCTGTATGTGTAGAGGCTTGGAGGGGCTTTGTGCTGGGAGAGAAGCTGAGCCCTGATTAGGGGGCGGGGCTTCACTGACTAGGGGTCCTATAAAGGTAGCAGCCAGTCAGGCAGCGGCACAGACAGCTGCAGCGGCACTGGAGCTAGCAAACAGAGCTGTAAACAGGGGAGTTCGAGAGGGAGTTCTGTTGGAGGAGAAGGCATTTGTGTGTGTGTTTGGTTTTGTATTGGTGGTATCTGTATGTGTAGAGGCTTGGAGGGGCTTTGTGCTGGGAGAGAAGCTGAGCCCTGATTAGGGGGCGGGGCTTCACTGACTAGGCGTCCTATAAAGGTAGCAGTCAGTCAGGCAGCGGCACAGCAGCTAGCAAACAGTGCTGTAAACACGGGAGTTTGAGTGGGAGTTCTGTTGGAGGAGAAGGTATATGTGTGTGTTTGGTTTCGTATTGGTAGTATCTGTATGTGTAGAGGCTTGGAGGGGCTTTGTGCTGGGAGAAAAGCTGAGCCCTGATTAGGGGGCGGGGCTTCACTGACTAGTGGTCCTATAAAGGTAGCAGCCAGTCAGGCAGCGGCACAGACAGCTGCAGCGGCACAGGAGCGAGCAAACAGAGCTGTAAACAGGGGAGTTTGAGTGGGAGTTCTGTTGGAGGAGAAGGTATTTGTGTTTGTTTGGTTTTGTATTGGTAGTATCTGTATGTGTAGAGGCTTGGAGGGGCTTTGTGCTGGGAGAGAAGCTGAGCCCTGATTAGGGGGCGGGGCTTCACTGACTAGGGGTCCTATAAAGGTAGCAGCCAGTCAGGCAGCGGCACAGACAGCTGCAGCGGCACTGGAGCTAGCAAACAGAGCTGTAAACAGGGGAGTTCGAGAGGGAGTTCTGTTGGAGGAGAAGGCATTTGTGTGTGTGTTTGGTATTGTATTGGCAGTATCTGTATGTGTAGGGGCTTTGTGCTGGGAGAAAAGCTGAGCCCTGATTAGGGGGCGGGGCTTCACTGACTAGGCGTCCTATAAAGGTAGCAGTCAGTCAGGCAGCGGCACAGCAGCTAGCAAACAGTGCTGTAAACACGGGAGTTTGAGTGGGAGTTCTGTTGGAGGAGAAGGTATATGTGTGTGTTTGGTTTCGTATTGGTAGTATCTGTATGTGTAGAGGCTTGGAGGGGCTTTGTGCTGGGAGAAAAGCTGAGCCCTGATTAGGGGGCGGGGCTTCACTGACGAGGGGTCCTATAAAGGGAGCAGCCAGTCAGGCAGCGACACAGACAGCTGCAGCGGTACAGGAGCTAGCAAACAGAGCTGTAAACAGGGGAGTTGAGTGGGAGTTCTGTTGGAGGAGAAGGTATTTGTGTGTGTTTTTGGTTTTGTATTGGTAGTATCTGTATGTGTAGAGGCTTGGAGGGGCTTTGTGCTGGAGCGAAGCTGAGCCCTGATTAGGGGGCGGGGCTTCACTGACGAGGGGTCCTATAAAGGTAGCAGCCAGTCAGGCAGCGGCACAGGAGCTAGCAAACAGAGCTGTAAACAGGGGAGTATGAGTGGGAGTTCTGTTGGAGGAGAAGGTATATGTGTGTGTTTGGTTTCGTATTGGTAGTACCTGTACGTGTAGAGGCTTTGTGCTGGGAGAGAAGCTGAGCCCTGATAAGCGGGCGGGGCTTCACTGACTAGGCGTCCTATAAATGTAGCAGCCAGTCAGGCAGCGGCACAGCAGCTAGCAAACAGTGCTGTAAACAGGGGAGTATGAGTGGGAGTTCTGTTGGAGGAGAAGGTGTTTGTGTGTGTGTTTGGTATTGTATTGGCAGTATCTGTATGTGTAGGGGCTTTGTGCTGGGAGAGAAGCTGAGCCCTGATTAGGGGGCGGGGCTTCACTGACTAGGGGTCCTATGATTGTAGCAGCCAGTCAGGCAGCGTCACAGACAGCTCCAGGGGCACAGGAGCTAGCAAACAGAGCTGTAAACAGGGGAGTTTGAGTGGGAGTTCTGTTGGAGGAGAAGGTATTTGTGTGTGTTTGGTTTTGTATTGGTGGTATCTGTATGTGTAGGGGCTTTGTGCTCCGAGAGAAGCTGAGCCCTGATTAGGGGGCGGGGCTTCACTGACTAGGGGTCCTATAAAGGGAGCAGCCAGTCAGGCAGCTGCACAGACAGCTGCAGCGGTACAGGAGCTAGCAAACAGAGCTGTAAACAGGGGAGTTTGAGTGGGAGTTCTGTTGGAGGAGAAGGTATTTGTGTGTGTTTTTGGTTTTGTATTGGTAGTATCTGTATGTGTAGAGGGTTGGAGGGGCTTTGTGCTGGGAGCGAAGCTGAGCCCTGATTAGGGGGCGGGGCTTCACTGACTAGGGGTCCTATAAAGGTAGCAGCCAGTCAGGCAGCGGCACAGGAGCTAGCAAACAGAGCTGTAAACAGGGGAGTATGAGTGGGAGTTCTGTTGGAGAAGGTGTTTGTGTGTGTTTGGTTTTGTACTGGTAGTATCTGTATGTGTAGGGGCTTTGTGCTGGGAGAAAAGCTGAGCCCTGATTAGGGGGCGGGGCTTCACTGACTACGGGTCTCATAAAGGGAGCAGCCAGTCAGGCAGGGGCACAGACAGCTGCAGCGGAACAGGAGCTAGCAAACTGAGCTGTAAACAGGGGAGTTTGAGAGGGAGTTCTGTTGGAGGAGAAGGCATTTGTGTGTGTTTGGTTTTGTATTGGTAGTATCTGTATGAGTAGAGGCTTTGTGCTGGGAGAGAATCTGAGCCCTGATTAGGGGGCGGGGCTTCACTGACTAGGGGTCCTATAAAGGTAGCAGCCAGTCAGGCAGCGGCACAGACAGCTGCATTGGCACAGGAGCAAGCAAACAGGGGAGTTTGAGTGGGAGCTCTGTTGGAGGAGAAGGTATTTTTGTGTGTGTTTGGTTTTGTATTGTTGGTATCTGTATGTGTAGAGGCTTGGAGGGGCTTTGTGCTGGGAGAGAAGCTGAGCCCTGATTAGGGGGCGGGGCTTCACTGACGAGGGGTCCTATAAAGGGAGCAGCCAGTCAGGGAGCGGCACAGACAGCTGCAGCGGCACAGGAGCGAGCAAACTGAGCTGTAAACAGGGGAGTTTGAGTGGGAATTCTGTTGTAGGAGAAGGTATTTGTGTTTGTTTGGTTTTGTATTGGTAGTATCTGTATGTGTAGAGGCTTGGAGGGGCTTTGTGCTGGGAGAGAAGCTGAGCCCTGATTAGGGGGCGGGGCTTCACTGACTAGGGGTCCTATAAAGGTAGCAGCCAGTCAGGCAGCGGCACAGACAGCTGCAGCGGCACTGGAGCTAACAAACAGAGCTGTAAACAGGGGAGTTCGAGAGGGAGTTCTGTTGGAGGAGAAGGCATTTGTGTGTGTGTTTGGTTTTGTATTGGTGGTATCTGTATGTGTAGAGGCTTGGAGGGGCTTTGTGCTGGGAGAGAAGCTGAGCCCTGATTAGGGGGCGGGGCTTCACTGACGAGGGGTCCTATAAAGGGAGCAGCCAGTCAGGCAGCGGCACAGACAGCTGCAGCGGCACTGGAGCTAGCAAACAGAGCTGTAAACAGGGGAGTTCGAGAGGGAGTTCTGTTGGAGGAGAAGGCATTTGTGTGTGTGTTTGGTTTTGTATTGGTGGTATCTGTATGTGTAGAGGCTTGGAGGGGCTTTGTGCTGGGAGAGAAGCTGAGCCCTGATTAGGGGGCGGGGCTTCACTGACGAGGGTTCCTATAAAGGGAGCAGCCAGTCAGGCAGCAACACAGACAGCTGCAGCGGTACAGGAGCTAGCAAACAGAGCTGTAAACAGGGGAGTTTGAGTGCGACTTCTGTTGGAGGAGAAGGTATTTGTGTGTGTGTTTGGTATTGTATTGGCAGTATCTGTATGTGTAGGGGCTTTGTGCTGGGAGAAAAGCTGAGCCCTGATTAGGGGGCGGGGCTTCACTGACTAGGCGTCCTATAAAGGTAGCAGTCAGTCAGGCAGCGGCACAGCAGCTAGCAAACAGTGCTGTAAACACGGGAGTTTGAGTGGGAGTTCTGTTGGAGGAGAAGGTATATGTGTGTGTTTGGTTTCGTATTGGTAGTATCTGTATGTGTAGAGGCTTGGAGGGGCTTTGTGCTGGGAGAAAAGCTGAGCCCTGATTAGGGGGCGGGGCTTCACTGACTAGTGGTCCTATAAAGGTAGCAGCCAGTCAGGCAGCGGCACAGACAGCTGCAGCGGCACAGGAGCGAGCAAACAGAGCTGTAAACAGGGGAGTTTGAGTGGGAGTTCTGTTGGAGGAGAAGGTATTTGTGTTTGTTTGGTTTTGTATTGGTAGTATCTGTATGTGTAGAGGCTTGGAGGGGCTTTGTGCTGGGAGAGAAGCTGAGCCCTGATTAGGGGGCGGGGCTTCACTGACTAGGGGTCCTATAAAGGTAGCAGCCAGTCAGGCAGCGGCACAGACAGCTGCAGCGGCACTGGAGCTAGCAAACAGAGCTGTAAACAGGGGAGTTCGAGAGGGAGTTCTGTTGGAGGAGAAGGCATTTGTGTGTGTGTTTGGTTTTGTATTGGTGGTATCTGTATGTGTAGAGGCTTGGAGGGGCTTTGTGCTGGGAGAGAAGCTGAGCCCTGATTAGGGGGCGGGGCTTCACTGACGAGGGTTCCTATAAAGGGAGCAGCCATTCAGGCAGCAACACAGACAGCTGCAGCGGTACAGGAGCTAGCAAACAGAGCTGTAAACAGGGGAGTATGAGTGGGAGTTCTGTTGGAGAAGGTGTTTGTGTGTGTTTGGTTTTGTACTGGTAGTATCTGTATGTGTAGAGGTTTTGTGCTGGGAGAGAAGCTGAGCCCTGATAAGGGGGCGGGGCTTCACTGACTAGGCGTCCTATAAAGGTAGCAGCCAGTCAGGCAGCGGCACAGCAGCTAGCAAACAGTGCTGTAAACACGGGAGTTTGAGTGGGAGTTCTGTTGGAGGAGAAGGTATGTGTGTGTGTTTGGTTTCGTATTGGTAGTATCTGTATGTGTAGAGGCTTGGAGGGGCTTTGTGCTGGGAGAAAAGCTGAGCCCTGATTAGGGGGCGGGGCTTCACTGACTAGGGGTCCTATAAAGGTAGCAGCCAGTCAGGCAGCGGCACAGACACTGCAGCGGCACAGGAGCGAGCAAACAGAGCTGTAAACAGGGGAGTTTGAGTGGGAGTTCTGTTGGAGGAGAAGTTATTTGTGTGTGTGTTTGGTTTTGTATTGGTGGGATCTGTATGTGTAGAGGCTTGGAGGGGCTTTGTGCTGGGAGAGAAGCTGAGCCCTGATTAGGGGGCGGGGCTTCACTGACGAGGGGTCGTATAAAGGGAGCAGCCAGTCAGGCAGCGACACAGACAGCTGCAGCGGTACAGGAGCTAGCAAACAGAGCTGTAAATAGGGGACTTTGAGTGGGAGTTCTGTTGGAGGAGAAGCTATTTGTGTGTGTGTTTTTGTATTGGTAGTATCTGTATGTGTAGAGGCTTGGAGGGGCTTTGTGCTGGGAGCGAAGCTGAGCCCTGATTAGGGGGCGGGGCTTCACTGACTAGGGGTCCTATAAAGGTAGCAGCCAGTCAGGCAGCGGCACAGGAGCTAGCAAACAGAGCTGTAAACAGGGGAGTCTGAGTGGGAGTTCTGTTGGAGGAGAAGGCATTTGTGTGTGTGTTTGGTTTTGTATTGGTAGCATCTGTATGTGTAGGGGCTTTGTGCTGGGAGAGAAGCTGAGCCCTGATTAGGGGGCGGGGCTTCACTGACTAGGGGTCCTATAAAGGGAGCAGCCAGTCAGGCGGCGGCAAGGACAGCTGCAGCGGCACAGGAGCTAGCAAACAGAGCTGTAAACAGGGGAGTTTGATTGGGAGTTCTGTTGGAGGAGAAGGTATTTGTGTGTGTTTGGTTTTGTATTGGTGGTATCTGTATGTGTAGGGGCTTTGTGCTCCGAGAGAAGCTGAGCCCTGATTAGGGGGCGGGGCTTCACTGACTAGGGGTCCTATAAAGGGAGCAGCCAGTCAGGCAGCTGCACAGACAGCTGCAGCGGTACAGGAGCTAGCAAACAGAGTTGTAAACAGGGGAGTTTGAGTGGGAGTTCTGTTGGAGGAGAAGGTATTTGTGTGTGTTTGGTTTTGTGTTGGTGGTATCTGTATGTGTAGGGGCTTTGTGCTGAGAGAGAAGGTGAGCCCTGATTAGGGTGCGGGCTTCACTGACTAGGGGTCCTATAAAGGCAGCAGCCAGTCAGGCAGCGGCACAGACAGCTGCAGTGGCACAGGAGCTAGCAAAGAGAGCTGTAAACAGGGGAGTTTGAGTGGGAGTTCTGTTGGAGGAGAAGGTATTTGTGTGTGTGTTTGGTTTTGTATTGTTGGTATCTGTATGTGTAGAGGCTTGGAGGGGCTTTGTGCTGGGAGAGAATCTGAGCCCTGATTAGGGGGCGGGGCTTCACTGACGAGGGGTCCTATAAAGGGAGCAGACAGTCAGGCAGCGACACAGACAGCTGCAGCGGTACAGGAGCTAGCAAACAGAGCTGTAAACACGGGAGTTTGAGTGGGAGTTCTGTTGGAAGAGAAGGTATTTGTGTGTGTTTGGTTTTGTATTGGTAGTATCTGTATGTGTAGGGTCTTTGTGCTGGGAGAAAAGCTGAGCCCTGATTAGGGGGCGGGGTTTCACTGACTTGGGGTCCTAGAAAGGTAGCAGCCAGTCAGGCAGCGACACAGGAGCTAGCAAACAGAGCTCTAAACAGGGGAGTATGAGTGGGAGTTCTGTTGGAGGAGAAGGTGTTTGTGTGTGTGTTTGGTATTGTATTGGCAGTATCTGTATGTGTAGGGGCTTTGTGCTGGGAGAAAAGCTGAGCCGTGATTAGGGGGCTGGTTTCACTGACTAGGGGTCCTATAAAGGTAGCAGCCAGTCAGGCAGCAGCACAGGAGCTAGCAAACAGAGCTGTAAACAGGGGAGTTTGAGTGGGAGTTCTGTTGGAGGAGAAGGTATTTGTGTGTGTTTGGTTTTGTATTGGTAGTATCTGTATGTGTAGGGGCTTTGTGCTGGGAGAAAAGCTGAGCCCTGATTAGGGGGCGCGGCTTCACTGACTAGGGGTACTATAAAGGGAGCAGCCAGTCAGGCAGGGGAACAGACAGCTGCAGCGGCACAGGAGCTAGCAAACAGAGCTGTAAACAGGTGAGTTTGAGAGGGAGTTCTGTTGGAGGAGAAGGTATTTGTGTGTTTGGTTTTGTATTGGTAGTATCTGTATGAGTAGAGGCTTTGTGCTGGGAGAGAATCTGAGCCCTGATTAGGGGGCGGGGCTTCCCTGACTAGGGGTCCTATAAAGGTACCAACCAGTCAGGCAGCGGCACAGACAGCTGCAGCGGCACTGGAGCTAGCAAATAGAGCTGTAAACAGGGGAGTTTGAGTGGGAGTTTTGTTTGAGGAGAAGGTATTTGTGTGTGAGTTTGGTTTTGCATTTTTGGTATCTGTATTTGTAGAGGCTTGGAGGGGCTTTGTGCTGGGAGAGAAGCTGAGCCCTGATTAGGGGGCGGGGCTTCGCTGACTAGGGGTCCTATGATTGTAGCAGCCAGTCAGGCAGCGTCACAGACAGCTCCAGGGGCACAGGAGCTAGGAAACAGAGCTGTAAACAGGGGAGTTTGAGTGGGAGTTCTGTTGGAGGAGAAGCTATTTGTGTGTGTGTTTGGTTTTGTATTGGTGGTATCTGTATGTGTAGAGGCTTGTAGGGGCATTGTGCTGGGAGCGAAGCTGAGCCCTGATTAGGGGGCGGGGCTTCACTGACTAGGGGTCCTATAAAGGTAGCAGCCAGTCAGGCAGCGGCACAGGAGCTCGCAAACAGAGCTGTAAACAGGGGAGTTTGATTGGGAGTTCTGTTGGAGGAGAAGGTATTTGTGTGTGTTTGGTTTTTTATTGGTGGTATCTGTATGTGTAGGGGCTTTGTGCTCCGAGAGAAGCTGAGCCCTGATTAGGGGGCGGGGCTTCACTGACTAGGGGTCCTATAAAGGGAGCAGCCAGTCAGGCAGCTGCACAGACAGCTGCAGCGGTACAGGAGCTAGCAAAGAGAGCTGTAAACAGGGGAGTTTGAGTGGGAGTTCTGTTGGAGGAGAAGGTATTTGTGTGTGTGTTTGGTTTTGTATTGTTGGTATCTGTATGTGTAGAGGCTTGGAGGGGCTTTGTGCTGGGAGAGAAGCTGAGCCCTGATTAGGGGGCGGGGCTTCACTGACGAGGGGTCCTATAAAGGTAGCAGCCAGTCAGGCAGCGGCACAGGAGCTAGCAAACAGAGCTGTAAACAGGGGAGTCTGAGTGGGAATTCTGTTGGAGGAGAAGGCATTTGTGTGTGTGTTTGGTTTTGTATTGGTAGCATCTGTATGTGTAGGGGCTTTGTGCTGGGAGAGAAGCTGAGCCCTGATTAGGGGGCGGGGCTTCACTGACTAGGGGTCCTATAAAGGGAGCAGCCAGTCAGGCGGCGGCACGGACAGCTGCAGCGGTACAGGAGCTAGCAAACAGAGCTGTAAACAGGGGAGTTTGATTGGGAGTTCTGTTGGAGGAGAAGGTATTTGTGTGTGTTTTTGGTTTTGTATTGGTAGTATCTGTATGTGTAGAGGCTTGGAGGGGCTTTGTGCTGGGAGCGAAGCTGAGCCCTGATTAGGGGGCGGCGCTTCACTGACTAGGGGTCCTATAAAGGTAGCAGCCAGTCAGGCAGCGGCACAGGATCTAGCAAACAGAGCTGTAAACAGGGGAGTATGAGTGGGAGTTCTGTTGGAGGAGAAGGTGTTTGTGTGTGTTTGGTTTTGTATTGGTAGTATCTGTATGTGTAGAGGTTTTGTGCTGGGAGAGAAGCTGAGCCCTGATAAGGGGGCGGGGCTTCACTGACTAGGCGTCCTATGAAGGTAGCAGCCAGTCAGGCAGCGGCACAGCAGCTAGCAAACAGTGCTGTAAACACGGGAGTTTGAGTGGGAGTTCTGTTGGAGGAGAAGGTATGTGTGTGTGTTTGGTTTCGTATTGGTAGTATCTGTATGTGTAGAGGCTTGGAGGGGCTTTGTGCTGGGAGAAAAGCTGAGCCCTGATTAGGGGGCGGGGCTTCACTGACTAGGGGTCCTATAAAGGTAGCAGCCAGTCAGGCAGCGGCACAGACACTGCAGCGGCACAGGAGCGAGCAAACAGAGCTGTAAACAGGGGAGTTTGAGTGGGAGTTCTGTTGGAGGAGAAGGTATTTGTGTGTGTTTGGTTTTCAATTGGTAGTATTTGTATGTGTAGAGGCTTGGAGGGGCTTTGTGCTGGGAGAGAAGCTGAGCCCTTATTGGGGGGCGGGACTTCCCTGACTAGGGGTCCTATAAAGCTAGCAGCCAGTCAGGCAGCAGCACAGGAGCTAGCAAACAGTGCTGTAAACACGGGAGTTTGAGTGGGAGTTCTGTTGGAGGAGAAGGTATTTGTGTGTGTTTGGTTTTGTATTGGTGGTATCTGTATGTGTAGGGGCTTTTTGCTGGGAGAGAAGCTGAGCCCTGATTAGCGTGCAGGGCTTCACTGACCAGGGGTCCTATAAAGGTAGCAGCCAGTCAGGCAGCGGCACAGACAGCTGCAGCGGCACTGGAGCTAGCAAACAGAGCTGTAAACAGGGGAGTTTGAGAGGGAGTTCTGTTGGAGGAGAAGGTATTTGTGTGTGTGTTTGGTATTGTATTGGCAGTATCTGTATGTGTAGGGGCTTTGTGCTGGGAGAAAAGCTGAGCCCTGATTAGGGGGCGGGGCTTCACTGACTAGGGGTCCTATAAAGGGAGCAGCCAGTCAGGCAGCTGCACAGACAGCTGCAGCGGTACAGGAGCTAGCAAACAGAGCTGTAAACAGGGGAGTTTGAGTGGGAGTTCTGTTGGAGGAGAAGGTATTTGTGTGTGTGTTTGGTTTTGTGTTGGTGGTATCTGTATGTGTAGAGGCTTGGAGGGGCTTTGTGCTGGGAGAGAAGCTGAGCCCTGATTAGGGGGCGGGGCTTCACTGACGAGGGGTCCTATAAAGGGAGCAGCCAGTCAGGCAGCGACACAGACAGCTGCAGCGGTACAGGAGCTAGCAAACAGAGCTGTAAATAGGGGACTTTGAGTGGGAGTTCTGTTGGAGGAGAAGCTATTTGTGTGTGTGTTTTTGTATTGGTAGTATCTGTATGTGTAGAGGCTTGGAGGGGCTTTGTGCTGGGAGAGAAGCTGAGCCCTGATTAGGGGGCGGGGCTTCACTGACTAGGGGTCCTATAAAGGTAGCAGCCAGTCAGGCAGCGGCACAGGAGCTAGCAAACAGAGCTGTAAACAGGGGAGTCTGAGTGGGAGTTCTGTTGGAGGAGAAGGCATTTGTGTGTGTGTTTGGTTTTGTATTGGTAGCATCTGTATGTGTAGGGGCTTTGTGCTGGGAGAGAAGCTGAGCCCTGATTAGGGGGCGGGGCTTCACTGACTAGGGGTCCTATAAAGGGAGCAGCCAGTCAGGCGGCGGCAAGGACAGCTGCAGCGGCACAGGAGCTAGCAAACAGAGCTGTAAACAGGGGAGTTTGATTGGGAGTTCTGTTGGAGGAGAAGGTATTTGTGTGTGTTTGGTTTTGTATTGGTGGTATCTGTATGTGTAGGGGCTTTGTGCTCCGAGAGAAGCTGAGCCCTGATTAGGGGGCGGGGCTTCACTGACTAGGGGTCCTATAAAGGGAGCAGCCAGTCAGGCAGCTGCACAGACAGCTGCAGCGGTACAGGAGCTAGCAAACAGAGCTGTAAATAGGGGACTTTGAGTGGGAGTTCTGTTGGAGGAGAAGCTATTTGTGTGTGTGTTTGGTATTGTATTGGTAGTATCTGTATGAGTAGAGGCTTGGAGGGGCTTTGTGCTGGGAGCGAAGCTGAGCCCTGATTAGGGGGCGGGGTTTCACTGACTAGGGGTCCTATAAAGGTAGCAGCCAGTCAGGCAGCAGCACAGGAGCTAGCAAACAGAGCTGTAAACAGGGGAGTATGAGTGGGAGTTCTGTTGGAGGAGAAGGTATTTGTGTGTGTTTGGTTTTGTATTGGTAGTATCTGTATGTGTAGGGGCTTTGTGCTGGGAGAAAAGCTGAGCCCTGATTAGGGGGCGGGGCTTCCCTGACTAGGGATCCTATAAAGGGAGCAGCCAGTCAGGCAGGGGAACAGACAGCTGCAGCGGCACAGGAGCTAGCAAACAGAGCTGTAAACAGGGGAGTTTGAGTGGGAGTTCTGTTTGAGGAGAAGGTATTTGTGTGTGTGTTTGGTTTTGTATTGGTGGTATCTGTATTTGTAGAGGCTTGGAGGGGCTTTGTGCTGGGAGAGAAGCTGAGCCCTGATTAGGGGGCAGGGCTTCGCTGACTAGGGGTCCTATGATTGTAGCAGCCAGTCAGGCAGCGTCACAGACAGCTCCAGGGGCACAGGAGCTAGCAAACAGACCTGTAAACAGGGGAGTTTGAGTGGGAGTTCTGTTGGAGGAGAAGGTATTTGTGTGTGTTTGGTTTTGTATTGGTAGTATCTGTATGTGTAGAGGTTTTGTGCTGGGAGAGAAGCTGAGCCCTGATAAGGGGGCGGGGCTTCACTGACTAGGCGTCCTATAAAGGTAGCAGCCAGTCAGGCAGCGGCACAGCAGCTAGCAAACAGAGCTGTAAACAGGGGAGTTTGAGTGGGAGTTCTGTTGGAGGAGAAGGTATTTGTGTGTGTTTGGTTTTGTATTGGTAGTATCTGTATGTGTAGGGGCTTTGTGCTGGGAGAAAAGCTGAGCCCTGATTAGGGGGCGCGGCTTCACTGACTAGGGGTACTATAAAGGGAGCAGCCAGTCAGGCAGGGGAACAGACAGCTGCAGCGGCACAGGAGCTAGCAAACAGAGCTGTAAACAGGTGAGTTTGAGAGGGAGTTCTGTTGGAGGAGAAGGTATTTGTGTGTTTGGTTTTGTATTGGTAGTATCTGTATGAGTAGAGGCTTTGTGCTGGGAGAGAAGCTGAGCCCTGATTAGGGGGCGGGGCTTCGCTGACTAGGGGTCCTATGATTGTAGCAGCCAGTCAGGCAGCGTCACAGACAGCTCCAGGGGCACAGGAGCTAGCAAACAGAGCTGTAAACAGGGGAGTTTGAGTGGGAGTTCTGTTGGAGGAGAAGGTATTTGTGTGTGTTTGGTTTTGTATTGGTAGCATCTGTATGTGTAGGGGCTTTGTGCTGGGAGAGAAGCTGAGCCCTGATTAGGGGGCGGGGCTTCACTGACTAGGGGTCCTATAAAGGGAGCAGCCAGTCAGGCAGCGACACAGACAGCTGCAGCGGTACAGGAGCTAGCAAACAGAGCTGTAAATAGGGGACTTTGAGTGGGAGTTCTGTTGGAGGAGAAGCTATTTGTGTGTGTGTTTGGTTTTGTATTGGTAGTATCTGTATGTGTAGAGGCTTGGAGGGCCATTGTGCTGGGAGCGAAGCTGAGCCCTGATTAGGGGGCGGGGCTTCACTGACTAGGGGTCCTATAAAGGTAGCAGCCAGTCAGGCAGCGGCACAGGAGCTCGCAAACAGAGCTGTAAACAGGGGAGTTTGATTGGGAGTTCTGTTGGAGGAGAAGGTATTTGTGTGTGTTTGGTTTTGTATTGGTGGTATCTGTATGTGTAGGGGCTTTGTGCTCCGAGAGAAGCTGAGCCCTGATTAGGGGGCGGGGCTTCACTGACTAGGGGTCCTATAAAGGGAGCAGCCAGTCAGGCAGCTGCACAGACAGCTGCAGCGGTACAGGAGCTAGCAAAGAGAGCTGTAAACAGGGGAATTTGAGTGGGAGTTCTGTTGGAGGAGAAGGTATTTGTGTGTGTGTGTTTGGTTTTGTATTGTTGGTATCTGTATGTGTAGAGGCTTGGAGGGGCTTTGTGCTGGGAGAGAAGCTGAGCCCTGATTAGGGGGCGGGGCTTCACTGACGAGGGGTCCTATAAAGGGAGCAGACAGTCAGGCAGCGACACAGACAGCTGC
This sequence comes from Lepidochelys kempii, assembly GCF_965140285.1. Classification (NCBI taxonomy): domain Eukaryota; kingdom Metazoa; phylum Chordata; order Testudines; family Cheloniidae; genus Lepidochelys; species Lepidochelys kempii. The sequence continues at coordinate 19,841,002 of NC_136400.1, read as the reverse complement.
AGCGGTACAGGAGCTAGCAAACAGAGCTGTAAACGGGAGTTTGAGTGGGAGTTCTGTTGGAAGAGAAGGTATTTGTGTGTGTTTGGTTTTGTATTGGTAGTATCTGTATGTGTAGGGTCTTTGTGCTGGGAGAAAAGCTGAGCCCTGATTAGGGGGCGGGGCTTCACTGACTAGGGGTCCTATAAAGGTAGCAGCCAGTCAGGCAGCGGCACAGGAGCTAGCAAACAGAGCTGTAAACAGGGGAGTATGAGTGGGAGTTCTGTTGGAGGAGAAGGTGTTTGTGTGTGTTTGGTTTTGTATTGGTAGTATCCGTATGTGTAGAGGTTTTGTGCTGGGAGAGAAGCTGAGCCCTGATAAGGGGGCGGGGCTTCACTGACTAGGCGTCCTATAAAGGGAGCAGCCAGTCAGGCAGGGGAACAGACAGCTGCAGCGGCACAGGAGCTAGCAAACAGAGCTGTAAACAGGTGAGTTTGAGAGGGAGTTCTGTTGGAGGAGAAGGTATTTGTGTGTTTGGTTTTGTATTGGTAGTATCTGTATGAGTAGAGGCTTTGTGCTGGGAGAGAATCTGAGCCCTGATTAGGGGGCGGGGCTTCCCTGACTAGGTGTCCTATAAAGGTACCAACCAGTCAGGCAGCGGCACAGACAGCTGCAGCGGCACTGGAGCTAGCAAATAGAGCTGTAAACAGGGGAGTTTGAGTGGGAGTTCTGTTTGAGGAGAAGGTATTTGTGTGTGTGTTTGGTTTTGTATTGGTGGTATCTGTATTTGTAGAGGCTTGGAGGGGCTTTGTGCTGGGAGAGAAGCTGAGCCCTGATTAGGGGGCGGGGCTTCGCTGACTAGGGGTCCTATGATTGTAGCAGCCAGTCAGGCAGCGTCACAGACAGCTCCAGGGGCACAGGAGCTAGCAAACAGAGCTGTAAACAGGGGAGTTTGAGTGGGAGTTCTGTTGGAGGAGAAGGTATTTGTGTGTGTTTGGTTTTGTATTGGTAGCATCTGTATGTGTAGGGGCTTTGTGCTGGGAGAGAAGCTGAGCCCTGATTAGGGGGCGGGGCTTCACTGACTAGGGGTTCTATAAAGGCAGCAGCCAGTCAGGCAGCGGCACAGACAGCTGCAGTGGCACAGGAGCTCGCAAAGAGAGCTGTAAACAGGGGAGTTTGAGGGGGAGTTCTGTTGGAGGAGAAGGTATTTGTGTGTGTGTTTGGTTTTGTATTGGTGGGATCTGTATGTGTAGAGGCTTGGAGGGGCTTTGTGCTGGGAGCGAAGCTGAGCCCTGATTAGGGGGCGGGGCTTCACTGACTAGGGGTCCTATAAAGGTAGCAGCCAGTCAGGTAGCGGTACAGGAGCTAGCAAACAGAGCTGTAAACAGGGGAGTCTGAGTGGGAGTTCTGTTGGAGGAGAAGGCATTTGTGTGTGTGTTTGGTTTTGTATTGGTAGCATCTGTATGTGTAGGGGCTTTTTGCTGGGAGAGAAGCTGAGCCCTGATTAGAGGGCGGGGCTTCACTGACTAGGGGTCCTATAAAGGGAGCAGCCAGTCAGGCGGCGGCAAGGACAGCTGCAGCGGCACAGGAGCTAGCAAACAGAGCTGTAAACAGGGGAGTTTGATTGGGAGTTCTGTTGGAGGAGAAGGTATTTGTGTGTGTTTGGTTTTGTATTGGTGGTATCTGTATGTGTGGGGGCTTTGTGCTCCGAGAGAAGCTGAGCCCTGATTAGGGGGCGGGGCTTCACTGACTAGGGGTCCTATAAAGGGAGCAGCCAGTCAGGCAGCTGCACAGACAGCTGCAGCGGTACAGGAGCTAGCAAAGAGAGCTGTAAACAGGGGAGTTTGAGTGGGAGTTCTGTTGGAGGAGAAGGTATTTGTGTGTGTGTTTGGTTTTGTATTGTTGGTATCTGTATGTGTAGAGGCTTGGAGGGGCTTTGTGCTGGGAGAGAAGCTGAGCCCTGATTAGGGGGCGGGGCTTCACTGACGAGGGGTCCTATAAAGGGAGCAGACAGTCAGGCAGCGACACAGACAGCTCCAGCGGTACAGGAGCTAGCAAACAGAGCTGTAAACGGGAGTTTGAGTGGGAGTTCTGTTGGAAGAGAAGGTATTTGTGTGTGTTTGGTTTTGTATTGGTAGTATCTGTATGTGTAGGGTCTTTGTGCTGGGAGAAAAGCTGAGCCCTGATTAGGGGGCGGGGCTTCACTGACTAGGGGTCCTAGAAAGATAGCAGCCAGTCAGGCAGCGGCACAGGAGCTAGCAAACAGAGCTCTAAACAGGGGAGTATGAGTGGGAGTTCTGTTGGAGGAGAAGGTGTTTGTGTGTGTTTGGTTTTGTATTGGTAGTATCTGTATGTGTAGGGGCCTTGTGCTGGGAGAGAAGCTGAGCCCTGATTAGGGGGCGGGGCTTCACTGACGAGGGGTCCTATAAAGGGAGCAGCCAGTCAGGCAGCAACACAGACAGCTGCAGCGGAACAGGAGCTGGCAAACAGAGCTGTAAACAGGGGAGTTTGAGTGGGACTTCTGTTGGAGGAGAAGGTATTTGTGTGTGTGTTTGGTATTGTATTGGTAGTATCTGTATGAGTAGAGGCTTGGAGGGGCTTTGTGCTGGGAGCGAAGCTGAGCCCTGATTAGGGGGCGGGGCTTCACTGACTAGGGGTCCTATAAAGGTAGCAGCCAGTCAGGCAGCAGCACAGGAGCTAGCAAACAGAGCTGTAAACAGGGGAGTATGAGTGGGAGTTCTGTTGGAGGAGAAGGTATTTGTGTGTGTGTTTGGTTTTGTATTGGTGGTATCTGTATTTGTAGAGGCTTGGAGGGGCTTTGTGCTGGGAGAGAAGCTGAGCCCTGATTAGGGGGCGGGGCTTCGCTGACTAGGGGTCCTATGATTGTAGCAGCCAGTCAGGCAGCGTCACAGACAGCTCCAGGGGCACAGGAGCTAGCAAACAGACCTGTAAACAGGGGAGTTTGAGTGGGAGTTCTGTTGGAGGAGAAGGTATTTGTGTGTGTTTGGTTTTGTATTGGTAGTATCTGTATGTGTAGAGGTTTTGTGCTGGGAGAGAAGCTGAGCCCTGATAAGGGGGCGGGGCTTCACTGACTAGGCGTCCTATAAAGGTAGCAGCCAGTCAGGCAGCGGCACAGCAGCTAGCAAACAGAGCTGTAAACAGGGGAGTTTGAGTGGGAGTTCTGTTGGAGGAGAAGGTATTTGTGTGTGTTTGGTTTTGTATTGGTAGTATCTGTATGTGTAGGGGCTTTGTGCTGGGAGAAAAGCTGAGCCCTGATTAGGGGGCGGGGCTTCCCTGACTAGGGATCCTATAAAGGGAGCAGCCAGTCAGGCAGGGGAACAGACAGCTGCAGCGGCACAGGAGCTAGCAAACAGAGCTGTAAACAGGGGAGTTTGAGTGGGAGTTCTGTTGGAGGAGAAGGTATTTGTGTGTGTTTGGTATTGTATTGGCAGTATCTGTATGTGTAGGGGCTTTGTGCTGGGAGAAAAGCTGAGCCCTGATTAGGGGGCGGGGCTTCCCTGACTAGGGGTCCTATAAAGGTACCAACCAGTCAGGCAGCGGCACAGACAGCTGCAGCGGCACTGGAGCTAGCAAATAGAGCTGTAAACAGGGGAGTTTGAGTGGGAGTTCTGTTTGAGGAGAAGGTATTTGTGTGTATGTTTGGTTTTGTATTGGTGGTATCTGTATTTCTAGAGGCTTGGAGGGGCTTTGTGCTGGGAGAGAAGCTGAGCCCTGATTAGGGGGCGGGGCTTCGCTGACTAGGGGTCCTATGATTGTAGCAGCCAGTCAGGCAGCGTCACAGACAGCTCCAGGGGCACAGGAGCTAGCAAACAGAGCTGTAAACAGGGGAGTTTGAGTGGGAGTTCTGTTGGAGGAGAAGGTATTTGTGTGTGTTTGGTTTTGTATTGGTAGCATCTGTATGTGTAGGGGCTTTGTGCTGGGAGAGAAGCTGAGCCCTGATTAGGGGGCGGGGCTTCACTGACTAGGGGTCCTATAAAGGGAGCAGCCAGTCAGGCAGCGACACAGACAGCTGCAGCGGTACAGGAGCTAGCAAACAGAGCTGTAAATAGGGGACTTTGAGTGGGAGTTCTGTTGGAGGAGAAGCTATTTGTGTGTGTGTTTGGTTTTGTATTGGTAGTATCTGTATGTGTAGAGGCTTGGAGGGGCATTGTGCTGGGAGCGAAGCTGAGCCCTGATTAGGGGGCGGGGCTTCACTGACTAGGGGTCCTATAAAGGTAGCAGCCAGTCAGGCAGCGACACAGGAGCTAGCAAACAGAGCTGTCAACAGGGGAGTATGAGTGGGAGTTCTGTTGGAGGAGAAGGTGTTTGTGTGTGTGTTTGGTATTGTATTGGCAGTATCTGTATGTGTAGGGGCTTTGTGCTGGGAGAAAAGCTGAGCCCTGATTAGGGGGCGGGGCTTCCCTGACTAGGGGTCCTATAAAGGTACCAACCAGTCAGGCAGCGGCACAGACAGCTGCAGCGGCACTGGAGCTAGCAAATAGAGCTGTAAACAGGGGAGTTTGAGTGGGAGTTCTGTTTGAGGAGAAGGTATTTGTGTGTATGTTTGGTTTTGTATTGGTGGTATCTGTATTTCTAGAGGCTTGGAGGGGCTTTGTGCTGGGAGAGAAGCTGAGCCCTGATTAGGGGGCGGGGCTTCGCTGACTAGGGGTCCTATGATTGTAGCAGCCAGTCAGGCAGCGTCACAGACAGCTCCAGGGGCACAGGAGCTAGCAAACAGAGCTGTAAACAGGGGAGTTTGAGTGGGAGTTCTGTTGGAGGAGAAGGTATTTGTGTGTGTTTGGTTTTGTATTGGTAGCATCTGTATGTGTAGGGGCTTTGTGCTGGGAGAGAAGCTGAGCCCTGATTAGGGGGCGGGGCTTCACTGACTAGGGGTCCTATAAAGGGAGCAGCCAGTCAGGCAGCGACACAGACAGCTGCAGCGGTACAGGAGCTAGCAAACAGAGCTGTAAATAGGGGACTTTGAGTGGGAGTTCTGTTGGAGGAGAAGGTATTTGTGTGTGTTTGGTTTTGTATTGGTAGCATCTGTATGTGTAGGGGCTTTGTGCTCCGAGAGAAGCTGAGCCCTGATTAGGGGGCGGGGCTTCACTGACTAGGGGTCCTATAAAGGGAGCAGCCAGTCAGGCAGCTGCACAGACAGCTGCAGCGGTACAGGAGCTAGCAAACAGAGCTGTAAACAGGGGAGTTTGAGTGGGAGTTCTGTTGGAGGAGAAGGTATTTGTGTGTGTGTTTGGTTTTGTATTGTTGGTATCTGTATGTGTAGAGGCTTGGAGGGGCTTTGTGCTGGGAGAGAAGCTGAGCCCTGATTAGGGGGCGGGGCTTCACTGACGAGGGGTCCTATAAAGGGAGCAGCCAGTCAGGCAGCTGCACAGACAGCTGCAGCGGTACAGGAGCGAGCAAACAGAGCTGTAAACAGGGGAGTTTGAGTGGGAGTTCTGTTCGAGGAGAAGGTATTTGTGTGTGTTTGGTTTTGTGTTGGTGGTATCTGTATGTGTAGGGGCTTTGTGCTGGGAGAGAAGCTGAGCCCTGATTAGGGGGCGGGGCTTCACAGACTAGGGGTTCTATAAAGGCAGCAGCCAGTCAGGCAGCGGCACAGACAGCTGCAGTGGCACAGGAGATAGCAAAGAGAGCTGTAAACAGGGGAGTTTGAGTGGGAGTTCTGTTGGAGGAGAAGGTATTTGTGTGTGTGTTTGGTTTTGTATTGGTGGTATCTGTATGTGTAGAGGCTTGGAGGGGCTTTGTGCTGGGAGAGAAGCTGAGCCCTGATTAGGGGGCGGGGCTTCACTGACGAGGGGTCCTATAAAGGGAGCAGCCAGTCAGGCAGCGACACAGACAGCTGCAGCGGTACAGGAGCTAGCAAACAGAGCTGTAAATAGGGGACTTTGAGTGGGAGTTCTGTTGGAGGAGAAGCTATTTGTGTGTGTGTTTGGTTTTGTATTGGTAGTATCTGTATGTGTAGAGGCTTGGAGGGGCATTGTGCTGGGAGCGAAGCTGAGCCCTGATTAGGGGGCGGAGCTTCACTGACTAGGGGTCCTATAAAGGTAGCAGCCAGTCAGGCAGCGGCACAGGAGCTAGCAAACAGAGCTGTAAACAGGGGAGTTTGATTGGGAGTTCTGTTGGAGGAGAAGGTATTTGTGTGTGTTTGGTTTTGTATTGGTGGTATCTGTATGTGTAGGGGCTTTGTGCTCCGAGAGAAGCTGAGCCCTGATTAGGGGGCGGGGCTTCACTGACTAGGGGTCCTATAAAGGGAGCAGCCAGTCAGGCAGCTGCACAGACAGCTGCAGCGGTACAGGAGCTAGCAAACAGAGCTGTAAACAGGGGAGTTTGAGTCGGAGTTCTGTTGGAGGAGAAGGTATTTGTGTGTGTTTGGTTTTGTGTTGGTGGTATCTGTATGTGTAGGGGCTTTGTGCTGAGAGAAGCTGAGCCCTGATTAGGGGGCGGGCTTCACTGACTAGGGGTCCTATAAAGGCAGCAGCCAGTCAGGCAGCTGCACAGACAGCTGCAGTGGCACAGGAGCTAGCAAAGAGAGCTGTAAACAGGGGAGTTTGAGTGGGAGTTCTGTTGGAGGAGAAGGTATTTGTGTGTGTGTTTGGTTTTGTATTGTTGGTATCTGTATGTGTAGAGGCTTGGAGGGGCTTTGTGCTGGGAGAGAAGCTGAGCCCTGATTAGGGGGCGGGGCTTCACTGACGAGGGGTCCTATAAAGGGAGCAGACAGTCAGGCAGCGACACAGACAGCTGCAGCGGTACAGGAGCTAGCAAACAGAGCTGTAAACAGGGGAGTTTGAGTGGGAGTTCTGTTGGAAGAGAAGGTATTTGTGTGTGTTTGGTTTTGTATTGGTAGAATCTGTATGTGTAGGGTCTTTGTGCTGGGAGAAAAGCTGAGCCCTGATTAGGGGGCGGGGCTTCACTGACTAGGGGTCCTAGAAAGGTAGCAGCCAGTCAGGCAGCGACACAGGAGCTAGCAAACAGAGCTCTAAACAGGGGAGTATGAGTGGGAGTTCTGTTGGAGGAGAAGGTGTTTGTGTGTGTGTTTGGTATTGTATTGGCAGTATCTGTATGTGTAGGGGCTTTGTGCTGGGAGAAAAGCTGAGCCGTGATTAGGGGGCGGGGCTTCACTGACTAGGGGTCCTATAAAGGGAGCAGCCAGTCAGGCAGGGGAACAGACAGCTGCAGCGGCACAGGAGCTAGCAAATAGAGCTGTAAACAGGGGAGTTTGAGTGGGAGTTCTGTTTGAGGAGAAGGTATTTGTGTGTGTTTGGTTTTGTATTGGTGGTATCTGTATTTGTAGAGGCTTGGAGGGGCTTTCTGCTGGGAGAGAAGCTGAGCCCTGATTAGGGGGCGGGGCTTCGCTGACTAGGGGTCCTATAAAGGGAGCAGACAGTCAGGCAGCGAAACAGACAGCTGCAGCGGTACAGGGGCTAGCAAACAGAGCTGTAAACGGGAGTTTGAGTGGGAGTTCTGTTGGAAGAGAAGGTATTTGTGTGTGTTTGGTTTTGTATTGGTAGTATCTGTATGTGTAGGGTCTTTGTGCTGGGAGAAAAGCTGAGCCCTGATTAGGGGGCGGGGCTTCACTGACTAGGGGTCCTAGAAAGATAGCAGCCAGTCAGGCAGCGGCACAGGAGCTAGCAAACAGAGGTCTAAACAGGGGAGTATGAGTGGGAGTTCTGTTGGAGGAGAAGGTATTTGTGTGTGTTTGGTTTTGTATTGGTAGTATCTGTATGTGTAGGGGCCTTGTGCTGGGAGAGAAGCTGAGCCCTGATTAGGGGGCGGGGCTTCACTGACGAGGGGTCCTATAAAGGGAGCAGCCAGTCAGGCAGCAACACAGACAGCTGCAGCGGAACAGGAGCTAGCAAACAGAGCTGTAAACGGGAGTTTGAGTGGGACTTCTGTTGGAGGAGAAGGTATTTCTGTGCGTGTTTGGTATTGTATTGGTAGTATCTGTATGAGTAGAGGCTTGGAGGGGCTTTGTGCTGGGAGCGAAGCTGAGCCCTGATTAGGGGGCGGGGCTTCACTGACTAGGGGTCCTATAAAGGTAGCAGCCAGTCAGGCAGCGGCACAGGAGCTAGCAAACAGAGCTGTAAACAGGGGAGTTTGAGTGGGACTTCTGTTGGAGGAGAAGGTATTTGTGTGTGTTTGGTTTTGTATTGGTAGTATCTGTATGTGTAGAGGCTTGGAGGGGCTTTGTGCTGGGAGAGAAGCTGAGCCCTGATTAGGGGGCGGGGCTTCACTGACTAGGGTTCCTATAAAGGTAGCAGCCAGTCAGGCGGCGGCACGGACAGCTGCAGCGGCACAGGAGCTAGCAAACAGAGCTGTAAACAGGGGAGTTTGATTGGGAGTTCTGTTGGAGGAGAAGGTATTTGTGTGTGTTTGGTTTTGTATTGGTGGTATCTGTATGTGTAGGGGCTTTGTGCTGCGAGAGAAGCTGAGCCCTGATTAGGGGGCGGGGCTTCACTGACTAGGGGTCCTATAAAGGGAGCAGCCAGTCAGGCAGCTGCACAGACAGCTGCAGCGGTACAGGAGCTAGCAAACAGAGCTGTAAACAGGGGAGTTTGAGTGGGAGTTCTGTTGGAGGAGAAGGTATTTGTGTGTGTGTTTGGTTTTGTATTGTTGGTATCTGTATGTGTAGAGGCTTGGAGGGGCTTTGTGCTGGGAGAGAAGCTGAGCCCTGATTAGGGGGCGGGGCTTCACTGACGAGGGGTCCTATAAAGGGAGCAGACAGTCAGGCAGCGACACAGACAGCTGCAGCGGTACAGGAGCTAGCAAACAGAGCTGTAAACAGGGGAGTTTGAGTGGGAGTTCTGTTGGAAGAGAAGGTATTTGTGTGTGTTTGGTTTTGTATTGGTAGTATCTGTATGTGTAGGGTCTTTGTGCTGGGAGAAAAGCTGAGCCCTGATAAGGGGGCGGGGCTTCACTGACTAGGCGTCCTATAAAGGTAGCAGCCAGTCAGGCAGCGGCACAGGAGCTAGCAAACAGAGCTGTAAACAGGGGAGTTTGAGTGGGAGTTCTGTTTGAGGAGAAGGTATTTCTGTGTGTGTTTGGTTTTGTATTGGTGGTATCTGTATGTGTATAGGCTTGGAGGGGCTTTGTGCTCGGAGCGAAGCTGAGCCCTGATTAGGGGGCGGGGCTTCACTGACGAGGGGTCCTATAAAGGGAGCAGCCAGTCAGGCAGCAACACAGACAGCTGCAGCGGAACAGGAGCTGGCAAACAGAGCTGTAAAGAGGGGAGTTTGAGTGGGACTTCTGTTGGAGGAGAAGGTATTTGTGTGTGTGTTTGGTATTGTATTGGTAGTATCTGTATGAGTAGAGGCTTGGAGGGGCTTTGTGCTGGGAGCGAAGCTGAGCCCTGATTAGGGGGCGGGGCTTCACTGACTTGGGGTCCTATAAAGGTAGCAGCCAGTCAGGCAGCGGCACAGGAGCTAGCAAACCGAGCTGTAAACAGGGGAGTTTGAGTGGGACTTCTGTTGGAGGAGAAGGTATTTGTGTGTGTGTTTGGTATTGTATTGGTAGTATCTGTATGTGTAGAGGCTTGGAGGGGCTTTGTGCTGGGAGCGAAGCTGAGCCCTGATTAGGGGGCGGGGCTTCATTGACTAGGGGTCCTATAAAGGGAGCAGCCAGTCAGGCAGGGGCACAGACAGCTGCAGCGGAACAGGAGCTGCAAAACTGAGCTGTAAACAGGGGAGTTTGAGAGGGAGTTCTGTTGGAGGAGAAGGTATTTGTGTGTGTTTTGTTTTGTATTGGTAGTATCTGTATGTGTAGAGGCTTGGAGGGGCTTTGTGCTGGGAGAGAAGCTGAGCCCTGATTAGGGGGCGGGGCTTCACTGACTAGGGTTCCTATAAAGGTAGCAGCCAGTCAGGCAGCGGCACAGGAGCTAGCAAACAGAACTGTAAACAGGGGAGTTTGAGTGGGACTTCTGTTGGAAGAGAAGGTATTTGTGTGTGTTTGGTTTTGTATTGGTAGTATCTGTATGTGTAGGGGCTTTGTGCTGGGAGAGAAGCTGAGCCCTGATTAGGGGGCGGGGCTTCACTGACTAGGGGTCCTATAAAGGGAGCAGCCAGTCAGGCGGCGGCACGGACAGCTGCACCGGCACAGGAGCTAGCAAAGAGAGCGGTAAACAGGGGAGTTTGAGTGGGAGTTCTGTTGGAGGAGAAGGTATTTGTGTGTGTGTTTGGTTTTGTATTGGTGGTATCTGTATGTGTAGAGGCTTGGAGAGGCTTTGTGCTGGGAGAGAAGCTGAGCCCTGATTAGGGGGCGGGGCTTCACTGACGAGGGTCCTATAAAGGGAGCAGCCAGTCAGGCAGCGACACAGACAGCTGCAGCGGTACAGGAGCTTGCAAACAGAGCTGTAAATAGGGGACTTTGAGTGGGAGTTCTGTTGGAGGAGAAGCTATTTGTGTGTGTGTTTGGTTTTGTATTGGTAGTATCTGTATGTGTAGAGCCTTGGAGGGGCTTTGTGCTGGGAGCGAAGCTGAGCCCTGATTAGGGGGCGTGGCTTCACTGACTAGGGGTCCTATAAAGGTAGCAGCCAGTCAGGCAGCGGCACAGGAGCTAGCAAACAGAGCTGTAAACAGGGGAGTCTGAGTGGGAGTTCTGTTGGAGGAGAAGGCATTTGTGTGTGTGTTTGGTTTTGTATTGGTGGTATCTGTATGTGTAGGGGCTTTTTGCTCCGAGAGAAGCTGAGCCCTGATTAGGGGGCGGGGCTTCACTGACTAGGGGTCCTATAAAGGGAGCAGCCAGTCAGGCAGCTGCACAGACAGCTGCAGCGGTACAGGAGCTAGCAAACAGTGCTGTAAACAGGGGAGTTTGAGTGGGAGTTCTGTTGGAGGAGAAGGTATTTGTGTGTGTTTGGTTTTGTGTTGGTGGTATCTGTATGTGTAGGGGCTTTGTGCTGAGAGAGAAGCTGAGCCCTGATTAGGGTGCGGGCTTCACTGACTAGGGGTCCTATAAAGGCAGCAGCCAGTCAGGCAGCGGCACAGACAGCTGCAGTGGCACAGGAGCTAGCAAAGAGAGCTGTAAACAGGGGAGTTTGAGTGGGAGTTCTGTTGGAGGAGAAGGTATTTGTGTGTGTGTTTGGTTTTGTATTGTTGGTATCTGTATGTGTAGAGGCTTGGAGGGGCTTTGTGCTGGGAGAGAAGCTGAGCCCTGATTAGGGGGCGGGGCTTCACTGACGAGGGTCCTATAAAGGGAGCAGCCAGTCATCCAGCTGCACAGACAGCTGCAGTGGCACAGGAGCTAGCAAAGAGAGCTGTAAACAGGGGAGTTTGAGTGGGAGTTCTGTTGGAGGAGAAGGTATTTGTGTGTGTGTTTGGTTTTGTATTGTTGGTATCTGTATGTGTAGAGGCTTGGAGGGGCTTTGTGCTGGGAGAGAAGCTGAGCCCTGATTAGGGGGCGGGGCTTCACTGACGAGGGGTCCTATAAAGGGAGCAGACAGTCAGGCAGCGAAACAGACAGCTGCAGCGGTACAGGAGCTAGCAAACAGAGCTGTAAACGGGAGTTTGAGTGGGAGTTCTGTTGGAAGAGAAGGTATTTGTGTGTGTTTGGTTTTGTATTGGTAGTATCTGTATGTTTTGGGTCTTTGTGCTGGGAGAAAAGCTGAGCCCTGATTAGGGGGCGGGGCTTCACTGACTAGGGGTCCTAGAAAGATAGCAGCCAGTCAGGCAGCGGCACAGGAGCTAGCAAACAGAGCTCTAAACAGGGGCGTATGAGTGGGAGTTCTGTTGGAGGAGAAGGTGTTTGTGTGTGTTTGGTTTTGTATTGGTAGTATCTGTATGTGTAGGGGCCTTGTGCTGGGAGAGAAGCTGAGCCCTGATTAGGGAGCGGGGCTTCACTGACGAGGGGTCCTATAAAGGGAGCAGCCAGTCAGGCAGCGGCACAGGAGCTAGCAAACAGAACTGTAAACAGGGGAGTCTGAGTGGGACTTCTGTTGGAGGAGAAGGCATTTGTGTGTGTTTGGTTTTGTATTGGTAGTATCTGTATGTGTAGGGGCTTTGTGCTGGGAGAAAAGCTGAGCCCTGATTAGGGGGCGGGGCTTCACTGACTACGGGTCCTATAAAGGGAGCAGCCAGTCAGGCAGGGGCACAGACAGCTGCAGCGGAACAGGAGCTAGCAAACTGAGCTGTAAACAGGGGAGTTTGAGAGGGAGTTCTGTTGGAGGAGAAGGTATTTGTGTGTGTTTGGTTTTGTATTGGTAGTATCTGTATGAGTAGAGGCTTTGTGCTGGGAGAGAAGCTGAGCCCTGATTAGGGGGCGGGGCTTCACTGACTAGGGGTCCTATAAAGGGAGCAGCCAGTCAGGCGGCGGCACGGAGAGCTGCAGCGGCACAGGAGCTAGCAAACAGAGCTGTAAACAGGGGAGTTTGATTGGGAGTTCTGTTGGAGGAGAAGGTATTTGTGTGTGTTTTTGCATTGGTGGTATCTGTATGTGTAGGGGCTTTGTGCTGCGAGAGAAGCTGAGCCCTGATTAGGGGGCGGGGCTTCACTGACTAGGGGTCCTATAAAGGGAGCAGCCAGTCAGGCAGCTGCACAGACAGCTGCAGCGGTACAGGAGCTAGCAAACAGAGCTGTAAACAGGGGAGTTTGAGTGGGAGTTCTGTTGGAGGAGAAGGTATTTGTGTGTGTGTTTGGTTTTGTATTGTTGGTATCTGTATGTGTAGAGGCTTGGAGGGGCTTTGTGCTGGGAGAGAAGCTGAGCCCTGATTAGGGGCGGGGCTTCACTGACGAGGGGTCCTATAAAGGGAGCAGACAGTCAGGCAGCGACACAGACAGCTGCAGCGGTACAGGAGCTAGCAAACAGAGCTGTAAACAGGGGAGTTTGAGTGGGAGTTCTGTTTGAGGAGAAGGTATTTCTGTGTGTGTTTGGTTTTGTATTGGTGGTATCTGTATGTGTATAGGCTTGGAGGGGCTTTGTGCTCGGAGCGAAGCTGAGCCCTGATTAGGGGGCGGGGCTTCACTGACTAGGGGTCCTATAAAGGTAGCAGCCAGTCAGGCAGCGGCACAGGAGCTAGCAAACAGAGCTGTAAACAGGGGAGTTTGAGTGGGACTTCTGTTGGAGGAGAAGGTATTTGTGTGTGTGTTTGGTATTGTATTGGTAGTATCTGTATGTGTAGAGGCTTGGAGGGGCTTTGTGCTGGGAGCGAAGCTGAGCCCTGATTAGGGGGCGGGGCTTCACTGACTAGGGGTCCTATAAAGGGAGCAGCCAGTCAGGCAGGGGCACAGACAGCTGCAGCGGAACAGGAGCTACAAAACTGAGCTGTAAACAGGGGAGTTTGAGAGGGAGTTCTGTTGGAGGAGAAGGTATTTGTGTGTGTTTGGTTTTGTATTGGTAGTATCTGTATGTGTAGAGTCTTGGAGGGGCTTTGTGCTGGGAGAGAAGCTGAGCCCTGATTAGGGGGCGGGGCTTCACTGACTAGGGTTCCTATAAAGGAAGCAGCCACTCAGGCAGCGGCACAGGAGCTAGCAAACAGAGCTGTAAACAGGGGAGTTTGAGAGGGAGTTCTGTTGGAGGAGAAGGTA